>NC_045769.1:48020000-48645000 GCF_008692025.1 Phocoena sinus
CTCCGGGCTGGTTCCCTCTTTCCCGGATGCCAGCGGTTGGTGGGTGGGTGTTAGCATTATGGAGTTGGCAGACTGCACAGCCAGCAACCAGTCGTTCAGTTTTTTCGGAGACATTTTTAATTTTAAGTCCAGTCTGTCTGATGAGATCCTATAGCCGTCGGGCGCCCAAGTGGGTGCTACGATGGATCCGTTCAAGGACCAAGGTTTCTGGTTTTTCTGGAAGGAGGATATTGTTCTTAGCGTCCTGCCACCATCCATCTTTAACCTGGGTTAGAGGGAGTTTGTTTATCCATCTAATGTCATCTTCCGAGTAGTCGGGTTGGGGCGGTAATTCCTGGGGCCCTGGATCCGGCAGTTGTAGGGGAAGTAATGGTATTGGAGTGTATGCCGCCTTTCAAGCCGTCTGGTCTGCCAAATTGTTGCCCCGGGCGACTGGATTTGTGGGTTTTTGATGCCCCGGGCAATGTACAATGGCTAACTTTTTGGGTTCCCATATGGCCGCTAGCAAGGCCAGGATTTCCTCTTTGTTCTTGATGTCTTTGCCCTCTGCTGTGAGTAGTCCCCGCTCTCGGTATATTGCCCCATGTATGTGTGCGGTAGCGAAAGCATACCGGCTGTCTGTATATATGGTGGCTTTTTGGTCTTTGCTCATCTTGAGAGCTTGGGTCAGGGCAATTAATTCAGCTTTTTGGGCTGAGGTCCCTGGGGGGAGAGTCTTCGCCCATATCACCTCAGTTTCCGATGTTACCGCTGCCCCCGCATACCTCTGACCTTGCTGGACAAAACTGCTGCCGTCAGTGAACCATGTGACTTGTGCATCTAATAGGGGCTGGTCACGTAGGTCTTCCCGAACCCCATGGATCTGAGCCAGTACCTCTGCACAATCATGGAGTGGGGAGTCTAAGTCTGGGTCAGGTAATAGAGAGGCAGGGTTTAAAGCCCGTGGTGGAGTGTAGCTGATTTTGAGAGGATTTAACGGTAGACCCTGGTAGTGGACCAATTGAGCATTGCCCATCCATCGGTCGGGAGGCTGTTTGAGAACCCCGTTGATGGCGTGGGGGGTGGTGACATGTAATTCCTGTCCCATAGTTAGTTTGTTGGCATCCTTTACCATTAGGGCTGTGGTGGCGATCACCCGGAGGCAAGGAGGCCAGCCTGCAGCCACGGGGTCCAATTTCTTTGATAGGTAAGCGATAGGCCTGGTCCAAGGACCGAGGGGTTGGGTCAACACGGCCTTAGCTATGCCTTTGTTTTCATCCACAAAGAGGTGGAAGGGTTTGGAGACATCAGGGAGACCCAGGGCGGGTGCGGATAGCAAGGCAGTTTTGATCTGCTGAAACGATTGCTCAGCCTCCTCTGTCCATTCAAAGGGCATCTGTTCTTTGGTGGCTAAGTATAGTGGTTTGGCCATTTCAGCAAATTTGGGTATCCATAAACGGCAGAACCCAGCTGACCCCCAAAATTCTCTCACCTGTCGAGGCGTGGTGGGTCTGGGGATGCGGAGGACAGTCTCTTTCCATGCATCTGTGAGCCATCGTTGCCCCCCTTTCAGTAGGTATCCCAGATAAGTTACCTCAGGCCTGCAGATCTGCACCATTTTGGCAGAGGCCCGGTATCCCAGGGTGCCGAGAGTCTGTAGGAGGTTTCTGGTTCCCTGCAGGCAGGCTTCAGCGGTCCCAGCAGCTATTAAGAGATCATCAACATACTGCAGGAGGGTTATATTGGGGTTTTGTCTCTGGTACTCACTGAGATCCTCGTGTAGGGCCTCATCAAACAAGGTAGGTGAGTTCTTGAATCCTTGGGGAAGTCTGGTCCAGGTGAGTTGTCCGTTTATGCCTCTCTCAGGATCCGACCATTCGAAGGCAAAGAGTTCTTGACTTTTGGGTGCTAAGGGTAAACTAAAAAAGGCATCTTTGAGGTCCAGCACAGTATACCATTGTTTTTCTGGACTAAGGGCGCTCAAAAGAGTATATGGATTGGGTACAGTAGGATGGATGTCTATGACTCGTCTGTTAACTTCCCTCAGGTCCTGTACTGGGCGGTAGTCTTTACTGTTAGGTTTGCGGACTGGCAGCAGGGGTGTGTTCTAGGCCGACTGGCAGGGACGCAGTATACCTAGGTCAAGAAGCCGGTGAATATGTGGAGTGATACCAGTTTTGGCCTCTATGGGCATGGGATATTGTCGGACACGTGCAGGATCTGCCCCTGGTTTGATTTCTATGAATAGCGCTGGGCGATGTTTGGCTAGTCCCATCCCACCTGTTTCTGCCCATGCTTCGGGGAACTGCTGAAGCCATGACTTTATATCTTGATTTTGGGAGGGTGGTTCCTGGTGAAGTCGGTACTCATCTTCCAAGTTCAGGGTGAGCACAGATATGGGTTGGTTGTGAGGGTCTGTTATGATCGGCCCCTCTGACCGAAAATGAATTTGTGCTCCCATTTTAGTAAGTAAGTCTCTCCCCAGTAAGGGGCAAGGGCTATCGGGAATGACCAGAAAGGAGTGGGTTACTTTTCCCGTGCCCAAGTCCACAGTTCTCTGAGTGGTCCAGGGGTAACGTTTAACTCCCGTAGCTCCCTGGACCCAGGAGGTTTTGTCAGAAATTTTCCCATGGGGCCTAACCAAGACCGAATGCTGTGCCCCTGTATCCACCAGGAATTGGACTGGTTTCCCCTCCACTTGTAGGGTTACCCTGGGTTCGGGGAGGGGGTCCGAACCCCGTCCCCCCTACTCTGCATCATGTGTAAACAAGACTGGGGTGGTGGCCTTCGGTTGCCATTGCCCCTGGTTGGGGCACGGCTGCCTTTTTTTGGGGCATTCCCGAGCCCAGTGGCCTTTTTCCTTGCAATAGGCACATTGATCTCTGTCCAGTGGTCGCCTGGGAGGTTGAGTGACTGGGGGGCCCCCTTGATCTTTCTGAACAATGGTGGCCAGGACCTTAGTCATTTTCTCAGTGGCTTTAAGTTGTTTATCCTCTGGGGCGTCTCGGTTATTAAAGACGCGCTGAGCAATATGGAGTAGGTCCTGTATGTGTTTGCCCTCCAGATCTTCTAACTTCTGGAGTTTCTTTTTAATATCAGGGGCTGCCTGGTTAACGAAGGACATTACAACGGCAGCCTGATTTTCGGGGGCCTCTGGATCCATAGGGGTATATTGCCTAAAGGCTTCCATTAATCTTTCTAAGTAAGAGGAGGGACTTTCTGTTTTACCTTGTACAATTGAATATACCTTGGCCAAATTAGTGGGCTTGCGCGTGGCAGCCCGGAGACCCGCCATTAGAGTCTGGCGATAAATGAGCAGTCGTCCCCTACCTTCTCCGGTGTTATAGTCCCAATCATCCTGCGGGGGGCGAGTTAAGGGAAAGGCTGCATTAATAAGATCAGGGTTAGCGGTGGGTTGACCATCATCTCCAGGAACCAGTTTTCTTGCCTCCAGCTGGATTCGTTCTTGTTCCTCGGTAGTGAACAGGATCCGGAGAAGCTGTTGGCAGTCATCCCAGGTGGGCTGATGAGTAAACATAACACTATCTAGAAGAGCTATCAAGTCTTTAGGATTATCAGAAAAACGAGCATTCTGGGTTTTCCAATTATATAAGTCACTGGTAGAGAATGGCCAATATTGGAGTCGGGGGTTCCCTGTCTCATCGGGAGGGCCTATTTCTCGCAGGGGTAGGGCTGTGGTGGAATCTGGATGGCGGAACCCTGGGTCGCGCTGAGTGAGTCCACGGGTGCGTCCAGCCGGCCCAAGGGAGTTATTTTCGTTGGGCAGGAGGGCCGGCAGTGCCTCTGCCTCTCGGTCCTCCGGTTCTGACCTAGGTGGCCCCTCGGGAGGGGCCACAGGAGGTTCTTCCAAGGGGAGAGGAGCAGGGTCAGGAGCAGGAAGGGGGACCGGTTGTGGGGCCAAAGGAAGATGTTGATATGGGGGGGGTTCTATGAGAAGGAGGTCTTGGCTGTCAGAAAGTATGGGTACGGTTGAGGTCTGAGGCTTGGGAGGTTTAATTGGTCAGGCCGTAAGGATCTTATATGTCCCTGATGACAAAAAGGGGGCCATCCAGGGAGGTGGGTTTTCTACCAGGTCCTGCCATACCAAGATGTAGGGGATTTGGTCCGGATGGCCTTCTTTCCCTGGTAAGAAAACTCTAGATTTAATTTTTAGGACTATAGGAAGACAAAAGGTACCCTCGGTGGGCCAACCAACCCCGAAAGTTGGCCATTCAGAGCGGCAGAAGGTAATAAGTTTTCTTTTCCGGATGTCCAGACTGAGGTCGTGTCCTCGGGATTTCACATCCCCAAAATTAGTGAGAAAGAGGGAGAGAGGGGTACTCTGTGTTTGGCCCATGTTTAGGTCCTGGAAGAGATTGGTTAGAAAAGGTTATTCTGAAAACGAAAGTGATTAAGAGCAGTCCCAATAGCGGAGCCTGTAAAAGGAGGAAGGGAGGTTATCGCGTGCGCGCTTCAGATGGGCTGTCAACCCCCAGATGGGTCGCGGTGGACGTGTCCAACCACGCCCGACTAGGTGTCCTATAGCGCGTCCGCCAGGACTGTCCTAGTCCCCAAAACAGAAGGTACCTTGAGCCAGCTTACTTACCGATCGGTTGTCAGCGATGACCCGTTGACCTGATGTCTGGTGGGCTTGGGGGCATCCCGGACGAGCCCCCAAATGAAATGCCCGCGGTCGCGAGACCCCTCCACAAGACCACCAGAGACGAGAGTCAAAGCCAAACGGCAAGGGTCATTTATTGCAGGTTCGAACCTGGACCTCCGCGCACTCGTTGCCGGTGACGCTAAGAGGTCCCGATGGAGTTTAGTACAGCTCTTTTATAGACAGGTACAAACAAGCTCGGGACCTTCTGCGGGGCTTTCCAGGGGTGGGGAGTACTGATTGGCTAACTTTTAAACAAAGACACTAGTCACTGATTGGTTAACTTTTAAACAAAGGCACTAGTCACCGTCTGATTGGTTGGATGGTTGCAAAAGGGGGTTCAGCAAGCATAGTTACAGAAGCGAGAGCGGCTGGTTAAGTTTCGGTTTCCTGAGGTTTTGTTTCTCAATTAGAAATACTTAAGATGGGGCCATAGTTACAAACAGTACAAACAGGAAGATCGATGCAATCCTAGCAGCGCTACGGCCTAACGGCAGGGCATCAATTCAGTCCTATTTCTACCAAAGTAGAACATAGCCCTTCAGTTGTTGCTAACAAAGTTAGCAATGATAATGCATTTGTCAAGTTTTGATCATGGTTACTAATTAAGTACCATATATCCTGTATGAAATTTCTTTATAGATCTGTCAGTAGGTTAAATGTAAGTTTCACAGTGTTGAGTTTTCATATATATTCTGTGTCTTCATAAATATTTCAGTGAGAATATTGTGTTATAGTTTTCTAGTCAGATGTTTTATATGTAGAAAACCATGTTAGGGTTTTTTAGTTAGATGCTATCTTAATCAGAAAATAGTTCCATGAGTCCTACTTTCTCTCACTAGGTAGAAAATGTCAGGCTAGATCATCTTTAGGGCCCCTTAACTCCAAACTACTGTATTTCTTTAACTTATGCTCAGAGAGTTTCTCAGTTAATGGTAATGCCACTCATTCTGAGTCTGTCCAAACTGCTAGATACACGTGCTACATGCTAGCAACTACTTCCAGATTACTTTAGAGATGTTAGTAGATTGATACAAACAATTAGATATAAGCATTTGAAATGATTGAAAGTTGCGTGTAGTTAAGTCATCATTAGAAAAATAGATTTTAAAAGTTCTCTTCATCATCTGAGTTTAGCAGGCACAGTTATTGTGTCTAGCCTGGAATTTGAATCCTTTAATTCACTGCTTATCATAGGACTGGGCCCAACAGGAGTCATGTGTTTGTTTCTTCACTGAAAAGCTGTGACAGGTTCTCCTAGCAATCTTAGTACAAAGTGATTTCAAAATAATGTTAGTCTGGAAACTGTTGTTCTTCCCTGCCTGGTGAGTGAGGAAACTTGGGCATGTTGCTTCCTGCTGTTGCATTGCTTCCAGAGAACATTGTAATTGTAAAGAAGAGAAGGACTAATGACAATGGTGAAATCTGCATCTCATTTTAGGGATTACTTTTTAAAAACCAATCTTTGTTTCAGAAGCTTAATTTTGTTTTTCTTCAGATTCTACCTTTTTGTTGATGGAGTGGTAATATGTGGCATAGTCAAAGAGCATAAGCAGCTTTGAGTTCACCATAAAGCTCTATCTACCTGTTAGTTTTTTTTTCTTTTAAAAATTATTAAAACACTCCAGGACTCATTTTTTCCCTTTGTAAAACTTCGTAATATATGTAATATTTTTAGAAAATGGCATAGAGCTTATGAGGAAGTGTTCTTAGATTAGACTGGCTGATTTTGAATTTTGGCTCCAACCCTTAAGAACTGTGTGATTTTGCTTGGTCTACTTAGTCTAAGACTCAGTTATTTCAATGGTAAAAATGGGGAAAATAGTACTAACGGGCTTGTTCTGATCACTAAATCAGATAATCCATTGTAAAACATTTAGTACAGTACCTGGCACAAATACATGCTTATTAACTGTTGGATGTTATTATTAACTCTTAGTAAATACAATGCAGACCCTTGTAGAAAGCACTCAAACTATTATTACTGAGCATGTAGGAGACTCAGTAGGTGTGCTATTAAGCAGTAATTATAGTTAGTCTCTTCTCTCTGTGTATCTATTATCTAATGACTTCTGAGAAGATATTGCTGATAGGACATCTATTCAGGCATTAAATTATGGTGGAGATCACTCATGTTTAGCCTGTTCTGCTTTTCCACATCCCTGGATTCTACATGATTTTTCTCAAATTGAATTGTCCTTTTTGTTTCTAACTGCACACCAGGTTGTTGTCTAATGCCAGTATTTCTTAACTGAGAAACATCCAATTAGTTCTTATTCTGACGAAGGAACATCTTTAATATTCTATCGTGGGTCTTTTATCTGGGATATTTAACAAGTTCTATGTTTTTTCTAATTGCAAAGGCTATAATGATACTGATTTCATTATCAGTATAGATTTGCGAGCAGCCATAATATAGTAAATAGGGCATTTCCCTGCTTTTTCTAAAAATGAATGCAGTTTAAGGGAAACCTTTTCTCTGAGTGATGGGTGATTTCAGTTATTTAAAGCAAATGTTTTTCCATGGAGTATACACAGCATTAACTAGTAATATAGGTAAATAACACATAATTTTGCTTACATACTTCATAGCCTAATAGAATTTTTTTAAAGGAAAATGGTGTAATCTGTTTTGGAAGGAATATTTGTCAGAACAGTTCCTCTTATTGTCATATTAATGTGGTAATTAACATTTTTTTTTTAGCTAAGGAAAGATGATTAACTTTTGCACAGTGTGCATGTATGCATTGGGTTGGCCAAAAAGATCGTTTGGGTGTTTCCATAACATCTTCCATAAGATCTTACGGAAACACCCGAACGAACATTTTGGCCGTTATATATATATATATATTATATTACAAAACAGGAGGATTTTGACTTTTAAAATGTACCATTATCCATTTTCTCAATTCTCACTCTTAATCACAGAATGTTGTACGTACTGTCATTGTACTTAGGTACTTCACTAGAGACCTTTTCAGCGTGGTTTAGCTCCTGAACCGCAGTTGATTCTTCTCCCAGCCACTGGGAACAGGTACTCAGAACCTCCAAAGGGAGCTGGGAGGAGAACACCCAGACAGGCTCAGATCTTTAACTTCCATACTTGTGACTGTGGATATCACCACCTGTAGTACTGAGATCCATCAAAATGTACTTGCCCTTCATACTGACTTCCTGGAGGGAAGACTAAGGAAGGGAAGAGGCAAAGGGGAGGGTCTTAAGATCCTTTTTGAGATCAATAAGCCTCTGACATCTTTTTATGTATTCTTTTTGTTTTGTAACTCTAGAGATTTCCCATCCAAATGCTCTTTTAAAAGTCTGATGGTATACTTTATATCATACATTTATCATTATGGCTTTGACATATAAAAGTGAGCTTTTAGAGACCTTATTATTAAAGATAAATCATTTCATGAAAAAAGGGAAAATAGAGGAATCATTTATCCTCTTTTGAGTACTATAGATTTGTTTACTATGTACTCATTTTTTGGTATTACAAAAAGAGAAGATCCTGAGACTTCCCTGGTGGCGCAGTGGTTAAAAATCCGCCTGCCAATGCAGTGGACACGGGTTCGAGCCCTGGTCCAGGAAGATCCCACATGCCATGGAGCAACTAAGCCCGTGCGCCACAACTACTGAGCCTGTGCTCTAGAGCCCATGAGCCACAACTACTGAGCCTGTGAGCCACAACTACTGAAGCCTGTGTGCCTAGAGCCCATGCTCCGCAACAAGAGAAGCCACCACAATGATAAGCCCATGCACCGCAACAAAGAGTAGCCCCCGCTCACCGCAACTAGAGAATGCCCGTGCACAGCAATGAAGACCCAATGCAGCCAAAAATACATAAATAAATTTATTAATTAAAAAAGCATTAAAAAAATGAGAAGACCCTGCATTGTTCATGTTAATCTCTACTGGTTTATCTTGTACCCTATATTGTAGAATAAGATTTATC
The DNA here is from genome assembly GCF_008692025.1 of Phocoena sinus. Lineage (NCBI taxonomy): Eukaryota > Metazoa > Chordata > Mammalia > Artiodactyla > Phocoenidae > Phocoena > Phocoena sinus. The sequence continues at coordinate 48,028,595 of NC_045769.1, forward strand.
TTCTGTTTTAGATACATACAGTGATATTTCTTTGGTCTTGGAATGTATTGCTATTTCCCAGAGCAATAAGTCAAGGAGGCTGACTGAAAGCTCTAAAATAACTAAATAACTAAGTGTTGAGCCACTAACAGGCATATACAATTCATCACATAAATGATACATGCCATGATAGGTAAGAGTTTGTGAATGATATGCTATTGCCCTCTTTTTGTTTATTTATTTTTAGTTTTATCAGAGTAGGTCACTGGGGCAGAGAATATGAAGAGGAGGATATAGAGAGGAGAGAAAAAGGAAGGAAAGCTTTATATTTTATTGATTTCAGAGGATAAAAGTTTGTTATTTATAGGGCTGGAAGGGGATATTCAGGCATTTTCTCTTTATATTTTAGCACCATGACTATGCTAAGGATGTTGTTTTAACCAAGGATCAAGAAGAAAACTTTTTTTTTAAGAATAATACTTTATTTTTTGATGTGGATCATTTTTAAAATCTTTATTGAGTTTGTTACAATACTGCTGCTGTTTTCCTTTTTTTGGTTTTTTGGTTGCAAGTGAGAAAGCATAGATATAAACTACATGATTAATTATTCACACTGACTAGTGCAGAGTCAGTGGAAAAAGCAAAAGGTCATCTGTGTCTAGAAATTCAATTTTTAATATTCTCCTTCATGACATTATTCAAAATATAATATTTCTCTTATTTTAAGATATGTATTCATGCAAGTATAAAGAATTCTATTCCATGTTATATCCATGTTGTTTTTTAAATTTTTTTAAAAATTAAGTTATTTATTTATTTTTGGCTGCATTGGGTGTTGCTGCATGCGGGCTTTCTTTAATTGCGTTGAGGGGGGGGCTACACTTCGTTGCAGTGCACGGGCTTCTCATTGCGGTGGCTTCTCTTGTTGCAGAGCATGGGCTCTAGGTGTACAGGCTTCAGTAGTTGTGGCACACAGGCTCAGTAGTTGTGGCACACAGGCTCAGTAGTTGTGGCACACAGGCTCAGTAGTTGTGGCTCATGGGCTCTAGAGCAGAGGCTCAGTAGTTGTGGCGCATGGACTTAGTTGCTCCATGGCATGTGGGATCTTCCTGGACCAGGGCTCGAGCCCATGTCCCCTGCATTGGCAGGTGAATTCTTAACCACTGCCCCGCCAGGGAAGCCCCTCCATATTGTTTTAATATGAATATAATGTTTAAAATGACTTGCTTTCAAAGAAAAGGAATACATCACTAGGATGAGACATATCTATTTTATTTCATATATTTCTTTGGATAGTACTGGATATATTTATCCTCGTTTAGGAAGCATGTTCTTAAAGCATGGTATCTACTAAAAATGTATGGCCAAACAGGCACATGAAAAGATGCTCAGCATTGCTAAGTATTAGAAAAATGCAAATCAAAACTACAGACTACAATGAGGTATCACCTCACACCAGTCAGAATGGCCATCACCAAAAAGTCTACAAGTAATAAATGCTGGAGAGGGTGTGGAGAAAAAGGAACCCTCCTACACTATTGGTGCGAATGTAAATTGGTGCAGTCACTATGGAGAACAGTATGGAGGTTCCTTAAAAAACAAAAAATAGAGCTACCATATGATCCAGCAATCTCACTCCTGGGTATATATCTGGAAAAGACGAAAACTCAGATTCAAAAAGATACGTGTACCTCAATTTTCATAGCAGAACTCTTTACAGTAGACAAGACATGGAAGCAACCTAAATGTACATTGACAGATGAATGTGTAAAGAAGAGGTGAGATACACACACACCCACAATGGAATATTACTCAGCCATAAAAAAGAATGAAATAATACCATTTGCAGCAACGTGGATGGACCTAGAGATTATCACACTAAGTGAAGTAAGTCAGACAGAGAAAGACAAATATCATATATCACTTATATGTGGAATCTAAAAAAATGATACAAATGATCTTACTTGCAAAACAGAAATAGACTCACAGACATAGAAAATAGACTTATGGTTACCAAAGGGGATAGTGGGGAGCAGGGAAGGGATAAATTAGGAGTTTGGGGTTAACATATACACCCTTATATATAAAATAGATAAACAACAAGGACCTACTGTTTAGCACAGGGAACTATATTCAGTATCTTCTAAAAACTGATAATGGAAAAGAACCTGAAAAAGAATTATATATATATATTATATATATATATATATCTGAATCACTTTGCTGTACAACTGAAACACTGTAAATCAACTATACTTCAATAAAAAAAACTTTAAAAATATATGGCCACCTTTTTTCCCCGCTTATTCATTATATATGAATAAACTAATCAAGCTATGAAACAGAACACTTAGATAACAAAGTGTGTTATTTATTTGTTAAACAGAAAACTCATTAAAATTTTTTTTGAAATATTTTCTTAGAAAATATTGGCTGCATGAAATACTTGAATATTTTTTGGTTGATTGAAAACTGGAAGTGCCTTAAGATCCTTGTTTGACTTTATTCAGGAAAGTAAGCACTCCCTGAAAACTTCTGATTATATTTCAAAGTCCAGAGCTATGCCATGTGGCCACACCTAGGTGCATGGTGGGCTGGGAATCTCATTATTTTGAATAAGTGTTGAATGAGCCAATGTACTCCATCTACTGTACTGATAGTGGTGGAGGGCATATGCAGGAGAGAGACTGAATAGGTGAGAGAGAGGGAGGGAGGGCTGAAGGAAGGGAGAGAGAGTTAGAGAAAGAGGAAGAGAGAGAATTATTTCAGTGGTCAGTAATCTAGACAAAGGAGTGCACAGTGGGCAGGTGGTGGTGGTGGTAATAAGTGAAACAGCCAAGCAGCATTCTGAAAAAAAAAATGTTTTTTACAAAGAATTTGTCAGGAGAGAAAGCCTCAATAGGAATTAAATGGGACTGTGTTGAAGGGAATTTAGAGCTGCTGTACAAGCAAACAATAGTCTTTGAATGACATTGACAGAAGAAAGTGTTATTATTTTATCTTTTTCTTTTTAACTAAAGTTTTAAAAATACTACAATCATATAGTAGAATTTGGATTGTATAGCTACAATTGTGTTTTTGACCCAATCTCTTTATGACAAGTATACTTGCTACTGTAGGTAGGTAATAATTTGTAAAACAGTTTAATTAAATGGTACCTAAAATGGAAGATGACAAAGAAATAAGGAGTTTTTAAATGAATGGCTTTGAGAAGACTCTATATTAACTTCAAAGATAATTTTTTGTCAAATTAGTTGTATGCTAGAAACTTCTAAAAGACAAAAATATATAAGAATTATAGATTTAGTTGTTTGCAGGGTTGTTTTTTCTCTAATTTGAAGAAACCATGAAAGGAAATAGTGTATGATGCATTATGAGAGTGATTAGAACAATAATTTAAAAAAAAACAAATCCTACGACAAAACATTGAGAAATATTTTATATATTTGTATGTTTAGAGTTAAAAAGAAAATGTTTAATATTTGCTTGTGGGACTTCTCTGGTGGCTCAGTGGTTAAGAATCCACCTGCCAATGCAGGGGACACGGGTTTGATCCCTGGTGCAGGAAGATCCCACATGCTGCGGAGCAACTAAGCCCGTGCACCACAACCACTGAGCCTGTGCTCTAGAGCCTGTGAGCCACAACTACTGACCCCATGTGCCACAACTACTGAAGCCCGGGCTCCTAGAGCTCATGCTCTGCAACGAAGAGTAGCCCCCGCTCGCTGCAGCTAGAGAAAGCCCGTGCACAGCAAAGAAGACCCAATGCAGCCAAAAATAAATAAATAAATTTATATATATAAAAAGATTTGCTTGCATTGGTATGTGTTATTTTTCCTTTTAACTGACATTTTGCTTAACTGATAAACTATCTGTTTTGGTTGTGTTAGATAAGAAGGTACTAGATATAAAGCTAAAAGATGCAACTGCATATAATAGGGCAGTTTAAAATAGGTGTCTGTACTGTGTTTGAAAAATAAGAATATAGTACGCTCTTAAACATGCACATATATATTTCTAACATTTCAACATATAAAATTTAGTAAACTTAGCTTCTACCATTAGCTTTTCAGTATATTACTGTATTATAATTACATTCATCTCTCTATCACCAATCTGCCTTTTTTTGATCCATTTTAAAGTATATTGCAGACATCAGTACATTTCTCCCTAAATATTTTAGCAATGCATATCATTAACTATAGTTCAATATATTTTATAGTTCTTTTTCTCTAGAGGTAAAATGTACATGCAATAAAATTCATAAAGCTTAAATTATGCTTTCTGACTTTGTCAAAATGCATTCACCTTCGTAAACCAAATCTCTATTAAGATGTAGACCAATACATTACTCCGGAAAGTATTCTTGGGTCTATTTGCAGTCAATCTCTGTCCAACTTCCCCCTCAAGAGGCAATCATTTTACAAATTGTTTTTCATTTTATAATTTTTAAAAATTACGAATTAGCTTTCTCTTTTCTAGAACTCCATGTAAATGGAATCATACACTGTGTGCACTTTTAGATAAGGCCATTTTACCCAGCATAATGTTTTTGAAATTCATTTGTGTTGTGGGTATTGTTAGTTTGTTCCTTTATATTTCTGAGTATACATTCTATGGATACACCAGTTTGCTTATTAATTCTCCTTCTTATGAACACTTGGGTCGTTTCCAGTCCTTGGCTATTATTAATAAAGCTATAATGAATATATCTTTTCATTACTCTTAAATAAATACCAATAAATAGAATTTCTGGGTCATAGCATAGGTATACATTTAGTTCTATAAGGAACTGCCAGACCTTTTCCAAAAGAGGTTGTATCACTTTACACCCCCAATCAACAATGCACGAGAGTTCTGAGTGCTCTACATTTCTGTCAAAATTTTATGTTGTCTTTTTAATTTTAGTCATTCTGGTGGATGTATAGGATATGCATTTTTTAAAAAGATTTTTGTTCCTGGGCATTCCAGCCCCTACTTTCATAGACAACTTCAGTATGCCTAGATTACTTGACCCTTGCATGTCTTGCCCTATAAAAGTTGAGTGTATAATCCAACTGACACTACTAAAGTGAATTTCTGATTGTCTTCTCTCTAAGACAGCCTGCATGAGTCAACAGGATAAGTATGTTAATTCGTTTGTGTAACTACTGTTGCACCCAATGAGAAAGGGAGGTGAAGGCTATTCTTCTAATTAGACAAAGAAAGCCCCAGTATCTTGAGGACCTCCAGACTGTTAGAATGGATGCTCCTGTACAACTCCACAGTTGGTATGATTGGAATGCAGACTTGAGTAGTGAGAAACAGCAGCTGTTATATTCCTTCTTTGGCTAGAATTTCTTCCCCACTGGCTCTCAAGAGGATGAGAGGCAACATTAAGGGTAGGTTATATTATAGCTATAATTTGAAAGTGTGTGTGTCTCTGCAAAGGCTAATTTATGTGATAAAAAGGGATCTCTCTTAACCTGATCTCATGAAGTAGGAAATCAATCCTTAGTTAGACTGATATGTTATGATCTACTCTTGGAGAGTATATCTTTGGGGTCCTTCGGGAAACAATGCTGAGAGTGAGTTAGGACTGCACGAAGTTTGTATTACTCAGCTAGGGCTGCCATAACAAAATGACAGAGATTGGGTGACAAACAACAGAAATTAATTTTCTCACAGTTCTGGAGGCTGGAAGTCCAAAATATAGGTGTTGGCAGTTTTGTTTTCTCCTGTGGCCTCTACTGTTGCTTGCAGATGGCTGTCTTCACCCTGTGTCCTCACATGGCCCTTTCTCTGTGCACACACTACCCTGGTGTCTCTTCAGACTACCCTGGTGTCTCTTCCTCTTCTTATAAGGATACCTGTCATATTGGATTAGGGCCACACCCTTATGGCCCCTTTTAACTTTAATTACCTCCTTAAAGGTCCTGTCTGCAAATGCAGTCACATTGAGGGTTGGGGCTTCAATGTATGAATTTGGCGGAGACACTATTCAGTCCATTATAAGCCTTATTGATAGGTAATACATGTAGAAGATAAAAAGGGAAAGAAGCATTAATTAGGCAAGGAAAGCTTTCAGATCATGATGCAAATCTAACACCTGTGAAAGGAATGGGGGAAGGAAGCAGAAGTAGGTAGGGAGAGCCTTAGCCAATAATGCAGATCTTGGCAAATTCAATGGACAACTTGGAGCAAATACTGTACTTGCCTATTAGGATCCTGTAATGGGAAGAAATGGGCAGACCCTAGTACACCTGCTGTGCTCAATCTTGGCTGAGGGCTTCATGGGAAGAGTATAGCCTTTAGGGTATGAAATATATCCATTTAATACCCTGATGGTCACTTTGCTTATTTGATGTTTTTCCCAGTAAATTTATAGATCCTATGTTTGATTATTATAAACAATGCTAAATCATGTACATCTTCCTCATAACATTCCAGAGATAAGGACTATCCTTTTATCAAATATCAGTATTCTATTTACCACGTGGTCCAGTTATCAGCATTTTATAAGGAGATTAGACCAGGACCTAGGCCTTCTTTCTTTCCCCAGGACAGTCACCCCTCCGCAACCAAATGAGGAGGGAAATGAATCCCATCCAGTTGCTTTAACTCCTTTCTCCCAATTGATTAATATCTAGAATTTAGGTATTAGACTTATATGTTTACCTCAAATGTTCAGAAAAGACAGGTTTATAAGACAGAAAGTAAATTAGTGGTTTCCTAGGACTAGAGGTGGGAACAGGAATTAACTATACATGGACATAAGAGATCTTATTGGTGGAATGAAAATGCACTAAAAATAATTTGTGATGGTGGTTTTACCACTTGGTAAAATTACTAAAAACATTGAATTGTAAACTTGAAATGGGTGAATTTTACTATATGTAAAATATAGCTCTATAAAGTTATTAAAAAAATGAAAGCTGAAAGTAAGATCCTTGTTACAAAGACAGATAAAAACCTGTCAGATTTGGGAGAAAAAGCATATCTGAAGAATATGTTTAGTAAGTGCAATTCAAGCTATCAGTCTTGTAAATCACAAACTTTCTTAACAAAGTTTTATCTTGAGGTAATATTCAGTTATTATATATTTATACTTTTATAGTATGAGTAATTTTCTTTAATTAATTGAAAAAAGCTATATAAAATTGAAACTACGTTAAGTGAAAATTGCCCTCCCTACCCCAGATAACGAATGGCAAAGATATAATAATTTGCTAATAGTGAAAGTAGGTCATTTTGAGAAAAAATAGGTATAAATAGCATCCAAAATTCAAATGATAGCAATGGGAGATATTTGATATGTCATGATATACGACAGATTAAAGAAATGGTCTGGAAGTATCCCACATATATGCAGTACATAGGACATATATTTGAATCCCATACTGAGAGGCTGTTCTGCATTGTTGATCATAAGTTGGATTGGTTAAGTAATTAAACTGTGAATTTCTGAAGGTCAAAGACATTGTTTCCCTGGCATGTTTTACTTGTTCTGTATATATTTAGTAATAGTATACATACTGGGCCAATTTCTTAAAGTAATTCAATTATAGTAAATGATAATACTCAACTAAGTGAGTCATTAATCACTTTTCATCTATCTCTTGCAGGCATTAGGTTCTTTTTATGGCATAGACTTTGTAATGATTTAGTTTTAGGCAATAATGCACAAATATATTTAGTCTTAGTAATTCATGAAGTACTAAAATATTGAACAACTTAAATCCACAATAAATTTATTGACTGGAAAAGTATAGCATAATTTCACATTTTAATTTGAGACTGTACAGTTTATGATAAATATTTGGAATGAATAATTTTTCATTCACTGTTACAATTTGTAGGTCTCAGGAGAAGCCTGTTATAGATACCCTGTTCTCTGTCACTTTTCTACTCATCTCTGGTAGGAAAAACAATTTTTGTAGCACTGGGAATTTTTTTCCTTACATACCTGCTTGCTATATCACCATCATCATTATCATTACTTTGTTTATGCCATTACAGTATATTAGCTTCAGATTTTTTCCTATTCTCCCTGTTTCTCAGGAAGATTTGAAGTAAGCATCAAGCACCTTATTTTCTAGGCCTTCTAATGTCCTTCCTCACTGTCGTCAGGGTCAAGAAGGGAGCGGTGGCAGAATCACTTGCATTAATCGACTTTAGACTTTCTGCAGTTTGCTTGAATTCATTTGTTCTGCTTTTCAGTGCCAAATGTTTGAGAGAAAATAGAGTTTGGGGATATAATAAATTACGTGGGTAAGTATATACACTTTGAAAAGTATCAGTTCATGATTACTTTCATGGCTTGATTGCTGGGGGTCCATGAGCTCCCCTATTCTTTTATCCTTTGCTTAGGAATCTTTAGACCTCTAGTGGACTTTAAATCTTCATCATGGGCATAGTTATCTGTAACCAAGTGTGTTGGAGGGTAAAATCCTTCAATAAAAAATGACAGGATTGGGGCTTCCCTGGTGGCGCAGTGGTTGAGAGTCTGCCTGCTGATGTAGGGGACACGGGTTCGTGCCCCGGTCCGGGAAGATCCCACATGCCGCGGAGCGGCTAGGCCCGTGAGCCATGGCCGCTGAGCCTGCGCGTCCGGAGCCTGTGCTCCGCAACGGGAGAGGCCACAACAGTGAGAGGCCCACGTACCTCAAAAAAAAAAAAAAAAAAAAGGATCCTTTGTTATGTGGCAGTTAAAAAAAGAAACCAACTTAGCTTGAGATATAGGAAAATTTACTGAATCAGGAAGGAATATTTACAGTCTTTGCTTGGAACTTTCTGGATCTGAAAGCCATATTTGCTCAGACATATTAGGAAAACATTGGCTATATGGGAAGTCTTCAGAATATATAGTGTGTTTAAAGAAAATTCCTATAGCATGGAAGGCCAAATTTAAAATTGAAGGTCAAACTGGCCTCTTAAAAAAATCTAGTTTTAAAAATCTTGTTTTTAAAAAAGAAACTGGAAAATAGAAATAGAGGTAGACTGAAACTGTGGGAAATAGGAATAGAAGTAATAGCATAGTGAGGCCAAATTGGGGTACATTTAATAATTTATAACCCCAACTGAACTTATATAAAGTGCAGGTAGCATGGCAAAACTTGAAGAAAGGAGATCTAGGTCTTATGTGATGGTTGCAGAGGCTATTTGGAGAACCATGAAAGTAGAATGGACACCTAAGGGCAAGGAAAAGTGAGAGCTGAAAAGAGACTTTAAAAAATGGAAAGGGAGGCAAAGACTTTTAAGGTAGATGTTAGAAAGCATTTTAAGAGCAGGTCTAATACAACAATCTAGGAGCCAAAGTGGTGTGCAAACGTAAGAACCTGGAAAGACTCTTCTGTAGGAATAAGGAGCTAGAGGCTCAAGGAATTCCGAAGCAGGCAGTAATGACAGAAGTCAGGGTGACAGAAATCTGACATAAAAAATAAATGTGTGGCACATAATAAATTATGTGGGGAGAGAGATCCTGTCAATGTTTTTCAGATGGCTGCCTGTATTGTCACTAGTCTTCACAATAGTGAAGAATCTTTCTCAGAAAAAGAACAGAGGCTGTATCTCTTGACTGAGTCCACATAATTCAGAATTGAGGTGCAAGAATGTAGGAATAAAGGTGGACATGGAGAGGCTCTCAAACACATTGAAATGTGATGTTATAAGGAGACCCGGGCTTGTAATCATCGTTACAAAAATCTATAAATATTTTCAACACATAGTCTTCCCAATGGCAGTATCTAATCCAGTTTTACCTTGAGGAACTCCAAAAAATTGAAAAGGATTTTTTCAAGACCCTAAAAAACCTGACCATGATGCTTTTCTCTTTTTCTTGCATTTTTGCCAGTCAAATGGAGTCTGATCAATGAAAAAAAAGTCTATTATTGCATTAGAGAATTGTGCATGATTTGTAAAATATTATAGTATTCATTTGGGTGTTGGATTCAATTCTGTTTTTATCTTTACTGATACGTTGAATGATTATGAATCTTGTATTGTCATTTGTGCCTTGATATCAACCTTCCATCTATTCTAGGAATTTAAAAGTTGGACATTTAGGAGACAACAGGTGAGAGTTTCCACATAGGGCTTAGGTCCAGAATCCATATTTAAAGTGAAAGATAAGTGTCTAGTTTGGATGCAGCTATGATGCTTTCGTTGAAAATCTTCCCGGGACAACGCTTAGGCTCTGGTTTGATTCTGGAATGAAAGGCTTGTGGCTTTGGCTAAGCTATGAAAGAAGAAAGGAGAGATCTTTCAATTATCTGAATTAATCTATGGGAGTAAAGGATTTGTAGTATTGTTTTATCCACAGAAGAAAAAAGATTTAGTGCCCCAAGTGTCAAAGGAAAAACTAAAAAGATAAATTAAAATGCCTTGGCACGCTTTCTCTATTCCCTTTGGATTTTGGGGGTAGTAAGAGTGAGGCTACTATAATAGTTTTTTTTTTTTGGAGTTTTTGCTCATTTTTGATTTCTTGAAGTAGTAAAATATTAAAATATTAAATAATCTACTCCAGCATTTCTCAATTTTTACTCATCAGATTGCAGTAACCTAATGCTCAGTACCTAACACAAAAACAAGCAAACCAGCAAACAAACAAAAGTTTACATGTCAAAAACCTTTAGAAAATAGGAAACACTATACCTCACCTCTTTACATGGGTTAAGTGATGATTTTAAAATCACACTGTTGGTCTGTGTCTTCTCTTAGAAGAACATTTAAGATGTTTAAGTTAGTAAAACTCCTCCATTAGTAGCTTAGCTTGCTCAGTATACTCATACCTTGTCTCTGTTTATAGGAAGAGAGCAGAACTAACTAAAAATTCCCCTCTGGCTAAATATACTCTGGCTAAGTATATTCTCTCTGTTCCTTTCCTCTCTCTCACTAAAAATTATTAAGTACATAATTAGCTAAATGATTTTAACAAGATAAAAATGGTGCTCTTAAATTAAGAGTTGTCTTCCTTCTTCCTGGTACAGGAGAGGAAGACACCTTTACAAATGGAACTTTCCTTTGTAAATTTAAATTTCCTTTACAAAAGGAAAATTTATGTTCTGTTTTTAGAGATTTTCCTGCATCTGCTATTCCTCAAATGCCTTCAGCTCAAAATAATATCAGAATCATATTCGAGGTGGCATATTCTGTTTCTCTTCAATATATTTATATAAATATATAATTATATATATAAAGTACAGATACATATATCTGCTGTAATGTGTAATATGCATCTATGCTATCTATCAGCAATCAACAAAATTCATTTTGAAACAGAAAATAAATGATTAAATAGTTCTTATCCTCTTCAAGTTTTACTTTATTTTTTTTTTTGGTAGAGATTTAAAAAGTTCTTTGGTTAGGTTTTGTCAAAACAAAAATTGCACTGGATAAAGATAAACAGACAAAGAGGATGTTATTCAAGGCAGTTGCAATAGGACAGTAAAAGCAAAACTAAGTCTCAACTCCACTGAAACAATGGGCAGGAGGATTTTTAAGCACTGAGGTAAACTAGTGGAAAAACACTGAAGGGGAGGTTGATCAATGGGATCTGTTGAACACATTCAGTTATTTCCTGAGTTTGCATCTATTTTTTCTCTGTGAATAGGCCATCTGTGTTTGCTAATTGGTGCTTATCAAAGAAGTTAGGCTCCTGCCCTCTTCCAGACTGGGAGATAGGGGCACTGTCTTCCTTGTTGATTACATTTCAAAAGGACAGATCCCAGGCCCTTGACAAAGGTGTTCCTGGGTTATAAAACAGCCAAGAGGCCTTTTAAAAAATGTACCTCTCAAAGGGGCAAAGAAAGAACTTACAATTACAAGTTTTCTAAAGCAAATGCTCCAAGAGAGGCCAGGGCCCAGAGTCAGGAAGAAGCCTGTCTAAAATTTAACCAGGTCAAGGGGATTGTTAAGGCTCTCTTGGTCAGTTATTTAATTAGAACTCTTTGCTTATAAACCCAAAGTTCCTAATTATACAGACAAGTTTTTGATATTGAAGAAGCATATGAATGGTGTTTTGATCTTCAGTAAGTTTTCTTTTTGTGCTAGACTAGATGATGTAAACATGTAATCAAGTGATAATTAGGGATAATACAGATAATGTGAGCTTTTTTGGAATGAATTTTTTTTAGACCACTCCTATGGTGATGTTTTGATGTATTAATTGATGTGGGTATTTCCTTTGCGTTTTTAAGTTTTTGAGAATTTCCCCCCAATCTTCATCAATTAAATATCTTTATTAGCATGTAGTTTAATTCCTTTTTAGTTGTCATTGAAATAAATGCTTTGATGTGAGAACTATTGAGTTTCCTTTTATTAACCTACAGAGATGGATTTAACTAAGACCAAAAGCTCTGAATTTTCTGAGCTTTTCAAGCTCTGCTTCCCAGCATCCAGTTTATAGCACGTTAGTTCTACAATCTTTGTCCTTGCCCCAATACAAGTACATGGCATTTACTCCATTTTTAATAGACAAGAAACATGTTCAATGCCTGAGTCTGGTTGTTTTGTTTTATTCAGTCTTCTTGTTTTCACACAGCTTAGTCTTTCTCTTCAACTCCAAGTTTATATCAAAAACTAATTATTAAAAAAATGAGTATCGGAATCTTACTGAGGAAATATAATTAAAAATAAAATCTCCTGCCAACCCAGTGAATCCTCTCCACGAAATGTAAAAAGAATGAAACAGTTTTTTAAATTGTAAAATCATTAAATTAGACTGTGATGTGCATTATAGGCAATATGCTAAAGAAATTGAAAAGACAAAAAGAAATCATACTCTTTTTATGTAGCCAGGCAGACATAATCCATTATGTACATGTTAATTGTCTTTATCCAAGGAAAAAGAAAACTTCCTTTATCTTCTTGACAAGCAGGAAGTTATAACTTGGAGCCGGGCACCTCAGCTAAACTCCAGAGGAGACAGGGCAACGGGGCATCATCCTCCCTGATGTTCACATTTCAAAGGGATCGATTTCAGGTCCCTAGAAAGACCTTCCTGGGGATGCAAAACTGGCAAAAGGCTCATTTAGCTTTTAAAAAGATTTACATACATCTCAAAGAGACAAAGAAAGCATTCATACAGATAGGTCTTTTTTTTTTTTTTTTAACCACAAACCTCCTCATTTATGTTTTTTGGAGGTTCATCAATTTCTTTATTTTTAATTCTGTTTGGCTGTGTTGGGTCTTAGTTGTGGCACACAGGATCTTTTGTTGTGGTGCATGGGCTTCTCTCTAGTTGTGGCGTGTGGGCTCCAGAGCACAGTAGTTTTGGAGCTCAGTAGTTTTGGCACATGGGCTTAGTTGCCCCGTGGCATGTGGGATCTTAGTTCCCCGACCAGGGATTGAACCCGCGTCCCCTGTGTTGGAAGGTGGATTGTTAACCACTGGACCACCAGGGAAGTCCCACAGATAAGTCTTTCAGATAAAAAATTAACTCTGGTAATAGCTTTCTTTCTGATAGGCCTTCTTTCTTAGATAGGCCTCCTGTATAAATTCTTTTAGATAGTTAAGGGAAAGATAAAAGCTTTTCTTGAGTCTGCCAGGTCTTGATTGCCTTCAGCTCAAAATAATCCATATGCCAAAATGACACATTTTGGGGACTCGTATTCTCCCCTCACTCCCAAACAGGTGCTTCCTTAACTAAAGGCATCCGTTGTGAATTAATGAGAACACTTTTACATTTCACCAGAAATTATTTTTAAAACCTCACAAAATCTGTTTCTTTAAAACACCATAGAGCCGGATCAAGATGGTAGAATAGAAGGACATGGAGCTCACCTCCTCCCACAAATACATCAAAAATACATCTACATGTGGAACCAGTCTCACAGAGTATCTGTTTAATGCTGGCAGAAGATCTCATAAAACTAAAAATGCAAAAACGATCACCATGTAACCGGGTGGGATGAGAGAAAAAAAAAAAAGAAAAAAAGGAACTGGAATGGGATCTTGCCCCTTGGGAGGAAGCTGTGAAAGAGGAAATGTTCTCTCACCCTAGGAACCCCCTTTACTGGCGGGGAGATCAGCAGGACAGAAAGTGAGCTTCAGAGGCTCAGAGGAGAGTGTAGCAGCTGGACTGTGACAGGCAGAACAGAGAGAGACCAGCACGAAGGGTCCTGGCCACCTCCCTGCACCCCCCAGCCTGAGACGTGCACCTGCTGGTATGAGCAGGGGCTGGTGCAGAAGTTCAGGTTTCAGGGGACAGATCTGGGGAGAGGACTGGGGTTGGCTGCATGGAGACAGCCTGGAGGGGCTGGAGTGCGCTCTGGGCTGCAACCGAGAGTGTGTGTGGGTCCGCTATTGAAGCCCCATTGTTAACCTCTGTGCTTGAAGGGAGGGCAGGGCCTGCCACAGCAGCCTCATTGTCACCTGCTCACAGGGGGAGTGGCTTTGCCTCTACCAGTTCTGGCTGCTCGCAAGTGCCAGTGGGTTACCCACTCGTGGAGGTGGGACTGAAAGCCGAGCCGATCCCCAGGGGCTGTGTGACTTGAAGCAGGGCTGAAATCTGAGCTCTCTCCCCACGGCTGTGCAATCCTCAGATTTACACCACCACAGGCTTTGTAAACTCAGCACCTGTGAGACATCCCAGCAGAATACTGGTGCTCCTGTGGCTGGGGCAGGTGGCATTAGCAGCTGTGGGCTTTGTGGGTGCAGCCGCTGATACACTGAGGCAGAGCCAGGGTCTGGGCTATTTTCCTAGCTCCCACAGTGGGTCCAGGTGTGTGACTACTGCATCCTGGTGCCTGTCTTCAGTGGATCTGTGCCTACAGATCTGCACTGGTGGCTTTTCGAACACAGTGCCTGAGGTACACCAGGGCCTATTGCTTGCATTCCCATGGCTGAGGCAGGGCTGAAGGCAGTGCAAACAATAGTGTACTTTGTGAGCCTGCACATTGAGTGACAGGTGACACCGCAGAGTGCACTTCCCAGTGAACAGGTCCTGCAGAGAAATACTCAATGGCTCATCTCCCAGGGGGAGTGTTTGAGTACCACCTACCTCACACCACAGTTCAGAAACAGATATGGGGGCTTCTACTCTGACATCTGGGGAGGACACCTTGCCCCTGACAGGGCTGTGACAACCACAGAGCAAAGAGGAGGCCCTGCTCAACATCCAGTGCAGGCTTTGGTCACCACAACACAAATCACACCCCCTATCAAGGGGATAACGGCCAGCACACACCAAGGAAAGACACTGCAGGCATCCATATTAAAAACAGCCCTTGAACCCAGAACCTGAGACTCACACAGGCTACAAAGGGATGCTCCCACATAAAAATAGCCCTCTAAGACCACAGTAGATAAGTGTTTCTCCTAAACTCAGAGTCAGAGAAATACAAGTAAAATGAAGAAGCAGGGGAACCATTCCCAATTAAAAGATCAAGAGAATTCCCCTGAAAGAACAAACAATGAAACAGATTTCTCCAGTGTAATAGACTCTGAGTTCAAAAAGGAGGTAATGAAAGTATTGAAGGAATTAAGAAAAGCCATTGATAGAAATGCAGATTACTGTAAAAAGGAACTAGAAACTATAAAGAGGAAACAAGTAAAATTAGAAGACTCATTTGCCCAGATGAAAGCTGAGCTGAGCTAAAGGCAATAAATAGTAAACTGAATAATGTAGAAGAGTGAATAAGTGATCTGGAAGATAGAATAATGGAAATCACCCAATCAGAACAGCAGACAGAAAGACAAATTAAAAAAATGAAAGAAGTATACAAAACCTATGAAATAATGTAACGCATGCCAATCTATGCATAATAAGGATCCTAGAACGAGAAGAAAGAAAAAAGGGGATGCAAAATGTATTTGAAGAAATTATGGCTGAAAATTCCCAAACCTAAAGAAACAGATATCCAAGTAGAGGAAGCACAGAGGATCCCAAACAAGATGAACCCAAATAGACATACACCAAGATATATTCTAATTAAAATGGCAAAAGTTAAAGACAGAGGATTCTAAAGGCAGCAAGAGGAAAGCAAAGAGTTAATTACAAGGGAGCCCCCATAAGGGTATCAGCTGATTTCTATATAGAAATGTTGCAGGCCAGAAGGGAGTGGTAAGATATTTTCAAAGTCCTGAAAGGGAAGATCCTGCAACCTAGGATACTCTACCCTGCAAGATTATCATTTAGAATAGAAGAGAGAATTTTTCAGACAAACAAAAACTAAAAGAATACAGCAATACTATACCTATCCTAAAAGAAGTATTGAAAGGTCTTCTCTAAATAGAAAAGAAGCAAGAATCTATAGGAAAGAGAAAATCACAATTGGAAAGTAAATCACTTAAGCCAGTACACAGATTAAAAAAATTTTTTGTGTGTGAAAGCAATGATAGCTACAATGGACAGCAAAAGGATAAACGTGAAGAT
Source organism: Phocoena sinus (assembly GCF_008692025.1). Lineage (NCBI taxonomy): Eukaryota > Metazoa > Chordata > Mammalia > Artiodactyla > Phocoenidae > Phocoena > Phocoena sinus. The sequence goes on from NC_045769.1 coordinate 48,044,928, forward strand.
GTAAAAGAAGACATCAAAATTAGAAAATTTGGGGAAGGAGAGTAAGAAAATGCAGATTTTTTTTTTTTTTAGAATGTGTTTGAGCCTATGTGACTACCAGTCTAAAGCAAGTAGATATAGTAATTGGTTAACATACTTTAAAAAAAAGGATAACCACAAATCAAAAACATACAGTAGATTCACAAAAACCAAAAAGAAGAGAATACAAACATAATATAAAAGAAAACCACCATACCACAAAAAGAAAAAGAAAGGAATGAAGAAGAAACATAGAATCACCTGGGAAACAAGTCTTTAAAATGGCAATAAATACATATGTATATTTACCTTAAATGTTAATGGACTGAATGCTCCAATCAAAAGACACAGTGTGGCAGATTGGATTAAAAAACAAGAGCCTAGAGCTTCCCTGGTGGCACAGTGGTTGAGAGTCTGCCTGCCAATGCAGGGGATGTGGGTTCGTGCCCCGGTCTGGGAGGATCCCACATGCCATGGAACGGCTGGGCCCGTGAGCCATGGCTGCTGAGCCTGTGCATCTGGAGCCTGTGCTCTGCAGCAGGAGAGGCCACAACAGTGAGAGGCCCACGTACCGCAAAAAAACAGAAACAAAAACAAAACAAGAGCCTACAATATAGTGCCTACAAGAGACCCACTTTAGAGCAATGGACACACATAGATTGAAAGTGAGGGAATGGTAAAAGATATTTAATACAAATGGAAATGACAAGAAAGTGAGGGTAGCAATACTCATATCAGACAAAATACACTTTAAAACAAAGGCTGTAAGGAAAGATAAAGAAGGACACTATATATAGATAAAAGGATCAATACAGGAAGAGGATAAGACACTCATTAACATATAGGCACCCAATATAGGAGCACCTAAATACATAAAACAAATACTATTGTACTAGACATAAAGGGAGAAATTGATGGGAATACAATAATAGGAGGAAACTTTAACACCCCACTCACATTAACGGACAGATATTCCAGACAGAAAATTAGTAAGGTAACAGAGATCCTAAATGATACAGTAGAATAGTTAGATTTAATCGATATCTTCAGGACATTACATCCAAAAAAAGAATACACATCCTTTTCAAGTGCACATGGAACATTCTCTAGGACTGACCACATACTAGGACATAAACCCCAACAAATCCCTTGAGGATGATAGAAATTATTTCAAGCATCTTTTCTGACCACAACAGCATGAGACTAGATATCAACCACAGAAAGAAAAACAAGAAAAAAATGATTACATGGAGACTAAGCAGTGTGTGCTACTAACAAACAAATGGGTCAACAATGAAATCAAAAAATACCTTGAGACAAATAACAATGCAAACAAACCATACAAAATCTGTGGGATGCAGCAAGAGCAGTTCTTCAAGGGAAGCTCATAGTGATACAGGCTTTCCTCAGAAAACAAGAAAAATCTCAAATGAACAACCTACCTTACCACCTAAAACAATTAGAAAAAGAAGAACAAACAAAACCTAAAGTCATCAGAAGGAAGGAAATCATAAAGATCAGAGAGGAAATAAATAAAATAGAGATTAAAAAACAATAGAAGAAATCAATAAAATCAAGAGCTGGTTCTTTGAAAGGGTAAACAAATTTGACAAACTTCTGGCCAGGCTCACCAAGAAGAAAAGAGAGAGGACCCAAATAAATAAAATAAGAAATGAAAAAGGAAACATAACAACCGATACTACAGAAATACAAAAAAACCATAAGAAAATACTATGAGTAATTATATGCTAAATAATTGGACAACCTAGAAGAAATGGACAAGTTTCTAGAAATATATGGCCCACAAAAAAACTGAATCAAGAAGAAATAGATAATTTGAACAGACTGATCACTAGAAGTGAAATAGAATCTGTAATAAAAAAAACTCCCTGCAAACAAAAGTCGAAGACCAGATGGCTTCACTAGGGAATTCTACCAAACACACAAAGAAGAACTTACACCGATCCATCTCAAACTCTTCCAAAAGATTGAAGAGGAGGGAACACTCCCAGAATCATTCTGTGAAGCAACCATCATCCTGATACCAAAACCAGACAAAGATACTACCAAAAAAAATTACAGGCCAATGTCTTTGATGAATATAGATGCAAAAGTTCTCAACAAAATATTAGCAAACCAAATCCAACAATGCATGAAAAAAATCATACACCACAATCAAATTGGATTCATCCCAGGGTCACAAGGATGGTTCAACCTACACAAATCAATCAACATGATATACCACATTAACAAAAGAAAAGACAAAAACCACATGATCATCTCAATAGATTCAGAAAAAGCATTGACAGAATTCAACATCTATTCATGATAAAAACTCTTAACCAAAGTAAGTATAGAGGGAACATATCTCAAAATAATAAAAGCTATTTATGACAAGCCCACAGCCAACATAATACTCAATGGTGAAAAGTTGAAAGCCTTCTTGATGAAATCTGGAACAAAACAAGGATGCCCACTCTCACCATATTCTACATATTCAACATATTATTGGAATTACTAGCCAAAGCAATCAGATAAGAAAAAGAAATAAAAAATATCCAAATTGGAAGAGAAGAGGTAAAATTGTCATTGCATGCAGGTGACATGAAAACCCTAAAAGTTCCACACAACAATTACTAGAACTGATAAAAGAATTCAACAAGGTAGCAGGATACAAGCTTAACGTACAGAAATCTGTTCCATTTCTTTACACTAACAATGAAATATCAGAAAGGAAAAGTGAAAAATAATCTCTCTTTAAATCACATAAAAAAATACTTAGGAATAAACCTGACCAAGGAGGTGAAAGACTTATATGCTGAGAACTATAAAACATTGATAAAGGAAACTGAAGATGATTCAGAGAATTGGATCCCATGATCTTGGATTCGAAGAATTAATATTTTTAAAATGGCATACCACCCAAAGCAATCTACAGATTTTTTGTGATTCCACTCAAATTACCCATGAGTTTTTCACAGAACTAGAACAAATAATCCTAAACTTTATATGGAACCATAAAAGACCCAGAATTGCCAAAGCAATCCTGAGGAATAAGAACAAAGCAGGAGGCATAACCCTTCCAGACCTCAGACAATACTACAAAGCTACAGGAATCAAAACAGTGTGGTACTGGCACAAAAACAGACATACTGATCAATGGAACAGAATAGAGAGACCAGAAATAAATCCACACACCTGTGGACAATTAATCTTTGACAAAGGAGGCAAGAGTATACAGTGGGGAACAGACAGTCTGGAGATTCCTCAGAAAACTAAAAATAGAGTTGCCATATGATCCAGCAATCCCACTCCTGGGCATATATCCAGACAAAACTGTAATTAGAAAAGATACATACACCCCAATGTTCATAGCAGCTCTGTTTTCAATAGCCAAGACATGGAAGCAATTTAAGTGTCTGTTGACAGATGAATAGATAAAGATGTGGTGTATACACACACACACACACACACACACACACACACACACACACAATGGAGTATTACTCAACCATTAAAAAGAATGAAATAATGCCATTTTTAGCAACATGGCTGGATCTAGAGATTATCATTCTAAGTGGAGTAAGTCAGAAAGAGAAAGGCAAATACCATGTGATATCACTTACATGTAGAATCTAAAATTTGATACAAATGAACTTATTTACAAAACAGAAAGAGACTCACAGACATAGAAAACAAACTTATGATTACCAAAGGGGAAAGGGTGTGGGGGAGAGATAAATTAGGAGTTTGGGATTAACAGATACAAACTATTGTATATAAAATAGATAGACAACAAGGTCCTACTATATAACAGAGGGAACTATATTCAATATCCTATAATAAACCATAATGGAAAAGAATATGAAAAAAGAATGTATATATGTGATAACGAAATCATGTTGCTCTATGCCAGAAACTAACACAACATTGTAAATCAACTCTAATTTAATTTAAAAAAATTAAAAAACACCATAAAAGGACTTAGATGCCTGTTTGGAACTGTGTAGTAATTTCAAATGAATGAGATTTAATAAGTAATTAATGGTGAGAACTTTTATTTGCTGTAGGACTCTATTCTAGCTGTACACAAATTACAGAGCTAGATTTTCAAAGCCTCACATTTATTTATGAAATGGGAAAATTCTAATGGACATGTTCCTTTCAAACAATCATGTTTAGACTCCTTAAATTCATTCTTTTACTAATTCAAAATTGTTCATGGGTCAAAGCTGTAAAAGGTTTAAGAGTGAGCAGATTGGGGAGTAACAATGTCATCGGTGGTTCAAAATAGGGTAAAGGAATCCAAAGGAGAAGATATAATGGAAGGAACAGGAATCATTGCTTTTTGTCAACTCCCTTGCTCAGAGAGAGATGATCCACCTAGGAATAAAATAATTGGAACTATTTTCTTTTGTTTCTTTCTGTTTTGAATGCAGGAGATCATTTATCATATGGATAAAATATGCAAAATCTCAGTCATTCTGAAAAAAACCTATATGCTTTTATTTAAAATGGTTTTATACTGTTCAGTGAGTTATTAAAGTTTGCATAAAGAAGGTTGAGTTGTCTTATTAATATATTGGTCATTACTCTTTAGCTTCAGACCCTTCAATTATTTTTTCACTGCTTTTATAATAAAGTCCAAAGTCCCCAATGGGAAAAAAAAGGCCTTCTGTGGTAAAGCCCTTAGCAACTTCTCTTGACCTGTGTGTCCCAATTTATGCTTCCCATTCTTCATCCTAGAGGCTTGCTGAACCTCCTGCAGTTTTCTGGGCCTCATTATTTCAGGCTACTGTGACTTTGTTTATTCTTTCCCCATCCTGCCCTCCTGGGAGTGAGTCGGACAGGAAAGGTTTCCTGAGTGATATGACACCTTAGCAGAAAAGCAGTTGGAACAAATGGTTCTCAAACTTTTGTGCGCTTCAGACTCTCCCAGCAAGCTAGCTTGCTAAACTATACATTCCTAGGCCTTCAGGGGATTTCAGATTCAGTAAATGTTGGGGGTGAATACCAGGAACCTGAATTTTAACAAACACTTCAGGAGATTTCATGCAGATGGTTCATGTTCATAGTTCTTAAAACCCTGCCTTGTAAGGGTGAGTAGCCCTCAGCTAGGCAGGAAGCAGGCTGCAGAATTGAATAAGATACTGCATAAGAACACCTTGAGCAAAGGCATAAAGGCAGTGAGTGTGCTGGGGCCTTTCATTCTGGCTTGCAAGCATTGGTTGTTAAATTTTCAGGAATTTTGTGAGCCACTTGTTAAACACAGTCATTAAATTAAATTATATGAACTTGCAATTAAGTAAATTATATTAAAAGCAAAAGTAATAAACATGGAAAACATCACTTCCTAATTATTTTACTACATCTTATTATTATATATGTGCTTAAGATTATTTATGTTTATTTTGTCTAGGTGGTGGAAGTGCTATGTAATTATATACTACTGTGCATCTCTTCCCAACTTCATGTTCAGTGTTGCCATGTTAGTAGCTTGAAATTGGCCATGGTGGGAATATTTATAATATGGAACTTGGCAAATGTTATAAATCAGCATTCCACTTACATCCCCTGCCAGTCCCAAGGCAATTTATACCACATCACTGCATAAGGATGAAAAAGAGTTGGTTGTATGAAGTGGAATACAAGCAGTGTGATACTTCTGGATCTTTAGCTGGATTTAGCTAAATATGAGACCAAAGAAATAGATATTGGCTGTATCATGGAGTTCTTTGTGGCCCAGTTGTAAGAAGCATGGACTTTATTCTAGTAATGATGGGAAACCATTGTGTTAGTTTGGCCAGAGAGCGCTATGGTCAGATTTAATTTTGGAAAGGTGGCTCTGTGGAGGATAACTTTGAAGGTGAAAAAAGTACAAACCAGGTGACCATTTAGGAGGACATATTGCATATGACAGATGATGATGAGTTGGACTATGGGAGTGAAAATACAGATGGAGGAGAGTGGACTAATTGGAGAAATATCTGGAAGTTAAACTTGACAATGATTAAAATGGTGGTGAGAGAGAGGAAGGGGTCATGTATGATTAATAGTTCTAACCTGGGTGACTGAGTGTGTGGTGATAGAAGCCAGTGAGATAGAGAATATAATATTGTGGCCCACATATAACCTGTTGGAGGCATGCCACTGGGAAACTTCCATATTGTATTCACTGTCTTCTTCTATCTCTATAAACTCATAAGAAAGTTTAGGGAAGAGGAGAGGGGGGTAAATATACATATATATTATACACTACATAATATAATGCATGTTGTAAAATGTTCACAGAGCTCAGTTAAGTATCACATTTAATACTGATGTGACTTATTGGAAGTGGGAGAGTTGAAAATGAGACCAAATTAAAAGAAGTGGTATAATGTAATGAGGTGCTCAACAGATTAGGCCAATTTAGTTATATGAAGAATATGTGTTAAAATAAACCAGTGTGCCAGAATGGATAGGTTTCAGTTAACATAATGCAGTTGGGGGAAATAAAGCTATTTTTTTTTTTTTTTTTTTGCGGTACGCGGGCCTCTCACTGTTGTGGCCTCTCCCGTTGCGGAGCACAGGCTCCCGACATGCAGGCTTGGCGGCCATGGCTGACGGGCCTAGCCGCTCTGCGGCATGTGGGATCTTCCCAGACCGGGACGTGAACCCGTGTCCCCTGCATCGGCAGGCGGACTCTCAACCACTGTGCAACCAGGGAAGCCCAATAAAGCTATTTTTATTTGTAATTTTGCAATCTATATGCATTTCAATATTTTAATATTTGCAATGCATTGGACTTCTTTTGGCCATTGATAGTGATTCCTGAAACGTAGAGAAATTAAATAAATCTTATTAACTTTACTGTGAAAGTATGGATATTTAACTAAAAAAATTGGGAAAATATGTAAATGATATAAACTGTGCCTATAATACATATCCTAACGCATTAGGCCTATAGAACATTTCTTCAATTTGTGATTATATCTAAAATATGCAGATAGAAGTTACTGGAGTGAACCCCTTGTTCATAGTGGGAACCAATCAATGAGGAATGAAAGCAACTTTTTTTTGTTTGTTTTTAATCATTTCATATCCTATTTAATGGATCTTTTAAAGTATTATTAGTGTAAAAGAGTAAATATTCCTTTCCTAAAAATGGTCATGTTTGCTTTTAATTTTGGACTCAGAACATTTTTCTTATGAACATATTAGGTTAGAAAGTAGGATGTTCTTCATTAATTTTGAGGAAATGTTATATTTAAAAAAATTCAGCAGTCTGTAGTTATGATTGCCAACGTCAATGAGAAAACATAAGGAAGACTAACAAGAAGAATCACACTAAAATCCTATATAGGAGTCACAAAGACCTGAGGCCTAATGGTATGTCAACGTGCTCTTACAACAAACCAGCACAGAATGCCTTTAAAGCAACAGGATGTTGGTATGAAGTAATTACTGAGAAGCAAGTTGAGGTGTTAAGTTTGATATATTGTGGTCTTTTCTATCTGTTCCAATTTGCCTCCATGGTAACCATTGCTACTTCTCTGGCCTGACTACCATCTAGCTGTCAGCATTTTCTTTTAATGGAAGATATTCTTTGTTTGGATGCAATTTCATTTACCCATATGTAGTTGGATTTTTAAAAATAATAATTCAAAACTTAATGATATAAATTGTTGATCTTCAGAGTATTAAGCCACAGAGAAGTTCATGTTGAGACTTGAATTTCCGGCCCTTTTCACTTTATTTACTTTGCTGGAATATTAATTCAGTTAAAAAATAATTTCATAATAGCTTTGAACACTTTAGAGAAAACAACTACCAAAACAACTACCTAATGTTTATGCCATTGGCATTATGAGTCACTGGTTCCAAATTTTGCCTTCAGAAAGCTGAGAGGTAAAAAACCATGAATATTAATTTTTCATATTAATCTACTCAGTGTTTTACTTCTTTAATAATATGTCAGTAAAGTACTTTTAAAGTTAATTTCTAATTTTTCTCTCATTCTTCCCACGTATATTGAAAAATAAATAATATGCTTTCTTCTGTGAAGAGAACCTGGACTTGCAGGCACACGATTGAGGTGTGAGCTTTGCCTTTGCCAGATGTTACCTTGGTGACTCTGGTTAAGTTACTCAACCTCTCTGTTCTTCACCTTTGTCATCTGCACTGTTTAGGATGTTCTATCAAATAGCACATGTGACATTTCCTAGCACAAAGTAAAAGTTGAGCACATGTTACACAAACTGTAGTTCTATTTTGGTTCAAAGGACAGGGAGCAAAGTTATGATTATCCAGGGTTCTTCAAAAATCAGGTATTGCTTCCCATTTTATATATTTTACATAGTTTCAAATTATGCAGACACAAATGATTTGAGACTGTTTATGAACACATTGCAATAAAGATAATTATTTTTTATTTTATTTTTTTTTGCAGTACACAGGCCTCTCACTGTTGTGGCCTCTCCTGTTGTGGAGCACAGGCTCCGGACGTGCAGGCTCAGCGGCCATGGCTCACGGGCCCAGCCGCTCCGCGGCATGTGGGATCTTCCCAGACCGGGGCACGAACCCGTGTCCCCTGCATCGGCAGGCAGACTCTCAGCCACTGAGCCACCAGGGAAGCCCTGCAATAAAGATAATTATTAAAAAATTTTTAACAAAAATTTTAGTTATACTTTCAATGTCACATGAAATTCAGAAAAACTATTCTGTGACAGAGTTCAACAAGAAATAAAATATAAAGTGATGCTTGCAGTATTCAATTCTGATAAGATTTTCTTTTCTTAGAAGATATGAAATCATGAATTTTAGTATTTTTATTACCATTACCATTAAAAGTAAAGCATGTGCTACATGTTGCAAAAAAGAATTGAGAATACTCACTGCTTTTGCTAGTATGATTGAAAGAGAAATGGCACATAAATCTAGATCAATGTGAAGGGAATTTCAGTTCTGTACCAGTCAAGAAGAAAAGTTGTTTTCCACTGACTCAAAATCTCTAGCAGGAAACTTAGATTCCATTTTTTTTTCATAGTAATTGAATGGCCCATGTAATTTCAGTTTTACCCTGTAACTACATAAGTGAACCTGGGTTATGGGATGGAAAAAATTGAAACTATTTAAGCTTTGCTTCTATTTAATTTCTCCTTCCACAGACAATTGTATAAAATGTATTTTTATGTTGTTATGGAGGAAAATGCAATTTTAAATGTTTTTGCAGTATTCAAATTTAACCTTTATTCAATGCAGTATTGTATACAAATCTTATATTCTAATTTTTAAAATTTAATTAAAATATAAAACATTTTATGTAGATTATATAACAAAATTCTTGAGAGGGTTGGAAAGTAGAGAAAAGCCCATTAACTAAATGATTGTTAGTAAAAAATACTTTAGGTAACTGAACAGAGGAAATAAATATATTGATGTCTGCTCTTGCATATCTTAGAATGATTAAGGTATCCAGCACTGCACTCTTGATCTTCTCTACAAAAATCCATCTCCAGTTTTTTCTATCTTTAAGTGAAACACCATCCATTTGTTTGCTTAACAGATCTGTAAGGAATCCTTAACCCCATTTTCTCACCTCTCACACCCTATTAATCAAGTTGTTGATTCTACGGTTAAAATGTTTCCCTCTCCACATCTGTCCATTTCCATTGCCACTGCTCTAATTCAATTCCACTTTTTTTTTTGCTGTTATGAATAATACTATATGAAATTTGTATACACATTTTTGCATGGACATATGTTTTCATTTCTTTTAGGTATATACCTAAGAGTAGAAGTGCTTTGTCATATGGTAACTCTGTTAAACATTCTAAGAAACCATCAAATTGTTTTCTAAAGAGATTCCATCATTTTACATTTCTACTGTCAATGTATGAGGATTCCAATTTTTCCACATCCTCACCAACACTTGTTACTATCTTTTTAATGATAGCCATCCTCATAGGTGTGCAGTTGGTATCTCTTTGTGATTTTGATTTTTGTTTCTGTAATGACTAATGATGTTGAGCATCCTTTCATGGGCTTATTGGACACTTGTATGTCTTCTTAGGAGAAATGTCCATTCAGGGATTAATTCTTAAATATTAACATTCAACCAAGCATCTGTACGTACAGAGAAAAGCCTAATCCACAAGAATTGAGATAAACATATAGAAAAAAAAAGACCCTAGGAAAACAGTAATAATTCAGGAGAAAGAAAGAAAACTCACTTTGATAAGCAACCTCAGAGACATATGAGATCTTTTGCAGTCACAAAAGAGGATGCTCCTGAAAAGAAAGTTTGAGCAGCAAAGACCGTCTAGCTCTAAAATCTCTCAGTGTGGAGAGGGGAGCTCTGAGACTTGCATCTGGAGATGGGAGAGGCGTAGGACCTCCTGGCTGCTGGATTGGACCAAAAGCATGTGCTTTCCAATAAACGTGTGTACTAGTGCATAGAGTTGGTTCATAATATTCTGTCTGTGACTAACTAATCTTGGAGGCTGAGATGACAGCAGGGGTCAACCTGTGTTTTGGGGTTTTTCCTGTGCAGAATGTGGTTATAATTTTCTGTTCTTGAAATAGCCTATATTCTATATTAACACATCCTTTATTAATGTCAAGTATTCAGATAATAAGCATGTTTTGTTTTAAAATGTAAAATTTATAAAGTAAATTTTGTATATATTTGCACACTGGATAAAGAGCTTAAACAATGAAAAATTCCTCAGCTTCTTATACAATACAATACAAATGGTACAGGACTGGTGAGCAATTAGCTTTTCTCTGTTGGTCAGATAATAAGAGAAGGGGCAAAGCCCCACTCAGGGATTGGATTTGCTGTGAGACATTAACTTGTTTGATTATAAGAAGTTTAAATACTAAAAACAGTTAATGTTGCAATTACTCTTTCTGTCTTCCTCTGTGGTCCATTCACTAAGTTATCCTAGTCATAACAGCTAGGGCTGAGATTAGAACCTAGGGAGTCTGATTCCATTTACCACTCTCTTAGTACACTCTGCCACTTATTCTTTGCCAGGAAAAGCAATGGAGCAATTAAAAATGGTAGCCTTTCAGGGACTGTGTCTTGGTCTAAGAGTGGTCACTTAACATCAGTTTTTTGCTAACATATCTATCCTGTGGAAGAATGTCTGCCCTAAACCTAGCAGTAGAGATTGGGGGAAAGGGCACTTGATTTCTCTTTTTTCTTCTTTTTATTCACAACACACAATTAATAGGCCTTTTCTCCTTTTTAGTGCTTGGTACTATTGAGTGGACTGGGGAGAAATAAAAGGAAGCTCTGTAAAGTAAATAAGTGAGCTCAGAAACAATTTTCTAACACTGCATGATAATGATTTTACTCCTTGGTATCAGGAATATCTGCCACCACCAAGGGTTTTTATAGCTATCAGAGAACTAATAAGAGAAAAAAAAAATCACTTGACTTTGGTGTATAAAATTAATACTAACGATAGTCATCAATAAGAATAATGAAAACTGCATATCATCCATGGATAATTACCTTATGTGTAACAACTGTGATGAATGTCATTAATATCTGTCAAATTATTACTATAGATTTTATTTGATTACAACACTAAATTATGTTCAGATATGCCCAGGTTCTTCAGTTCTATGTCTGAAATCTTAAACTTGAATATCCCATTCTTTCATCATCATCTCCTTTCCTTCTAGGTTAATAATCTGGGTCAAACTCACTTTAATTCTTTGAACTTCAGTTTATCCATCAGTAAAATAAACACTGTTACAAAAGGTTATTGTAACAGCTGAATAACAATCACAAAGGCAAAGTACTTGGCAGCATGGCAGGCTCATTGCAGACACTGCATAACCATTCCCTTCTGCATTTTTCCTGTTTTTTTGGTCTTCAGATTCTTGACCTTTCACGTTTACTTCAGTTACTCTCTTGACTATATCCATAAGCTCCTCATCTCCTTGTTCTTTTAATAAATTACTTCATACTTCACACACTTTTCTGGTCCTATGCCTTAGTGCTCAGTGCAAATAAAATTACATGTTGATGGATTGGTCCCCTACAAGTTCAGTTTTTGTATCATTTGAACTTCCAATACCCTTTATCTATTCTCATATTTGTCCTTGTTTAGATCCCTCTCATTTGCACTTATTATTTCAAGAGTGTCCTCTCAAAATCCTCAATCTAAGATTCACACCTTATCATTCTCTATGGTCTCAGTGTTTGTTCCTCCTTCCCCCCAAATTCATATGTTGAAATCCTAAACTCCAAAGATGATGATATTGGGAGGCAGGCATTGGGAGGTGCTTGGGTCTTGAGGGTGGAGCTTTCATGAATCAGATAAGTGCCTTATAGGGGAGGCTCTGGAGAGATCTCTAGGTCCTTCCACCATGCTAGGACACAGTGAGATGTCAGCTATGCAGCAGGAAGAGGGCCCATATCAAATGTGACCGTATTGGTGACTTGCTGTTAGACTTCTCAGCCTCCTCAACTGTAAGCAATAAATTCTGTTGTTATAAGGTACTTAATCTGCTATTTTGCTATAGTAGCCTGACAGACTAAGTCACATTCTAGACAATGAACAACCTCACCGCCTATGTCACAGAAAAAGTGTGATGCCTTCAAATCTGACTGTCATTGACCAACATGGCTGCATTTGCAGAATCCTGTACTTTTTTACTGGTCTCAGGGGAATACATGTTCATCCTTCTGTTCAAGGCATATCTTTCAACTTGTGCTTTTGATGCCATGTTCTGATCATTATTCTTTAGGACCTTGCTCTATCAATTTCTCTCTTTCAGTCTTCTCTCTTTTTGTCTGTCTCTCCTGCATTTTGAGTTTCTTCTTGTCTCTTAGCATGTTCATATTTATTTTTAAAATTTTAATTTTATTTTTAATTGAGGTATAATTGATGTTTAACATTGTATTAATTTTAGGTGTGCAACATAATGATTTGGTATATATGCACATACAAGGCATACCTCGTTTTATTGCACTTTGCTTTTGCTTTATTGCATTTTGCAGATACTGCATTCTTTACATATTGAAAGTTTATTGCAACTCTGCCTTGAGCAAGTCTATCAGCGCCATTTTTCCAACAGCATTATTTTTTAATTCAGGTATGTACATTTTTAAGACATAATGCTATTGCACACTTAATAGACTACAGTATAGTTGTAAACATACCTTTTATATGCCCTGGGAAACCACAAAAAATTATGTGATTTACTTTATTGTGGTGGTCTGGAACTGAACCCCTGAAATATCTCCAAGGCATGCCTGTATGTTGGTATGTATATATAAATATATACACATATGTATGTAAAAGTGATCACCACAAGTCTAGTTAACACCTATCACCACACATGGTTACAAATTTTTTTCTTGTGATAAGAACTTTTGAGATTTACTTTCTTAGCAACTTTCAAATATACATACAGTATTGTTAACTGTAGTCATTGTGTCATACATTACATCCCCAAGATTTATTTCTTATAACTGGATTTAGTACCTTTTGACCACCTTCACTCATTTAACACCCTTTCTGACAACCGTCAGTCTGTTCTCTGTATCTATGAGTTTGGTTTTTTTTTTTTTTAGATTCCACATATAAGTGAGATCATACAGTATTTGCCTTTCTCAGTCTGATTTCTTTCACTTAACATAATGCCCTCAGGGTCCATCCATGTTGTAGCAAATGGCAGGATTTCTTTCTTTTTTATGGCTGAATAATATTCCATTGTATACATATATATATGTACACATATATGCATATATCATATGATTCACAATTTCTTTATATATTTATCTGTCAGTGGACACTTAGGTTGTTTTCATGTCTTCGCTATTATAAATAATACTGCAATAAACATGGGGGTGCAGATATCAGATATCTTTATGAGTTAGTGACTTTATTTCCTTTGGGTATATACCCAGAATTGGAACTGCTGGATCATATGGTAATTTTATTTTTAATTTTTTGAGGAACCTCCATACTGTTTCTGTACTGGCTGCACCAAGGTACTTTCCCACCAACAGTGCACAAGACTTCATTTTTCTCCACATTCTTGCCAACATGTCTTTCTTTTTTTTTTGCTCTTTCTCCAGATTGTCCACTTGCATTGGCATAAAGGGTTGTGAAGTATATAACAAATATAAAGTATAGTATAAGTATACTTATATTTTATAAGTATAAAGCCATTGTGTAGTATATAACAATTCTTAACACCATTAAAAAGAATTTTCTAGGACATGACAGTCATCTTGGATATACTTCATTACAAATTGTTACATCTTTAATTACAAATTATTAGAAAAGTAAAACTGAAATTTAGGTTTTCTGTTGTGAAATGATCAAATTATTTTATGCCTAGATAACAAAGTTCCTTTTTACTGTCAAAATGTTATGTTAACTCTGTCCTTATGGCAAATTTTTAAGACATTTTGATGAATCAGTCCTTATTTTTTATGTTATGTTCCTAAAAATCACAGTTACATATTGCTATGCTTTTAAATGTTACTTATATTAGTAATTATATCTTGTGTTTAAAAAATATACTTATATTCATGTCTTGTCTCACCTGACAATTTACTTTTTTCTTTCCCTTATCACATCCTAAATTCTGAATAATAAAACTGTTAAGATGCCTTGAATTATCTGTGTGTTTTCTGGAGTGGCCACCATGGAACACAAAGATTTGCTCCCTCACCTTCTAAAGAAGAAGGATAATAGAAATAATTAAGTTTGTTTTGGTCTTCTCTAAATGTAATTTATTCAAAACAATTGTGATTACCAAATTTGAGATAAAAGAAAGACTGGTGAATCACAAGAAAAGTAGTCTTTTTAGTTTAATTACATTTGAGTAAAAAGTATGTATATGAATATACTTCACTGATTGTAATGTTTAAGTTAAAGGAGGCATACTGTGTTCATACATAAATACTGGTACAATATCTACCTGTAAAGTGATTTTCTTTCTAGGTTTCCTCAGCCAGGGATAATCACAATACTTCCTAATACAAACCAGAAGTCCTAACAGTTTTTCAAGGTCGGCACTGATCAAAATATGTTCTTACTCCCACCGTAATCTTTGACTTCATTCTTATAAATTAATCGTGTGTTGTATCTTGAGAGAGGATGCTACTCTTCCATTCTGCCAGTGCTGATTAACATAATGCGTTAGCCAGAGCTGTTAGTGTTATAACCGTGGCAGGGATAAATTGACTACATTTAAAAACCTGCATTGATGAGAACAATTTACAGAAAACGTAAAGGGATGTTTCTAGTGCCTGCCTACTGATGTAAGCAGGATGTCTTACCTGCCTGCAACGTAATCCTGGCAGAACTATAAAGCTGAAGTAGGACTGAAACCAAAACCTCATTGTTAGATTTAGTCCTAGATATCTTATAAATTTTATGTTATTTTTAAATAGGATTTTCCTTTCACTTTTTCCAGAAGACTGTGGTGATAAGAACAATGTAGTTTCTGGCTAACAGATAAGGCTCTGCAGCATTCTTTATGACTGTGGAAGGAAAAATGGCCTTTTAAAATGCAAACTTCTGAATTCACCAGAGAGCTTCAACTATTTTGGCCCGAGGTACTCAGTTTAGCGCTGGCTGACAATTCATCCTGTTCCTTCAGGATCACAAAGGTTGTCTCCATATGAGTTTATGGCAGCTCACACTTAATGAGATTGAGAATCTCAGTTTTCAGGGTAGATTTCACCCTGGTCTATGTAGACATAGCTAAATATTGTCAAGGTAATATTCTCAGAATATCATCAATATAAGGGAAACTAGAAAATATTTATAACTGATTGAAAATGAATGTACTACATGTTGATATTTGTGGGATGATGTCAAAATGGTACTTAGAGGTAAATTTAGAACCTCAATTGCTTAGACTAAAAAAAGAAAAAAGTTATGTGTTAAGTCAGGAATCTAGATTAGAACAACAGACTAAACAACAAAGAAGTAGGAGCAAAGCAAAATAAAAATGAGTAGAAAAAAATTAAAAAGAAATATTAGAAATAATAGGTTAATAAAACCAGAAGATGGTTATTGGAAAATATAATTATGTATAAATATTTAGCTAGAATGATCAAGGAATGAAGACAAGCAGCACAGATAAATAATAGCTGCATCACAAAAAGGCAACATGACCTGAAATATATTAAGATTAATAAAAGAAATCTTGGGCTTCCCTGGTGGCGCAGTGGTTTGAGAGTCCGCCTGCCGATGCAGGGGACACGGGTTCGTGCCCCGGTCCGGGAAGATCCCACATGCCGCAGAGCAGCTAGGCCCTTGAGCCATGGCCGCTGAGCCTGTGTGTCTGGAGCCTGTGCTCCGCAACGGGAGAGGCCACAACAGTGAGAGGCCCATGTACCGCAAAAAAAAAAAAGAAAGAAATCTTAGGAGAAGTCTATGAACAATTTTGTGCCAATACATTTCAGAACTTGGATGAAATAGAAAATTTTTTAGTAAATGTAAATGAAGAGGTTGAACGAAAAATAGAAATCCAAGTAAATCAATAAAAATTAAATAAATTTAATCAATAATTAAAATCTCCCTTAACAACGGACATCATAACTAGATGGTCTTACAGATTAATTTTATCAAACTTCTTTAAAAAAGATATTTCATATATATATATACACAAGTATATATATCTATTAATTGATATAATTGACATATAACATTGTGTAAGTTAAGATGTAAAATGTGTTTATTTGATACATTTATATAGTGCAATATAATTACCACTGTAGCATTAGCTAACACCTCTATCACAACACATAATTGTCATTTTTTTGTGGTGAGACTATTTAAGATCTAGTCTCTTAGTAACTGTTAAGTATATAAGACAGTATTGTTAACTATGATCATAGTACTGTGCATTAGATCCCCAGAACTTATTCATCATCTAACAGCAAATTTGAAAAAAGGTACTTCTAATATTTTTATTATGAATACCTATCTATATGTATATGTATATATTCTTTTCAGAGTAGAAACAGCAAAAACTATTCAAGTCATTTATGAGGTTCCTATTACTTCGATACAAAAACTGAATAACTATAGTGCAAGGAAATAAAATTATAGACCAGTTTCATTTATGAACTGAAATAGTTTATAAGTATATACTTACAACTCAAATTCAGGATTATGTAAAAATCAGTAATATGTCTCAATTCAATGATACATACCAGAAATGCAAGACATTTTCAACATCCATAGATTAAAGAGGGTGAGGGATCATTTCTGTAGATGCAGAAAAATGAATTGATAAGTTTACCATTCATCAGGAGAAAAAGCATTAGCAAATTAAGAGAAAAAATTTACTAACCTTCAAAAGTATATCTAAAATTTTTTATATCAAGCATAATGATGGTGAAATTGTACACAAATTCCCAGTAAAGTCAAGAACAAGAGAAAATGCTATCATTTCTTTTCTTCATCATTGTAATAGAGGTCTTAACCAATGCAATAAGGAAGCAAATGAGGTATAACATTGGAACAGAAATGTGTCCACTTCTTTTTATTCTGATGCTATAATTATTTCTATAGAAAATCCTAAAGTATTTATTAAAACTGTGGGCTTAGTATTTCCTGAAGGCAAAGCAACATAAAAAAAATCAATAACATCTCTATACACCAACAGTTGCTAACCAGAATATATAATGTGCAAAAATATTCCTATAAAAAACCATAAAATTTGTAAGATATCTAGGACTAAATCTAACAATGTGCAAGACCTATATGGAGAAACATAAAATCACACTGAAGGGTGAAAAAGAATAAGCAGTGTTTACTCAATATGTTAAATAACTCATTCCTTCTCAGTTTATAATCAAATGCAATTACAATGAAAAGTTTCTCCATGAAAGGTGTCAAGCTGTTCCTAAGTAACATTGAAAAGAAAAAAGTCAAGAAGACAAATGTTACAAGAATAATCCTAAAAATCCAATAAAGAGAGATCAGAATCAGTACTATGCATAAATATGTATAAATTGATATTGACAGAGATGTGGATATAAACGCATCAGTGGGACTACAAATAAGTAGAAAGAAGAGCATCTTATCATTATGTGGTGCCTGGATAATTGATCATCTTTTTAAAAAAAAAGACACATTATCTCAAGCTAAAACAAAGGAATTGGGGCTTCCCTGGTGGCGCAGTGGTTGAGGATCTGCCTGCCAATGCAGGGGACACGGGTTCGAGCCCTGGTCCGGGAAGGTCCCACGTGCCGCGGAGCAACTAGGCCCGTGAGCCACAACTACTGAGCCTGCGCGTCTGGAGCCTGTGCTCCACAACAAGAGAGGCTGCGACAGTGAGAGGCCCTCATGCTGCAATGAAGAGTGGCCCCCACTCGCCGCAATTAGAGAAAGCCCTCGCACAGAAACGAAGACCCAACACAGCCAAAAATAAATTAATAAATTAAAAAAAAAACAAAGGAATTTTCCAGGTGGAGTAAAGCTTTCAGTGTGAATATTTTTTTCTTCAAAAATTTAAAAGAAAATATAAGTGAATGTCTTTCTGACAGGAAATTCTGGAGATTGGTTGCCTCTGAGAGAGATGGATGCAAAAGTTTATGTGGAGAAGCATACACGTCATTTCAACTAAGTTAATATTCTTTTATTCTTTAAAACGTTTTAACCTGATCTAATATCTAACATCAAATTATAGCTCAAGCTTTGATAGTTTTTTTCCCTGTATTATTTGCATTTTTTCTGTATGTTTGAAACACTTAAAATCACAAAATAAAGAATGTACCAATCTGGGATTACTTCCTGGACAAGAAGAATAATTTTACTCTTTCTACAATTGGGTAATTCTTTTTGACTAGTGAGATATAATTAAGGCCAAAGGTGAAAAAGTGGCTGAAGCTGTAGATTTTAAATCATCCACTTTTTTTTATAGAACAAATACATATGTATCATATAATTACAGCTTTAAGAAAGTGATAGCATTGCCCTATTATCTTTCATTTAAAATATGACCTTTTAATTATTTATTGAATAGACACAAGAAATAGGAAAAAGGTAAATGTTTTGAAGGAAATTGTAGCAGATAAAATTGAAATATGAGAAGTACTTAACAATTCATAGCTTATAAACTATATAGGCTGATGTTAGCCACTGAATTGTAACTCCATGAATACATTAATGTTTCTTCTGTCTTTTCACTCAGAAATTTAAGGTGAAATAATATTCTGTTTAGCGTAAATTGTATGTGCATGATAGGGATGTTAATTTTCTTTTCAACCGTTTCCTCTGAAGTGGATTATAAAATCTATCTCATGAATTTTCTCTTTAAAATGTATTTTTCTGGATCAAAAGAATTTGATCCAAAAATATAGATATTAGATATTTCAGATAAACAGTATTCAAATAACAGTTTATCACACATTATTTTTAATGCAACCTTAATTTTTTCCGATATTTATGAACAAAATATTGGTAAGGATAGAAAGCAAATCAAATTTTAGGGAAATAATTGCACATTCCAAGGATGGTGATAGTTATTGTATTACTTTTGTGTCTTCAAGTTGAAGGTGCCAAACAAAAATCTTTATATGTAAATATATACGTTTCCGAAGAACTTTATAGGTGCAGCAAAAAATTGTGAGGATTCTGGGTTCTCATTCCATTGGTTAGATGCCCAATGCACTTTGTATGTTTTTGCCTTTCGTATCAACAACTTTATCTGACTTGTCTTTTTGCCTTTCATATCAGCAACTTTATCTGACTTGTCTCCTACAAGATACAGTATGGTTTGTATTTGTTTTCCATTGCTGTGTAGCAAATTACCACACACTTTGTGGCTTAAATGAACACAAATTTACTATCTCGCAGTTTCAGTGGGCCAGGAATCCAGCATGATTTCACTGCAACCTCTGCTCTGGGTCTCACAAGGCTAAACTCACGGTGTTGGGTGGAACGGGGTTCCCATCTGGAGCTCAGGGTCATCTTCCAAGCTCCTTCAGGTTATTGACAGAATTCAATCTTTGCAGTTGTAGGACTGATGGCAACTTGTTTCTTCACGGATAGCAGGAGAATTCTGACTTACGTCTTCTAAGATGAAGTCTAATATAGCCTAGTCAGAGGAGCGACTCTCCCATCATATTTAAGTTCTACCCACACTCAAGGGAGAGGCATAATCTATGGTGTGCCCACCAGGAGCAGGAATCTTGGGGGCAGTCTTAGAGTTCTGTCTACCACTGGGTGTTTTATGTCCTGACCCTGACTTTAATATAAAAACTAATACAAAAACATCAATTAACTAATAATCTTGCTTTTCCTGTCTTTGGGTTATTGTGCCTGAGCAATTCAAAGAATTGTTTTCTGATAATAACTTGCATGGCTAGTGGTAGGTATGTTTCTGATCTTCTGAATTAAATTTGGAGAAGCAGCTAGCTATAGATTAGCTCATGTTGCTTAAGGATGGTGAAATTATTTCTTCATTTATTTAGAGGTATATAAAACGCTGTGAACCTCATCTGTCAACAATAGATCACTTCACAGGAAATAGTATTTACTGAAGTAAGTAAAATTTGTGCTTTTAAATAAAATTTTTGGTAATTATATTTGAAGAGCAAAATTGGTAAAATAGCATATTGTGTAGGAGGGATATTAAAAATGGACTCAAATTTTATGGAATATTAAGATGAGAAACTCGGGGGAAATTCTTATTGTTAGGCTGGATGCCACAGAAATTTATGTTCTCACCTTCTTAAGTGATATCAACATTTGGCTGAAAAAAAAATAATGATCGTGAAGTGGATTAGTCATGGAAACATAATGCCTTTATCTTTTTTGTTATTCTTTTTTGAAGAGCATAGAACTGAAAGTTTTATTTTTTAAACTAGAATTATTTTAGTCAGCAGTAAAGAGGGTGAATTGACATAAATCATAGCAAGATCTTTTTTTTTTTTGCGATACGCGGACCTCTCACTGTTGTGGCCTCTCCCTTTGTGGAGCACAGGCTCCAGACGCGCAGGCCCAGCGGCCATGGCTCACGGGCCTAGCCGCTCTGCGGCATGTGGGATCTTCCCGGACCGGGGCATGAACCTGTGTCCCCTGCATCGGCAGGCGGACTCTCAAGCACTGCGCCACCAGGGAAGCCCGCAAGATCTTTTTTGATCCACCTCCTAGAGTAATGGAAATAAAACCAAAAATAAACAAATGGGACCTAATGAAACTTAAAAGCTTTTGCAAAGCAAAGGAAACTACAAACAAGACAAAAAGACAACCCTCAGAATGGGAGAAAATATTTGCAAACAAATCAATGGACAAAGGATTAATCTCCAAAATATATAAACAGCTCATGCAGCTCAATATTAAAAAAAACAAACAACCCAATCCAAAAATGGGCAGAAGATTTAAATAGACATTTCTCCAAAGAAGACATACATATGGCCAAGAAGCACATGGAAAGCTGCTCAACATCACTAATTATTAGTGAAATGCAAATTAAAACTACCATGAGGTATCACCTCACACCAGTTAGAATGGGCATCATCAAAAAATCTACAAACAACAAATGCTGGAGAGGGTGTAGAGAAAAGGGAACCCTCTTGCACTGTTGGTGGGAATGTAAATTGATACAACCACTATGGAAAACAGTATGGAGGTTCCTTAAAAAACTGAAAATAGAGCTACCATATGACCCAGCAATCCCACTACTGGACATACACCCAGATAAAACCATAATTCAAAAAGACGCATGCACCCCAATGTTCATTGCAGCACTATTTACAATAGCCAGGTCATGGAAGCAACCTAAATGCCCATCAACAGACAAACGGATAAAGAAGATGTGGTACATATATCCAATGGAATATTACTCAGCCATAAAAAGGAACGAATTTGGGTCATTTGTAGAGACGTGGATGGATCTGGAGACTGTCATACAGAGTGAAGTAAGTCAGAAAGTGAAAAACAAATATCATATATTTAACACATATATGTGGAACCTAGAAAAAAGGTACAGATTAACTGGTTTGCTAGGCAGAAATAGAGACACAGATGTAGAGAACAAATGTCTGGACACCAATGGGGGAAAGGGGGGGTGGGAAGAATTGGGAGATTGGGATTGACATATATACACTAATATGTATAAAATAGATAACTAATAACCTGCTGTATAAAAAAATAAATAAAATTTAAAAAAGTGAAGATCACAAAATACAAATGGATAAATAAAACTTCTGTATTTTGTGTTATTGGCCAGTTTCAGGACCTGGTGAGTTAATGGGGAGAGACTTCAGAGAAAAGACAATAGAAAAATTCAAGTCTATTTCGAGCATATGTAGACATAATCCTGTAATAGGATAGAAGTATGGTCAGAAGAAATGTGTTAAAGAAAGAAAAAAAAAATTAGAATTACTTTTGAGGGACAGGGAACCCAGGTGCAAACTCTTGTCAGTCTGGGTAGATTATTAGTTCTCGTCACATTATCAGACCCATAAAATGCAATGAGTATGAAGTCTTCACACCCCTAACCTTGGTGCCCTCCTCCCCTCATTCCTGGGAGGTATTAAAAAAGAAGTTGAGATATGAACTTCTAGATGTAGTTCTACTGTCAGTGCAGATCCTTTTGCATTTTGTGGCCTCTACTGTAATGCAAATTATAATTTTGATCTGAATGCTTCGTTTTTAACCAACATTTATACTTAAGCTGACATGATTTTACAAAAGATTTTAGATTTACCTAACTTCCAAATTTAATAGTTTAATTTTTGTAAGGAATAGAAGAAACATCCTTTATCAATGGCGACACAAAAAAGGGATAGTACGTGGAGGGATAATGGATAATTCTACCCAAATAAATTCTCAAGAGTTTGAGATATGCTTACATCCTGATAAGAATGGAAAATGTTGGGGGGACCTTGAAGATGGCGGAAGAGTAAGACGCGGAGATCGCCTTCCTCCCCACGGATACACCAGAAATACATCCACACGTGGAACAACTCCTACAGAACTCCTACTGAAGGCTGGCAGAAGACCTCAGACCTCCCAAAAGGCAAGAAACTCCCCACGTAACTGGGTAGGGCAAAAGAAAAAACAGAGACAAAAGAATAAGGACGGCACCTGCACCAGTGGGAGGGAGCTGTGAAGGAGGAAAAGTTTCCACACACTAGGAAGCCCCTCCGCGGGCGGAGACTGCGGGAGGCGGAGGGGGGAGTTTCGGGACCGCGGAGTAGTGCACAGCGACGGGTGCGGAGGGCAAAGCGGGGAGATTCCTGCACAGGCGATCGGTGCTGACCGGCACTCACCAGCCCGAGTGGCTTGTCTGCTCACACGCCGGGGCGGGCGGGGCTGCGAGCTGAGGCTCGGGTTTTGGTTTTGGACGGAGCTCAGGGAGAGGACTGGGGTTGGCGGCTTGAACATAGCCTGAAGGGGTTAGTGCACCACGACTAGCCGGGAGGGAGTCTGGGGAAAAGTCTGCACCTGCCGAAGAGGCAAGAGACTTTTTCTTCCCTCTTTGTTTCCTGGTGCGCGAGGAGAGGGGTTTAAGAGCGCTGCTTAAAGGAACTCCAGAGACGGGCGCGAGCCGCGGCTAAAAGCGCGAACCCCAGAGACGGGCGCGAGCCGCGGCTGAGGGCGCGAGCCCCCGAGACGGGCGCGAGCCGCGGCGGGAAGCGCGAACCCCAGAGACGGGCGCGAGCCGCGGCTAAAACCGCGGACCCCAGAGACTGGCGGGAGACGCTAAGGCTGCTGCTGCCGCCACCAAGGGGCCTGTGTGCGAGCACAGGTCACTCTCCACACCCCTCTTCCGCGGAGCCTGTGCAGCCCGCCACTGCCAGGTTCCCGGGATCCAGGGACAACTTCCCCGGGAGTACGCACGGCGGGTCTCAGGCTGGTGCAACATCACGCCGGCCTCTGCCGCAACGTCACGCCGCCTCTGCAGCCGCAGGCCCGCCCCGCACGTAGTGCCCCTCCTACCCCCATCCCCCAACCCCCGGCCTGAGTGAGCCGGAGCTCCCGAATCAGCGGCTCCTTTAACCCCGTCCTGTCTGAGCGAAAAAACAGACGCCCTCCAGCGACCTACACGCAGAGGCAGGGCCAAATCCAAAGCTGAGCTCCTGTGAGCTGTGAGAACAAAGAAGAGAAAGGGAAATCTCTCCCAGCAGCCACAGAAGCAGCGGATTAAAGCTCCACAATCAACTTGATATACCCTGCATCTGTGGAATACCTGAATAGACAAGGAATGATCCCAAATTGAAGAGGTGGAATTTAGGAGCGAGATCTATGATTTTTTTCCCTTTTCCTCTTTTTGTGAATGTGTACGTGTATGCTTCTGTGTGAGATCCTGTCTGTATACTCTTGCTTCCACCATTTGTCCTAGGGCTCTATCCGTCCATGACTTTTTTTTAAAAATTCTTTTTCTTAATAATTAAGTTTAATTGTGATAACTTTATTATACTTTACCTTCGTTCTTTCTTTCTTTCCTTCCTTCCTTCCCTCCTTTAGACAACGAATCACCCCAAATTGAGGAGGTGGTCTCAGGGAGCAGGATTTATGATTTTTCCCCCTTTACCTCTTTTTGTGAAGGTGTATGTGTATGCTTCTGTGTAAGATTTTCTCTGTATAGCTTTGCTTCCAACATTTGTCCTAAGGTTCTATCCGTCCCTTTTTTTTTTTTTCTAAATATTTTTTAATTCAATAACTATATTATACTTTATTTTATTTTTACTGTATCATCTTTCTTTCTGTCTTTTTTCCTTCTTTCCCTCCTTCCTTCCTTCCTCCCTCCCTCCCTCCCTCCCTCCTTTCTTTCCTTCTTTGCTTCTTTCTTCCTTCCTTCCTTTCCTCCTTTCCTTCTTTCTTTACTCATACTTCTACTAATTCTCCCTACTTTTTCTCCCTTTTATTCTGAGCTGTGTGGATGAAAGGCTCTTGGTGCTCCAGCCAGGAGTCAGGGCTCTGCCTCTGAGGTAGGAGAGCCAACTTCAGGACACTGGTCAACAAGAGACCTCCCAGCTCCACATAATATTAAACGGTGGAAATATCCCAGAGACCTCCATCTTAACACCAGCACCCAGCTTCACTCAACGACCAGCAAGCCACAGTGCTGGACAACCTATGCCAAACAACTAGCAAAACAGGAACACAACCCCACCCATTAGCAGAGAGGCTGCCTAAAATCATAATAAGGCCACAGACACCCCAAAACACACCACCAGACGTGAACCTGCCCACTAGAGAGACAAGATCCAGCCTCATCCAGCACAACACAGGCACTAGTCCCCTCCACCAGGAAGCCTACACAACCCACTGAAACAACCTTAGCCACTGGAGACAGACATCAAAAACAACGGGAACTACGAAAGTGCAGCCTGCAAAAAGGAGACCCCAAACACAGTAAGATAAGCAAAATGAGAAGACAGAAAAACACACAGCAGATGAAGGAGCAAGATAAAAACCCACCAGACCTAACAAATGAAGAGGAAATAGGCAATCTACCTGAAAAAGAATTCAGAATAATGATAGTAAGGATGATCCGAAATCTTGGAAGTAGAATGGACAAAATGCAAGAAACAGTTAACAAGGACCTACAAGAACTAAAGATGAAACAAGCAACGATGAACAATGCAATAAATGAAATTAAAATCACTCTAGATAGGATCAATAGCAGAATAACTGAGGCAGAAGAACGGATAAGTGACCTGGAAGATAAAGTAGTGGAAATAACTACTGCAGAGCAGAATAAAGAAAAAAGAATGAAAAGAACTGAGGACAGTCTCAGAGACCTCTGGGACAACATGAAACGCACCAACATTCGAATTATAGGGGTTCCAGAAGAAGAAGAAAGAAAGAAAGGGACTGAGAAAATATTTGAAGAGATTATAGTTGAAAACTTCCCTAATATGGGAAAGGAAATAGTTAATCAAGTCCAGGAAGCACAGAGGGTCCCATACAGGATAAATACAAGGAGAAACACGCCAAGACACATATTAATCAAACTGTCAAAAATTAAATACAAAGAAAGCATATTAAAAGCAGCAAGGGAAAAACAACAAATAACACACAAGGGAATCCCCATAAGGTTAACAGCTGATCTCTCAGCAGAAACCCTACAAGCCAGAAGGGAGTGGCAGGACATACTGAAAGTGCTGAAGGAGAATAGCCTGCAACCAAGACTACTCTACCCAGCAAGGATCTCATTCACATTTGATGGAGAAATTAAAACCTTTACAGACAAGCAAAAGCTGAGAGAGTTCAGCACCACCAAACCAGCTTTACAACAAATGCTAAAGGAACTTCTCTAGACACGAAACACAAGAGAAGGAAATGACCTATAGTAGCGAACCCAAAACAATATATAAAATGGAAATAGGAACATACATATCGATAATTACCTTAAATGTAAATGGACTAAATGCTCCCACCAAAAGACACAGATTGGCTGAATGGATACAAAAACAAGACCCTTATATATGCTGTCTACAAGAGACCCACTTCAGAACTAGAGACACATACAGACTGAAAGTAAGGGGATGGAAAAAGATATTCCATGCAAATGGAAACCAAAAGAAAGCTGGAGTAGCAATTCTCATATCAGACAAAATAGACTTTAAAATAAGGACTATTAAAAGGGACAAAGAAGGACACTACATAATGATCAAGGGATCGATCCAAGAAGAAGATATAACAATTGTAAATATTTATGCACCCAACATAGGAGCACCTCAATACATAAGGCAAATACTAACAACCATAAAAGGGGAGATCAACAGTAACACATTCATAGTAGGGGACTTTAACACCCCACTTTCACCCATGGACAGATCATCCAAAATGAAAATAAATAAGGAAACACAAGCTTTAAATGATACATTAAACAAGATGGACTTAATTGATATTTATAGGACACTCCATCCAAAAACAACAGAATACACATTTTTCTCAAGTGCTCATGGAACATTCTCCAGGATAGATCATATCTTGGGTCACAAATCAAGCCTTGGTAAATTTAAGAAAACTGAAATTGTATCAAGTATCTTTTCCGACCACAACGCCATGAGACTAGATATCAATTACAGGAAAAGATCTTTAAAAAATACAAACACATGGAGGCTAAACAATACACTACTTAATAATGAAGTGATCACTGAAGAAATCAAAGAGGAAATAAAAAAATACCTAGAAACAAATGACAATGGAGACACAACGACCCAAAACCTATGGGATGCAGCAAAAGCAGTTCTAAGGGGGAAGTTTATAGCAATACAAGCCCACCTTAAGAAGCACGAAACATCTCGAATAAACAACCTAACCTTGCACCTCAAGCAATTAGAGAAAGAAGAACAAAAAAACCCCAAAGCTAGCAGAAGGAAAGAAATCATAAAAATCAGATCAGAAATAAATGAAAAAGAAATGAAGGAAACAATAGCAAAGATCAATAAAACTAAAAGCTGGTTCTTTGAGAAGATAAACAAAATAGATAAACCACTAGCCAGACTCATCAAGAAAAAAAGGGAGAAGACTCAAATCAATAGAATTAGAAATGAAAAAGGAGAAGTAACAACTGACACTGCAGAAATAAAAAAAATCATGAGAGATTACTACAAGCAACTCTATGCCAATAAAATGGACAATCTGGAAGAAATGGACAAATTCTTAGAAATGCACAACCTGCCAAGACTGAATCAGGAAGAAATAGAAAATATGAACAGACCAATCACAAACACTGAAATTGAAACTGTGATTAAAAACCTTCCAACAAACAAAAGCCCAGGACCAGATGGCTTCACAGGTGAATTCTATCAAACGTTTAGAGAAGAGCTAACATCTATCCTTCTCAAACTCTTCCAAAATATAGCAGAGGGAGGAACACTCCCAAATTCCTTCTACGAAGCCACCATCACCTTGATACCAAAACCAGACAAGGATGTCACAAAGAAAGAAAACTACAGGCCAATATCACTGATGAACATAGATGCAAAAATCCTCAACAAAATACTAGCAAACAGAATCCAACAGCACATTAAAAGGATCATACACCATGATCAAGTGGGGTTTATTCCAGGAATGCAAGGATTCTTCAATATACGCAAATCTATCAATGTGATAAACCATATTAACAAATTGAAGGAGAAAAACCATATGATCATCTCAATAGATGCAGAGAAAGCTTTCGACAAAATTCAACACCCATTTATGATAAAAACCCTCCAGAAAGTAGGCATAGAGGGAACTTTCCTAAACATAATAAAAGCCATATATGACAAGCCCACAGCAAACATCATCCTCAATGGTGAAAAACTGAAAGCATTTCCACTAAGATCAGGAACAAGACAAGATTGCCCACTCTCACCACTCTTATTCAACATAGTTTTGGAAGTTTTAGCCACAGCAATCAGAGAAGAAAAGGAAATAAAAGGAATCCAAATCAGAAAAGAAGAAGTAAAGCTGTCACTGTTTGCAGATGACATGATACTATACATAGAGAATCCTAAAGATGCTACCAGAAAACTACTAGAGCTAATCAATGAATTTGGTAAAGTAGCAGGATACAAAATTAATGCACAGAAATCTCTGGCATTCCTATATACTAATGATGAAAAATCTGAAAGTGAAATCAAGAAAACACTCCCATTTACCATTGCAACAAAAAGAATAAAATATCTAGGAATAAACCTACCTAAGGAGACAAAAGACCTGTATGCAGAAAATTATAAGACACTGATGAAAGAAATTAAAGATGATACAAATAGATGGAGAGATATACCATGTTCTTGGATTGGAAGAATCAACATTGTGAAACTGACTCTACTACCCAAAGCAATCTACAGATTCAATGCAATCCCTATCAAACTACCACTGGCATTTTTCACAGAACTAGAACAAAAAATTTCGCAATTTGTATGGAAACACAAAAGACCCCGAATAGCCAAAGCAATCTTGAGAACGAAAAAAGGAGCTGGAGGAATAAGGCTCCCTGACTTCAGACTATATTACAAAGCAACAGTAATCAAGACAGTATGGTACCGGCACAAAAACAGAAAGATAGATCAGTGGAACAGGATAGAAAGCCCAGAGATAAACCCACGCACATATGGACACCTTATCTTTGATAAAGGAGGCAGGAATGTACAGTGGAGAAAGGACAGCCTCTTCAATAAATGGTGCTGGGAAAACTGGACAGGTACATGTAAAAGTATGAGATTAGATCACTCTGTAACACCATACACAAAAATAAGCTCAAAATGGATTAAAGACCTAAATGTAAGGCCAGAAACTATCAAACTCTTAGAGGAAAACATAGGAAGAACACTCTATGACATAAATCACAGCAAGATTCCTTTCTGACCCACCTCCTAGAGTAATGGAAATAAAAACAAAAATAAACAAATGGGACCTAATGAAACTTCAAAGCTTTTGCACAGCAAAGGAAACCATAACCAAGACCAAAAGACAACCCTCAGAATGGGAGAAAACATTTGCAAATGAAGCAACTGACAAAGGATTAATCTCCAAAATTTACAAGCAGCTCATGCAGCTCAATAACAAAAAAACAAACAACCCCATCCAAAAATGGGCAGAAGACCTAAATAGACATTTCTCCAAAGAAGATATACAGAATGCCAACAAACACATGAAAGAATGCTCAACATCATTAATCATTAGAGAAATGCAAATCAAAACTACAATGAGATATCATCTCACACCAGTCAGAATGGCCATCATCAAAAAATCTAGAAACAATAAATGCTGGAGAGGGTGTGGAGAAAAGGGGACACTCTTGCACTGCGGGTGGGAATGTGAATTGGTTCAGCCACTGTGGAGAACAGTATGGAGGTTCCTTAAAAAACTACAAATAGAATTACCATATGACCCAGCAATCCCACTACTTGGCATATACCCTGAGAAAACCAAAATTCAAAAAGAGTCATGTACCAAAATGTTCATTGCAGCTCTATTTACAATAGCCAGGACATGGAAACAACCTAAGCGCCCATCATCGGATGAATGGATAAAGAAGATGTGGCACATATACACAATGGAATATTACTCAGCCTTAAAAAGAAATGAAATTGAGCTATTTGTAATGAGATGGATAGACCTAGAGTCTGTCATACAGAGTGAAGTAAGTCAGAAAGAAAAAGACAAATACCGTATGCTAACACATATATATGGAATTTAAGGGAAAAAAATGTCATGAAGAACCTAGGGGTAAGATAGGAATAAAGACGCAGACCTACTGGAGAACGGACTTGAGGGTATGGGGAGGGGGAGGGGTGAGTTTTGACAGGGCGAGAGAGAGTCATGGACATATACACACTAACAAACGTAGTAAGGTAGATAGCTGGGGGGAAGCAGCCGCAAGGCACAGGGATATTAGCTCGGTGCTTTGTGACAGCCTGAAAGGTTGGGATGGGGAGAGTGGGAGGGAGGGAGACGCAAGAGGGAAGACATATGGGAACATATGTATATGTATAGCTGATTCACTTTGTTATAAAGCAGAAACTAACACACCATTGTAAAGCAATTATACCCCAATAAAGATGTTAAAAAAAAAAAAAAAAAAAAAAGAAAAAAAAGAATGGAAAATGTTGAGTTTCTTACTTTTAACACTTTTTATGATGGATGTTATATACTGTGGTCAATTTTTTTCTTTTATAAAGGTTTAGATATCCATTTATATCTGATGGCTATATATGTTTTCACTTTACAGCATTGTACAGAGCCTGAATCAGAACTTTATTTTGGTACGTTAGTATGGTTCTTTTTGGTACATTATTGCAATTAAATATTTTAGTTAATAGGTAATATAGAAGCAACTATAGATATATTTAGAATCATCTTGGCAAAAAAAAGTCTAAGGTTTTAAGGAAAATCATATCACTCATCTCTTGCATTATGTTGAAATGACACTGAAGCCATTTGCCAGAAATATAGTAAGTATTACTTATAGATTTCAGTCAGTTTTAAGCAATTGAGCTTAGTTTTTGTAACAATGACATTTGGGAAGTGTATCATGTATTTCCAGAAATTAGAAATAATGTCTTAAATTAAGCCAAATTCTTTTTTGATATACCATACTAACAAGGAGACAGGGAATTAATATTTGAAATAAAATGAGCATATTAAAATGTGCCAAGCTGAGTCTCAGTAAAAATTAGAAAAAAGGAATAATAAGGTTACAACAAAGCAACTACTTTCCTACATATTGAATAATATCTTCAGCAACCCAAACGAATTGGTCTAAGTAACAAACTAGCTAATAAGTAGCTTAAAGATAGAATACAGAAGTGCAGATAATTGCTCATGTTCCTTTGAAGTAGTGAGTGGTATTCTTTTTCATGTTTTTCATTTCCAAAAGGAAATATGCCAAGCTACTTATGTCTGGTGAATTAATCTGAACTCAAAATTAATCAAGCTTTTTTTTCCTTCTTAGCATATTCAATTGTTAAGTGTAAATGACTGGAGTCAATTTTTTAAACCCCTGGAATTAAAATTGGGAAAGTGGAGGAGTATTAATGATAGTGCAGTAGACTTTGATTGGGGCAAAAGTTCAGAAAAAGAATAGCAAGTCCCTGAATTAAGCACTATAACTGGAATGCTTATATTAGCAAGCTATAATCATTCAGAAACATATGAAATCAAGCAAAGTATCTATAAGTTAAGATGTAGTCAGTTAAAATAGCAATACAACTTACTTCTAATGGATTCATTCTCCATTCCACTGCCAGCTCTGTTAGTTATATTTGACAAAGCTTAATCCACCAAAGCAATGTAGTCTGCACTTTTCCTATCTTTATTTTCTGTTATATTGGGATATTGATTGACAAAAGATATATTCCAAAAACTGTTTTGTCAAAAATTTTATCATGAAGAGTAGATATGTTTCTGATTTTGCCACTTACCTGCTATGAGATGTTCAGGAAAGGTCTCTCTGGTAAGATGACCTTTGAACTGAGACCTGAATGGTGCAAAGAGGCCAGTCCTACAAAGATCAGGAAGAAATCGTTATAAGCAGAGGAAGGAAACAATGCAAAGTTGAGTAAAGTGGTGAACTGGGAGTCAGGGGCCACATCAGGTTGGCTTTTGTGCATCAAAGTTAGGATTCTGAATTTTATTCTTAGGGTAGTGAGAAGGGCAAACACTGAAAATTTAATGTAGTTTTTCATTGTAAAATATATAATACACATCAAAGAGTGTGTATCTACCACTTAAATTAGGAAATAGAATGTTGCCAAATAATGCTGAAGCCCACTTATTTGCTTCCCAGTGGGACACGACTCCCCATCTCCCCACCGGCCCGAATTTTTTAAAAATTAATTTTTATTGGAGTGTAGTTGCTTTACAATGTTGTGTCAGTTTCTGTTGTACAGCAAAGTGAGTCAGCTATATGTATACATATATCCCCTCTTTTTCTGGATTTCCTTCCCATTTAGGTCACCACAGAGCATTGAGTAGGGTTCCCTGAGCTATACAGTAGGTTCTCATTAGTTATCTATTTTGTACATAGTATCAATAGTGTATATATGTCAATCCCAATCTCCCAATTCATCCCACTCTCCTCCCCCTCCTTGGTATCCATACGTTTGTTCTCTACGTCTGTGTCTCTATTTCTGCTTTGCAAATAAGATCATCTGTACCATTTTTCTAGATTCCACATATATGCGTTAATATTTGTTTTTCTCTTTCTGACTTACTTCACTCATGGACCTAAAGACTGTCATACAGCCTGAATTTAAAATTTTGCATTTCCTAGACTTTCTTCCTAGTTATTTCATATGCTACAATTCGTGGTTTAGTTTTCCGTCTTTTGAACTATAAATATTGGATTCACACTGTATATATTCTTCTGTGACTTGCTCTTTTAGCTCAACATTATATACTTGTATTTCATTCATTTTTCTTGCTGAATAGTATTTCATTCTGTTACTACACCACAATTTATTTATCCATTATATTATTGATTGATATTTGACCTATCCCCTTCCTTTTTTTGCTCTAAAAAAATGAATAAACTATGTACTGTGCTATGAGTAAACTTGTATACTGATGCACATACGTAAGAGTGTTCCTAGAGAATTGTTAGATATAGCCTATGTGCATCTCCAGTTTTATGAGGAAATACCAAATTGGTTTTCCAAGTGAATGTATCAATTTATATATGCATCAGCAGGGGATGGGAGTCCCATTTATCAAATTTTAATTTTTTAAAATGAATTCAATGAAGTAAAATATTAACTGTTTATGGTTTTACATTGGATTTCTCTGAATGTCAATGAGGTCAAGCACATTTTTTATGCTTTTTTTGGGGGGATTCATCATCTTTTCTTAATTTATAGATGCATGTGGTTTTAAGACATATTCTAAATATGAGCCTTTTTAGTTTTATTTGCTGCAGATATCTTTCACTCTGTCTTTTCTTTTAATTCTGTAAATGATGTCTTTTGGCAAATATAAATTTTTATTTTAATTAAGCCTAATTATGAACGATTTATTTTATGATTAAAGATTTCATAATCTTGTTTAAAATACTTTTAATACCCCAAGTCATGAAATTTATTCTGGTATATTACCTTCTAAAAACTTTATTATTTTGCCTTTTACACATATTTACTATGAATCAATTTTAGTGTTTGGCATGAGAGTAACTTTTCTTTTTTTCATGTGGATCTGCAGTTATGTGGCTTTGACTCTTACTCATAATTGATTATTTCCTTGTGTGTTTAGGGATAAGTTTAATTCAAAAATCACTGCTCTGTTTTCCCATATTGGTTGTAATTCAGTGGGCCACATGCTCAATAATTGTCCTTCCTTTGTAGATAATCTCTCTTATTTCTCATTTTTTTTAGTCTTTTTGAATTTTTATTTTAAAATATTAGGTGTATGTTTCCTTTTTTCTTTTGGAGGGAGGCTTGGGATGGGTTCCCTAAAACTCAGAAAGGATTTATTATATCAGTTCTGGACAACTCTTGGTCATTACCTCTTTTTTTTTTTTTTTAACATCTTTATTGGAGTATAATTGCTTTACAATAGTGTGTTAGTTTCTGCTTTATAACAAAGTGAATCAGTTATACATATACACATGTTCCCATATCTCTTCCCTCCTGCGTCTCCCTCCCTCCCACCCTATCCATTACCTCTTTACATAGTACTTTCTCTCATTCTGTCTCTCATCTCCTTCTGTCCTCCATTGAGATGTATGTTGACCAATCTCACTTGATCTTCTATGTCTTCTAACCTATGTTCAAATTTTTCATCTTTGTCTCTTGGTGAATTTATTCCAATTTGGATTCCAGTTTACTAGTTTCTCTCCACATATGACTAGTCTTGTTAATACAAGCATTGAGTTTCTATTATCTATTATATGGTTTATTTCTAGATACGTATGTATCTGGTTATTTTTCTAATATGCCTGGTGTATACTGATATTCTTTTATTCTTTGGTCTTCTTTTCAACCTCTTCTTTTTATTTCTTTAAGCATATTTCATATTATTTTTCTCATAATTCTAATATCTGCAGTAATTGTGAGTCATTCTATACTGCATGGCCTTTGCTAAATCTTATTATTTTTATTTCTTTGTGAGTTTATTTTTTTGTGAGTTTAATGATTTTATATACTGTGAGTTTATATGGTAGGTAGAATAATGTCCTCCAAACATGTACATGTCCTAGTTCCCGGAACCTGTGGATATATTACTTGACATGGCAGAGGGACTTTGCAGATATTACTGACATTATGGACCTTGAAATGGAGAGGTATTCCTGGATTATTTGGGTAGGCCAAGGCTAATCACAGGAAATTAATAAGCCAAAGAGAAAGGCAGAAGAGAAGGAAGGAGAGATGAAAGATAAGGAATAGAAGCACAATTACTGACTTTTAAGATGAAGGGAATCGTAAACAAAAGAATGCCAGTAGTCTCTAGAGGCTGAGAATGGACATAAGCTGACAACAGCAAGGAATTGTGTCTTTGGTCTTAAAAGAATAACACTATCCTGATCTTGTGTTTATATTTACTTTGGTTTTTAAAAGATATATTTATCATTTATTTTATTAAAGGTAAATTGCTTGGTTTTAGTTCTGTTTTGTTTTTAACTTTTAAGAAAAGGATATCAGACTTTCAGTTTCTGCTTGTAAAAAACATGTAAAAAACTTGAAAGACATCACTTCTACTCTCACAACAAGAAAAACCCTGAACAAACTGAATATCAACAACTATTCTTAGATCCATTATTGGCAAATTTCTGCTCTGTAAACTGGAGAGACAGGTGAATACAGAGAATCATAGCTTATGTGGAGTAAATACCACAAGAACCAGTTACTGGTAGGAATATATAAATAGTAATTAACAAATTGCTAGAGACTAAACATGGACTAGCTTAATAAAAAACTCCTGGGGCCCAGCCTTAGGGGTACTTCCACACTTTTGTGAGTTTTACATCCAGGAACCCCATCAAGTGCTCATAATGAAGATTTAAGCAAAATGCTTCCTGCTTCTGACAGATGGAGGTGAAAAGTAACCATTTAAAAATATGCCCAGAAAGTTCTGTTCTCTGTAACAAAGGCCTGTCCTCAATGGAAATAATCTACCAGAATCTAATTAACATAGAGAAAGAGGAAAACCCAACTTTATCCCCATCTAGCCTTTCTGACTCAACTAGGGGGGACAAATAACTGAGAAGCACTTGTGAAGGTCATAACTCATGGGCCTAGTAAAAGGATGTCATCTAATCATATGACTAGAGAACATTTCTCTTCCCCCAAACTTTACCACCACATCAACAAGGCTTCAGTATAATGGGATTATAGCTGAAACTGTAAGGCTCAGACTGTTTAAGACTAGAATATGCATTCTTCTCAAGCTCACATGGAACATTCATCAAGATAGGCCACATTCTGTACCATAAAACAGGGGTCCCCAACCTCCAGGCCATGCACCAATATCCACGGCCTTTTAGGAACCAGCTGCACAGCAGGAGGTGAGCAGTGGCGGGTGATCAAGCGAAGCTTCATCTGCCGCTCCCCATTGCTCTCCATTGCTTGCATTACTGCCTGAACCCTCCCCTCCTTCCGGTGCGTGGAAAAATTGTCTTCCACAAACCGGTCCCTGATGCCAAAAAAGTTGGGGACTGCTGCCATAAAACACACCTAACAAACATAAAAGAATAGAAGCTATGTAACGTATGTTTTCAGACCACAGTGGAATTAAAATAGAAACCAATAACAAAACGATAGCTGGAAACTCCAAAGATATTTAACAACATACTTCTAAATAACACATGGGTCAAGGGAGAAATATCAAAACAAATTTAAAAATATTTTGAACCAGATGAAAATGAAAATACAACTTATCAAAAATTTTCAGATGCAGTGAGAACAGTACTTAGAGGAAAATTTATAGTTATAAATGCATATATTACAAAAAAGAAAGATCTAAAAATCAATAATTTAAGCTTCCACCTTAGAAAAGTAGAGAAAGAACAACTAAATCCAAAGTAAGCAGAAGAGAAATAATAAAAGAGCAGAAATCAATGAAATAGAAAACAAGAAATCAGTAGAGAAAATCATATTTATGAAAAGATCAATGGAATTGATAAATCTCTAGCCCAGTTAATCAAGAAAAGAAGGAAATACTAATTACTAATATCAAAAATGAAAAAGGCATCTCTAATAATCCCATGGATACTAAATGGATAATAAAGGAATATTATGAACAACTCTATTTGATAAC
The DNA here is from genome assembly GCF_008692025.1 of Phocoena sinus. NCBI lineage: Eukaryota > Metazoa > Chordata > Mammalia > Artiodactyla > Phocoenidae > Phocoena > Phocoena sinus. The sequence continues at coordinate 48,081,623 of NC_045769.1, forward strand.
CTAGATGAAATGGATTAACTCCTTGAAAGACACAATTTACCAAAACTCACTCAAGGAGAATTAGATAATCTGAATAGGCTATATCTGGCTATATCTGTTAAATGAATTGAATCAACAATTAATAACATTTAAATAAACAGAACACCAGGTCTAGATGGTTTCACTGGTGAATTCTACCAAACATTTAAGTAGGAATTGATACCAATTCTCTATAATTTCTAATGGAAAATAGAAGCAGAGGGAAAACTTCCTAACTAATTCTCTGAGGACAGCATTATCCTAATACCAATAGAATATAAATATATTGTGAGATAGAAAAGCTACAGAAAGGTATCTCTCATGAAAATGAATGTAAAAATCTTCAACAAAATATTAGTGAATCAATTCTAACAATGTATAAAAAGAATTGTACATCAGAAATGAAAGCCCATGATCAGGTGGCTTCACTGGCAAATTATGCAAAACATTCAAAGAAGATGTTTTTCTTTCATAGATCTTGCTTTTGGTGTTGTACCTAAAAACAACCCTAAATGCAAGGTCACCTAGATTTCCTCCTATGTTATCTTCTAGACGTTTTATGGTTTTGTGTTTTACATTGAATCCTATGACCCCTTTTGAGTTAATTTTTGTGTTAGGTGCAAGGAATGTGTTTAGGTTTTTTTTTTTGTTTTTTTTTTTTTTTGCATGTAGATCAGCTGTTCCAGCACCTTACGTTGAAAAGATTATCCTTTCTCCATTGAATTGCCTTTGCCCTTTTGTGAAAGATTGGTTAATTATATTTGTGTGGGTCTGGTTCTGGGCTCTCTGTTCCATTGATTTGTTTGTCTATACTTTTCTTTAATGGTACACTGTCTTGATTACTGTGGCTTGATAAGGAATTTGAAGTTGGGCCTTGTCAATCCTTCAACTCTGTTCTCCTTTAATATTGTGTTGGCCACTCTGGGTCTTTTGCCTCTCCTTACAAACTTGAGTGTCAGTTTTATAATATCCACAAGATAACTTGCTGAGATTCTGGTTGGGATTTCATTGAATCTGTTGGTCAAGTTGGGAATAACTGACATCTTAACAATATTGAATCTTCCTATCCATGAACATGGTATATCTCTGCATTTATTTATATCTTCTTTGATTTCTTTCATTAGAGTTTGAAGTTTTCCTTGTATAGACTTTGTACATATTTTATTAGATTTATACCTAAGCATTTCAATTTTTGGTGCTACTGTAAATGGTATTGTGTTTTTAATTCCAAACTTGAAATGTTCATAGCTGGTAGAAAATCACCTTGTGATTTTCTACCTGACAATGATGTCAGATGTGTATGATTCCAACCATATAACATTCTGGAAAAGGCAGAACTATAGAGACAGTAAAAAGATTGGTAGTTGCTAGGGGTTCAAAAGGATGAAGAGAGGTAAGGATGCATAATTAGGGTGGAGAAACTATTCTGTATGATACTATAATGGTAGATACATGACATTATGCATTTTTCAAAATGCACACAACTATGCAATACAAAGAATAAACGTTAATGTAGTCTTGGACTTTAGTTAATAACAGTGCACCAATATTGATTCATTAGTTGTAACAAAGGTATCACACTATGCATAACGTTAATAATAGGGGAAACTTTGTGGGAGTGAGGGGGTATGTAGGAACTCTCTGCACTGTCTGCTCAGTTTTCCCCTAAATTTAAAATTGCTCTACAAACAAAGTCTATTAAGAAAAGAAGGCAAAAAAGAGTTGCCAGACTACATCTTCTAGAGTTGTTTTGCATATGAAAGCAATTCATATTTGACTGTTAGATACTATTCCACTGGTGACTGAACCACAGTTTACTCATTCTTCTGTGTTCTTTTGGAAATGTTTCTAGGATTTTAAATAGTGCTGCTATGAACATTCTTATGTATATCTCCTGGTCTGTTTTGTGAAGAGTTTCTCACTGTCATATCTAAGAGTTGACTTGCTGGAGTACTATCTTAAGCCCTGGCTTGAAACTGGTACTCTGTCACTTCTGCCTACATTCCAATGGCCAAACCAAGTCATGTGATTTAGTCCAATATCAATGAAATGGGAAAATGTACTCTTTCCGTGGAAGTTTAGGATGAGGAGTAGCATTTGCTGAACATCATGGAATTTACCACACTGCCTTTCTACTGTTAATTAATAGCTACATTATTTACAATAGATGTAATGGTATGCTTTTGTGACCAAATAAAAGTTTACATTTAGAAAAAATATCCAATTATATATTCACAAAGAATACTTTTATTTTCATTTCTTTGTGTTGATACTTGGAACAAATATTTTGTTTTTCCTGAAATCATGTTCACCAGGATTTTCTCACTAAAATGTATGCTATGTATTTTTAACCTCAAACAGCCTGAATTTACAACCTGATCTGTGAGCTTTGTGCAGAGATTAAAGTTGTCATGAAAATAAGATAAAACTGTCAGTGCTTTATAAACATTGTGTGAAAAGAATTAGTTTTATAGATCATATAACTTCAGTTTTGGTCTATGATATATTATTTGCTGCAGAAATTATAGACTCAATCACATATACATTATATATACATTACTTATTCAGTGCAAGTCCTAAACAGTTTTGTATTGATAAGGTATTTCATCATCTTGTAATTTTAGTGTGAATTCAGTCATATGTGGCAGTATCACCAGTTCTCCCCCTGTCCAAATCCTAAAATTTATACAGTATTGCTGTGTAAAAAAGAACAGTGTTTCTTTCTTTTCTCCATTCTCAATGATAGGATACATTACTATTTGAAAGTGGAAAATGATAGTGTTTAATAGGATTGTGTCAAAAAGACCTTTCTTCTCTGTTCATCTTTTAGCTGTTGTTATTTCTCATGGCTTTCTTTTGGAACTTCTCTTCTTTATAAATTCTCTGAGTAATATAACTACCTTCCATGGCTTCAATAAATATCTTTCCATATCCTGATGACTCTATTATATATAGCTAATATCTCCTTCATAAGTTCAAAACTCTGTATTTACAAAATCCATATTAATCATCACATATGAATATATTATAAATAACTCAAACTCAACATATTAAAAACAGTTTATTTTATTTCTTGGTCAACCATACTCTTCCTCGTTTAATTCTATTTGGTTAATGGCATTGCTGCTCACATTGTCTCTTAACCAGGAAATTTCACTGGCCCAGAAATGAATAGCCAGGTCACACCTGAACTTTGAGAACAGAGTATCTCCTTTCCCTTTTATCAGGATTTATTAACTTAACCACTCTGTGGTTCAGTTAATTTCATCATACTTCAGATATCCTTATTTATCAGCTAGGAAGCCCCTCCTCTGTCTTTCTTAATCTTTTTGTTCTAGGTAGCTATCGATGATTACAAACTAACTCACAACTTAATGGCTCAAAACTGTAATGTATTACTATTGCTTAAGTTCCTATAGGTTGATGGACTTAGCTGGGCAGCTTGTCCTTGGACACTCTCATGCAGTTCCAGTCAGATTTTGAATTGGAGTCACCTGAAAGATTGACTTGGCTGGACATCCAAAATGCCTCAGTCACGTGGTTGGCAGTGGATGGTCAGCTGGAGTGGTTAAGCAGAGCACCTACCTGTTACCTCTCTGAGTAACTTGGACTTCTCACAGTATGGTAGTTGCTGTATTATATTGATCAAAGCAGTCATAAAATGGTGGAAAAATAAACTCTGCTCCTCAATGGGGACAAGATCACTTTGTAGAAGAACATAGGCCATGGGAGATAGTTCTGCAGCCATCTTCGGAAAATACAATCTTCCAGACTTACAAATCTTAGGCTCCAGATCAGTTTACCAAAAGCTTAGGTGTTGAAAGATCAGTTCACCAAATGATATGTATTTTATTTTAACACATTCACCAATTTACCTAAGACCTATTTATTTAAATTATCTTCAAAGTTTATAGTAATATTTAAGGGGCCCTTGGCAGGCTTTGGAAATCCAGGGTTCAGGAGCCTTCAGTCTCTTCCAGTGACCCTCAATCTTACCTTTTTATGCCCTCCTCTCCTCTCTTCACTGGCCTCCCTCTCTACTTTTTCTTCATCTCCCATCTTTTCTGCTCATTTCTTTTGTTTCTCAGCCTGCAGTTTGTCCTTCTCTGCAGCTGCAGCTCAAGCTTGTGTTCAGTGTTGATTGTATTTTCCACTTTCTCTCAACAACTACTCATTCTTTATTCAACATGGCACTCCTACAATACTTATCACATTGCTTATTTATATTATTTACCTTTTAATGTCCCTTCCTAGGCTGAGCAACTAGAGGTCAAAGACAGTGTCTTGTTCATCTTTATAGCTCCATTACCAGGCTTGACTCCGAGTAGGCCATCAATAAATGTTTGCCTATTGAATTACTTATGATTCAAAACATCTTGATAGCTTTTAGTGCAGGTCTAGTTACAAAAAGGTGAAACTTAACAGCAGTAAATATAAGTTTCATTATTTAGGCTCAAATGGTTTGCTTTAGTGCGTTTGAGAATGACTCTGCTTTTTGGCAATTCATGTGAAAAAAATTCTCATGGGATTTTGGCAAATACAATTTCAATATTAGTCATGCATTAAAAATTATAATACAATGTTAGGCATGATGAAGACCCTAGAAATAACTTCATTTAAGGAAATATAAAAAGGAGTGAAAACAGGTGTCTTGGAGAAGACTTGAGAAAATATGATAAGTTTTTCAAGCAATTGATAAGAAAGCATGTGGAGATTCTGCTAGCTGCTGAGTATGTCTATTCTAATTATGCTTTTTGGAACTTGGGGGAATAATTACAGAATAGGTTCAGGAACCCACTGAGTCCACTGTGAGACCTTATCTGAAATGCCATTGATCTCCTGATCTCCATAAGCCCCTACTCTGGCTGGTGGACCACAGTGATATTTTGGATCCCCTGGAGTTTGTGTCAGGTCAGAGCCACTTTGTCCAGTAGTCCTTGAAAGGTCTGATTATGTTCTTTTTGCCAAAGTACAGTTACTTTGGTAAAAGGCTGTAAGTCCCCTTTGGGGAAGGCTTGGAGAAAGATTAACAGTATACATTTTTTGGCATCCACTTCATATAAGAGATTCTGAGTCTGTAACCTGGCTAATCTGGGAATTAACTAAGGCACCATGACTCTGTTTTTATGACTCTAGTTAGCCATTTCTTCACTTGACCTAAGAACTTTTCTACTTATACAGAACAAGTAAGAATTTAGTGGGCTTTCTATCTATTTCAAATCTAGCACCACAATGATCAATTAGCCACCGCCACCGGTTTGTGCAAATCAGATTATTCTGATTGTGGCTTTGACTCTGCTGTCCATAATGGTAACCATGCCCACCTTACCCTTGACAGTTGAGTGCTGCCATTGGCCATGCTACCCTGGGATCCAGTTACTCCCATTGCATTTAGGTTTCTTGTTACAGTGACTGTAGTTCCCACTGTAAAATCTGGCTTACAGAGGAGAGAGTGATCACAGAGCTCTTCAAGGATTCCAGGGCTCCCCTCACAAATTTATTCCTTATAGCTGTGGTGAAAGGTATGTCTTCTTGACCCTCCCAGTATGGTTGAATAGATCTAAAATTGTAAGTCCACTCTCACAATCCAATCTCCCTAAGCCTCTGAATCTCTTCCTCTACATTAAACCAAAGAAAGTCTGGCATTTCTAACTTGCTTATCATGGGCAATTTTTTGGCCCATGTTTCAGCCAATCAACCAATCAAATTGTTAGAGACCTTTTTGACTCTCCAAGCTGCATTAAATGCAGAATCTCTGCTTAGTGAGTCCATGTCAGCAAATGTAGCCTGATCCAACTTTATGTTCTTTTTACCATTATCCCACACCCTAATATTCATTTCTACACATGTTCCCAGATTTCTATCTGTATATTAGAAAATTCAAGTAGTTGTTTGGGAGTGTAGTACACCTTTTCACTGATCACACTTTGTATTTCACAAGAGCCAATAGCATAGTTCCAGTCTGAATGCCAGCAAGCTCAAGACCCAGGAGAGTCAATGTTTCAGCTCAAAGCTGAAGGCAGGAAAAAACAGACTGAATCAGTGCTGGAAAGAAATGAAGGGTGGAATCTGAAGAGAGGCAAGTTTCAGTCTAACATTTGGAAAAACTTCTGCAGAGTTATAGTTGTAAAAACACAAAGTTTATTTCTTAAGACTAAATTAGTAAATTCACTTTTATAGAAAGTATTCAGAAGATGAAGACGTATGCCTGGGATTTTTAGGATGGATGCCTGTGTTCAACTAGTCATTGTTTCCTCTAACAAACATTTTTCCAGTAGTATGTGCAAGACATACATTATAATGAAAACAATGTGCTTTGCTTCATTATTGCTTTTCATAGGTTTGAGGATTATAGCCTAGAGGATCATGTAAAAATGATAATATGATAAGTAATTTGAAGTCAAGAACAGGGGTGTAAGTAATAAGAGCACTTCCTTAGAGGATGAACTAGGTGATCTCTAAGATTCTTTCAAATTCTAAGGGACTCTGGTTCTTAAAAATGATATTGGAATGCAAGTAAATTTGTTCTTTTTAATTCCCTTGGCTCATTTCTTAATTTCTGTAAGTTGACACTTTTAAGAAATATTTACTTTTGTAACAAAACACTAGTTATGAAAACACTTATGAATGATGACAGAAGTGTGTTGCACTTATAAAAATACCTAATTCATCATTTAGGCATAGTTTTTTTTTAATTTTATTTATTTATTTTATTTATTTTATTTGTTTATTTTGGCTGTGTTGGGTCTTCGTTGCTGTGCAGGCTTTCTCTAGTTGCGGCGAGCGAGAGCTACTCTTCGTTGTGGTGTGCAGGTGTCTCATTTGCAGTTGTTTCTCTTGTTGTGGAGCATGGGCTTTAGGTACGTGAGCTTCAGTAGTTGTGGCACATGGTCTCAGTAGTTGTGGCTTGTGGGCTCCAGAGCACAGGCTCAGTAGTTGTGACGCACGGGCTTAGTTGCTCTGTGGCATGTGGGATCTTCCCGGACCAAGGCTTGAACCCGTGTCCCCTGCACTGGCAGGCGGATTCTTAACCACTGCGCCACCAGGGAAGCCCTAGGCATACTTCTGGTGTATCTAAGAAGATTCATATGTTTTCTTTTCCAGACAAATAATATTTATGAGACTTAGTCTTTCTTTCAGGTTTAATAATTTAAAAAAAAGTTAACTGAAAGAGCAGACCTGGGAGGTGATAACTTAATTATATCAGTTAAAAAATGGAGTATTTCTTTATTATTTAGGAGTCACAGCTGGCCAGTCCAATAAAAGCCTATAAACTAAGATTGGAAATTGCATTCTGTGAAATCAATGGTTGGAAATATTAAACTTCCAGGTTAGAATGGTGGCATAATAAAGAGCTGATTTGCTCTTCTCAGCCTCTGATTAGAATTCTAAAAAAGACGTAGAAAAGTAAAACCTACATGGGCATTGGAAAAATGGAGGCAAGAGTTTACTACAAGAAGGATAGGAAGTGATAATTCCATGTTCTTTAAAACTGATGAAGATGGCTTCAGAAACATGATTTAACAACTTCATCCTCTGAGCCAAAACGAAGTTTTTCTGTAGAGTAGTTGAGAGATTTCTGTGATCATCTCCAAGGCTTTAGCTAAGAGAGAATCTTAGATCAGTTAGAGGATCAAAATTCTTGAAATTCTTGAAAACTCAAGAATTGTAAGTTATCATATGAAAGGACTTGTGGTGAGTGAAATCATAAAGTGAAAATATTACCACAGAATTAAAGGCACATTTTAGAAATTATTATAAAAAAGGATGATTATATTTTAAAAGGTGAAAATAATAAAAAAGCATAATCTGGGTCTATATTCCCCAAATCAGCCAATAGAAAAAAAGAATGGGGTGAGGTGAAAAAAGTACTGTAAAACTTCCTCTTATATACTATGTAGACAGGAGTAACTGTTTCATTTTTTACTTTATACTTAAAGAACATAGACTGGCATGTTTCTAAATGTACACCCAGGGCTAGTCTTTCCCTATTTGGCGAGTTAGACCGTTGAGTTTTCTATTTTGTCCTACTTGAGTTGTCCACATTTTAGTTTTCCTTATGGTAACACACTCTTTCCTATACCTACTGTCTTCTTTGGAACACCGTTTTACTTGGTGCTGGTTACTGAAAATTCATGAACACAGATATTCCAGAAGTATGCTACTGTATATTCCTTTACTGTGTTACATATTTATTCTCAACAATAGCCCAGAAGAGTTTGGGTAATTAAAGAATATTACAGTGTGGGAGGGGAAAACTAAACCTGTATGCTAAATATGACTGTTCTACTCTTTATAGTGGCTTTCCATTGGTCTAGGCTACTTCCTTACCTCAGTCTTCCTTGCTCAGATCTGGGCCTCCCTGACAAGAAGAAGAGAATCTCATATTGATTTTTCAAATGTTTTCAAATACAGTAACTACAAAATTACTAGAAATTTGGAAATAAAATAACCAGGCAAATATAAATCAAGAAAACAGGAGTGGTAAATTTAATTTCAGGCAAAATACAATTCATGGCCAAAATGTCATACAGGATATCCAAAGATATTTAATATAGTTGTGAACATATTTGCAGCCAACAATATATTCTTAATATAAATAAAGCAGGAACTGACAGAACTACAGAAATAAGTAAATAAACCAACAACAAATATAGGTGGAGATTTTAACATATTCCTTTGAAAATTAGATAGTAAGGAAGAAATAAGTAAAACTGTTTGAATAATACAGGTAGGATACTTTTGCTTTTACATAAATTTATGTCCAGCAAGAAGAAGAAATTCTTTCCAGGCACACACATGAGATATTTATAAAAATTAACAGTAACCTAGTTCGCAAAGAAAGGTTCAATAAATTCCCCAAATCAGTTTCATGGAGAGTGTACTGTTTTACCAAGCCCACTGCTGCTGAACTGCCCTGGCTTGAAAAAGGAGCTGAGAAGAAGAGTTATGAAATTCTTAGAAGAGTGAGGCATAGCTCAGTCAGATATACTTAGGATCTGTGTACTTTCTGTTATATGTGTTATAAGTCAGTAGCATTTATTTAAAGAAATAGAGGTCACCCAAATTTAAAAAGAGTAAAATTAAATCCCATTGGAGTTTTGGTTGGAATTACATTAAACCTTGCAAATAATTTGGAAAAGATAAACATCTTTAACAGATTAGCATTTAATTTTATTTTGAAAAAGTCAATATTTTGACTAAAAATAGCTATTATAAAACGTAGTGTATAGAAGCGATCTAGAATGGCATTCTTGGTAATCATATAACTTTATTTTGAGTTTTCTTGATATTGGATCATTTAAAAGTTGTTTTGGTTAATGCAGTTGTTTAGATAGATCGTGGTACAGATGAGTTCAATGTAGCTTGCATTGATCCATCCGAACTCTTATAAATTATATAAATGGCAAGTCAATATTAGCATTTTATTTACCTAATAAATTTGAGTAAAATTGCTAGGAGACTCTACACTTTGTGTCTAAAGACAATACTTATTTTTATATTTTCTGCATATCTTACATGGAATAATGTCAATTTTATTGTCAAGCAGATAACAGCCCATACCTTTATTTTGCATATTTTACTACTGTATACTTGAAGGACATTGAAAATTCTATTTGAAAAATGTTGTAGTAGGCATATTTGTTCCATGAGCTTGTTTATTTCTCTACAGAGAAAACATTTCTTTTTTTTACATCTTTATTGGAGTATAATTGCTTTACAATGTAGTGTTAGTTTCTGCTGTATAACAAAGTGAATCAGCTATATGTACATATACCCCATATACCCTCCCTCTTGCGCTTCCCTCCCACCCTCCCTATCCCACCCCTCTAGGTGGTCACAAAGCACCAAGCTGATCTCCCTGTGCTATGCAGCTGCTTCCCAATAGCTATCTATTTTACATTTGGTAGTGTATATGTGTCAGTGGTACTCTCTCACTTCGTCCCAGCTTCCCCTTCCCTCTACCCCTACCGTGTGTGTCCTCAAGTGCATTCTGTACATCTGCATCTTTATTCCTGTCCTGCCCCTAGGTTCATCAGAACCATTTTTTAAAAAATTCCATATATATGTGTTAGCATACGGTATTTGTTTTTGTCTTTCTGACTTCACTCTGTATGACAGACTCTAGGTCCATCCACCTACAGAGAGAATATTTTTGAAAATGAGCTTAGAACTCAACTATGCTTGTTGTAGTAACAATACCAGAAACAACAGCATAGCTTTTATAGATTAGGTAAGGAAATGAATCAATTACTTATCTATGTCACTTTTGAGAGTATAATTTTTTATGAATTCAGAAATATATTCATACAATCCTGATAATAGTAAATTCCTATTAATCATAATAGTTTATGCATCATTTAGGGGATAATTACACATTATTTATAGCTTTTTTTGGGTCAAATTTGATTTGCAATTTCAGATAACGTAAATGTCTTAATTTTTAAATGCAAAGAATGTGACCTATATCCTTTAATATATTTCCTGATATTGAAAATGTTCATGGTCTTTTTTTTTAAACCTTTTATTATAAAACAAAATATGGATACAGAAAATTTTCTATACAGAAGCTACAAAACATTACTGTTGATATATTACTAGTCAGTCATTAATAAATGAAGGAATAGATCATGTTCATGATGGAAAGAGTCCATATTGTAAAGATGTCTATTTTCTCCAAATTATCTATAGAATCAATGTTATCCCAATAAAAATCTCATGGTCTGTTCCTTACAAATATCTGTTTACACTTATAGTAACAAGATTGTGAAGAGCTGTTATTACCAAGAGAGATACTAGTTGATCCAGATGATAGGATAAATATAAGTAATATAATTTTAATAATAAGCTTATCTGGTTTATTATTTAAACAACTTTAAATCACCCTGATCTGCACATTTTTTTCTTCTTAAGATTAAATTATTTTCAAAATATGTGACTAGAATTTGTATAGTGCATTGCATTCATGAACTGAAGGAATAATATTAATTCAATTTCTCTTAATTTTTTACATCTCTTAAAAATAGATGCTGATATGAAATTGTTTGCTTTAGTCTTTGCTTAGAGTTTTCTGATGTTGATTATTTAATTGATTTATGGTAAGTATACATGGTGCTTTTCATCTTTTCTAGTGAGAGAGGTACAAGAAAATCACCTTGAAATTACTGAAGTCACTCTTCCTCTGTTGTCTGAAGAAAGGGGTCATAATATAAACATGTCATGTATATCAGCCTTATGCCAGGCTCAATCCTCATGGAAGGGGTTGGAATTCTGGACCCTTGAGGCTGCTATCACCAGAATCAGTCTAGACCCAACGCTGCTCTGGGGTGGCTGCCTGCACTAGGACAGAGCTGCATCAGTGAAATGAGAGTTCAGCGTTAAAGATAATTCCCTTAGCACATGCTCAGGGGACCATGGTGCTCTGCACAGGGATAGAGTCTTCTGAAAAAAGTCAGAGGAAAGGAATGTCATCATTAGGACCTTCCTTCTCTCAAATTCCCTAAATCTCTCATGTCTTACTAAAAATAACCTGAAAATACCATCTTCTTGAACTTTTCTCTTTTTTATTATTTTCTTCAGTTGTTACTGAACTTCCTAAAAAGTGAAATTTGCAAAGCAGATGCTTAAACTCAGGCTTGTTAATTATGTCAAATGAATTTTTAATGTCGGTTAATTTTGCACTTAACCTGTTTTTTTTTTTTTTTTTTTTTTTTGCGGTACGCGGGCCTCTCACTGTCGTGGCCTCTCCCGTTGCGGAGCACAGGCTCCGGACGCGCAGGCTCAGCGGCCATGGCTCACGGGCCCAGCCGCTCCGCGGCATGTGAGATCTTCCCGGACCGGGGCACGAACCCGTGTCCCCTGCATCCATCGGCAGGCGGACTCTCAAACCACTGCGCCACCAGGGAAGCCCCTTAACCTCTTTTAAATTTGTTTTGAGGAAAAAAGTATCTGCTTTTCTATTATGTTTTATCTTAAAAAACTTAAATTGGAATTTTGATGACATATTTAAAGATGACTTGCTTCTAATTCAGGAATATTTAATATAGTATTTTAATGCAAAAACAGGTGTGTTTTGATGAGTGATCAGAAAAGAAGTGGGACATGGCTTCAAAGCTTTGGTCCAAATGTCAGTATTCCAGCCAACCAGAAGATGTCACTATTGTGTATACAATGTGTAAAAGAAGAAGAAAAAAAAGCCAATAACTTTTCTATAGTCCCATTGTGCCTCTCCTAATCTTGGTAAATTTCCTCTGGAGCGCTTTGAAAGAAAACATTGGGGTGAAACACTGTCTTCAAGCTGACAGGCACCGAAAAATTACTATCTTCATTGGACAGGCAGGCCAGTCAGTCACACTCCTACATCTTTTCATCTGGATAAGAGAAATTAAAGTACATTGGCAGAAAAATTCCACCTCAATTAATAATTTTGTATGGGGCAAACTGGGGATTAATAACCACACGCCAGATCTGTTTTACCTCTAGTAAAAGAGTGTGTCCATCATAAGTAATTTAGCACACATTAATTAATAAAAATCAAACTGTTTTGCAGATGCCTGTGATTAAAATAATAGTTCATTTAAAACAGAGAAAATAAGCTGCCAAATATACATTTCAACTTTGGATTAATGGATGTCACTAAGAGAATACATTTTTAAACAATACATTAGTCTGTTAAATTAGAGGTTTTTTTTTTTTTTAAAGAAATGATGTTGACATTCCTGTACATGGTGTTATGAGAGACATTACAAAAGAATTTTACTTCAGTTCTTTCACAGTTATTTTCCGGTTTAGGCAAGGAACCAAGATTGGTGGGGTAGCTTCTCTGTGGGTGAAGAACTTTCCTGGACATATTTACTCCAGGAGAAAACAGTGAGGGAAGGCAGGAAGACATGAACTGGATCCCAGTAGCCTGAAAGGCTTAGCAGGGTGATGTGGTCTGAACAGCTGGACTTATTTCGGGTCGCTGGTGGGTTTGACAGGCAGGATATCAAAAGGAAGGCAGCTAGGCAACATCAGGAATGTTTCCCACTGAGTTATTTATTTATTTATTTTCATGAAATGTTTTGTTATCTTACCCTTCTCTTCATTTAGCACCCAATTGAAGTCTACCATATATTTACACATTGAGAGGTAGTGACTTATGCGTTGAGACATAGTGACTAATGTTTCTGAAATTAGGAAGTATTCCTTTTTCTGGTTTAGGTAGTGAAAGCTACTCGCTAAAAAAAAAAAATCTTAAAAAAAAATAAGGATAGCAAACTCTAATTTGTATTTAGCCAGTGCTTACTATATATCAGGCATTATTACAAGTCCTTTGCATGCAGTACCTCCTCAATAACTCTGTGAGATAGGTTCTACTATTATTGAAACCCAGAGAGGGTCAGCAAATTATCCAACGTTGCTATAGGCTAAAGAGAGGCAGCGCTGGCATTCAAACCCTGACAGTGTAGCGTTAGAGACCAGTTTTAACCCCACTATTCTATATTGCTTCTCTGAAATATATGTAATACACCATTTAGCTGAGGTTATCTCTTTTGTAAAATCTGTTGTTGCAATTTTTTGCTGAGAGCAAGTGGGTAAAGGATTTCATGATCCACCCTAACCTACCAACATAGATGAAAATAATTGATCCTATTAAAACCTAGGCACTGATGTCATTTTTTAATTCATCTTAACCTATCTTAATATTTAGAAGAGCCAGAGAACATTTAATCTTACTTCAGTGAATAGTTTTTTATTCATAAAACAGATGGTCATTTTTAGTGAAGGATCATTAGAACCCAGAGGTCTCTGAACTGTGATCTCATTTAAGAAGGGAAAGAATTGGAGCTATTTTCTAGCTTTGTGAACAACAGTGCCCATTTGAAAGTCTGGGATTCGGGTGAATATTTTAGCCCTAAAGAATTGCAAAACTTATTGACCCATGTACTACTACAGTGTATGACCTGGAACCTAACATAACAAATAGACACTTTATCAGTTTAAGGCTGAACTTAAAACAGTATGCATTCTAACATGTATTTCTACAAAGAACTTTTTTTTTTTTTGATGTGGACCATTTTTAAAGTCTTTATTGAATTTGTTACAATATAGCTTCTGTTTTATGTTTTTGTTTTTGGTTTTTTTTTGGCCCAGAGGCATGTGGGATCTTAGCTCCCTGACCAGGGATCGAACCCACACCCCCTGCATTGGAAGGTGAAGTCTTAACCACTGGACTTCCAGGGAAGTCCCTCTGCAAAGAATTTTTATTGTAAAAGAGAAGAGAAGAAGAGAAACACTTTAAGATAAATATCTGTGCTAATTTTTATATGGTTTGTTGACTCTAACAAGAATTTGAGAATCTTTTGAGATTTCTTAATTGAGATTAGAGTTGAATTATTTATTGCCTCAAGGCCAAAGGGATGCAATAGTTTGTACTGACAAATAGAGATTTCCAGATTATAAGCTCACTAGGCAGTTCACTTGAGCCATTTATTTTTACTTTTATTGAGATATTATTGACATGTAACATTGTGGAAGTTTAATCCTACAATGTGTTGATGTGATACATTTATAAATTGCAGTATATTACCAGGAGAGTGTTAGCCAACATCTCTATCATGTTATAATTATCATTTCATTTTTGTGATGAAAACATTTAAGAAGTATATAATGCATCTTTGAAGTATATAATGCAGTATTGAGTAAAATCACTAGGCTGTACATTAGATATCCAGAACTTGTTTATCTTCTAGTTGCAAGTCTGTTTCTCTAACATGTCCCCAGTTCCCCAGGCCCCCTACCCCTGGTAGCCACCATTCTCTCTTGGTTTCTATGAGTTTGGTTTTCTTTAGATTCCACAGATACAGCTGACCCTTGAGCAACACAGGGGTTAAGGACGATGACCCTCTGCTCAGTGAGATTTTTGTGTATAACTTACTCTACCCTTTGTATAAGAGGTTCCTCATTATCCGTAGCTCCACATCTGTGGATTCAAGCAACCTGGGTGGTGAAATACTCTAGCATTTTCTATTGAAAAAAATCTTTATGTAAGTGGACCTGCACAGTTCAAACCCGTGTTGTTCAAGGGCCAACTGTAGGTGATATCATATAGTAATTGTCTTTCTCTGTCTCATACCTCACTTAGCATAAAGCCCCTAAGGTTCATTCATCTTGTTGCAGTGTTTCTTTCTTTCTTATGGCTGAATAATATTACACACGTGTGTGTGTGTGTTTGTGTTATCTCACATCTACTTTATCCATTCATTTGTGGATGAACACTTAGGTTGTTTCCACATCTTGGCTATTGTGAATAATGCTGCAGTAAGCATGGGAGTGCAGATATCTTTTCCATACCTTGTTTTTATTTCCTTTGGATATATACCCAGAGTGGGATTGCCAGATCATATGGTAGTTCTATTTTTAAGTTTTTGAGCAACTTTCATACTATTTTCCATAGTGACTGAACCAATTTATTTTCCCATCAACAGTGCACAAGGGTTTCTTTTTCTCCACATCCTTGCCAACACTTGTTATCTCTTGTCTTCCTGATGATAGCCATTCTAACAAGTGTGAGGCGATATCACATTGTGGCTTTGATTTGCAGTTCCTTGATGATTAGTGATGTTGTGTGCACTGATCAGTAGCTCAGTAGGCAGAGTAAAGGACTGTAGACTGGACATGTTTGAGCCATTTGTTTTAGTCATGTATAACGCCAGGGAGTAGGGCAGGAAAATCCCATCAGAATGCCTTAGTTCTTATGAAATTTATACAATGAGGGAGTGATGCCATTTTGAATAAATAGATCAGTGTAACAAATATTTATTAGTCATTTTACTATCAAGTCAAATAACTTAATGAGGGTTATATGTGCTCTTATAAACTGAAATAAGGGAGCAGGGATTGTGCTCATTTCTCTCTTGTAAATTTACTGAGTATATAATTCCTCTTATTATTCCCTACTGTCTTTAGTAGATAATCCTGGCTATAGAGTCTGGTTTCTTATTGAACTTTTGGTCTAGTTAGGGAAACAAGTCATAAGCTCTATATTTGTATATCTGTGAGTTATATAGACAATCAGATCCATATGCATTCAGGGATGAGGGAGAGATGGCTGTAGACTACGGAGACCAGAGAAGACTTCATGGGTGATGTGGAGCCTTAGCTGGGCCTTGCAAAATTGATAAGGTTTAGAAAGAAGAAATGCCCAAAGGTGCCTTCCAGACAGAAGCAAATGTAGAAAGGCGGGCTGAGTAGGGAATAGTGTTACATGAGTATGCTTAAGTCAGAAGTTCCTGGAAGATGACTTTTGGTTGACTTAACACAAACCAATTTCTATTGGTAGAAATTCCTTAGAATACACATAATGCTGGTAATCAAGGTCCAGGATTGCCTTGGGTTGAAGAATTTCGTATTAATTCCAATTCAATATGACTGAAGGGAAAAAATTCTCTTATTTCATTCTCCTACAGGTGAATAATATATATTTCCTATCAATTAAATTATGTTGGTATTTAATTTTATGTGTGTGCTCAATAGTATATAGCTCCAGTATTCTGGGATTAAATTTGTGATAAAATTTGCTCTGAAATAGAATCCACTGGAATGATCATGGCTTAGGAATTGATAAGGCTAATGCTCTTTCCTCTGTATTGAGGATATTGTTTGAACAGTGTCTTACTGGAACTGGAAGAAATATTAAAGTACAAAGTGTGAAGATATTTATGGGGTTTTAGTGAAAAATGGGATTTATTAATCTAATGCTCTTTCTTTTTTACTTATAAATTTATTTTATTTATTTATTTTTGGCTGCACTGGGTCTTCGTTGCTGCATGTGGGCTTTTCTCTAGTTGCGACTAGCGGGGGCTACTCTTCATTGCAGAGTGTGGGCTTCTCATTCTCTTATTGCAGAGCACGGGCTCTAGGCACGCAAGCGTCAGTAGTTGTGGTGCGCGGGCTCAGTAGCTCCGCGGCATGTGGGATCTTCCTGGAACAGGGATCAAACCCGTGTCCCCTGCATTGACAGGTGGATTCTTAACCACTGCGCCACCAGGGAAGCCCTCTATTGCTCTTTCTTAAGTACTATAATGACAAAATAACATCATCCTCTGAATGAGGGAGTACTCGATAGAAAGATAGAGTTAATCTAAGAAGTAGAAAAAAAGTTTTCAACTCTAACTTGAAATTTGATATTTATCTTTCTGTCATAGGGAACAGTTACAAGTTTATTTCATAATTACATAATTAGAACATATATGGTAGAAATAATTTTGATAAATAACAACATTGTGCTTGTTACATTCAGTGCACATACTAATAATAAGTAACAACTAAAATTTGAGAGCAGCTGATAGATTGAAATGATTTTAAAATAGGTGAATATATTTCAATAAACATTTTTGTCAAAATAATTGCAAGAATAGAGAACGGATCTTTTGTGATGGAGTAAAAAGATTTCATCTGTATCTCAAAAGCAGACTTCAACAAACTATTACTCTCTGATAGAATTCAATAAAATTTAATTATTTAGATGCTTAGATGAGAGCTGGGATGAAGGTTACAAAAACATATTTTGAGAAATTGGGTGACATTGCAATTTAGGTATGATTACAAGCAAGCATGATTTTAAGTATATTTTTCTTAGCTAAACATTGGTAAAAATTTAAATATTTGAAGACTTTTATCAATATTGAGTCAGGGAGTTATTCTTAAAATCATATGTAACTTTAAGGTAGTTGCTGTGATAAGTCACAGAACCAATTCTGTCAAGTTATGCTCTACTTAGGACATTATGATGGCCATTAAACATTAGCAGCTCTGGCACTTCCAGGAAGTATCCTTCTGTGTTTCAGGGACTGTTACAGTCCTTGGTGTTCAAAAATCACATGAACAGAGAGTTTGACCAGAAATGGAAATCAGATCACCATTTTTTCTTGCTGTGTTGGCAATATATAAAAAAGGTTATCAGGAATCTTGGCATTGTGATAGTATTACAGGTTTACACACACCCTCATTTTAAATACAGCAGCCATTTCTCTCAAATGTAGCTTATTCAACCCTTTACTGAAATCTCTGTAATTTACTTAATTTGACATCTCTGTAATTTTTAGGCCTGACCAAATAGTCTTCATCGTTTGAAATTTTTATTTGACCCTACTGAATCTCTTGTCCACAGCATTCTGATGGTTTTCGCTTTATGGCCTATGGTTTCTATCTGTTCTCATATTTAATTATTTTCCTTAATTACATGGCTATTTATTTTCTTATGTCTGTAGTATATAGGAATTTCAATAAAAGTTATTGAATTTACTTTCTGTCCATAGGTCCCTGGGAAAACAAAAGCATATGCACAAGCATACAAACATTTCCTTTCTTTATGAATTGGTTTACTGAAATTTGACTAAAAATAAAACCATTTTAATTTTAGTATAAGTTGGCATTTCCTAGGAATTTCCCCAGTATTCAAATAGGAATTATGAAGCATACATCCCTGAAGGAAATCTCTGTATCCTTGGCCTTTTGTTTCCATGT
The DNA here is from genome assembly GCF_008692025.1 of Phocoena sinus. NCBI lineage: Eukaryota > Metazoa > Chordata > Mammalia > Artiodactyla > Phocoenidae > Phocoena > Phocoena sinus. The sequence continues at coordinate 48,100,151 of NC_045769.1, forward strand.
GGAGGGACTTCATGGAGTATAATGTTCCAGTTTCTATCTCTATCTTCCATTTATTTCTCTGAGAGAGAATGACTCACCTGGTGAGTTTGGGAAGAGGAACTGAGTCACTTTATCCTCCTTCTTTCCCTTCGTCTTGTGTTATTCAGCCTGACTGCTGCAGAGTACTTGAATTTGGGTCTATTTCTGCCTGCCTTTGGGGGAATCCTGGACAGTACTGCTTTTGCCTGAAGATATGTCTGTCTTACTCAGGGAAAGTATTAAGATTCCTGACAAAGTTGCAGATCAAACCATATACTCCAACCCATTTCATTAGAAATGAGTGACATTTTGTGTGAAATTTGAATCTATCAATTATTTTCAAAGCTAGGAAGGGAACAAGCAAATATTATTGGTTTGACTTCTTAAGTCCCCAACAATCATAACATACCCTTTTTTGTTTTATTTAACACAATAACCACTTAAGCTCTTGTTTTCAACTTACTGGGGGGAATGTCTTGTTCATTCAGCACTTTTCCCCTGATTCCAAATGATAAATTTAGCTTAGTAGAAATGAAATACTACTAAAAATCTCGAATCTTTTGCCTTGGAAAATGAAGCAATTCCAAAAGAATCACATTTTAGGTTTATCACCAAGTAAACAAAGAATGACTCCTTAAAAGTGATTTAAATCTTTTGGGATGTTATTAATATTTTATTAGTTCAACTCACAAATTGTAGCAAAGATTGTACATGTACCTTTACAAAAAGATTTTGGCCCTTGGAGAAAATGAAAAGTGACTGTGATAATTTAGAATATTTTTCTATGCTTTTATAACTACTTTTAGTTTTTCTTTCTGCATTTCTGCTGATATTTATCTTATAGCTGGAGATTTGAGGCATCTCCTTGTGCTGAAAAAAAATGTGTGAGAGAGGTACAATGACCACATATTTCAGTTTTCCAGATGTAGTCCTGGTATATGCTTGTTGTCTCAGTATAATTATTATTTTTTTCATTATTTTAAAAAATTTTTACTGAAATATAGTTGATTGACAATGTTGTATTAGTATCAGGTGTACAGCAAAGTGCTTCAGATATATATATATATATATATATATATATATATATATATATCTGGGGCAGAATCCAACTGGCCTGCTCCTTGTCTCATCACACCCCTGGGATGAATCTTAAAGCAATACTGTATCTAGGATTCAAATTCAGAGCCTTGAGACTGGCTTCTTCCATATTCAGGAAGTCTTCCCCCCCCAACATCTTTTTTTTTGTGTGTGTGTTCCAATAAAACTTTATTTATGGACATTGAAATTCATATAATTTTCACATGTCACAAAATATTATTCTTCTTTTGATTTTTTCAACCACTTAAAAATGTAAAAATCATTCTCAGCTCACAGGCTCTACAAAAACAGGCAAGTGGGCCAGGTTTCATACTTTGCCCATTCCTATACTATTCCATGAATTTTTTTTTTTTTAATTTACGCTGGTTGTCACTATTTTTTTTGTTTTTCAGAATACTGTTTTAGTTCCTGTTGTACACCAAAGTGAATCAGCCATATGCATATATATATCCCCATATCCCCTCCCTTTTGAGACTCCCTCCCATCCTCCCTAGCCCACCCCTCTAGGTCATCACAAAGCACTGAGCACATCTCCCTGTGCTGTGGTGCTGCTTCCCACTAGATAACTCTTTTACATTCGGTAGTGTATATATGTTGATGCTACTGTCACTCCACCCCAGCTTCCCCCTCGCACCCCGCATCCCCAAGTCCATTCTGTATATGTCTGCATCTTTATTCCTGCCCTGCAACTAGGTTAAACAGTATCATTTTTTTTTTAGATTCCACATATATGTGTTAGAATAAGCTATTTGCTTTTTTCTTTTTGACTTACTTCACTCCATATGACAGACTCTAGGTCCATCCACCTCACTACAAATAACTCAATTTTGTTTTTTTATGGCTGAGTAATATTCCATTGTATATATGTGCTGCATCTTCTTTATCCATTCATCTGTTGATGGACATTTAGGTTGGTTCCATGTCCTGGCTATTGTAAACAGTGCTGCAGTGAACATTGTGGTACATGTCTCTCTTTGAATTATGGTTTTCTCAGGGTATATGCCCAGTAGTGGGATTGCTGGGTCATATGGTAGTTCTATTTTTAGTTTTTTAAGGAACCTCCATACTGTTTTCAATAGTGGTTGTATCAATTTACATTCCCACCAACAGTGCAGGAGGGTTCCCTTTTCACCACACCCTTTCCAGCATTTATTCTTTCTAGATTTTTTGATAATAGCCATTCTGACTGGCATGAGGTGATACCTTAATGTAGTTTTGATTTGCATTTCTCTAATAATTAGTGATGTTGAGCATCTTTTCATGTGCCTCTTGGCCATCTGTATGTCTTCCTTGGTGAAATGTCTATTTAGGTCTTCTGCCCATTTTTTAATTGGATTGTTTGTTTTTTTGATATTGAGCTCAATGAGCTGTTTGTATATTTTGGGGATTAATCCTTTGTCTGTTGTTTCATTTGCAAATATTTTCTCCCATTCTGAGGGTTGTCTTTTTGTCTTGTTTATGGTTTCCTTTGCTGTGCAAAAGCTTTTAAGTTTAAATAAGTCCCATTTGTTTATTTTTGTTTTTATTTCCGTTGCTCTAGGAGGTGGGTCAAAAAAGACCTTGCTGTGGTTTATGTCAAAGAGTGGTTTTCCTATGTTTTTCTCTAAGAGTTTTATAGTGTGTGAACTTACATTTAGGTCTTTAATCCATTTGGAGTTTATTTTTGTGTATGGTGTTAGGTAGTGTTCTAATTTCATTCTTTTACATGTAGCTGTCCAGTTTTCCCAGCACCACTTATTGAAGAGGCTGTCTTTTCTCCATTGTATGTTCTTACCTACTTTGTCATAAATTAGGTGGCCATATGTGTATGGGTTTACCTCTTGGCATTCTATCCTGTACCATTGATCTATATGTCTGTTTTTGTGCCAGTACCACACTGTCTTGGTTACTGTAGCTTTGTAGTATTGTTTGAAGTCAGGGAGCCTGATTCCTCCAACTCCGTTTTTCTTTCTCAAGATTGCTATGGCTATTCGGGGTCTTTTGTGTTTCCATACGAGTTGTAAAATTTTTTGTTCTAATTCTGTGAAGAATATCACTGGTAGTTTGATAGGGATTGCATTGAATCTGTAGGTTGCTTTGGGTAGTAAAGTCATTTTCACAATGTTGATTCTTCCAATCCAAGAACATGGTGTATTTCTCCATCTGTTTATGTCATCTTTGATTTCTTTCATCAGTGTTTTATAATTTTCTGAGTACAAGTCTTTCACCTCCCTAGGCAGGTTTTTTCCTAGGTATTTCATTCTTTTTGTTGCAGTGGTAAATGGGATTGTTTCCTTAATTTCTCTTTCTGATTTTTCATTGTTGGTGTATGGGAATGCCAGAGATTTCTGTGCATTAATTTTGTATCCTGCAACCTTACCAAATTCGTTGATTAGTTCTAGTAGTTTTCTGGTGGCATATTTAGGATTTTCTATGTATAGCATCATGTCATTGGCAAACAGTGACAGTTTTATTTCTTCTTTTCCAATTTGTATTCCTTTTGTTTTATTCTCTGATTGCCGTGGCTAGGACTTCCAAAACTATGTTGAGTGAGAGTGGCAAGAGTGGACATCTTTGTCTTGTTCCTGAACTTAGTGGAAATGCTTTCAGTTTTTCACCATTGAGTATGATGCTTGCTGTGAGTTTGTCATATATGGCCTTTATTATGTTGAGGTATGTTCCCTCTATGCCCATTTTCTGGAGAGTTTTTATCATAAGTGGGTGTTGAATTTTTTCATAAGCTTTTTCTGCGTCTATTGAGGTGATCATACGGTATTTATTCCTTAATTTGTTAATGTGGTGTATCACATTGATTGATTTGTGTATATCGAAGAATCCTTGCATCCCTGGGATAAACACCACTTGATCATGGTGTATGATCCTTTTAATGTGCTGTTGGATTCTGTTTGCTCGTATTGTGTTCAGGATTTTTGCATCTATCTTGATCAGTGATGCTGGTCTATAATTTTCTTTTTTTGTGATATCTTTTTCTGGATTTGGTGTCAGGGTGATGGTGACTTCATAGAATGAATTTGGGAGTGTTTTTCTCTCTGCAATTTTTTAGAAGAGTTTGAGAAGGATTGGTGTTACCTCTTCTTTAAGTGTTTCATAGAATTCACCTGTGAAGCCATCCGGTCCTGGACTTTTGTTTTTTGGAAGATTTTTAATTATGGTTTCAGTTTCATAACTTATGATAGGTCTGTTTATATTTTCTAATTCTTCCTGGTTCAGTCTTGGAAAATTGTACCTTTCCAAAAATTTTCCATTTCTTCGTGGTTGTCCATTTTATTGGCATATAGTTGTTTGTAGTAGTATCTTATAATCCTTAGTATTTCTGTGATGTCAGTTGTGATTTCTCTTTTTTCAATTCTGAGTTAATTGATTTGCATCTTCTCCCTTTTCTTCCTGATGAGTCTGGCTAATGGTTTATCAATTTTGTTTATCTTCTCTAAGAACCAGCTTTTAGTTTTATTGATCTTTGCTATTGTTTTCTTCATTTCTATTTCATATATTTCTGCTCTGATTTTTATGATGTGTTTCCTTCTACTGACTTTGGGTTTTCTTTGTTCTTCTTTCTCTAGTAATTTTAAATATAGGGTTAGATTGTTTATTTGAGATTTTTCTTGTTTCTTGAGGTGAGATTAAATTGCTATAAACTTTCTTTCTTAGAACTGCTTTTGCTGCATCTCATAGGTTTTGGGTCGTCGTGTTTTCATTGTCTTTTGTTTCTGTGTATTTCTTTATTTCTTCTTTGATTTCTTCAGTGGTCTCTTGGTTATTTAGTAGTTCACTGTTTAGCCTTCATGTATTTGTGTTTATTACAGTTTTTTTCCTGTAGTTGATTTCCCATCTCATATTGTTGTGGTTAGAAAAGATGCTTTATATGATTTCAATTTTCTTAAATTTTCTGAGGCTTGATTTTGTGACCCAAAATGTGATTTATCCTGGAGAATTTTCTCTGTGCACTTGAGAAGAAAGTGTATTCTGCTGCTTTTGGGTGGAACATTCTATAAATATCAATTAAATCTATCTGATATATTGTGTCATTTAAGGCTTGTGTTTCCTTATTTATTTTCTATTTTCTGTTTGGATGATCTGTCCATTTGTGTAAGTGGCTTGTTAAAGTCCCCTACTATTATTGTGTTACTGTTGATTCCTCCTTTCATGGTTGTTAACATTTGCCTTATGTATTGAGGTGCTTTTATGTGGGGTGCATAAACATTTATAATTGTTATATCTTCTTGGATTGATAGTTTGATCATTATGCAGTGTGCGTCCTTATCTCATGTAAGAGTCTTTATTTTAAAGTCTATTTTATTGATACGAGTATTGTTACTCCAGCTTTCTTTTGATTTACATTTGCTTGGAATACCTTTTGCCATCCCTTCAACTTCAGTCTATATATGTTCCTAGGTCTGAAGTGGGTCTCTTATAGACAGCATATATATGGGTCTTGTTTTGTATCCATTCAGCCAGTCTGTGTCTTTTTTGGGGGGCATTTAATCCATTTACATTCAAGGTTATTATCAATTTGTATGTTCCTATTACCATTTTCTTAGTTATTTTGGGTTTGTTTTTGTTGGTCTTTTTCTTTTGTGTTTCCCACCTAGAGAAGTTTCTTTATCATTTGTTTTAAATCTGGTTTGGTGGTGCTGAATTCTTTTAGCTTTTGCTTGTCTGAAAAATTTTTGATATCTCCATCAAATCTGAATGAGATCCTTGCTGGGTAGAGTAATCTTGATTTTAGGTTTATCTCTTTCATCACTTTAAGTACATCCTGCCACTCTGTTCTGGCCTGCAGAGTTTCTGCTGAAAAATCAGCTGATAACCTTACGTGGGTTCCTTTGTACATTAATTTTTGTTTTTCCCTTGATGCTTTTAATATTTTCTTTGAATTTAATCTTTTTTTAGTTGGATTAATATATGTCTTGGTGTGTTTTTCCTAGGGTTCGTCCTGTATGGGACTCTATGTGCTTTCTGGACTTCGGTGATTATTTCCTTTCCCATGTTAGGATAGTTTTTGAGTATAACCTCTTAAAATATTTTCTCAGTCCCTTTCTTTTTCTCTTTTTCTCTAATTCAAATATTGGTGCATTTCGTGTTTTCCCAGAGGTCTCTGAGATTGTCTTCAATTCTCTTCATTCTTTTTTCTTTATTCTGCTCCTCAGCAGTTATTTCCACCATTTTGTCTTCCAGTTCACTTATTCGTTCTTCTGCCTCAGTTATTCTGTTATTGATTCCTTCTTGTGTATTTTTCATTTCAGTTATTGTGTTGTTCATCTCTGTTTGTTTGTCCTTTAGTTCTTCTAGATCTTTCTTAAACATTTCTTGTATTTTCTCAGTCTTTGCCTGCTTTCTATTTCTGAGATTCTGGATCATCTTTACTATCATTAATCTGAATTCTTTTCCAGGTAGATTGCCTATTTCCTCTTCATTTATTTGGTCTTGTAGGTTTTTACCTTGCTCCTTCATATGTGACATATTTTTTTGCCCTCTCATTCTTTTTCTTTTTTTTAATGAGTGGGATTATGTTCCTTTCTTACTGGTTGTTTGGCCTGAGGCTTCCAACACTGAAGTCTGTAGGCTGTTGGGTAGAGCTGGGTCTTGGTGCTGAGATGAAGACCTCTGTGAGACCTCACTCTAATGAATATTCCCTGTGGTCTGAGGTTCTCTGTAGTCCAGTGGTTCTGACATGGAGCTCCCATCGTAGGAGCTTCGGCTTGACACCCAGCTCGTGAATCAAGATACTGCAAGCCACGTGGGGTGGCAAAAAAAAAAAAAAGAGAGAACAATAACAAAGTAAAGTGCTTCCCTAGTGGTGCAGTGTTTAAGAATCCACCTGCCAATGCAGGGGACATGGGTTCGAGCCCTGGTCTGGGAAGATCCCACATGCCGCGGAGCACCTAAGCCCGTGCACCACAACTACTGAGTCTGCGCTCTAGAGCCACAACTACTGAAGCCTGAGTACCTAGAGCCCATGGTCTGCATCAAGAGAAGCCACTGCAATGGGAAGCCTGTGCACCGCAGCGAAGAGTAGCCGCCGCTCGCTGCAACTAGAGAAAAGCCCACACACAGCAACGAAGACCCAATGCCACTAGAAATAAATAGGTAAAATAAATAAATTAAAGAAAAATGACAAAGTAAAAAGTAAAATTAGACTAGAAAACTAACAGATATATTAGAAAGAATATAAAAATCTAGATGATTCAGCAACTGGAATTTATAACAGTACCATAATAGTAAAAAAGAGGAGGAGGGAAAAGGGAAAAAATAAGGGGGGGGGTATGGCCTTCACTGTGGAGGGTGGGGCCTAAGCAAGGGAGAGGTTTGGGTGGTGGGCGGTGCCTATGCTAAGGATCCACAGGGCTGGAAAAGCTCCTTGGGGCTGTGGGGGTAGGGGCTTAGGCTCAAGGAACAGTAGGGGCCCAGACGTGCCCCCCATACCTGGTCTCAGAGGGCAAGGGGCCTCACCTGGGAGCCCAGCAGCCTTCCTGGGCTCAAGTGGGTGGGGCAAACGCCCTCCTCTCCTGCCCCTCCCACCTACCTCTCCTGATCCCCAGCCTCAGAGACTCAGATCCTGTCTGGCCTCCACTTCTCCTCCTCCCCTCTGTCCCCCATCATGTCCCTCCCATCTCCTTGGGTGTGTCAGTGTTCTTCACCAGTGGCCGGCAGGCACCCTAGTTGTGGGGAGATGCTAACTCAGGGTCTTCCCACACTGCCATCTTGACTCCGCCCTCCTCAGTATAATTATTAATAACAATTCTCTTCACTCTGAAAATGTCTCATCAGGATGATAAATTATATGATCACCCCAAGAACAAAGTACATAGTTACTGGTATTTGTGCATGGAATCATTATTTTAGGTGTTTTAATGTTATTTGCTTCATCAATTTACATTCAGAATTTATCTTAAAAATTTCTATATGTTAACTTGAACTGAAATTTAATGTTTTTAGTTTAGTTTTAATATTAATTTTTAACTTTGTTTTGATTAGGAGTTTATACTTAATTTTGTTAGTATATATTTAAGAGGAAATAATAATAGTACTTGCTGCCTAAGATTACTAGGAGGAATTAGCACAAGTGTTTTTGCATCCTCTAGGACAGTTTGTAAATTGTCTATGATGGCGAAATTTTTTAATCAGTGCAGATTCTGCATTAGCTGAACCTCACCTGTAAGTCATGCTGTTTCTGTGCCTGATTTTTGTGTCCAAAATTGCATTGTATCAAATGACATCTAATGTTATTTGACTTTCAGAGTGTTGGTAAAAATGTCTGACCCTTAAGATGACATTTTCTAGTGTCAAAATAACACAAGTTATTCCATTTCTGCTCTTGTACTCATGTTGAATTTTTAGCCATTATTAAGAAAAAAATTATGTTTTGCAGTAAGCAATCAAGTCACATGACATTTTAATACAAGAATTCTTTAAGTTGTTTAATAAACTGTGGCTTTAAACTGACAAGAAAGAAACATGGAATATTGGAGAAATATGCTACTTTAGTTATTTTACAGTACTGAGAAAAGAATACTGGCAGAAGTTAATGTATAAATGATGTTTCTTAAGAGATGGTCAATTTTCATCTCAATCTCATTTAAACATCTCACAATAGTTCAAATAAAGAAAAGTTTCGGGAGAATAAATTTATCATGGCTTTCCAGATTCAAAAGAATCAACTATATAGTATGCATGTGCCATGTGCATGTGTTTACCATATTTTATTGTGGATAGATGTTGCTCAAAGTTTCTGTCTTTATATTTAATGACTTGAATCAATTCATTAGTAGTAAATGTTTAAAAAAATACATAATAAGAAATTATTTTTAAATGATTGTTTTAATGTTAATGTTTTTTGGTATCCACTGTTAAGTAGAGTAGCCTATCAAAATAATGCTTTAGTGGTTTAAGTTCAAAAAAAAGCTATGATAACACTAATGTTGAATGAAATCCCATTATGCTCAAAATCAAAGTCAGTTTAATACTATCTATTTACAACTAAACCCATTAATGACAATTTAGCTTCAGAAAATGTTTAATATATCAATCTATGTTTTTTTTAAGGTTTAATTTAATTTTTATTTTTGGCTGCATTGGATCTTCCTTGCTGCGCACGGGCTTTCTCTAGCCGAATGGGAGCTTCTCTTGTTGTGGAGCACGGGCTCTAGGCGTGCGGGTTCAGTAGTTGTGGCACGTGGGCTCTAGAGTGAAGGCTCAGTGGTTGTGGTGCACGGGCTTAGTTGCTCTGCGGCATGTGGGATCTTCATGGACCATGGGTTGAACCTGTGTCCCCTGCACTGACAGGTGGATTCTTATCCACTATGCCACTAGGGAAGTCCCCAATCTATTGTTTTTCACTTTAAATACTAATTTTAAAATTTGTTTTTGATTAGCCATGTATAACTTACATGGATGTATTTTAAGTCTCATGTTGATGAAATTATTTGTCAACAGAAGGATTTACTAAATATTATTTTCTTTGAAAAAATTTTATTATATTATGGTTGTTTGATAAACTTCCCTGGAAGACATGAGATGGCCTCTTAATAGAACTGAAATATATGGATTACAGTAGGGACAATACAGTAGACAGTAGAGACTTCCAGATGTAGGCCTTTCAATTTGAGTTTATGTTTTTTGGCTTCTTTTATTGTTATTTTTAGAGGGGTGGGCTCAATTCATAAGATGTACTATACTTATACCAGTTTCTGTAGACTCAGGTGGCAATTTTTGGCTTGAATTAAAATGTCTGTCAAATTTACCAAGGATATTGTGTTTTTTTTAAAAAAAGATGTCAGTTTCTCCTTATATTTTGTGCTTCTAATCTTCAGGCTGATGGAGGCACTGTGTATTTTAAAGGTTAAATGATTCTGGGAGTGATTACTAGGAAAGACATTATACCAATGGTCTGTAATCTAAATGAATATCAACTTGCTGAAGTAAAGTTTAAGACGGGTATTTTAGTTCCTTAAGTACTGTTTGGTCATTTCTTTTATGTACTTGCATTACAATTGTCGTCATACAATATATATGATGTGGTAAAACAGAGACTTAAAGAACACTGTTCTCTGATAATTGTTGCTTCTTTTAATTCAATACAGCCCTAGGTTACTGACTTGGAATGGGTTTAATGTATAGAATGCCAGTTTGAAGCTCTTTTAGTAAATGCTTAAAAGTTTTTTCATTACTAGATATTGAATCTAAAATTTCTAAATTACTTCCTCTGTTGGGTTTAGAAGGCTGAACTAATTCTCTTAACTGTTGGAATACCATTTTCGTAAATGTTAGTGAAACTTCATAAGATACCTGGTGGTTATTAGATTCTTTATAACCGACAATGACACTTAACATAACTTTAAATTTATGATATATGAATGAATATATAATGATTTGAACTAATAAAGTGATGTGAGTTTTACAAAATCCACAAAGATGATATCTAAGAATGTAATTAGTAAGCCTGAGTATTGACTGGTAATTTATCATAATTTTTCCAATTATTACATTGTCCTTTGCTTGGACTTGAAAATAAAATTTAAAAAGCAAAAGAAATAGGGGTGGGACTAAAATTCTTGATCTGTCTGTGGGGCAGAAACTTCTTGCTGTCTGCTCAGTGTTTACTCTCTCCTTTTTCTTTACTAGTAGAACTCTGGTTGCGTGTCTAACAAAAGTTCAAATCTTCCCGTATTCCTCTGCAGCTAGAGATGGATAAAGGCCTAAGGCAGAGATTAGCAAACTTTCTTAGTCACTGAGCTCTTGGGCCTCAGTAATTTTTCCACACTGCCCTGAAGCCAAAAGAAACACCTAACAGTTTTGTTAAGTGGTTCCATTTAAACAACTTAGTAAATATCTATGTTCTAACAAGGTAATACCTATTTGAAAAAATAATACATATAAATTAAAAGAAAAACTATTTTTATTCCATTCTTGACCAACCAAGATTACATATTAATGGGGGGCTTGTGCCTTGAATGCTACACAACTTTTCAAATTTTGAAATCAGATTGGACCCAGTTGTCTTCATTTCCTGTTCCACATTGATTTTCGTATGGTACTTATATTTCTGTAAACAATAGTATTGTCAAACTCCCAGCTTTTCAAAGATATGTCATTTCAGTATAGCATGATAAATGTTGAAACTGAATTTGCTCAAGTTAGTAGTTCAGTCAGTGTCTGATAGGTGTTGAATATTACTATGCTTTCCTCAAAAATTTAAAATATCCTGTTATGCCCCAGTGAATTTGTTATGATACCATGAAGTAGTTTGGCACATGGTTTGGGAACTATGAGTGCAAGGAAAAATTGTTGAAAGGAACTTCAGGGAACATTTGGAAATAGGCCAAACTCAGCTGGCAGGTACCTTCTGCTCTCCATCCTCCTGCTTCTTCCTGCTTACAATGCAGATACAGTGTCTCAAGATGGAGTAGCCATCATATAATCATGAGAATGAGACCCTGAAGATGACATAACAGTAAGTTAGAAGGAAAGTGAGTCCTAGATAATTGTTCCGTCAGCCCTATGGGTTCTGGATTGCTCACCAGTGGACCTTTTGTTACATATGAACCACATTGTGGTACGGTTTCTACTGAATGCAGCTGACTGCACTCTTAACTGATTTTATCTAAATTTTTAGCGAAGCATCAGGTACCAGACTGAACTTGAGGTTTCCATATATATGATTGCCATTTCAAAATAACAATCAATATTTGAAAGAATAGAATTTATCTGAAGGCTAAGCAAATTTATTGAGGATGATGCTTTTAATATTCTCCAGGAAAGAAAATGCTCCAACTTTCCCAGTCTTGACAGTGAGTTGGCAAAACTGTGAGGTATTGCTGCAAGAAGATCTGAGTTTAGTAGTTGAGTTTAGGAATGTTTGTTTAGAAACATGCATGTTTAAAAGACAATCTGACTAACCCTATTAACAGCAACCTTTCCAAACTTTTTCTATGGAAGGCATGGCATTGCAAACACATTGGGCTGTTGCCACTGAAATAAATAAAAATGCCAGTATCCATCCATTTGATATTAGCAACCCTGCTTGTCTTCAGTTTCACTTCATGTCCTCCTTCCATGCTCTCTTGCTGTCACCCAATATGAAAGGTCCAAGGACAAATGCTCTTACTGATATTTTAAAATGGAACTTTGAGTTTGACTTGCATATTGATTGAAAAAGAATACAATTCCTTTACAGGCGACGGAGAATCTTTTTGGGACTGTGGGTGATAAAGGAAATAGAATCAACTATTTCAAACACAAAAACTCTGTTCACAGGTTATCAAACATTTAAACATTAAAGATGTGTGCAGAAGTTCTTAAATTCTTCCTTTTATGACCCTCAATCCCCAAAACCATTTTATATCATTACCCCTTACCTGCCACTGTCACCTCACTACTCCCTCTACCTGCAGTCCAGAGAAATAGATGCATATTATTTCATTTACAAGGAACAGGGAAGGAACTTTATTGTACATGTTCAGAAAGTTTTGGTGTGTGTTATGTCTTAACTACTTTCCTTTATTTAGACCATTTTCTCTTTGTCATTGAACTTAAATGGAGAGCAATAATCTTCAAAAATTAAGGAAGGAAATTAATATTTACTGATACCCACCATGCACCAAGTTCTAGAAAGTGCTTTCACATATATTATTTTACGTAGTTTTCAGTTACTGCGGCATAAGAATGAGAATAGGCAAGGTGGTATGGTGGAAGGCTTGGAAGTCCATCAGACTGGGTTTGTATCCCACCTTTTTCATTTAGTAGCTATTTGATCTTGCTCAATACCTCAATGGAGTCTTTCCATATTAAAGATAGATCTAGTCTCAGGAGGATTTAAGGTTTTAATTGTTTATTCTTTAATAGATGAGCCAAAATTTTTAGGAAAATCCCTCAACTGTCTGAAAGGACTCAAATACTTCATAGAAACCTGCAGCCTAACGCCATCTTTTGTAGTACTAGTTTTCTGTTTTTGTAAGACTTCCAAATGAGCTTTAGAACTCTATTCTTACCATTGAGAGTTGAGACCACTTACATCCACATTACTAAACAATTAGGGGTGAGAACTGAGATTGCCTGTGTCAACATGCCTAAATATTTGTTTCAGGAAATTCTTACCCAGGAAGAGATTGCTCACCTGGGCAAATAGCAAACGTATCAATAGCAGTTCACTTATGAAGATGTGTTTCATCTTCTGGTGAAGAAAGAACACAATGTGCTCCTCATGTGCCTACCAATCCTAAACTACTGTATCATGAACTTTGCCCAATCCAAATTAGTTTCCTGCCTTGAAAGACCAGCCGTAAACCACTTTAGCCTAGACCCCAAACTCTATAAATAGTATTCTCTCTTGTCTCCCTTTTTTTTTTTTTTTTTGCAGTACGTGGTCCTCTCACTGTTGTGGCCTCTCCCGTTGCGGAGCGCAGGCTCAGCGGCCATGGCTCACAGGCCTAGCTTCTCCGTGGCATGTGGGATCTTCCCGGACCGGGGCACGAACCCGTGTCCCCTGCATCGGCAGGCAGACTCTCAACCACTGCGCCACCAGGGAAGCCCTGTCCTCTTCTTTTTGAGACACCATTATGACTTTGTTGATGGTGATGTTCTCCCTTATGACAGTAGTTCTAAACAACTTAGCTTTGTTTGTTTTCTGATGGTCTTTCGAGGAGTTGTCAGTGAACAACAACACCATTGACAACTCTGTGTTTTATACTCTATCATTTGAAAAGTGCTGTGTAGTATAGATTAACGTTACTCACAGGGAGATCTGACCTTTGTTCTTGGGAGATACCTCTAAGCCCTTGGATTGATCTGCCTGATAAGAGTGTCTTTGTTTACCTGGGATCTTGGGCCACACTGTGTAATCTAACACTATGATTTATGGTATGGGCTTTTGGCCAACAGTGTCAGCTCAGCTTCCAGAGGGGCTGCAAACTTAGGGTCAGTCATGTGGGTGGTCAACCATGTCTATGTGCCTAAGCCCCAATGAGGACTCTGAATACCAAGGCTTGGGTGAACTTCCCTGGTTGGCAGTATTCCATGAATACTGTCACACATCATTGCCTGGAGACGTTAGCACTGTCTACAACTCCACTGGGAGAGGACAGCTGGAAGTTTCAGATGTGGAACTATCTTGGACTCTGTTCCTTGTGCTTCTTCCCTTGCTGATTTTAATTTGTATCTTTCTACTGTAAGAAACCATAACCATAAATGTAACAGCTTTTGGTGAATTCTCTGAATCTTTCTAGTAGATTATGGAACTTGAAGATGGTCTTGGGAACTTGCAATTGGTGTCAAAAGTAAGTGTTGTTTTGGGGACTGCTGAATTTTGTGTTGGTGTCAAGATGATACTAGTTTTGGGGACTCCTGAACTTTGTAAGCAGGTGACTCAGAGGAGTATAGCACACTCCAGTTTTAAAAAGACCCTCAGGAATAATTCTAACACTTACCAAATTTCCTTCTTTTCTATGATAAGAGAAAAGAGTGGAGATATGTTGAAGAGCAAGGTCATCTAGTTATAGCTTTACTCTCTTAGGATATAAATGAATACATTCTATTTATAGGCTGGAGAGTGTAGAGGAAATCATAATAATATTATTGCTCTACATGTTTCTGATTCCCCAATATTTCTATAAGGAATCTTTATTTTACTAATGAGGAAATTGCGGGCTCAGAGAAATGAAGTACTTTTCTTAAACCCATGAAAATAATAAAACCTTTACACCTAGGTTTTCTCATTAAAAATTCAGGGCGGTTTCTTTTAAATGTGTCATGTCTTATCCAAGTTACCCCCATAGAAACTGCAGGTGCACATATACTTTTGTGAAATAAGATTCTCTGATACACATTGCTCAGCAACCTCAGCAGTATACCATTGTGGCACAAAAATGTTTGACACATTCATATGTGTTTTCTTTTGCTGATTTCCCATTTTCCTCATCCTACTCAAGCAGGCAGTCAATTTTGTAATTTTTCTACTGGACATTTTCTGGCCATGTAGGAGTAGAAGTTGTACACCAGACTTATTTCCTGGATTTTGTTTCCAAAAGCTTCATCCCACTGAAGAGAATAGGGTCCAGTGAAAGAAAGCCTACAGAGAGGGATTTCCCACAGATTGCAAAGAATTTCTTTTTCTGCTGGGGATAGGAGGGAAAGATCTGTGGGTTTCATGTACCACAGAAATCTACTCCCTGTTCCCTGGTAATGAACCTCAGATGTGGAAGTCCTCAGAGGGAATGGCCACTAGGTACATCAGGGAAACTGATTTTAGTCCAGGAAATCCTAACTTCATTAAAGACTTGGTACCCAGTGTGAACCACAGAAGTGAGAGAGTGAACAATAGATCTGAAAGGTCCATGTGGGTTGGACTAATGGAAGACTAAGTGATATTCAATATAAACAAATGATGACTAAAGCAGTCCACCCCCCAATATCCTAGTATTGACTAGGAACCCAAGACCTTAATTCAACCGTAAAGAGGAATCCCAAGAATGGCTGATGTCTGAATTTCATTCCAGCTTGGCAGAATATAGGCTTGGGGTTAAAAATAAATAAATTTATACCAAAAAAGTAAGGAATCGTTTAAAAATTTCTTATACACCTAATTTTGTGAACTCAATTCATATATGCTCATCATTCCTTTCCTTCTGTTTCTAATAAGGCTTTATTTAGTATATCTCAGACCATTTGTTTATTTCAATTTTTGGTGAAAATTTAGATGCATCTGTTAGGAACATACATTTCTAGATTTCTAACAAATTTAAATACCTCTGTCTTTTTCAAAAGGCAGTTCTTTTTAGAGAAGTTTTAGGTTGACAGCAAAATTTGAAAAGAAACTACAGAGATTTCTCATATACTTCCTGCCCCTAAACACGCACAGCCTTCCCCATTATCAACACCCCCTCCCTCCATAGTGTTACATTTCTTACAACTCATGATCCTACATTGACACATCATAATCACCCAAAGTTTACATTATGATTCACGCTTGGTGATGTACATTCTGTGGGTTTGGACAAATGTATAATTACATGCATCCATCATTATGGTATCACACAGAATATTTTCACTGCCCTAAACATCGTCTGTGCTTCACCCCTTAAGTCCCGATCTTTTTACTGTCTCCATAGCTTTGCCTTTTCCAGAATGTCATATAGTTGGAATCATATGTAGAATTTTCAGATTGGCCTCTTTCACTTAGTTATATGCATTTAAGTTTCTTCCATGTTTTTTTCATGGCTTATTAGCTCGTTTCTTTTTTGCACTGAATAATATTCCATTGTCTGGATATACCACAGCTTATTTATCCATTCACCTACTGAAGGACAGCTTGATTGCTTCCAAGCTTTGGCAATTATGAATAAAGCTGCTATAAACATCTGTGTGCAGGTTTTGTGTGGACAGAAATTCATTTTCAATTCAATTCAATTCATTTGGGCAAATACCTTACCTCCTTGCTTAGGTGTTTTATTCTTTTTGATGTAGTTGTAAATGGAATTGTTTTCTTAATTTCTCTTTCTGATAGTTTGTTATAAGTGTATAGAAAAGCGAAAGACTTTTGTATATTGATTTTGTATTCTGCAACTTTACTGAATATGTTTATTAATTCTAACAGGTTTTTTTTTGGTGGAGTTTTTAGTGTTTTCTCTGTATAATATCCATCATCTGAAAGTAGTGACAGTTTTACTTTACAATTTGGATGTCTTTTATTTTTTCTTGCCTAATTTCTCTGGCTATGACTTCCAGTACTATGTTGAATTAAGGATGAGAGTCCGCCATCATGTTTTAAAATAAACTTTCTGCCCCTTTCTCCCTCTCATCTTTTCGGACTCCAGTGATACATAGATTGTTTTTCTTAATGGGGTCTTGTAAGTCCCAGGTTCAGTGGTTAGGGATCAGGGCAGACAGCAGTGGTGGCCAGAGCCAGTGGTATACACACACTTAGCTGAGAGGGCCAGCTGCAAGTGCCTCAGTAGGGGTAGTGCTGGTTGCAAACACACAAATAATGGTGGGATCTAGTGCAAACAGCAAAGGTCAAATGCAGGAACACTAGCAGTTGCAGTGGCCCTGGCTGTATACTACTGTGGGTGCTGAGTCTTGCTATGGGTGCATGGCAGTGAATACTGTTCATGGGAGTCAGGCTGGGGGTATTCAGTTGCACAGCTCGGGGAGCTAGCTGCAAGTGAGCCCAGTGGTAAGAGAATGGGTCGAATTGGGGCTCACAAGGAGCTTTGAGGACTTTGGTTCTTGGTGAACACATCTGTGGCTGCAGGATCTTGAAGGCTGTTGACAGGCATCAGGTCAGCACCGTGCAAGTACACAGCTTGAGAGCCTAGCTCCAAGTGTGCATACAGTGGTGGGGGTCAGAGTGGAGGTTGAGGCTGGTGTCTAGTACTCATGAAGCTGTAGAGGCCTTGTTTGGCTGCTGGTGTGGGTCCTGGGCTCTGGCAGGGGTAAGGTAGGGGAGGGATTGTTGAGGAGTCAGGCAGCTCGCAAACATGAAGACTTGTAGGGTGAAAACTGGTAAACTCTGCATGAGGTCCACAGGGTCTGTACTGGCCATTGATTTCTTCAGTGGTATAACTGTTGGGGCCCTCTTCAGAACTGGCCGCTGGAAACCATGGTTGCTTCTACTACATGGCTGGTACTGGTAGTCCTGGCTCTTCTTCCTTGTTCTTAACCTTCTCTATACATCTCAGCTTTGTCTCTGGGTGGGGTGAAGCCAAAGCTGTTCCTTCATATAGTGCCCTGAAAGGCTGGGGAAGCTGGTCACTTGTCTTGCTTTTCCTTTCCCAGGAAGGGAAATTCTTTCTAGTTGGGGAGTTTCCTCTTGGCTGTGAGGAATGCCGGCTTGGGGAATGGGTTGATGCAGCCAAAATGAAGCTGTTCTTTCTTCCCTTTTTGTGTGGTTATTGTTAAGTTCCTTCTCTGTTGAAGTTTCTTAAGTGGACTTCAGAACTCTCCCAGAGCTGTTTTGTCCATGGATAGCTGTATAATTGTTGATCCTTGCTGAGGCACAGGGGTGAGGGTTTCCTACTTTGCCCTCTTGGTGACCTCACTCTTAAGTAATTTGTTTTTGTTTGCATCCAAATTGCTCTCTATTGTTCCCAGTTTCTGTTTCTCCGATTCTGGGACTTCTGAGGTGCTCAATGGGAGAAATCTACCCATTGTTTTCTAGGCACTCTTCTCTTTTGCCTGTGTTGAATCTTAGGCTGATTCATCCAACTATCAATCCCTTACATCTCTCATATTCCTGAAATTCCTGAAACCCTGTGGTTGATTGAGGTGAATCCTTGCTGTGTATATATGTGTATGTGGGTGCACGTGTGCACATGCATGTGTGTGTTTTACAGATAGTAGATAACAGATAAAAATCTTCTTTACTTTTCCTTCCTTAATTTAATGATAGTTTAGAGGTGGAGGAAATAGTCCTAAGTGGCTTAATTCACTCAAGTATCTTCTTAAAACCACTAAATTGAATTTTGGTCAGGGGAATAGCATCTACAGGATTTAGAAGGTATATAAGTGCTGTTCTCAAAGGATTTATTTTTCAATCTTTTAATGATTACTACTTCTTTGATCTACTTCCAAATTTCCTACATGCATCACATACATTTTAAGGTCATAAATTATCTGTATTACTTTAGCACTTTTATTTTGTAGCTTTAAGAAATAATTGTATCAAAATGTTTGGAAACAATTTTCTTGATGTAAACACAGCCTAAATTCATCCCAGTTGGGCTACTATTTAATGACTTGGATTTCAGCTAGATTGACTACACTTAAAAGAATGGCATGTGTAGCCTCTAATGATCCACTGGTAACTTAAAAGTCAAATTAAAGACCTAGGGCTTCCCTGGTGGCGCAGTGGTTGAGAGTCCGCCTGCCGATGCAGGGGACACGGGTTCGTGCCCCGGTCTGGGAGGATCCCACATGCCGCGGAGCGGCTGGGCCCGTGAGCCATGGCCGCTGAGCCTGCGCGTCCGGAGCCTGTCCTCCGCAACGGGAGAGGCCACAACAGTGAGAGGCCCGCGTAACGCATAAAAAAAAAAAAAAAAAAAAAAAAAAAAAAAAAAAAAAAATTAAAGACCTATAAATCCAGTCATCTGTGACAGTGACTTTAATCACCTCTTGGAGGAATTTATTAGGAACCTAAATTTTTCTAGTTCAGAAAAGAACTTTCTTATATCAAATGGAAATCTCAGGTAAAATGTTTGATAGTGAAGAAGGAAAACTTAAGAATGTGTCATGTCTATGTTTTCTCATCAGAAATATGATGAGATATAGTTTTTTTCAATTAGTTTTTAAAGAAAGGATATTCATAAAATGACAAAAAGTAAATGAAATACAGTTTATTCATAATATAAAAGTTTCTTGATAAAAATGATTTTCCATTTTAACCCAAATGATATGGAATGAGTACGATAAATGATAATGCTAATATAAAGTGTGTGTTGAATTTTCTCTTTTATTTTTAAATAAATGAGATTATTTATACACAAAGCAGAGCTATTATTAGTTATTAAAATGTAAACAAAAAGAACAAAGAGTGTTGCTCATCATCCCCTAGTACAAAAGGTTATGTTACAACCCCCACCCCCCAACAGTGTGCCCTGAGGGGAATTCAGGATGGAGAGACCTTTTTTAAGGTCATTCCAGCTAAGAGGAAAGGCATTGCAAAGACACACTGGTATTATTTTGCCCATCTCTCTTCTCATTTTTTTTCTCCTTTTCCTTCTCATTCATGCTCTTCTTTCCTCTCCCCCTTTCTCTCTGGCATATGCTTTGCTCTTCAATTTCTTTTCTTTCTAATGCCTTCCTCTAGACTTCTGCAAACCCATAGGTAACTTTGTACAAATTTTTAAAAAAGATGTCCTTTCCTTGAAGTATGCAACCCTATACCAAGATGCAGGAGACAAGTGAGTAAATCTGAGGTTCATCTCCAGTCCCCACTCTCTAGAGGCCCTGAGTAGGGCACATCCTGCACCACCTGATGAGATGAGGTGGTTCTAAACTCCTCTTGATGCACGTGTCTTCCCTTCCTTTAATCTCTTGAGATATCTTTCTTTTCTCCTCTTATTCTTTTTTCTTCCCTTTCTCATTCTTTTTCTGTTCTACTGTCTTTTTCTTTTTACCATTACCTCTGCTCTACTGATCATAATATGAAACTTAAGTAGACATTTAGAGATTTTTATTTACTTAACTAAAAATAAATGAGAGTTTCATGCTTTCATTATGTACACGAAAAACACATAAGTAAATGTGCTTTTATATGTGTCCCTGAAAAAAAAATCCTTACGATGATTTTCTGTAGAAAAATACTTTCCCTATCTGTATGTTTGATACTACTAAAAATGGCTAGTTATTTTCTTCCTGACAGAAAATGTGCTGCCATTTGTCGTGAGCTATGGAAAAATCTGTGAGCAATAGTGTTGCATCAGTAGAAACACTTTCCTTCAGATTGCTAGAAATCATCGAAATGAAACCTGTAATGCTTTTCAGTAGGCTTTGGCATAACATTTTGTAAGTAAAGACAGCATGATATGCTTTGTTGCAAAAGTCGGAATGATCTAGGTAGGACTTTCTAGGCAGTTTGGATACTAGGATGGGAAAAACTGAGAAATCAGTTACCTGACAGTCAGCAAAAATGAAAAGTATCTCTGTAAGCATGCTGCAGAGGGCAAATTGAAATGATCAAATAATGTATACTCTATCAATAAAAAGATCTACATGAAACTCTGGACATGGGGCAGTGAATAAAAAGTTGGGAAGGAGACTCTGGCAGAGAGTGCAGAAATCCATAAGCAAATGGTTATGTTGGATTTGCAGGTTACAACTTAATTCTGGCTGCACATGAGAATTACTTGGAGTACTTTAAAAAAAAATACCAGCGCCAATGAGGTGCCTGAACAAGGTTTGTTTTGCCTTGGTTTATTTTGCTCTCCAAGTGATTCTGGTGATCTCATGAAGGCTGAGAACCACAATATTACACGACTTGTCCACAAAACTCTTTCCTGTCATATTTTAGTGAGGAGCAAAAACTACTAGATGAACTGCTTTATATCATCTGTTATAAAACTACAGGCATTAATGGGGAACCAAACCAAAAATACTGAAATTTAACTACGATGCACCTCGCCCCGTCTAAGCTTCATTATTTTAAAACCAGAATGGGAGGAAACTGGGGACTCTTTTCTCTGAATCATACTAATACTAATAGAGAATTACTGTTTTTCTTCATTTTGTGGCATTCCAGGAGGTGTTGTAAAAATATCAGCTATATGTACCTCTAAAAGTATTGTTCCTTTAAAGAAACTTAAAAAATCTAGTTATTGAAATATTGTTTTGAGGAAGTCCATGTGGGGGAATCATGCATGTGAGTTGTGAACGATAAGGGAGAGACCATAACATCAAATTTGTTACTCATGTCGCTGTTCATATTAGTTGTCTAATCTCTGCCAGAAGAGGGACGGTCTCTGTCTTGTTCATTGTCAGAGACATGCCTGGCACTGAGCCTGGAAAAGAGTAGGTGTTCTGTAAATGTTTATTGAATGAATAGAATTTACTAGAAGGGAAGGAAGAAGCTGATGGTAGGAAACCTGTTAGAGAAAACATCAAGTGCCGAATGTGTCCATGGCTAGCGGAGAGGGGAAAACCTTACTTGATGTAACAATCTTGGGTGTCTCATAGAATTAGACCCCAGATTTTGGTGGCAGGAGAGGGGCATCACTAGGGTTGGATGAGTCTTGGTGAAGGGGTGTATATATTGTTTGGATTATCAGGCTGATGCCTGATCCAACTCTTTGGGTTCCACCTCCTGCAGAAGCAAGAGAAGCTAGGCCCCAGGAACAGGCAGTCACGATCTCAGAGGAATCACTATTTTAATGTAGTATTCATTTTAGGGTAGGAAATACCACAAGAGAATGCTCTGACCATAATGAAGAGTGAGAGACTTGGGGGCAAGGGGAAGTTGGAGTTGCTCTTTAAAGCATTGTTTTAAGACGGATAATTTCATTAAATCTTTGTGACTTGGTTGGGATAGATTTGGATAAGCTTCTTCTGTTTTCTCTGAATTCTTACAGTTAAGGAATTCCTGTAACCACACACCACCTAGCGAAATTGTACCTTCACATCTTTCATACATTTCATTTGTATTATGTTACACTGTTATATTAATTGTATTATATCATATATATTACCTTGCAGTTTGATATATATTACCTCTTCTTGTTCAATTCTGTTTTTTTAAAATGGATTTTTCTCTTTTCAGCAACACAGGGTGAGAGCGAACAGGAAGAACAATGATAGACTTTTAACGAAAGTTACTGAGCAAACACTATCCAAAATCTGAGAATATAAATATAGGAAATGGAAAGTAACAGAAAAGGAAGACAAAAAACCCCCCACATTTTTATCAGAGGAACCTATCATATTAAACATCAACTTTCCCTTATTTACAGACATAATAATTTTCTATATTTATAAGAAACAGATATTCCTGCCAATTGGGTGATAGAAGATACCACTTCAGCTTTTTTTTTTTTATTTTCAAAATTCTGACAAAACTTTTGTCAATTTATGAGGGGAATTTCAAAAGAAAGTTATTAAACTATGTTAGACAATCATTTAATAATAGAGAAAAAATGTCAAGTCAGCAGTTAACGTTAGCTAAGTCAGCCAGCATTATAACTCAATAATTCCAACTTAGGCTCGATATGAAATAGTAGAGACACAAAAGGAAAAGCCACGTGTTTTTGTTGTTGTTGTTTGCGAAGTCTTGCCCTTAATTTGAACTCATTTGACTCAAATATAAAATCTCAGGAAATTCAAGCCAGTAGAAATTCCACTGATTTCTTGGCCAACAAAGTGGCACTGTGGAACAGCTGAAAACCACATTTTCATGTGTTTGTAATTTAATTCTCTTCTACCACCTGCACGTGGCAAACAGTTTCCTCACAGTTGCCAATTATAGCTTTGCCAGCTGCTGGACAAAATGGAGGATAAATTTAACTCGTAAAAAACATTTTGATTCACTAGTTATGCTTACATGTCAGTCGTATAGACTGGCTGTCATTCTCATTGGTCATCTAGAATTTGCTACTGCATAAGTGGAGTGGGTACTGTAGGCTCAGGCAGTTGGCACTGTGCTGAGATAATAACTGCAGTTTGAAACTGTTCATCAAAGCTATTTAAACTAAAGGGAAAGGATGGGCAAACCTGTCATAAGTTTCTCTGTGTATCTGATTAGCTGAGACAGTTAAAGGGAGGGGTTCAGCTGAATAAGTGAATTGACATTAGAATTCTACATACTTGGATTTGAATTCTGCTTCCTCCTTATTGCAGTGTGACTTAGAAGCAAGTTTTATTATCTTTTTAAGTTACAGTTTCTGTATCTATAATATACAGATGTATTTCTACCTTAAATATTTATTAAGTCTTTATTATGTACCAGATGCGGAATAAGTGCTAGGGTTACAGCACCCAGCAAAACAGCTATGGTTATTGATTTAACGGAGCTTAGAGCATAGAGAGGGAGATGCATTAAGAATATCCACAAATAAATATATTATTTCAAATTGGCAAACTGTTGTGAAGGACAGTATTGTGAACTATGAAAGATCATAATATGAGAGCCTAATTTAGATTGAATAGTGAAGTTTTCTCCGAAGAAGTTATGTTTGATTTGAGATTGGAGTAATGAATATAGATACTTTGTAAAATGGTAAGAGCAAGGAAGGAAAAAAAAATTCATTTTACGAACAGGAAACAGCATGTGCAAAAGGCCAGCACTTTCAAGGACCTGACTTTAGATAAAAGAGTGATAATGGTGTGACTCGAGGCTAGAGATGGAGATTATAGAGGGACCTGGCCATATAAGAATTTGAAATTTCATCTTAAAAGCAATATGAAAAAAGGTTAAAGCAGAAAAATGATAAAATCAGATTTGTATTTTTAAAAGGTCAGCTCATGTACTGTTTTGAGAATGGACTAGGGAAGGGAGACAGTGTAGATGAAAGGAGAATGGCATAAGCTGGGTGGGTCTAGGTGTGGTCCTGGGGAAATATGATGGTAGCTTCTAATGAGGTTGAGATGAAAAGAAAGGATGGAATTCACAGACAGTTAAAGAAAACATCATTAGACTGATGATTAATAGCACATAGAGGAAGGGGTGGTAAAGAAGAGAGACTTGTCAGTGTTGATTCTTGTTCAGTCTTGAGGAACTGAATATATGGTTGTACCATTCAGTGAACAAGGAAACATCAAAGTAAACTAGCTTAGGAGGAAAGAACTTCTGGACATGTTGAGTTTGAGGCAACTTTGATCCATTTGATACATCCAGGAGATCTTGCAGATATGTAGATCTGAAGCTGTAGAACAGGTCAAAAATAATGATATAAAATTGGGACTTATCAGTGATTGGATGTTTATAGAAGTCATAGATGTAGATTAGATTGCCTGGGTAGAAAACACAGTATAGGAAAGTAGAGTATAAGAATAGAAGAGGGACAATAACTGAGCCTTTAGAGATATCAGTATAGTTTAGGTAAAACACCAGATGCAGGTGAGGGTAACTGAGAAGGAGTGATTGAAAATTTAGGAGGAATGTGGCATTGTTGGTGAGTATATATTTCACTCAGTAAAAAAACTGCTAAACTGTTTTTGAGAATAGCTGTACTATTTCGCGTTTCCTCCAGCAAAATATGTGAGTTCCAGTTTATCCACGATCTTGACAAGCACTGGGTGGTTTCAGTTCTTAGCCTTAAATTTTTTCCCCATATTATTAGTTGTGTCTAGTACTATTTCAGTGTTTTAATTTGCATTTCCCTAATGGCTAATAAGTTTGGGACTTTTTTCATATGCTTATTAGTTGTACATCTTCTGCATGTCGTCTTTGGTGAAGTATTTGTTCAAATATTTTGCCCGCTTAAAAAATGGGGTTGTTTATTTTTTACTGCTGAGTTTTGAGAGTTCTTTGTATATTTTGGATCTAAGTCCTTTGTTGGATATGCAAAGTATTTTTGCCCACCCTATATAGCTTTTCCTTTTCTTGTCAATATCTTTTGCAGAAGAAAAGTTTTTTGATCTTGATGATGTCCAGTTTATCGTTTTGCTTTTTATAGAATCATGCCTTTGCTGTTTTATCTGAGAACTCTTTGAAAAGACCATCATTTCTACACTGAAATTTCTTTACCTTTGTAAAAAGTAATTATCCATATATGTATGGGTTCATTTCTGGATTCTCTATTCTGTTCCATTGATCTATTTGTTGATCTTGATACCACACTGTAACGTTAGATATTGAAATCAGGGGGTGTTAGTCTTTCAATTTTGTTCTTTATCAAGATTATTTTGCCTATTGTAGGTCTTTTCCGTTTCCATATGAATTTTAGAATCAGCTTGACAATTTTTATATAAAAGCCTGCTGGGGTTTTATTTGGAATTGGGTTGAATCTGTAGAACAACTTGGGGAGAAATGGGACTAGATAAGCTTCAGTGAGGGAAGAAATAAAATTCACATTTTGCCTGCAGTGGTTATGCCATTGAGTGCTGGTGTTTGGACTGGTGGGCAGAAGAAAATGTGAAGTGGGCTTTGAGAAAACATTGTGAAAAGGGGTAAAATATAGGAAAAGAATATTTGACTATTAGGAATGAAAATCTTGGTAGAATTGAATGAGTGATTATTGATTACTGTGGATTCAATACACATACAAAAGACATTAGAAAGATATTGAGCGATTTAAATTTGAGAGAAAAGCACACTCTTTTCACATAGAAGGAACATTCAAGACTTAATGGCTACTGTAATGGATGCAAAGCAGAGTAATTATTTTAGCTGGGTTGGGGAGAGATTATACCAGAAGAGTTGAACTGAATTTTTGTACACTGTAATTTCTGTCTTAAATAACAGTAAGCACTGTGATGCTATCCATTTCCCTAACTCAAATGTCTATAATTAAGCAACTGAATTCACCCATCCTTACTTACTATGAATGTCAGAGTTTTTAAACCTTAATAGCTTTCACAATGCTCCTCAACTGAGCAAAATTTCAGACTAGAATAAAAATGTCTCAGGGATATCCAGGAGCTAATGAATAGATGACTTGTTTCCTTGTTCTCTATGTCTTTATTAATAGATACAAAGAGAGCTATATTAGGTGATTTTCCTTATAGACCTTAAAGTTCCTGCTTTCTTAGCATATTTATTTCTTTTACTATTTTCATACTCAATACCATTTGAAATACTTAGGGAAATGCCTTAAGAGGTATGTAATGATGCAGAGACCAAGGAGTAAGGGACTAGTCAAGGAATTAGTATAGGAAGATGCCCATGAGGGTTGGATATACAAACAAAATCCTTTCCTTTTAATATGAGTGTTTCAAAGCAGGCTCTGTTGGCTTATCAACACCTCTCCCTCCTGCAATAGCAAAATAGGAGTTAACATTCCAAATGTTTACTTTATAAAAGTCAGGTAGCTAAGGTCAGCTCTAACCCTGTGGAACACTAATTGCTTTGTTTCCCTGCATTTCTCAGGGACACTGTGGTTATGTGTAATAATTAAAATCAAGGCTTGAGATGAAGTAGAGTCTATACTTTGCAATAATCATCCTCTAAATGTGAGTCATTTTCCTGAAAGGGAGTTTCTAAAGGTCTGACATCACCTTATCATCAAGGGTTTAAAATATCTGGAAAACCTGTAAGCTTGTAGTGTAGATAATTTGATCTTTCTTCCTAGGGAGTGATCTTGTTCGCCATCCACTTAACACATCTGTAATATCTTAGGACAGGGCTTTGAGGTGTTCATTAAGTGTTTGTTGAAAATATTGAATGATTGATAGAACTGGGACTAGGATCTCAGTTCCCTTAATTACTAGTTCTTTTTTCTAATTACTTTAAAAGTAAAATTTAAGCTCCAACAAATTAGACACAGTAAATAAATTCCCATACAAGAATCTGGTTTACAAGTGTTTTTTTAAAAAACCCAAGTAACAGTCCTACAGCCAACAAACTTACTATCCTTAAGAGTTTGGAAAAGTAGTTAAGATATCCCGCTAAGCCTCCAACAACTGACAAGTTTCCTTCCTTGTATTTTGAGTTGCTTCTTCATTGACTCACTGTGATGCCAATATTGCGTTAGTCTGCTTTACAAAGGAGTAATGGAGAGATTAAGGAGGTTAAAACTTTTGGAGACATATTTGACAATAAAAATATCAAATCTTTCACTAGGCTACTGACAGCATTTGGACCACACACAGATCAAATCTTGAGGCATTTTGAGTCACAGAATTGAATTAAAAGGGCCAAGAAGCAATGTAAAATGAAACTCTGGGTTTCAACAGACGTGGGACTTTAACATAGTAACATAGCAGTCTCCACTTTTTTTGCAATACAAAAAATTGTGTAACATAGCAGTCTCCACTTTTTTTGCGATACAAAAAATTCTAAATGTTGCCATGAAGATAATCTGGGAGTCTCAAATGATAGAATTAGTTATATAGCACAGGAGCTCATTAAAGGGAATATATGAAAGAGTTTTCTGAATTTTATTTTAGTCTGTATTTTCACAAATTCTCAAAGGCCTCCAGGGCTATATCTGTCATCACAGTTCTCAAGAGATGAGTAGTCTTTTTAAAAAATACAAGTTGTGGGGCTTCCCTGGTGGCGCAGTGGTTGAGAGTCCGCCTGCCGATGCAGGGGACACGGGTTCGTGCCCCGGTCCGGGAAGATCCCACATGCCGCGGAGCGGCTGGGCCTGTGAGCCATGGCCGCTGAGCCTGCGCGTCCAGAGCCTGTGCTCCGCAACGGGAGAGGCCGCAACAGTGAGAGGCCCACGTACCGCAAAAAAAAAAAAAAAAAAGTTGTGGAGAGTTGTTCATATAACAGTGGTGAGTTTCCTGTAGGGGTGTTACATTTACCTTTATAATTTAAAAATATTTTAAATTAAATACATAATCATGGTTTAAAATGTCCAATAATGCTAAACATTATTAAAAATGGTCGTGCCTGCCACCTCCCCAACACTATCTTACAGTGTTTTGTTTATTACTTCTGGCATTTACTTCCATGTATCTAACCAATTAAATACTGCATGATTATTATTATTATTTTTGCAGTAAGCGGGTCTCTCACCGTTGTGGCCTCTCCCCTGAGGAGCACAGGCTCCGGACGCACAGGCCCAGCGGCTATGGCTCACGGGCCCAGCCGCTCCGCGGCATGTGGGATCTTCCTGGACCGGGGCACGAACCCGTGTCCCCTGCATCAGCAGGAGGACTCTCAACCACTGCGCCACCAGGGAGGCCCCGATTTTACCTCTTTTATGTCCCCCTTTTCTGCTTCTTTAACTGTGTATGGTGATATTAAAAGTTTCAGTTAAATCCATGGTCATTCTTTCCATAGTATGATTACGTAAGAAAGGTTAACTGCCAAGCCGAGTAGTGTGCCTTGTTTACATTTCTGTTCTTGTACAACATTTTTTCAGCTAAGAATCATATTTTTTCTGCTTTGAGAATTACCTAATTTTCTTTTCCTTTTGTTTATTTTTTTTTCTTTCATCTGCTTAATTTTCTTTAATCTATGACATCTTGGTTGTTTTATCCTCTCCAGGAGCTCGATAAAATGCCTTTCATTACAGTTTTCCATGGAGTCAAGTCTTATCAGTTACTATTATCTGCTCCAGTTTTGTTTGTCTTTGGTAAATTGCTCATAAATCTGACACAATTCCAGTCTCCTCAGCTATAGTTGCTTGCTAAGATCTGCAGAAATGCTATTTTGGGAATTCCTTTTTCCTCTCCCCTTGGATCTCTAGTTTTCCAAATTCCATGTCTTCCTCTTCCTTGCTGTATTTCCTCTGGTAGCTTCATGCTACTGAATTCATGAGAGGTAAAATTTTGATATGCTTAATGTTAGAAAATGTTTTTTTCTCTACCCTATTTTTTGACTAATAATTTGGATTGATATACACATTAGGCCAGAAATAATTTGGCCCTAGAAATAAGAAAGTCATGTTCCACTGCCTTCTAACCTTCATGTTGGTGTGGCTTTTAGACAGATTGATAATGTTATTGCTCATTCTTTTTGTGTGACCTAATCCTTCTAGGATCATCTCTTTTATCCTGTTGTTCTCAAATTGTATAAGGATGTGCCTTGGTGTAGATCTTTTTACATCCATTTTGCTGGGCACTCTTCAAAGGAGACTCATTTCCTTCTGTTCTAGAAAATCTTCTTGTAGTTTTAGTTTAAAATTATTTCCTTTCTTCCACTTTTTCTGTTCTTTTTTTCCAGGAGTGCTTCTTCCTCCCAGCTTAATTGAGATATAATTGACATATGTCTTTGTGTAAGTTTAAGGTGTACAACATGATAAATTTGACATATCTATATATTGTGAAATATTACCACAATAGAATTTCTGGAAATTTTTAAATTCACCTTTGGGATTCCTTGTGCCATCCCATAATTCCTTCATTCTTTTCTTTATTTTCTCTCCCATCCTCTTCCCTTCCTGCTCCTCCCCTTCCCTCTTTTCCGCTTGTTCTCTCTCTTTCTCTCTCTTGCCTCCATCCCTTCTTGTCTTCCTGCCTTTCTTCTCTTTCTGGCCATCATTTTCTCTCTCAATACATTCGGGGAGATATATTTGACTTTATCATCTAACCTTTCTTTACTCATGAAAAAAAAAAAACTTCATCTGCCATTTTTTTTTTTTTTTGGTGGTACGCTGGCCTCTAACTGCCGTGGCCTCTCCCGTTGCGGAGCACAGGCTCCGGACGTGCAGGCTCAGCGGCCATGGCTCACGGGCCCAGCAGCTCCGGGGCACGTGGCATCCTCCCGGACGGGGCACAAACCCGTGTCCGCTGCATCGGCAGGCGTACCCTCAACCACTGCGCCACCAGGGAAGCCCCTCTGCCATATTTTTAAAACCTGAGAACTTTATCTTGCTCTGTAAATATTCATTTTCATCCTTGTAGTATTTTGTCTTCAATAGATGCATTATCATTTTTTATGTCACTGAGAATATTATTCATAGTTTAAAGTTTCTTCTGTACCTGCCATTGTCTGTGTCATCTGAATTTCTTTGTTGTCTTCCTGTTGATTTGGTATGTATTTCCTTATGGAGATTTTGCTTGTATGTTTGGTGTTTCTTGTCTTTCTATTCATTTTAGAACGAGTCCCTAAAACACTAGTGGAAGTTATATATCGGGTTGGCCAAAAAGTTCGTTCGAGTTTTTCCTTAAGATCTTATGGAAAAACCTGAACGAACTTTTTTGGCTAACCCAATACATTGGTGGGCATGTTTAAATCATGGGTTTTTCTTGAGGATCATCAGGTAACCAATCAATAGTGTTTTTTTTTAAAAAACTCTTGACCTTCAAATGTCAGTATATAAAACCAGGAATTGACTAGTTTTTTCTATAAAGGACCAGTACATATTTTAGACTTTATGTACAGTCATCATCACAACTGCAGATGGTCCCCAACTTATGATGGTTTAACTTAAAATTTTTTGACTTTATGACAGTGTGAAAGTGATATGCATTTAGTAGAACCTGTACTTCAAATTTTGAATTTTGATCTTTTCTGGAGCTATGATATGCAGTACAATAATCTCCTCTGATCCTGGGCAGCAGCAGACAGCCACAGCTACCAGTCATTCACACGATCATGAGGGTAAGCAATCCATACACTGACAACCATTCTGTACCCATACAACCATTGTTTTTCACTTTCAGTGCAGTATTCAATAAATTACATGAGATATTCAGCACTTAATTATAACATAGACTTTGTGTTAGATGATTTTTCCCAACTGTAGGCTAATGTAAGTTATTCTGAGCACATTTAATGTAGGCTAGGCTAAGCTATGATGTTTGGTAGGTTAGGTGTATTAAATGCATTTTTGACTTTCAGTATTTTCAGCTTATGATGGTGTTATTGGGAAGTGACCGGTTGTAAGTTGAGGAAGATCTGTACTCAACTCTGCCCTTATAGTGAGTGAAAAGAGCCACAGGCAATATGTAAATGAATGGGTGTGGTTGTGTTCCAATAAAACTTTATTTATAAAAAAAGTAGTGAGCTAAATTTGGCCTGAAGGCTGTAGTTTGCTGATCCTTGTCTGAGAATATTACTTTTAGGGGTTCATTTTCTTTAGAGATGGTTTCTCCAAATTTTTAGCAGGAGTTGAGGATAAGGCAGGAAATCAGTCTGCTGGTGTTCTAGAGCTGGGTAGGGGAAGGTAGCTGAGGGTTGTACCATTTAAGACAGAGATCCTCACTTAGTGTCTCACCTTTACCCTCTCCTGCTTGATATTCCAAAATCCTATGCTCCTGTAGGTAAATTTCTTGATAACAGTGTTTCTCAAAGTAATGTGCATGTGAAATACCTGGGGATATTATGAAAATGCAAGTTCAGATTTATTAGGTTTAAAGTTGGACTGGAGAGTCTATATTTCTGTTAAGCTTCTGAGTGATGTTGATGCTGCTGGTCCTCATAGAACATTTTGAATAAATAGCAAGGGAATAAATACCACATTTCCTATGGATAGGACAGAGAAGATAATCTAGTTTTCTCTCTAGAGACTTTCAAATAATCCTTATGTTTCCTGCCCCATTTCTCACTTCTGCCTTCCGTGGCTCAGATCCCTGAGTCTTTCCAGTCTTCTGTGGGTAAATTGACTAGCTTTTTGTCAGTGTCCTTCTCTGTAGGAAGCTAGATTTTCAATTCCTGTTCTAAGTCATGTTCAACTTTTTTCATTTATTCTCCAATTTTATGTATATATTTGGGGTTCCTCTCTTGGTTTTAGTGAAGATGGAGTTTGTAGTTTGGGCTTTTAAAAAAGCATTTGGAATAATATTTGTGAGGATAAAAAGGAGAACATGTTTGAAATTGAAATTTAATTAGAAAGTAGACCATCATAAAGTATTTTCTTGAATTATGTTGTGGCCATCAGACATAACAAATCAAATTTTTATTATATCCAACCTGAAATGGTAAAGGAATTTAAATGTATTCATATAAGTAATTTCTGGAATAATACTTCAAAATGTTTGCTGAGGGACAATCATGATTATTTATTATTTGACTTTGGATTTTGCCAGTTGCTAATTTGTTATTAAAAAGATCCTTGAGAAAAGCTTCTTTCCTCCCATTTCTGTTGTCTGAATTTGTCCCTTGAAATATTTATATTCATAATAAAATGAATTAGAGAAATAAACAGCTTTCTGTCATGGAATTACGTATGGCCAGCAAACTTGGGAAATAGATGAAATTTGTTTTCATTATCCTAATTCCAAACAAAGATAGCATGCCTTGACTCATCCCTGAAGTTCCACCTTTGCCTAAAAAGCTTTTCCTCTACTTTATGACTCAGAGTTTCATGTTCTGGATATTTTCTCTCTGTCGTTCTTTGGTGTCCTTCCTCATAAATTATGGATTCTGAATCATAATATAATTTACCCGTTTAATAGATTATGGATAACACATTGTAAATGTAAAATAATGGATCATTAAATAGTATTTGAGGAGTTATTCTCAAAATAGGCATATTATTGTTCTGCTGGTCCAGAATTATTATCTGAATGCTTCAAATCATAACACTTAATCTGCTCTAAAGGAGTATTAGATTGAAAGTCATAAAGATTGCCATAAACAATAAGACATTGGATAAAGTTACTAAATGTCTCTAAAGTAGGGCATTAGGTTAGATTCATTTTGAAAATACATGCTATTCTAACTTTATGTCCTTCTAAACATCATATTATATTAGTCATATTAAGGAGATATAAATAAATTAATTAAATAAATAAATAAATATGGCTTTTGTACTTGGTAAAACAAAAGCCAAACTGCATTCATATGTAAACTCTTTCTGAGGATTATGTGACTATTGTGTATACTAGGTAGGAAAATATCTTTAAAATTACATTCTTTATGAGAAATTTTATAAGAAAGTATTACTAGTTTAAAATATTTTATTTTCATGGACTAAAGCTATAGAGAAGTGAGACTAGTTGCAATATATTTCAAAATATACAGGTGACCAAAATTCCTTTTTATTTCCTCAGATTATCTTTATTATTTCTGCCAATAATAAAATTAATGCTTTCTTATAAAAATTCCAACAATATGGATGATTATTTGCAGTGTGGAACCTTTCCTTCCAGAAGTTTTATCCATATAAAAGATCTATGTATAAATTTGTTTAATATTAAAGGATAATACCATATATAATATTCTGTAATTTGATTTCATAGTTTTTTGAATTATAGGTAGTAATGAATTCTATAGAGGGCAATAAAATAGCACATTATAGAATCTGATTTCATAGCCATATCCATAAAACTCTTGTTAGTTATCGAAATGTTACACCCTAATGAGTAAAAGGAATGCTAATAAATTTTGTCTCTGATCCTCTAATTTATCTCTTATTTTGACAAGCATATTTTAATTTTAATCATTTATGAATTTGTTTAATAACAAACTACTGAATGTGAATATTTAAAACTTATTGTCTTAACATTATGAGATCTTACTAAAACTGTGCTGTTTTTGGTGTAACGTATGAATTACAATTTGGTGAAATTATGATACTATGGATTAGTAAAAAGTCATTAGATATGTGAGCAATGACAGAATTCTACAATTTGAACAAGGATGTCTCTATATTTTTGTGCAGAGGAACTACCTTTCATTTTACTGAAGACTTGAGCTCTTGAGGGGGATGAAAAATTCAGAGCTGAGAGTGAACAGCAAAGGAGGTAGTTATGCTACCTGTGCATCCCCCCATTGATTGGGAATTCCAGGAATCCACAGAGAAAACTGTGAAGTTATCCAGGATATTCTGGTTTCCTGTTTGGGGGCCCATGTGTGGGCAATGGACTGGTGACCAAGGTCCAATCACTTCAGCCTTTTCTAGGGACGTTCCTTTTGAAGAGTTAGTAGAGTGTGTTTGAGAAGAAGCAAAAGTGTATGTTAAAATTATACCACTTGGAAACATCTGGAAAGTATTTCTGAGTTGCTGTTTTCTCTTACCTTCCCATCCATATCTTCCTCCACCAGACTCCAACCTCAGCAAAGATAAAGGGTAGTATTTACTGGGAACAGATTTTGCAAAGAATTGATGACATGTCTTCATGGCAGTTTTCCATGCTAGAAACATAGTGGCTACAGAGTTGATTGTAATATTTGACTTTATGTTACTCTCAATAACTTTTCGTGATGATCCTCTGACCAAGTTATAGAATGGAGGGGCTACCTTACCACTTGCAGACATCTCCAGACATTTGCTGATGATTTGTCAATTGGTCTCTTGGATCCTTATGGCTTCTAGTCCTATACACCAGGCAGTACTTCATGCCGGGAGAGCTATGTATATATATCAACCAAACAGTGGTCCAAGTCAGGGTTGGCAGTTATGCAGCAGCCATGCTTCCATTCTCAACTCCCGCACCCATGGCAGACATTGCTAATCCACCTTGGCACTCTTTCTCACCGGGCTTAAATGTGACCTCAGAATTTTTTTCCACCAAGTGTTCAAGAATCTAGTCCCAATTTTTTGAAGTTTGTGTATAAAATGAAAATGAATTTGGTCTTAGGTCCAAGCTAAAGAGACAAAATTCAAAAGAAATTAAGATCACCTCCTTTGAGGTCACTTTAGTATGCCTTCTCTTTCCTGGGTCTGGTTTATCCTCATGATTTCAGCCTCAGATACTTTGGATTTTAGACTTTATGTACTTTACTCTCTTCTTTTTGCTTACTCCACTGATCCAAGCATGCCTCTCTAGTGGAGGAGTACTGTGGTAATCGTTCACAAATGGTCATTGGTTTGAGTCCTGGCTCTGCCCTTTACAAGCTGTGTTATTTAAACCTCTTAAGTCCGGGTTTCCTTCTTTACAAAATAAGTGCTGTGATACATGATATATAAGGTACTCTGTGTGAAAACATGTTCCAACTTAGCATTACATAAATGTTGGGTATGTTTATTATTGATGAGGATTCAATTTCAATATTCAACTAAAAAGTGGAAACCTTGTACATTATGTTGAAAATCTTGAAATTATATTCATTAGAATGCTGCGTGCACCTGTTGTTGGTCAGATAGATTAAGTTTGAAATACTTTACCAAAATATGATAGTCTGATCATCTTAAGTGGCATAAAACTATATGAAGACATACTAAAATTGCTCACTAAACTCAGTCGATCCTGGACTTCTGCTAAAATAGCTGCAAGTATTTAAAGAGACTATCTTCTGAGTTCTTAGCTCTAATTGCTCTACCACTATTTAGACAGCAGTACAAATTTAATTCCAGGTGGAAATACTATGCCAGTGTCATTGGAGACATAGTCTCTCTCTTTTCTTAAATGATAAGTTTGGGAAAGTTACAGTACATTTTCCTGATACTCACATATCCACATTCAAAGTTGATTGCTCAGTCAGATTTGTAAGATTTGAATTGTTATTGCAAAAACTCGCTTGAATTCATTCCTAGACAAGTTTTGTTATGGAATGCCTTATTAAAATAGTCATTCAAAATAAATGTATTTATATATGGCACAGTAAGGATGTCAGTTAATATTTGCTCACATATTTCTACCTAAAACATATTTCATACAGTCCCTTCTTCCTTGGTGGCCATTTTTATACCTCAAGATCCTATCTCTTGGCTACAGTTAAGTGGACTAGGAATGAGAATTGATGGTAAGAAAAGTTACAGCCAATAGATTGGCTTAATAGAAGCCTGTGACTTGTTCTGCTGTAAACAGGTGCATTAGGTCAATCAGATTCTCACCCTTGGGAATTTGAACTGGAAAGCACAAAGTCTGTTAGCAATAGGCATAGCAGCTGAAAGGATGCTTTTAGGTAGTTGCCGCATCGAAGTCATGTACAAACTGAAGTTATGAGAGAGCAAAAACTGGATAAACAGAGGAAACCACATAGCAAAGATGAATGATGTAGGTAAGGAGAGAGAACAGTGACACTAAGAAAGCTAATTTAGCTATTGATGGAGAGAGAGGTTAGCCAGCCCTTAAAGCTGATTCTGGGCCAGTTCCTGTATCATTACAACAAATTCCCTTTAGTTGAAATAAAGTGGATCTCTTTTCCTTGCCTAACCAATCCATGTGCTAATAAACATACATAATTCAATTTTGTCTTGCAATCACACTTTGTTCTGATGCTTATTTTGAATTCTTCCTTGGTAAGAAATATGCGATAATATGGACATGAAGTAAAGTTTTACTAGGATCTATGACTTTTAATACTTTACTGTTACATTAGTGTTTGGTAAATTTATGGTGGCAATCATGCCTGAGAGATTAAAAAGATTGTTTTTGTTTCATTATAAATAAGCTACAGAAAAGTAGCTTGTTTTCTGTAACAAATTTTGAAAGTACAGGGCACCAATTTTTGAAGTGAGCCTTGGGCAGATGTTAGGAATGCCACAACATGATGAGGAATATGTGTTCATTTAAGAATGGCACTGAGTCTGGAGGGAAGATCATTAGAGCAATAAAACAGATGTGGGGAACATATTAAAGGTGCTGATGGGGTAACTTGAAATGTCCTGGATGGTCATTTTCACTATTCTATTTCATCAGGAAATTATCATGGCTTACAAATATATTTTTAAAATTGTTATCCAGAAAAAGTAATTTATTTTCTATAAATAGCAAAAGTCACAATTTGAAAATAGCAAGTATGTTACATTTAACATAGTTCTAAGAAATGTTGCAATTTTGTTTTACTTTATAAATATATTGCAAAAATATATTTTAAAAAGGGAGACAGACTTCTGTAAAAGCATGCACATGTGTATAAGGGTAGGCAGCTTTCAAGAGATATATTCTGGCTCTAATACCAGGGATGTCATATATTTATATTTTTCAACATCTTGGATGTGATTTAAAGGATGTTATGCACTGTGGTTTGGAATTGTAAATTGTTCTGTCTTCTCTAAAGAGAGCTTATCTTTTCAAAAATCTTTCATTCACAATATTTATTACTGATTTTATCACATCTGATTTATGTTATTTTCATAAATTGGTTCTTGGGGTAAAATTGTACTTGGTTAAATAGTAATTTAAAATCTGTCTTCCAAGACTATAACAGAACTGTGCTGGCATGACATATTTTTTAAAGTGTGTTTTACTTGAGGACTATCATATTTCTGAAACTGGCAGTTCTAAATGAAATAACTGTTTAAACTGCTTGCCAGTAGAGAACTTACCTGGTAAGAAAAATATTGGAACTAGCCAAGCAGGAAGGTGTTTTAATTTATATTTCATTACAGCTACAAAAATGTGTTTTTCTCTTTTAGGAATATTTGTTTTCTATGCTCCCTTCTCCAAAGTTTGAGTCACTTGCTTGCTTTATAACCCTGTGGAGTTTGGGTCCATTTAATTCCCTATAACTGATGAAAATTGGGAAGGACAAATGTACCAACTTGTTGAAATTATACATTAATTGATTTTTTTTAAGTCAGGAAAACCCCAAATATAATATTCTGGAGACTGCCATCTTAACAAAGGTGGTAAAATAATGATATAGTGTTTTTGCTTTTATTGTTACTTGTATATGGCAAAGTCATAAAATAAAGTATCCATTTCTATAACTAACGTATTGAGGACATTTAATGAAATTATTTGACTAAAGAAAACATGTTTTTACCAAGTGGAAACATTTATGATTCGACTTTGAGAAGTATTGGACTATACAGGTGTTTAAAAATTTAGATAATATTTTTTTCATATATTATCTCTGCTATATTTTAGTATATTTTTTGGTAATGAAGTTATGAAATTATTTTCAAAACTCAGGAGCTTTTTAGAAATACTGTGGAGAGCTGGTGAGGAATATAACCTATAATCTATGAATATAGTCTATTTTGAGTTCTGTTTCACCCACCTTTTGATGTATATATTATTACTACCAACTTGTGCTTATGAAGAAATAAAAATAGCTGTATTTGTAGACATTATAGTAAGTAAAGTTGTCTGAATAAATTATGTGATTTGATTATTACAAAAACTTATTGAGGTGGTGAGCACTATGTTCCCACAAGCTGAAAAAGGAACAATTAACTAGTCTATCTACAAATTTGGGTTCATAAAACTGGAGCAAATCCAGTGTCTTGGGTTCAGATGTAGTACTCTTTTCCTAGAGGTCACTGTCTCTTAACAAGGAATGAAGGCACATTCAGGTAAAGTACTTCTTATTTTCTTGGCTTGAGAATAATGTAAATAAAAAATGAACTAAAAACTCCCCAAAGTAAAAGATGTTTTTAATGTCATTAAATAGTGGAAAGAGCAATGCAGTACAAATCATATATTAATTTAAGACTCATTTTTAAGTTGATCAAGTTACATAAATGTCCCACCCTATTACATAAAATTAAAATGTCTTGGGTATAGCTGCAAACATTTGACTTAATATTGAAATTGTGTTGATAACCTTTCCTAGTTTTAAGTTTCAGCCCTTTATGAGTAAAATTTGAGGATTAACTGCTATTACTGGTTCTGTAATTAATCCTAAATGGGGAAGATGGAGGCAGATGGGTCAAAGTTTCCTTTTAATTGAACACCGTCCTTTATTTGCCATAAATATGTTTCTTAAGTTACAAGGCTAAAAACTATCTTGAACGAGAATCCTACTCTTTGATGAATTAGCGCATTTAGTCCAGAGGCAGTTCCAAGAAAAAGTTCAGAGAGAAATTTATTTTTAGAGAACTCATCTCACTGTTAACAAGAATAATGAAAGAGTGAATCATAGAATGCAATTGGAGCCTGGTCCTGGCAATTATGCAGCCATTTACCCCTCAGTGACAACTTGGGAGCTAGAGCTTCAGCACCTTCTGGGTGTTGATTTCCTACAGGGGCATGTTTATGTTGTAAATGAAGCACAGGCTGCTTGGAAGGCTTCAGATGGTTCTATTGGGTTGAGGATTAATGAGGTTAGATTAACTCAGTCACTTAATGCACATTTTATTGAAGTTCAAGCTGTTCAGACTGTTGCAGTTAATATGAGTAACCCAGAATGTTTCCAGTTAAATGTAAGTCACACATTAGGGATGCCAGGATCATTACTGACAGGAAGAAAGCAGTTTTATTTGGTCATAACATTTATCATAAAGGCATTCTCATGTTTCTAAAGATATATATATATATACATATTTTAAAAATATGTAAAATGTATCTATAACTATCTTTAAAACATGAGACCACCTATATGATATATATGTGAAATATATGTATTTATATATATGATATATGTATATTTTCTACTAAATGTCATTCATTTAGGGGTTTGATTGTCACCTAGGGCAAGATTATGATCTTAGCTTTGAATATTTTTGTCCTGATTTTAGAGAGCAAAATGTTGACTTGGGGAATATAAGTGAAATGAACAAAATTTCCTTCCTCCATGAGTTTGCATAAGAGGAACATGTTGGGATAGCTGTTTTCTCAAACCCTATAGTATCATAAAAGCAATGTCCTGAAAAGCTCCCATGTTGAGAATATATGAGTCAGACACATAATGCAAAACCCAAGCATCCATTCATTCACTAATTCATTCACTCATTGTTTTTTGAGCACCTAATATGTACTACCTCTTATGCTAGTGCTGGGGATAAATAGTTCTAGCTTCCTTATATTTAATGTGTGTATTAGCTTCTGCATTTAGGTATGCATATCTTAAGTTATCAAGGGCTTTATGACTTCCTGTGGAACATCTACAGGTATACTATTGGCTTTCAAAAAATAATTTCTAGATGCTCATAAAGTAAATAAGCCCCCTAGGTGATGGAATCTGATATTCACATAAATTGCTCCATTTTTACTCTAGACAACAAAGGTAGACTTAGAACATCATAAATGACAACACCCTCCTCTACCAAAGGACTGCAAATAGATGCTTTACTGACCCTTTGTGCAAGTACTATAGAGCTCTCACAATGTATAGAATCTCATGACCTATTCTACTTCCTATTGGCTGAGCTAACACTTGAAATGTCCATTTTACTTTCAGGCCAAGCATAATGACATTGGAAAAAATAATCCAGAGTGCATCTGCAGATAAAAACACACACACGCACACACTCTGAATAAAGAGCTCGTGGCAAGGCTCCAGGAGTGTAAACGCAGACTTGCCTAGCACAACTGGTGCACCACATGTTGCCACTTCTCTCCACCCCTGGCACAGCACTCCCCTGGTTTGGAAGTAGGGCTTTGCCATTCCTACTGAGAACAGGGCACTGAGAAGTGATTGCTAGAGGGAAGAAGCATTACAGTTGCCAACCACCACTGCAGTTTTATTGTTCTTCTTGTCATTTCCCTACTGTTTTTTTCTGATAACTCTCCATCTTAAAGCCACAAATGGTATTTATTTAATACAACAAATTCTTTTTAATTGCCAAGTGCTCTGTAGTCTCTTTAAGGAATATACCTGACTTTGACCCTTCAGGCATTTGGGGGTGGGGAACAGTAAAAGAGATAAAGATCACATAAAGTCATAGTGATACAAAGCAGTATTTAGTGACATAGCCAAGGCACATGTACATCAGGTACTCAAGACCTGATCACAGGTACTCAGTACCTTTTAGTTTCTTCTTTGCTAGTCTTCCGTATCTGCTTGGAGTAGGCTGGGTGTACATAGAGCTCTGAAACAGCCAGAGGTGTTTGTCTTTAACTTGGTCGGCTATCAGAAATTACTGAAGCTTATTTCCCTAAGAAAATAAAACCATTGGTATAAAAGGAAAAATTTGGAAATTAACTACTTTTGTAGTTATATGTGATATTATATAAACCTAAATTTAAAATATGCCTGGAGATGTTTAATGTTGAATCATTTTTTCTGGCACATTCTGTATGCCTAAACTTAAGGGTAATGCTTCTAGATGAGTTATTCATTAAAAATGAAAAACGTATGGTTGAGCATTAGAATTTCTAAAATAATATATGTTACCAAGTTAAGATAAAATAATTCTAAAATAAGAAGAAAAAGAAAAATGTCCAGAGATTGGTGAAAGTTTAACTTTCAGAATATGGTAGAAAGAAATGAACAAGATAGACGTGTATTGATGTGTTCAGTTTTCAGAATAAAATATTGAAGTATGTTATAGACATGATGATGATAGATATGGTATCTCTTCAGCATGCTGAAACTGACACTGTAAAGAAACTTCAGACACATCAAGATCTGGGGACAAGATCAGCAGATTTTTAAATTTTTATTTTATTTTAACATCTTGATTGGAGTATAATTGCTTTACAGTGGTGTGTTAGTTTCTGCTTTATAACAAAGTGAATCAGCTATACATATACATATATCCCCATATCTTCTCCCTCTTGCAATTTTTAAGCCTATGTTACCTTGACATGACAGAAGTACCCGTTATCATTTAATATGGAGCTGAGGGACTTCTCTGGTGGCATAGTGGTTAAGAATCCACCGGCCAATGCAGGGGACACGGGTTCGATCCCTGGTCTGGGAAGATCCCACATGCCCTGGAGCAACTAAGCCCGCACCACAACTACTGAGGCTGCATGCCACAACTACGGAAGGCTGCGCACCTAGAGCCCATGCTCTTCAACAAGAGAAGCCACCGCAACGAGAAGCCCATGCACTGCATCTTAGAGTAGCCCCCTCTCAACGCAACTAGAGAAAGCCTGTGCACAGCAACGAAGACCCAAAGCAGCCAAATATAAAAATAAATAAATAAATTTATTTAAAAAAAGAATAATATGGAGCTGAAATAGAGCTTTGAAAGAAATGGCACATTTTCTTTGATATCTCAGGTTGATTCCCATGAAAATGTATAAATATAAGAATTAGTTTTTCCCTTATTATATAAAGTACATTATATATATTATACATATGAATACATATATACTTGTCCTTTATCATCAAGTAATATTTATGAATTTATAGTTAGTCTCATTGTAGGAAAGTTAAGGAATGAGAGCAGAATGTTTTGTTAGAAAATAATTGAAAGGAATAAAAGAATATATAGAAAAAAAATTAGGAAGAAGTATTTAGTGTCAGCTAAGTCCAAAAACTTCATTATGGCTTAGGTTTTCAGAATATATTACCTATCTTCCACCTGGTTTTCTGAGCCTCCTCTCCTATATTAAGTATCTTGCTACAGTAATTGTTCATGTCAGTTGTCACTAATACAAAAACAAAAAGAATTTGGCAAGAATTTCAGCTGATAATTTTTGGAGCTACAACTTAAGATCCCTAGTAAAATATTTGAATGATACATAGGACAACCTAAAGCTGAAAGCTGGTATATTCTAGTATAAGTAGAATTGTCCTGTTACATGCTGAGGTAATGCAAGACTATGAAGATGAATGTTTACTGGGTACTTTCAGTAGACAATCTGATGTGCTCTGCATTACTCAATTGTGTTGACAATAGAATCTTGGCAAAATAAAGTCTAAGCACAAGGGAGGAAGGTGATAATATACCAAATGCAAATCATAGATTGAAATCAAATTGTTTTGGTAGTTCTTTCTTCATATAATCTCAGATTTTTAGTTGATTTTGACACTTAATGGGTATACATTTTACAAAAGTGTTACAAATATCCATTATCTTTTTTTTAATCTCCTGTCCGAAATATGTAAAACTAAAATAAAATCATGTTATAAAAGAGAGCACAGGATCTAGACTCTGGAGTGTTAATCATGCAACTGGTACTAAGAAATTAGTTAAGAGGAACAGAGTAAAAATAAAAGCTCCAAAAATATGATTGAAATTTGGAACTTAAAATAACTCCAGAGTTTACTAATTCCTGTGTTCAGGACTAATAAGTTACAAGGTGTCAAAATGTAAATTTTTCTAGGCTAATTTATATTGTCAGAGAAATTGCAAGTCCTCATTTTTGTTCATTCCTTCATTAATTAAATTGATAGATAAATATACTGAGTTCCTATTTTGTGCCAGGCACTCTGCTAGGCCATGGGGTACGTAATAAATAATAAATACTAAGTAAATAAGTTCCAAAACAGAAGTAGAGTCATGGATGTAGAAAATAAACTTATGGTTACCAGGGGATAAGGTCGGGGGTGGGGGAAGGGATACATTGGGAGATTGGGACTGACATATACACACTACTATATATAAAATAGATAACTAACAAGAACCTGCTATATAGCACAGGGAACTCTACTCAGTACTCTGTAATGACCTATATGGGAATAGAACCTAAAACAGAGTGGATATATGTCTATGTATAACTGATTCACTTTACTATACACCTGAAACTAACACAACATTGTAAATCAACTATACTCCAATAAAAATTTTTTTTAAATGGTAAGTAATTAGTAGAAGTATAAATGTGATAATTCTTATGAAGAAAAGATTGGTGGTATAGAGAGAGTGTGTCATAGGGAAAATTGACTGACTGATAGTCTGTGCCAAGAAAATCTTCCCCAAGGATGTGACATTTGAGTTGACGCTGAATGATGAATAAGAATCAACTAAGCAAACGGGAGGCAAGAATGTTTCCTGTGGAGGGAACAGCTTGTACAAAGTCTTGGCTGAAGGACATACAGCATGTGTTCTGGGTTAAGTTTTGTTCCCCCAAAAGATATACAAAGTCCTGATTCCAGTATCTCATAAAAGGACCTTTCTGGGAATAGGGTCATTGCAGGCATAATTCGTTGTTAAGAGGAGGTCACTCTGGAATAGTATGAGCCCTTAATCCAGTGTTACTCGTGCCATAATAAGAAGAGGAGAAGAGTCACCTGAGGGAGAATGTTATGTGACAATGGAGGCAGAGCCTGAAGTGCTGAAGTTGCAAACCAAGACTCACCAAGGCTCCTGGTAACCACCAGGCTCCAGGAAGAGGCCAGAAAGAGACTGTCCTGATTTACAGCTGTTCAGCTAGCCTAATTATTAATAGCATCTACTTTCACTCTTGTCTGGGTGATAAGCTAATTGATTACTCTGGTTATAACTGGCTAGTTACTTAGAACTTGAAGGAAACCAGAATATGTCACCCTAAAATATACCTCTTTGACCTAAAAATTATTTTGAGCTGAAAGTAGTTAAGAAGTAGCAAATGCAGGAAAAGCTCTCTCTACCTTCCTCTTTTTTACCTAAAGGCAGAATGACTCTAGACTCTTATCAGCCCAGATAGACACCAGAGGAGCTTGCAAACAAATCTTACTCCATTTGTTTCCTCTCTTAAATTTACCTT
The DNA here is from genome assembly GCF_008692025.1 of Phocoena sinus. Lineage (NCBI taxonomy): Eukaryota > Metazoa > Chordata > Mammalia > Artiodactyla > Phocoenidae > Phocoena > Phocoena sinus. Next base: position 48,144,434 of record NC_045769.1, read on the forward strand.
CTCACAGTTTGCCACCCTCGGAAGCCTAAAACCACTTTCCTTTGTTCTGTCATTTCTGTACAAATGTGTTCTTCTTTGTTGAAGATACTATTATCTCTGGAGTACTAAACCACCTCTTTGAGTTGCTCATTCACTGGTTTCTCCTAGGAATATGTAAGATGCACATGTTAATAAACATTTGTTTTTCTCTTTAATCAGTCTTTCATCATGGGGGCTCCAGCTGAGAACTTAGAAGTATAGATGGAAAAGGACTTTATCCTCCCATATACCTCTTTCCATGTTCTCATATTTTATGCTTTGTAGGAGCAATGTATTTGTTGTTTTCCAGGACTCATTCCCTTCTTTCTCACCAGTAGTGCCCCAGTTTCCCTTTGAAGAGTTCATACTACCTTCGTTTTCATTTATGTGGGTTGATTCAAGGGTGGGTCTCTGTTGGCTTTACCCTATTGTTAAATCCTATTCCATTAGGCACATATTTAGGGATATTAAGGGGCAGTGAATTCCAGGACCTTGTATGGGAGGAAAAGAGACTCCATTTCCCTGGATGATGAATTGTTAGTATGTGAGGGCTGGACCAGTGGCAGCCGTTATCAATCATAAGTGAATAATTTGAAGCTTATGTTGGTGGGTGATAAGAGACAGTGTGTGGCTTAAGGATTAAGGACACCAGTGAGGGCTGAGTAGAGAGTGAAAGAGAAACTGGTTTTATGGTAATATTGTTTGAGCCACTGGATCATGACTAGCCTGAAACCAGACCTGCTACTGGAGCTTTATTCATGTGAATTAAAATGTGTCCCTTATTGCTTAAGTCAGCTTGATTTGAGTTTTGTCACTTATCAGTCCTAAGTGGTAGGCTATTCTTCCATAATTGATTTTATGTTGTACTATTGAATGTGTGTCTTCTTGGGTAGCGGGGTAGGTGGATGGATGTTAAGTAGAGTTTGTTGTTGGTTGAATGAAGGCAAGAGATCAAATATTATGCCTTCTGCATTTTTCCCCTCTAGTTGCAGATTGAGGAGGGAACCCTGTGACTTAAGGAATCTTCAAATTAACTGTATTTGAAAGGAATAAAGATGCAATTCTCTGGCAACCATGCAGAGATATAGCAAGTAAGATGTACAAAGTTACTCAAGTAGCGTCTTTAGGGTGCTTATCCTTTGGCATCATGGGTATTTGGCTCATTTTTGGATCATTATTTTGTCTTACTGTTTATTCACTTCTACAAATATGGACTGCATCTCTAGTATATCAGTGTCTTTTCTTCTAGTATTTAACCAGTCTGATATATTTGGAAATTTAAATATATTCTCTAGGTCCTACCAGAGCATCTATTCATGCTTATGTTACATTTCCATAAATAGGGGCGATTCTGAAGGTTTGATTCTGGGATTTCTATTTCGGGAATCTATTTACCTTGTATCATATGCCTCTAACCACTGTGTTTGGTACACATGTGGCCAGTAGTAATGAGGATGCTAGATTTATTTCCTATTCTTTACCTCTTGCATTTCAAGGTAATATGGGGTTTATTATTATGCTTTAGACAGATGCCACACTCAGGCTGGATAATTAAGGAACATGTAATAAAGAAAATAATTACCTTTTAGAGAAAGCAACAATGTATGGTGCAGTATCCTGAAGCTAGTAGCAGCAGTGAGCCTTTAAAGGTACCAGGGGGGAGTGGTTACTAGAACCTGGAGAAAGGGTTTTATGAGGAGGATTCCCTGATGGGGGTTAAAAGGAAATATCAGCTTTCTAGGGCACAGAAAAAGCAAGAAAAGTATAGAGTGAATCTGGAAGGGTAAACAGAAGATATCTAGCTTAAAAGTTGTTGGGGTTTAGGCAGGATTTGAAGCTACGAAGCTAAATGAAATCATAAGGCAATGAAAGGAAATAGGGAAGAGCTCCAAGAACTGAGCCCGGAGACTGTAATGTAAAGAAGAGAGAGAAGAGAATGAAGGCACAGTAGATATGGAGAAGAGCATCTAGAGATGTAGAGGAACACGGGGAGTGTAAAGACCCGGAATCCAAATGAATAAAGTATTTGCAGGAGGAGGGTGTGATTAACTGTCAAATGATGCTCACAGGTCAAGTAACAAGGGAACTGGGAACAGATAATTGAATTAGCCATATGGGGAATCATCAGCATCTTTGAATTGAATTTCAGTGGCCGGTTGGGTAGAAAGTTATTGGAGTTGTTTTAAAAGAAGATGGAAAAATAAGAATTTGAGATGGCAAATATAGACAAATATTTCCAAGAATTTTGCTTTTAAGGGAGCAGAAAAATGGTGGTAGGTGGGGCAAAAAGCAAAGTCAAGTCAAGGGAGTGTTTAGGATTCAAACAATAGCATCCCACTTATTCACTCTCCTATGTATGTTTCCAGTATTTCACACTGTCAAACCGTGTTGCAGTAGAGTAACCTTGTGCATGTGTTTTTGTGCTGTGTCAGTTTGCATTTTCAAATATGGCCAATTTTTTTTTATGCTGAGTAAGATTATCTATCATCTATCATCTATAATCAGCAAAATGAATAAACTCCAGTTAGCTTAAAGAAAATGTTTCAAAATTGAAGAAAAAAAGAATGCTTTCTGCTTTGTTCTCAGCAGAACAAAGCAACATTTCAGCTTAGTTTAAAAAAAAAAAAGCAAAAAAGAAAAGAAACAGACATGGATTATGCAAAGAAGTGAGGATAATGAATCATGAGAAGTAAGAAACATGGAAAGGGAAACTAGGATTGTCACTTCTAAAATATTTCTTTTGTTTAGCTGATGCTTTGTTAACTTTTCTCCTTTCTCTTTCTCACTTCCCCATTCCTATTCTTTGCTAACTGAGATCTCTTCCTAAATAAACCACTTGCAGTTAGTCCTATCTTAGATCAAGTTTTGATGGCAGACCACACGCCACAGACAGAAATTGGAATTCTTTTTTTTGGTTTTTTTTTAATTTACCTTGTTTTTTAGGCATCAAATGACTTCCTCCTAATTTATTAAATTTATTTATTTATTTTTGGCTGTGTTGGGTCTTCGTTGCTGCACACAGGCTTTCTCTAGTTGTGGCGAGTGGGGGCTACTCTTCGTTGCAGTGTGTGGGCTTCTCATTGCGGTGGCTTCTCTTTGTTGTGGAGCATGGGCTCTAGGCATGTGGGCTTCAGTAACTGTGGCACGCAGGTGCAGTAGTTGTGGCACACGAGCTTGGTTGTTCTGCGGCATGTGGGACCTTCCCAGACCAGGGATCAAACCCATGCCCCCTGCATTGACAGGCGGATTCTTAACCACTGTGCCACCAGGGAAGTCCCTTCAATGTTGCTGGACAAAACATTCCCCCCTCTTTTTTTTTTTTTTTTTTTTTTAATACATGCATTTATTTATTTGGCTGTGCCAGGTCTTAGTTGCGGCATGCGGGATCTTTAGTTACGGCATGTGGGATCTAATTCCCTGACCAGGGATCGAACCTGGGCCTCCTGCAATGGGAGCACAGAGTCTCAGCCACTGGACCACCAAGGAAGTCCTGGAATTCTTTAAAAGAATTTTTTCTCCTCACAATTGTTATAGATACTGATACAAAATAAGAATGCAGTTGTATTCTGCTCTTTCATAAATTTTCATGGGAACAAGAGATTTCTGGGCCATTTTCTTATTTGGAGGGGAGGAACTGGTCCCAGTTTGTTGGCATCGTAATGCACATGAGGTTAGAAAAACAGAGCTCCATTCATTTCTTGTACTGTTCAGGTTTTTAATGGTTTAGATTAGAACTTATATTTCCATATGTTGTATACAACATTCCCAAAATAATAATGAAGTCTATTAGGGCTGTTTTAGACCTTACATTTAATGTGTACATTTAACAGGTACGATATTTTAAAACTGGGAGTCTTAGTCATTTGAAGGGAATATAATGAAACCTCTTTCAAAACCAAGAGAAATAAGTGCTTTTTGATTATGAAACCAGATTTCTTTAATTGATGAGAGAGATTGAGAGAGGAGAGGGAGAGAGAGAGGGAGATAAAGAGGGAGAGAGAGAGGGAGACAGAGAGAGGGAGGGTAGGGAGGAAGGGAGGGAGAGATTCCTTTGATTCATACAGCTTAAAGTGCCTTGGCATCATGGGCATATATTATTTTAAAATGTATGACTCTGAAGAGGATGTTATTTGTTTGTAGGACAGCATGTTTTATGTTATATTTGAGCTTAGTCCTACTCGGCTCACCCAAAGTTGAAGTATAAAAACAAATTCTAACTCTATACTCTTTTTTTCCTCTTTTAGTATTTTGCAATATTTATTTCTGCTGGATTATCTAATTGCACCATGTTTGTTTGTGTGTTGGTTCTTATGGAATTGAACATTTTGTGTGCTTCCTTTGAGCTATTTAGTGCATGGCACCTTTTTTTTTGAACTCTTGAGAGGATTGCTGCAAAGGCCCCTCTTCAGCCAACATTCTGGATATGTTTCTTTGGCTTCTATTTAAAAAATATAAATCCATTTTTTTCCTATTTATTGTGGCATTCTTCATTCAAGTTGTGCTCTCCATCAAAAGATGCATTATTCATCCAGCAACTATCTAAAAATGTTTAGTATGTGCTGAGACCTGTGTGAAACACTGGTAATACACAAGTATTCAAATAGTCATTGTCAAAATGGAAAAACTCTGTTATATTATAGAGAATGCATATCTTCTAGAACAGGTCTATTTTAAGCCATAATGAATTAAACCTATTTGTAGCAGAAATTGTCAGTGCCCTGCTCAAAGCCCTTCAGCCCACCTGAGAGTTCACAGGGAAACAAACATGCTAAATACTGCTGCTTCCTGCATTCTTCTCCCCAGGAGGTGGGAGTTGTCATGATAAGGAGTTACTGTAGTCAAAGAGGAATGGGAATTCGTGAATAAAAGCCTCAGCATCTCAGTAGGCAAATTCTGAGGTGCATTCTACATAGCCCTCAGAGAGGTCCCCACAGGAACTGAGCCCCAGTTGTCACATTAGCAACTAACATTCTTTATTAACTTTCTCCTTTGTCTTTTCTCACTTGCCCGTTCCTATACCTTGTTCATTGGGATCATTTCCCAAGGAAACCATTTGCAACTTAAATCCTATCTAAGGATCTGCTTTTGGAAACCCACACTAAGATATTTAAGCTATAAAGTTTTGGTATTTCTCTTCCCAGGTGTTTTTTATTTTGACTATTATTTAGTAGAACAATTTAGAAATGAGACGTTCTGTTGGCTTTCTTTGCAAAAAAATTTTTTTCATTATCTGACTCAAGGCTTCTTCCTGCCTTTGGCAAATTGAAAAATGACTGTCTCTGAAGGGCCAACAGTCACCAAAGATAAAGTATCACTTAACATTCTGTTGCCCTCGCCGTATTTCTGTCTCAGGCAAGTGCCAGAATGGAGGGGACAACTATCTTGATTTCTGAAATAATAAAGCTGACTTTATTACTTTTCAAGATTATGTATATATGTATGTATATATATATATGGATTCGTTTCTCTAGACCCTGCTTATTATTCCCCTTTCAGATTTTGTTCTAATAGTAGACTTCTTTTGATACCGACTATTTTATCCTTATTTGTTCTGTTTTTGGAGTATTTGACTCATTAGATGGGACCGTAGATATTTTTATTTCTTCTCAATGAGAAAGAAAGTGTGATGTGTATTACTGGCAAAATATATTTTCTTTAAACCTTTTCAAAATTTTATATATGTGTCCATATACTCATAAATATATACACATGTATTCAGTACTGATATACATATATATATATGTATCCACACATGTGAAATAGAAAAGAGTAAAAATAAGAAGAAGAGTAAAGAAATATGAAGACTATCACAGTTTGTTTCATTTTTCTGTCATTGACACCTGCAGTTAGAACTGGCCTCAAGTATAATGGAGTATCCAATTATAGGAAGAATATTGAAACGCCTATTTTAATCTCAAATATCTTCTTCCTCAGTCCCTCCAAGTTGCTTAAAACTCTCATGAGTATCTTATAATTTAGAACTTATTAAAAATGTCTTAAATGTCTTATAAGTATCTTATAATTTAGAAATTATTAATAAAAAGTATGTGATAAAATTCAAAGAAGATAACTTTTCCTTACATTTCATCAAAAGGAAATGGTTTGTATTAAACCATTAATTGGTTTATGTTAAAGTACATATGCTTATCATTTTAAAGTACATTCTTATAAATGTAATTTCATTATCTGCATGTTCAGGATTAGCTAGTTAACGTGCTAGCATGAACAAAACAGAACGACAGGCTCACTAGTTCCCACTTCTGAGAGGTCAAGGTTTTCCTAGGAGGCAGTCAAGTGAGGTGGAGTGAATGTCAGAAACTTAAGATGGGGCCAGTACAATATATTGTGGAGTTGAATATGGTTGAGTGAGGAGGATAATTCCAGAGATTCAGGAAAACTGAAAAGAAGAGTGGAAGATAAAAATACCATAAATTATTGAAAACAGATCTATTACAGATTTGTTTACAGAACCAAGCCTGATGAAAGAGTAAAGTAGTAACTTATATAGGGGTGACTATAGTGAAGACAAGGAAATATGAAATTTTGGTACTCATGATAATAGGAATCTTTTGTTTTTTTCAAAACTCTCTTCCTTTTTACCTGTTATCTTTTCTTCCTCCTTCCCTTCTCTTCCCTCTTCCTCCTCTTGTCTGCCCTTCCTTCCTTCCTTCCTTCCATATACTTTTTTTTCTATTAATGTATTATCTTTTAATTTTGCCAAATACAAAAAGGGAATAGAGACAATTGGAAATTTAAAAATGCCATGGATCTGTAAAGGCTGTGATGAAATTTTATCTGATTAATTGTGTAATAGTTATTCACAACTTCAATGAAATAACTTAAGAAGTCACAGATAATACTAAACATTATACAAAGGAAAACCAAAATTTACAGTAAACCTATGACAAGATTTTGGGAACACTTGTCATTAATGGCATGACTAGTGGAATTTATCCATGTTATCTGTACTTTACTGCCAGGACAGAGCAAATCTGCCATTTCAAAGGAAAGTGGCACTATGCTTTTTCTGATACTGGTAGAAAAACCCAAAGTTTATATTAAATGAAAACTTCTTTCTCCTGCATGAATGTTATTTTTCTGAGATACAGAACTAAAAACTGTGATGCCCCATTTGATGCTTTAAAAAAAATCTACATCTTGTCAGAGACACCGAAGTTTCAAAAAAGACTACAGGAAATTGGGATGTGTGAGAGCAGCAGTGATTTGTAGACTTACTGGAGATGAAGTCTCTTCAAGTAATGTGGTGTAGGTGGGAGCTGAGGTTTAGAATTGTGTCTTTGTATATGCCATGTTTATTCTAAGTACTGGATAACCAGTAGGTGGGTATAGGAAATGATCCCAGTTTAGAGCTACATCACCACTCTCGGTGAATGCTCCAAGAGATAGTGGGACTTAGGTTGAAAGCTGAGCATATCAATCTGTCATCCTGCTGTAGATTTGTGAAGTATGATTCAACCATACCTCAAATTATCAATGATTAGGGCCAGAGACAATGTACACACTCTTCATTAGCAAACCCTGAATACAAATAGAAGTCTCCTCATTCAAGTGCACATGAAAATGTACTGACAACTGGTTTGGTTATGTATTGCTGTATAACAAACCACTCCCAAATCTTAGTAACTAAAAAAAAACCCACAATTTTATTATTTCTTGTGATCTATTGTTGACTAGACTCTGCACCCTGTGTGTTGTCTGGGGCTGACTCCATCTAGGGGCTTGACTGGGCTTGAACATTGAAGATGGTTCACTCACATGCTTGGCAATCGATGCTAACTACTTTCTCCCTGCCTGTATAGTAATTCTACGAATTTGGTGGCTTGATCCCACTCCTGGCTTCATAGGAGGGCCTTTCTCCCTTGCCAGTGATTGGTTTAAGCCTGAGCCAGTTAGTTCATGGCTTCCCCATTGATCATGGTGACTAGTTGAGGGATGGTTTAATAAAAGTGACTTTGAGTACTTTTATTTGATTGTTGTAGGAAACAATCTGCTATACTTTTCTTTGGAGCCTTTGTTTGGTGATCCTAAACATCTCACAGTCACTAGGGAAGCCAGTCTAAGTAGGGAGCCAACCAAGAGACAAGTGTAGAGCTGAAGGAATTACAGAGAAATGGAGCTGGAGCCCTTATCAAACATTGCCTGAATCTCCCCTATCTCTAAACATTTCAGGAACAAAAATGAGCCACTAAACCCACTCATTTGTTTAAACTAGTGTGGGTTAGATTTTCTGACACTTGCAAGAGAAAGCACTTTTTAAAAAAAAATTATTTATTTAGTTTTGGCTGTGTTGGGTCTTTGTTTCTGTGCGAGGGCTTTCTCTAGTTGCGGCGAGCGGGGGCCACTCTTCATCATGGTGCGCTGGCCTCTCACTGTCATGGCCTCTCTTGTTGCGGAGCACAAGCTCCAGATGCGCAGGCTCAGTAGTTGTGGCTCACGGGCCTAGTTGCTCCACGGCATGTGGGATCTTCCCAGACCAGGGCTCAAACCGGTGTCCCCTGCATTGGCAGGCAGATTCTCAACCACTGCGCCACCAGGGAAGCCCCGAGAAAGCATTCTAATAGATAGACACAGCTTTAAAAAATGACCCAAAAAGGATGAAATAAAAGGTTGGGCATAGTTGTGGCTACTCAAGGGAAAATCAATCGATCAATCAGTCAATCAACCAACCATAATGTAAATCAATGGATCAACAAAAAATGAGAAAAATAATAGGAAAGGTGATATGATAAATGCAGAGGCATTTGTATCTTAGGAAAGGATAATAATAGCAATAATAAGAATAATAACAAAGTTTAAGTGCATACTGTGTTTGCTGTTCTAAGAGTTTCGTGTGTTTTAACTCTTTTAGCCTTTTAAAAAAACACTATAAAGTAAGCACCATTTTAATGCTTATTTGAATAATGAAGATTATGAGGCAAAAAGAAGTGTAGTTACTTATATAAGTCATGGCAACAGAACCCATATTTTATTATGTGTAATTTAACAAAAATACTGTGAAATTCTTGGTGAATTGAGAAATGTTCTTGGATTATTTATATTGCCAAAATCAATTCAAGAGGAAAGGAGGGCTTCCCTGGTGGCGCAGTGGTTCAGAGTCCGCCTGCCGATGCAGGGGACACGGGTTCGTGCCCCGGTCTGGGAAGATCCCACATGCAGCAGAGCGGCTGGACCTGTGAGCCATGGCCGCTGAGCCTGTGTATCCGGAGCCTGTGCTCCGCAACGGGAGAGGCCACAACAGTGAGAGGCCCGCATACCACAAAAAAAAAAAAAAAAAAGAGGAAAGGAAAACAGACTAATAATTGTGAAATTTGAAGTTACTAAAATATTACTTCCAAAAAGACTGGAATCAGATGATTTTATTAGTGAGTTATTATAGAAACAGATAATCTATTCACAAAGCCACTTAATTTATGTTATGTTACCATAATCTTGCTGTCCAAAGCTGATATCATATAACAATGGTAGACTGTTTTATGAATGTAGCCACAAGTGTCCTAAATGAAATATTTTCAAATTATGTTCAACTTTACATTTAAATTAATTGCCAGTACCAAATGTTACACTTTCTCTCCTCTATCTAGGTTATGTCAGTTGTTATTTTATTTTCTTATTATTCTGTATTAAATAGGCTTCCAGTTTTAAGATCATCTGCTTACATTTCTGAAATGTAATCCACCTTGATTTTGAGCGGTGCCCTTCTTAACAGTAGCTACGGTCGATTCATAATAAAAGCATGGCACTTGAAGACATAACACAAAAGGGAAATGTAAAAACAAAAGGAAAATGATCTTTCCCGGAAGGCAATTCCACAGCTTCACACTGATCCAAGAACAGTACTTTATCTTGAATTTCACTAGGTAGTATAACTGCAATGGAGATAGATAGAATGGAAAATGGGAAAACCTGCACATTCTATGAATATTATATCCCATGCGAATGATTCAGAAATAGGCTCTAAGGGGCACCAAATGGAAATGACTTCTTACAAGTATTCTAAATGTAATAACTTGAATTTTTCTTTATATATGCTGCTTTTTAATGTGAATTTTATGAAAATGCCATGTATTTTAATATTTAAGTCACTAATAAAAATATTTCCTAGGGATATACCTGGGTAATTTCCTTGATATACATCACTGCAAAGAGTAATCTCTGAAAAATGAGCAATAACTAATTACTCCTCCAAGATTATGCTCCAAACCATAGTTTACTACCCTGTGTATCTTCTGAGTGTTACAGTCCAAAGCCTTGTGAAGCCAAGATATATGACTTCATTTGTTCCCCCACATTTATAAGGCTGTCACTGGGTAAAAGGGAATTCAATTGGACTGACATGATTTGTTGTCCACCAAGTCATGTTGGTTATTACCCTGCCTCCTGTACTTTCTAGAGCTTTGCAAATTGCTTGCTGGGGGATTTGTTCCAATATCAGGAAAGATATTGCAGTTAAAACAAACTGATCTCTAATTTCAAAAGTGTTGTCATAGCCAACCTCTCATCAACTTCTCACCTTTTAACTTTCTCAGTCCCTTAGAAAAGAAGACGTATACATCACCTGTTCCAGTCCCTTGAAACATATATAGCTCATAGCTGTTAAAATTTTAGTAAAGTCCTTAGTTAACCTAAGTCATATATCACCGATAGTTCATACCTCAAAGTATCTGGCGTTTTGAAGTAATTTTGGACCATCTTCCTCTGTCTTTTGTTACATCACAGATATTTGGCACAAATTTCAATCTTTTTTAGTAATTGTGATTGACCTTAGGTAGTTATTTTTGGGGGGATGCACTTGAAAATCTTCCTAAAATTTGACTATATGAAATGAAATATTGTCACAATCCCCACCCCACCCACCTTGGCTTGAAGGTGTGTTCTTATGAATAATTGTTAAAAGCAGCATTTTCAAATGAAAAGATGAGCATTCTTGTTCTCTGAAGTCAGAATAACTATAGTTACTATTTGTTCCATGAAAAGAACAATAATTCAGCTCACAGCTCAGTCACACAAGTACTTTTTCTTGAGGCCAACATTATATTATTGTTTATTGAGGTATAGTTGATTTACAATGTTGTGTTAATTACTGCTATACAGCAAAGTGATTCAGTTATACATATATATTTTGTGTATGTATATATATATATATATATATATATATATATATATATATATATATATACATTCTTTTTTTCTATTCTTTTCCATTATGGTTTATTATAGGATATTGAATATAGTTCCCTGTGCTATATAGTAGGACCTGGTTGTTCATCCATTTTATATATAAACACTTACATCTGCTAACCCCAACCTCCCACTCCATCCCTCCCCCAACCCCCTCCCCCTTGGCAACTATCAGTCTGTTCTCTATGTCCATGATTCTCTTTCTGTTTCATAGATAGGATCAGTTGTTTTGTGAAATATGAAACCATACTAAAGAACATTTTGTACTCTATTTTATTAAAATTCATTGATTTATCTTGTACTTAGAATTGGTCTTTTACCCAGTGCATGATTTTGTGACATAATTTATTGATCACTTGCAAAATATTGGTACACGGAGACCCGAAAAATGTGGGTCTCCCAAATGTTCATCTATTAATTATAAGATGCCCCAAATTGATTTATTACTATCACTACTAATCTTGTCAGATTATTAGGAATCTAACTTTCTCTTGAAATCCTGTATTTTATTATTGGTAACAAATACTGTTGTTTTTCTTGGCTGTGCCTGGTCTTAGTTGCAGCACACGGTATCTTTGTTGCTGCGTGCGGACTCTTAGTTGCGGCATGTGGGATCTAGGTCCCTGACCAGAGATTGAACCCAGTCCCCTTGCATTGGGAGCGTGGAGTGTTAACCCCTGAACCACCAGGGAGGTCCTGATACTGTTGTTTTTCTTTTTCTTTTCTTTTCTTTTTTTTTTATTGTTAACAGAGACTGTTATTTTATTAATCCTTATGATCCCGTGATTCTTTCTTTCATGTTTCAGGGCACAGCAGGTGAGAGAGTGGATTTGTTAAGCTGGGTGGGTTTATCCTTCTTTTATGCATTCATTCAATTTTATGTTCATTTACTTATTGTACACACATGGCAACAGAAGCTGCTAAAGCAATCATTGCTATTCTGCAAAACAACAAGGCACAGAAGCAGATGTCTTATTTCTGAGATTTCTCCCCCCAGGATTATTATGATTAAAGATCCTTTCCCCCCACTCCCTGGAGAGGACAAGGGGTTGCTCGCTGGAGGCTTTTTAATGACTTGAGGAAAGGCTCAAATATCCCCCCATTATGGTAATCCACCCCAGAGGCAAACCACACAAGAATATTATGAATTTATTTTATTTTTCTATCCTTGCAAAGGTAATACTCAGCTCATTAGAATATGAAAACTATACTGTCAAATTTCAGAATTACATGGATGAAGAAAATCACCAAAGTGGCATCATATCACGTGTGTTATAGTTGTATTTACTATATTGACTATATTAACTATGTTGTGTTAACAATATATTGTATAACTATATATTGAAAAGGCAAAATGCTGTAACTTATTTCAGAGAAAATAATTATGTTGGCAAACCCCAAATTGTACATTGTAGACAGGTCCTAGGAAAAGAAGATTTAATTCATAGTGGACAAGAGGTTAGCTTCTGTTTTCAGCCATGTGCTATTTCAAGAATTAAACGTCATGAATAATACAGGATATAAGAGGAATAGTCTAAAGACGGAAAAGCACATTTTGATTAGGAAAGAGAATTTAAGGCTTAAGTCTTTTTTTTTTTAAGGAAAACGGACTTATTACTATGAGATAAGAAAATTATTTCCTTCTTTTCTTCCTTGCTTTCTTCTTTTTCTTTTTTTTAACCTTTTTAATTTTGGATATTTGACCTCTAAGCTGAGATGACTGAAAATGCCTCCTATGGGCATCAACCTTTTTGAAAGACTTTTTCCCCCTCCCTAAGGGCTATTTGTCTCTTGGAGGCATTGCCTACATTACTCACCAAGAGGCAAGCATTTGTCCTTGCACCAAATGCTGACATCTCATGATAAGAGGGAAGCTGCAAAGTAGAAGAATTGAAGGTCAATATGTTGATATTGGTCTCAAGAGCATTGATGTACATTTGTGTATTGGGAAAGGGGAGAGAAGCTTGAGAGTGGGCCAGTGGGGAGGGGTAAATATTTTGTGATGCTGTCTACCTATGGGCTTATAAAGTTTACAGCTGCATTAGGAGGACAAGCATTACCATTAACATGAAAAGTAGGGCAGACCTCAGTTGCAAAAGCTTCTAGCCATACACATAGGGCAATACGTAAATGATACACCTTATTGCATTCACCCATTCACCCTCCCCTGTTCATGCTAATTGGAAATTTCAATACATTTCAGAGAAGTAACACAACTATCGATCATTTTCCCTGTCACGAATCTTCCTAGAGCTCACGCACTAGCCCATGTGTCTTAGATTTAATATCTGATTACTAGCTGGATTGAAGCCAAGAGGTGGTTCCCAAAGTTGCTGCACATTAGAATCACCTGGGGAACTCTGAGACCTCCCTGTGCCCAGGCTCCTCCCTAGACCTACTGAATCAAAATCTCTGGGGCTGGGACCCAGACACCAATGTTTTTCTTAAAAGCTCTTCAGGTAATTCAAATGAGCAGCAAAGCTTGAGAAGCAGCCCAATAACGGGAACAAACTTATTTCACACAGATAAAGTGGGGCAATTCATATGTTAAAAGAACATGAATATATGTCCATGCCTCTCTCACGCTTTGTCACAGTTTACCCTTCCCCCTCCCCATATCCTCAAGTCTGTTCTCTAGTAAGTCTGTGTCTTTATTCCTGTTTTACCCCTAGGTTCTTCATGACATTTTTTTTCTTAAATTCCATATATATGTGTTAACATACGGTATTTGTCTCTCTCTTTCTGACTTACTTCTACACTGTTGGTAGGGATGTAAATTGGTGCAACCACTATGGAAAACACTATGGCAGTTCCTCAAAAAGCTAAAAATAGAGCTACCATATGATCCAGCAATCTTACTCCTGGGCATATATCTGGACAAAACTATAATTTGAAAACATACATGCACCCCTATGTTCACAGCAGCTCTATTTATAATAGCCAAGACATGAAAACAACCTAAATGTCCACTGACAGATGAATGGATAAAGAAGATGTGATATATATAAAATGGAATACTACTCAGCTATAAAAAAGAATGAAATAATGCCATTTGCAGCAACATGGCTGGACCTAGAGACTATTATACTAAATGAAGTAAGTGAGAAGGAGAAATACCATATGATATCACTTATATGTGGAATCTAAAATATGATACAAATGAACTTATCCATGAAACAGAAACAGACTCACAGACATAGCACACAAACTTGTGGTTCCCGAGGGGAAAGGGGAGGTGGGGGAGTGATGGATTAGGAGTTTGGGATTAGCAGAGGTAACCTATTATATATATGATGGATAAACAACAAGGTCCTACTGTATAGTACAGGGAACTATATTCAATGTCTGGTAATTAACCATAACGGAAAAGAATATGAAAAATTATATATATGTATAAGTGAATCACTTTGTTGTACAGCATAAACTAACACAACATTGTATATCAACTATACTTCAGTAAAATAAATTTTTAAAAAAAGGAAAAAAAAGACATGAATATATATATACACACATATATATATATATTTCTTTTTTTTCCTCTTTATTCTGTTTGTGTTTCAAATAGGCTTTTTCTTTTCCTTCTGCAAAAAGCGTTATTGTTTCCATTTGGTCCAAGGCTTGGGAGAGGGCTCCAGGGCGGTTACAAAGCTGCCTAGTAGCTGCAGAGCAGGGCTTCAGGCAGAAGTTCTGATGCCAAAGGGGCTCCTCAGAGGCCGCTGGACTTCAGAGACTCCTGTTTGTGCTCGAGGGTGAGCCTTTCAAAGAGAGACTTGCCCAGCACAGCCTGCGGACCAGCCAGCCTGCAGAGGTTGGTCAGGTGGTCGCCCATCTTCTTGATGAGTTTCACCTGCTCCTCCAGGAAGCGGCTTTCCAGGAAGTCACAGAGGTGGGAGTCCGCGCGGGCGGAACCCAGGGCGCACAGATCTGATAGTGCCTGGTGCAGGCTCTTCTCCTTTAGAATGGCGGCTTCCACAGCGTCCTGGGTTTTACCCCACTTATCTTGAGAAGGCTTCCGCGCATCCTGGAAGAGGGTGCGGCCACAGCACTGGTTTTGCATTTTCAAGAGACGCTGGGCGCCCTCACACTTCTCCTCAGACAGTTGGCGAAAAATGTGGCCCACACTGTCCAGAGTCCCATTGTTGCTGTCGAAATAGAAGCTCAGAGAGAGGTAAGTGTCCCCAGATGCATGTTGAACAGGCGGTGGATGGCGGCCTCCACTTCAATGGAATAATTCTGACGAACCTGGCAACTCGTGGTTGATCAGTGATAAGGAGCTAAGCTCAAAAAACGGTGTTGGCCTGTCCTGGAGGCTGAGGATAGCTGAGTGGCTGATTCCAAAGGTTGCGACAGGAAGAAAGGTTGGAGGGTGGTTGGGGGCTGGAGCAAGGAGCGTCCCTGGGTCTGTTCATTCCAAACACTGTCTCGACAAGCCATGGCTGGAAGAAGCTCTGGATACAGATCAGGGGCAGAGGGTGCTCAGGAGCGGCGCCCAGTCTACCCCGCGGAGGCGGTCGGCGTTCAGTCCAGCAGGCCCTCCCTCAGGGAAGCCCGCAAGGAGGGCAGAGGCACCGAGTCCTGCAGCGTGCACAGGTCCTCAGAGCATGAGAAGGAGTCGGCCGTGCTGTCCGGGCGCAGCTTCACCGAGTGTTCATGGCCTGAGCGTGGCCTCGGGGACGCTGGCTGCAGACAGGATGCCCACACCCGCCTGTGGGTCCTGGCTCGCCTCCCGGCCCCTCGGGCACCCACGGCCCGGCGGCTGCGGCCCGGCGGCTGCAGCCCCGCATCGTGCGCAGGACAGGCGTCACAGCCAGAAGACATAGGGCCACGGGCCCCAGCTAGGCCGGGCCCTCCATGCCGCGCTCTGGAGCCCACGCGCGGCCTGGTGTTGGCGCGGGCATCAACGCCCTCTCGAGCCGCGGGGTTGCAGTTTAAGCCTCCGGGCGGGCCCGTGGGGGCGGGGCTCCTGTTTTTCTTGAAGTGAAGGTTTACTTGGTTCACTTTTGAGAAGATGTCTGCCAGATACTGAAGTCAGAATAACTCTTGTTACTATTTGTTCCATGAAAAGAACAGTAATTCAGTTCACAACTCAAACAGTCACACAAGTACTTTTTCTTAAGGCCAACATTATACTTTGGTGTGTATTAGAAGTGCCTTATACATACTTCCTACTTAGTCATGAGGAATATTTAAAAGAGGTATACATATGTGGGTAGGATACAGAGAAAAGCTTAAAAATCTTACTTGTAATTGGAGTCTTACTCTTGTTATTTTCTGTGTATCCTTTTTGTACATGCTGAATAGTGGGATAATGGAAATCAATCTGCATGTGTTTCCTGATGACACAGTGGGAGATTTTCCAGTTCCACACGTGAAGTCATCAATAGTCAATTTCTCACAATTCTTCACAGACTGTGCTTAAAATATGGTATTGTGTTAAGGTGCCTTTTTTGTGTTGAGTCAAATTAGTGCTTTTAAATGATTTTCCTTACCAGTGATCGTGGTTTATGGGCTAAATATAAGCTTCTCTCATTCCTAATTTTAAAAGAACTACCTCGAAGCTAAAGCTTAATTGCACCTTGAAAAATATGGGGGCATTTTTATAATGCTTTTGGGAAGGTGGCTGTGAATTAGAAGTAAATAAATAATGCTGTTAAATGATGTAAATATACATTTGTTTATTTTGTTTGTATAATAACTGTCTCTCAGGAGTTCGGATTTATATATTGTTAAATTCTAATCCTTGGGAAATACTTGTAAGATAGGACTTTTAATTTTCAATTTATAGAGGAGCAAATGTGAGAATGGATATTGTAAACCAATTTATTTCCCACTAAGGAGATCATCAGTCACCTCCACACTGCCAAAGGCAGTTCATTTGTGTTCATCCTTTTCTTACCAGATCATTCTGTGACAGCTGGCAAATTTTACTACTAATTCATTGAAACTCTCTGTGTAACTGTTTTTTAAAATAGTACTTGTCTCATAATTCCTTTTTAGTATTCTTTGTATCTTTTACAAAAATCATCCTTTTAAGTGTCTGTATTCTTGTGGCCTCTGTCCCTGGCATTATGCTCCTTTGAATACATGTACTCTTCCTGTGTGGCCTCATTTGGAATACTCATGCTCCTAATGACTTGCTACTTGATGCTGAGTCCTATATTTATGTCTGCAATCTAGAACAGCAGACCTCCACCCAGCTGCTTTCTGAATATCTACATATGATCATCCCTCTGGTGTCTCAAATTTCTCATATCCCAAACTGAACTTATTATTTTCTTCTAAACTTGCTCATTTCTTTGTATTCCCTGTCTTGGTGAATGACGTGGAGATGTACCAGCTACCCAAGAGAGAACACTGATGGTAATCCTGAACCCCATTCAACCAAATCCAGAGGGTCACCAAGCCATTTTGATTCTACGTTCTTAATCTCGTTCCATCCCCACTGCCATTGCCTTCCTGCTGCTCACATTATTAATAATACTCTCATAATAACAATGATATTTAGTGA
Organism: Phocoena sinus; assembly: GCF_008692025.1. Taxonomy (NCBI): domain Eukaryota; kingdom Metazoa; phylum Chordata; class Mammalia; order Artiodactyla; family Phocoenidae; genus Phocoena; species Phocoena sinus. Next base: position 48,162,159 of record NC_045769.1, read on the forward strand.
ACAAGAACTGTATTTGGAAAACTTTACATGTATTATTTCCTTTAAGTTTCATGATAACCTTACGGTGTAGGTACTATTACTATTTCTGTTGTCCAAAATAAAAAAGCTGAGCCTCAAAGAAGTTATGTACTTGGTCCAAGATCACACAAGTAAGTTTGTCAAGTAAATGGCAAACCCAGGATTTCATGTTGGATCAGTAAATGCATTAGTGTCCAAGCTCTTAACCAGCTTGGTAGTTGGCATCTCTCTGCACTGTCAGAACTGAGTCTAACCTAGCCTCTACCCTACTTCACAGAGAAGCTTCTAAAATCTGATGAAATTTGATGAAAAGAAATTACAGCATGATTAGAACCTTCCAAGATAAAGTTCAAACATAGTCTCTGATGATGTGATTCCTGTGCATGTCTGTAACGTTACCTTCAGTTTTTTATTGTCGCATACATTCTCCCCCAGACATACTGAGTCCTAAGGAATCCCTGAATGTATAATGCCACTTCACATTTCCTTCCCTCGTTCTAATATGCTATTTTCTCTACCTGGAATGTCTTTTCCTTGTTAACTAGCTAATGTCTGTTCATTCTTCGAAGCTCAGTTCATATATCGCTTCTGGTAGGCTTGACCTCCCATTATAATTTACACACCCCTCCTGTCTGTTTCCAGTACATTCCTAGCATTTACCAACCGATACGTAATAATTGATAGACCAGATATTTAAGGGTAAGAAATTTACCTCCAGGGCTAGTGTGCTTCCACAAGGCACTAAAATATTTTTTGAATGAATGAGTGATTACGGTTATTTCAGAACTCGCCTAGTTTAAGTTACCTCCACATATTTTGATCAGATTTTGTAACATGTTTTAAAGAATTAAATTAGGTGTAAGGTTAAAAATCCTCTAAAATTTTGTTAGTAAACTTATTCTTCTGCTTTGCTCTTCATTTCATTTTTAACAGTCTGTTTCATAAAGAAAATGTAAATATAAGTGCAAATGTAAAAACAGTGCTAAAACACTGATGAACTCTAATAAGTTGGGTGGGAATAGAGATGGGTCAAGGCCAGTGGACAGCAAATAAATATCACACAAGAAATTTTTTGAAATTGGGATATAGTTGAACTTTTCCTCAAAAATATCTGTCATGGTGTTTTTAGGAGGAAATAATATTTTATTACAGGAGAAGACTAGAGTGCATGGCAATAAATCTAGATTTCTTTCCAGATTTTAGGTTAGTTATCTGAAAACCTTGTGATTTCTCACATGCAGAGAAGTGCAGGAGTCTATTAAGCAAACAATAAATAAAATCACGGAAACAAATATATGTTCTGTTTGCCTATTTCACAAAATAGAATAAATTTATAAAAGTTTAGCTTTGTCAGGCTTCTCTGGTGGCATAGTGGTTGAGAGTCCGCCTGCCGATGCAAGGGACACGGGTTCGTGCCCCGGTCTGGGAAGATCCCACATGCCACGGAGTGGCTAGGCCCGTGAGCCATGGCCGCTGAGCCTGCGCGTCCAGAGCCTGTGCTTCGCAACGAGAGAGGCCACAGCAGGGAGAGGCCCGCGTACCGCAAAAAAAAAAAAAAAAAAAAAAGTTTAGCTTTGTCATTATAGAACAGAATAGCAAGAAAATGATCTTTGAGTTTAACCCTATTGAAAGATGCACAAATTGTCATCTTGAGGCCTGAATTTACATTCGGGTTATGATTTGTTTGCTGGCACAATGTTTAAAACCCAGTTTGTAAAGAAGGCATTCTGACTATGCATGTAGCCTCCAATTCAACCACAGATTACATCACCTCCTGTTATGTTACATCTAGACTTTTCCACTCATTTTTAAAAGTTGAAGTATAGTTGATTTACAATATTATATTTGTGTCCAGTGTACAGCATAGTGATTCAAAATTTTTATAGATTATACTTCATTTAAAGTTACTATAAGATATTGGCCACATTCCCTGTGCTGTATAACATATCCTTTCAGCTTATTCATTTTGTACATTGTAGTTTGTGCCTCTTACTCCCCTGCCCCTATCTTGCTCCTCTCCGCTTCCCTCTCCTCACTTGTAACCACTAGTTTGTTCTCTACATCTGAGTCAGTTTCTGTTTTGTTATATTTGTTTGTTTTATTTTTTAAATTCCACATATAAGTGATAATGTACAGTATTTGTCCTTGAAATGTCCTGTCTGACATTTCACTAAGCATAATACCCTATAGGTCCATCCATGTTGTTGCAAATTTCATTCTTTTTTGTGGCTGAGTAATTTCATTATATATATACCACATCTTCTTTTTCCATTCGTCTGTTGATGGATGACATTTAGGTTGCTTCTATTTCCTGGCTATTGTAAATAATGCTGCTGTGAGCATTGAGGTGCATATATCTTTTCAAATTAGTGTTTTTGGTTTTTTTGGGTATATACCCAGGAGTGGAATTGCTGGATCATATGGTAGTTCTGTTTTAGTTTTTTGAGGAACCTCCATACTGTTTTCCATAGTGGTTGCACAAATTTACAATCCCATCAACCTTTTCTCTACATGCTCACCAATATTTGTTATTTGTAGACTTTTTGATGATAGCCATTCTGACAGGTGTGAAATGATATCATTGGGGTTTTGATTTGTATTTCTCTGATGATTAGTGATGTTGAACATATTTTCATGTACCTTTTGGTCATCTGTATATCTTCTTTGGAAAAATGTCTATTCAGGTCTTCTGCCCACTTTTAAATTGGATTGTTTGTTTTTTGATATTAAGTTGTGTGGGCTGTTTATATATATTGGATATTAACCCCTTAGTGATCATATTATTTGTAAATATCTTCTCCCATTCACTAGGATTTTTTTTGGTTTTGTCAATGGTTTCCTTTGCTGTGCAAAAGATTTTAAGTTTAATTAGGTCTCCTTCATTTAATTATGCTTTTGTTTCCTTTGCCTTAGGAGACAGACCCACCAAAATATTGCTTTATGTAAAAGAGTGTTCTGCCTGTGTTTTCTTCTGTGGGTTTTATGCTTTCTGGTCTTACATTTAGGTCTTTAATCCATTTGGGGCTTATTTTTGTATATGGTGAGAGAAAATGTTCTTAATTTCATTCTTTTACATGTAGCTGCCCAGTTTTCCCAGCAGCACTTATAGAAGAGATGGTCTTTTCTCCATTGTAAATTCTTGCCTCCTTTGTCATAGATTAATTGGCCATAGGTGTGTGGGTTTATTTCTGGGCTCTCTATTTGTTCCATTGATCTTTGTTTTTGTGCCGGTCTCATACTGTTTTGATTACTATAACTTTATAGTATAGTTTGAAGTCTGGAAGGGTTATACCTCCAGCTTTGTTCTTTTTTCTCAAGATTGCTCTGGCTATTTGGGGTCTTTTGTGGTTCCATATAAATTTGAGAATTATTTGCTGTAGTTTTGTGGAAAATGTCATGAGTATTTTGATTAGGCTTGCATTGAGTCTGTAGATTGCTTTGGGTAATATGGATATTTAAAAATATTAATTTTTTCAGTCCATGAACATGGGATATCTTTCTATTTATTTGTATTGTCTTTAGTTTTCTTTATCAATGTCTTATAGTTTTCAGAGTATAGGTCTTTCACTTTCTTAATTAAATTTATTCCTAGATGTTTTATTCTTTTTGATGCAGTTGTAAATAGGCTTGTATTCTTGAATTGTCTTTCTGATAGATCATTATTAGTGTGTAGAAAAGCAAGATATTTCTGTATATTAAGCTTGTATCCTACAACTTTACTGAATTCATTTATTCTAATAGTTTTTTTGGTGGAGACTTTAGGATTTTTCTATATATAGTATCATGTCATCTGCAAATAGTGATTGTTTTACATCTTTTTGGATGCCTTTTATTTCTTTTTCTTGTCTGATTGCTGTGGCTAGGACTTCCAGTACTATGTTGAATAAAAGTGACAGGAATGGGCATCCTTCTCTTGTTTCTGATTTTAGAGGACAAGCTTTCAGCTTTTCACCATTGAGTATTCCACTTATTTATATTACATGCTTGGTCTTGTAAACATTTGGACTAGAGCCTGAAACTTGACTAAAATCTAGCTCTTTCCTTTGAAAACAAAATCCTTAATTGGTGTGAGGTATACTGAACTCGAGAATGGTGGTAAGAGTTTATGTTTGATTGGTTGTTTTTTTAAAGAGGGCCAGAATTTGGGTCTGGCTTTTCCATACCAAAATTAATGATCTTGCTACATTCTTTGACTTCTCTAAGACTTAATTTTTAAAAATCTTTAATGTGAAGCTATAATTCTTTACAGATAATTGTGAGAAGATAGTTACAGAAATACTATATTGTAAACTATAAATTATTTTTAGATTGGCAGTTGTTTCAAGTTCTAACATAATTCCTGGAACCAGGTGCTTAATAACTGTTGAATTAAATTTCATATAAATGAAAATCCATTTTCACTTCCTGGTATACATTCTCTGACCAAAACTGAATTACATTTAAAAAGCAACTTAGTCTTCATTATATGGGTTACTGTGTTAGTTTGCTAGAGCTGTCATAACAAAATACTACAGATTGGATGTCTTAAGAAGTGAATTTCTCACAGTTCTGATATTGGAAATCCAAGATCAAGTTGTTGGTAGGTTTAGTTTCTCCTGAAGTCTTCCTCTCTCCTTGGCTTACATACGGCTGCCTTCTTGCTGTGTCCTCACATTGCCTTTTCTCTATGTACACTTCCTCTTCTTATAAGGACACCAGCCCTATTGGATTAGTGCCACACCCTTATGACCTCACTCAATCTTTTAATAACCTCTTTAAAAGACCTATCTCTAAAATCACATTGGGGTTTAGGTTTTCAACATATGAATTCTGGGGAGACATGATTCAATCCACAGTAGTTACTATAGTTTAACAAATGCCTAAGAGGTAATAAAGAGTCAAACATGCACCCCAATGTTCATTGCAGCACTATTTACAATAGCCAGGTCATGGAAGCAACCTAAATGTCCATTGACAGACAAATGGATAAAGAAAATGTGGTACATATATACAATGGAATATTACTCAGCCATAAAAAGGAACGGAATTGGGTCATTTGTAGAGACGTGGATGGATCTGGAGACTGTCATACAGAGTGAAGTAAGTCAAAAAGAAAAACATATCATATATTAACGCATATATGTGGAACCTAGAAAAATGGTACAGATGAACCGGTTTGCAGGGCAGAAAATGAGACACAGATGTAGAGAACAAACGTATGGACACCAAGTGGGGAAAGTGGCAGGGGGGTGGTGGTGGTGGTGTGATGAATTGGGCGATTGGGATTGACATGTATACACTGATGTGTATAAAATTGATGACTAATGAGAACCTGCTGTATAAAAAAATAAATAAAATTCAAAAATTTAAATAAATAGTCAAAAGAAAATGTGAACTCTGCCAAATTCATGAGTTGAGAGAGTTTAATGTGTAAACATCCAAATATGCCACTATTTTTTTTCTCCAGGATTTTCTAGCAGTGTTATGAAACTAAATCAAATTTTCCCTCCCAAATAATAGATTTCTGAGGGAGAGACATGGCATAATTCATCATCTTCAACATGAGAAAAGTGCAGTCCTGATCAAGCTGTAATTCCATACCTAAAGCACCCTCTAATTCAGTCACACCATTTGCCAAACTCTCCATGCCCTCTCAAAATTCTTTGCTACTGTCTGTCTCTGCTGGAATGCTTATCTTTCCGTTCCTGGGTAGCCAGCTCCACTTTGATTTGCTTACATTTAACCTAATCTGCTTCTCTGTGGTCCTCACTATCTTGTTCATAACTCTATAAATGTGTGCATCACACTGTTTAGTAATTTTTTTGCTTGTCTGTCTCTTCACCTTGAGGCTAGGATTGTGTTCCAATTTACTGTTTTCTACCAGTCTGGTATAGTATACCTCATTCATGAAGATGTTCAATGAATGTTGTCAAATAAATGGATTACCTGTTATGAGTTGGAAGTAGCTTTCTGGAACAACAAGTAGCTTGTTTTTTTCAGGGAAGTCACAATTTTATAGTACGTGGTGCAGGAAGGGAACTCTCATGGGTCAGAGACAAGGACTTTATTACTCATACCAGAACAAGCAGCATAAATTGCATGTTTGTGTCTGTCCTCTTTGACTCCTGAGTCCTGCTGGGGAAGCAGAGGGGCTCCAGTGGGTGCTACACAGGCTGTGAGCTTACATTTCAGCTGAGGAACCACAGCTTAGACCACTTCAGTCTTTTACAATGGACTGCAACCCAGCCTGCCCAAACTCCCCAGGGGGAGACATTATCTTCAGTATACTGGACAGTAAATAAACCTGTTCTTTGCCCTGGAGGGAGACAGTTTATAAATATCCTTGAAAAAATAGTCATGAATGTACATAACTGTGAGAAACCCATGGAGAATTGTCTGTCAACAGCACAGCCAAGCAAAGATGTGGGTTGAAAGCTTTCCAGACAAGAGGTACAGAGAGACACACAAGCCTGGCATGTTTGAGGGAGGAAAAGAAGGTCAGTGTGGGTAGAGTGTAGTGAGATGGGAACAATGTGTAGAAGAGGAGATCTGAAGGGTACACAGGGACCAGGACTTGAAGGGCTCTCTAGCCATGGCTTTGTATTTAAAAACCAATCTGTGAATCTCTGGTTAGAAAAGTTTAGCTAATTATCTGTAAGAAGAGTTGTTTCCAAAAAATAAATGCACACATATGTATGTGGTGGGTTTGAAATTACTTATACTTCTTCAGATTTTATTATGTATTCATATTGTGTGATTAAATTTTTCTCAGGCAAATCTATTTCTATATGAATTTAATTTATGTGTATATAGAACTCTCTATGCGTATATGTATATATATATTTTATAAATGAGAAAATCGAAGATATTGGCTACATTTAAATATGTTCAAATCACGATGTTCTCTTACATAATTATCTTACCCATGAGAGAAAGGAATATTTCATGATTTTGAAGCCCATGATTTTGTACCCCAAAGATTGTTTTTTTTACATTCAAATGTATAATCCTGATAAATCCTGATATATCAAAGACACTGGCCGTGGCTCTATTTTTTTTTATACGCCTAAATTATTTTTCAGATAAAGTTGACTTACTGATACTTCCACATTCTTGAAAAGACCATCTGCCATCAGTCCTTTCCAAACTCTTTGTACCTTTGAAAACTGAACATAACTTTATGGTTGCCTGGCTTTTTGGAGTTGTAAAGAAACTGGGAGATGATTTTCTTTATGCCTTCTTTCAAATAAATGAATATTTTCTAAAGCATTCATTCACTCATTCATTCAACAAAGAGTCACAGAGGGCCTGTCTTGTGTCAAGCAGTGTGTCAGACACCAGGGATGGTACCAAGATTTAAAAAACCACAGGTTTCTATCCTTAGATGAGCAGATTTTATGCAATCCATCACAGAGAGACAATAGAATAATCAAGGTGTGAATGAAGACCCAGGGGAAGCCAGAGAAGGTGAGTGCCTTATTTTTATTGAAAGGTTATGAAAGACTTCAAAATAAAGCTAACAGTTACTTTATCTCCTCAGAGGCAGCTATTTACACTGATGAAAAGCATCAGTTAAAATTAAGTTTGGTCTAAATATTAAGCTATTATAGATTTCCTTTTAAATTTCACCCTTTGGGCAGAGTTTAGCTCTCTGGAGCATCATCTAAACTCCTTTGGGTGGAGTTTAGCTCTCTGGACTATTACTCCCCTCCATCCCAAAAATGCCCGTCCCCATGGCAGACCTTCTAATTAATATCTGATCACTCCCTTTATATTTGATTTTTTTTGTTCCTTATTTATAAAGCTATACAGAGTTTTGTTAAACTTTGCTTTCTTCCTTCTTCCCACAGCACTAGAATCTTTGCTCACAATAAAAATTTATTGCTGTAGTTTGTTTTACTTTTATATATTTTGGACCATCCTTCTAATAAATGCTTATGTTTCTCCCTCAGACCCACAGTTTATAAATACTTAGAGTACTGTAGTCAGCGCTTATAAGTGCTATACTTTAAAAGGGTTGTAAACAAAATTAAATGGTCATAAGGTAACAACCAATGTGCAAAGTAATGGGGAATTACTTCTCTTGTGAAATAAGTGAAGAAACTAGAGATATTTAGCCAGGAGTAGCAAAGACAAAGGCAGAATCTAAGAGGCCTCTTTAAATATTGGGACCACTGTTACTAGAAAAAAACTGATTAGATGTGTTCAAGACCCTCCCAGCACCTCTATCAATCTATGTGTCAGGAAGGGAGAGGAGAACTGAAAATACTGATGAGCATTTGTAAAGTTTATAAAGATGCTCAGGCATGTGAATAGGAATTTAGCATTGATCCAAAGGATAGGGCAAATCAAAGAGATTAGGGAAATAATGTAGTCAACTTTTAATATTTATTATTTGTGTCTGAGTTGTATTTGAGGTAAAGGAGAAGTCATATAAGGTGTGAAAGTGATTTTAGCTTGGCTAGGATGATACACTTTGAGTTGTGCAAGTAGACAACAGAAGTCTCAGCTGGATTACCTATGAAGAAACTCAGGTACTGAGGCTAAGTAAGTGCCAAGGTTAAACAATTAGTATGTAGTTGAGTCAGGTTTGAACCTAGGTGGCTGACTCCAAAACCTAGACTCTTAAAAATTACACTATGCAAAGAAAAGTAACAATATACTGTCAAGTAAAAAAAATTCAGTTTTCAGAAACTAAGATCTAACTTCTGTAAATGAATTACCTGTCTATGCCTGAAAAGTTTGGGTAGGTAAACCCTAAAATGTTAATAGTAATGATGGCTGGGCAGTTTGATTTGGGGCCTTTTAAAAACTTTCATCTCTATGCTTTTAAATTTTCACAAGAAACAAGTATTTTCTTTATATCTTGTATGTGCTGAATGAAAATACGTGCCAACCTACAATTATGTACCAAGAAAAAATATCCTTCAAGAATGTGAGCAAAATAAAGACAGAAATATAAAAACAGAGTTTGTTACCAATAGACCTTCAAAAATAAAAATTCTGAAGCTTATATATATACAGAAGTTAGTGATACTTGATAGAAATTATGAGTTTCCAAACATATATGAACAGCAAGTAAAATGGTAAATCTGTGGATAAATCTGAAGAAACATTAACTCCAAAAAGCAATATAACAATATCTGTGAGGTTAAAAGGAGAAAGCGTTAATGCTTTTTCTTTTTAAGAGAAAAATTTAAAAACCTAATACAAATTATCTACAAAAAGTGAAAATATTAATAAATGGATTGTAAAAATATTATCCATGGATAGGGAGACATAATATTGTATTGATATCCATTTCACTCCCCCTGAGCCAGAGAATCATTAAAATCCACTCAAGATATTGATTTTTTTTTGGGGGGGGGGTGATAGTATTTGGTAAGCTGATTGTAAGGTATAAATAAAAGTGCAAAGGAACTCTCTTGAATTGGAAGAACAATGTGGTAGGATTTGCTGCAGCAGATATCCAGATTCATTATAAAGCTACAGTTGTAATTAAAATGGTATGATATTGACACAAGAATAGACAAATACACCCATAGGACAGAATGGAAAGCTTGAAAACAGACATAAATAGAGACTTACTTGGTTATATCTGTAACAAATGAGGGCAGGTAGATTTTTACAATATATGGTTCTGGCAAAATTGGTTATCTATATGAGCAAAAATTGGATCCGTAGTTCACATTGTATAGAAACAAACCAGTTGCAGGTGTATTATTAATCTAAATATGAAAAACAAAACTATAAACATTTTAGAAGATAACAGAGGGAATATTCTCATGACCTTAGGGACAGGGAAAGATTTAATTCAGACACAGAATGAAAACTTAAATGAAAACGTGATAATTCCAACTGCATTAATATTCAGAATTTCTGTTTTAAAAAATATGTCATAAAGACAAAGAAAAAGGCATGGCAAGCCAGAGACGTTTGCCATACATATTTAACTAAGAAGTCATATCCACTATGTATAAAGACTTCTAAACTTCAATAAGAAAAAAGACAGTTTATCTAAATTTAAAAATATGTGAAAGAGATACTACAAAGAGATGGAAAATCAAATGGTCAATAAATTTGTGAAAGACACTCAACTTTAATCAGAATCAGGTGTGTAGTAAAGAGTTAACCTTTCCCTCAAGGAGGCCTGACTTTTGCCCTCTGCTTCTGGGAGTTAATCTTTAAGCTCTAGGAATGTCATTCCTGATTAAAGTGTCTTTGTTTGCCTAGGAGCCTTGTGTCTGATAGTCTAACATTGTCATTTGGGGTGGGAGCTGGCTAAACCAGTGTGATTTAGAGTAAAGACCACAGACTAAGCCAGGTGATCACAGTATGATTAGGGTGGGGCTTTGGTTCATGAAGCCTGACCTCTGAAGCGGTAGAGCTTGAGATCATCTTGTGGGAAGTCTACCATTCCTATGTGATGGAACTCCAGTAAAGCCTCTAGACACCAAGGCTTGGGTGAGCTTCTTTGGATGGCAATATAATATTCCACGCCTATTGCCACACATCAGTTAGTACTGGGCAAGTAACACTGCCCTGACTCCGTGGAGAGAGTGTTTTTCCCTGGATTCTGTCCTGTGTGCTTCTTCCCTTGGCTGATTTTAATCTGTATCATTTCCCTGAAATAAACCATGATCATGAGTATAACAGCTTTCAGTTAGTTCTGAGTCTTTCTAGAGATTTATCAAACTTGAGGTGGTTTCCAGAACCCTCAGACTTGCCACTGGTGTCAGAAGTGAGGGCCTTCTTGTGTGGACTCATTTCACAGTTGTCTAAAGTCAACATTATTTAAAAACCACGTGGATATTTTTGCAATACTGACTTTTGTTGAAAATTGGTATTAATTTGGAAAACAGTAAGAATGAAAGTAAAGTTGGGATTGTAATTACAGCTATGGTAGAGGAAGGTGGATGCACAACATCTGGGAGTGGTACACTAGGAATAGGTTTTATGTACCTTTTTTCTTTCAGTTTATTTTGTATTTTAATGTAAAGGCAAGAATTTAAGTAAAATTTTAAAAGACTGGATAGATAATAACACTATAATATCAATAGTGATCTGTTGGATTATTTAAAAATCTTCCTTTGTTCTTTTCAGTTTTTTGCCACTGAATTGTATTATTTTTATCATAAAAAGAATAATTGAAGTGTGTTTTAAGGAAAAAGAAGTAAGGTTTTTGTGAGGTAAATGTGGTGCAAGGGTTAAAGAAAAACTTTTTAACACGGATAAACAAGGTCCTACTATATAGCATAGGGAACTATAGTCAATAGCCTATAATAAACCATAATGGAAAAGAATATGAAAAAGAATGTATATATATGTATAACTGAATCACTTTGCTATACAGCAGAAATTAACACAACATTGTAAATCAACTATACTTCAATAAAATAATTAAATAAAACGAGGTCAGGTCTCCAGTGTTGGGACCCAGAAATAGTTTTGTGAGCGCTCTCAAAGTTGATCTGCTAGTTGGGGACAGGTGAGTAACTGGCACGGATCTCTAAATTCCAGTTTTTAAATTCATAATTGGAGATATTTTCTTCCTTTGTAGCCTATCAGAATGCTTCCTTCCCTGAGTATGGGAATGTGGACAACTGAAGAGGTCATCAGAAAGTAGCTTTGGTATACATTCTGCAGGCTGTGGCAATGCCTGATGATCAAGATTCTCTCTAAATAGAGACCTCCAGATACAGGTTGTCACTGCTTTGGAGAATCCTGGATAAGCCCTGGCAAAATACTTCCTGGATCCATTTTCTAAGACTTTATGTGGGATCCTCTTAGTCACAAATGACTTTGTTTTCTTTTTCTTTCTATGTAGTTTTCCTTCCACGAATTAAATTAACACCATCTTTCAAGTCCTATTAGGCGTAATTAGATTTGTAGGCTTTGGTCTTCGAATTTTGTCCTAGGCGACATCCTTTCTTGTTAGGAGGCTCCTAGAGACGGTTAATCTCATCCATTATGTATTGATTTTAGGAGGTTAATTCTCAAAGGGCCAGGTCCTGTTCTTTTCTCTTTGCTATGCACTCTATCTCTTTCCTTACTCACTATGTGTGATGTGTGATATTTTAAAATTTTTATTTAGCAAGGTAGGATAAAACACTTACTTGTTAAAATACCTTCTCCCTAAGTGGGATTTATTACTGAGTGAGATAAATGGACCTGTTGTTATCATTTCTGCCCCATGTGCTTATAAAGTACATTCTTCTTTTGTGTTAGAAGAAAGGAATGTATTACTTGGTTTCCTTGAAGCTTTTTTTTGCTACCAAAATATTTTCTAGGCTACACTAATATGAAGATTTTTCAGCAATTTACAGAAATGGTGCTTCTGAGCATACATTTTCTTTTTACTATTGAAAGGAAACCATGGGAATGCAGTATCCAATTTTGTTTGACAGGATTCTGGTTAGCAAACCACATGTGGTGTGTTTTTGTTTTGTTCTATAGTTGTTTCCATTGTGTTGTGTAATTCAGCCCAAGGATTTTGAGAATGGAAAATGTCACAAACCAAATATACAAAATTAATGAGTAGTTTACTCCATTGCAAGGGGCAGGTAGTGAACAGTCAGGCAGAGCAAAAGCAACAAGAATCCTGGGGCATAAAGCTGTTTCACCTAATGAAGTTCATGTTTCTGTGTGTGATATGAAGTTGTCAGGGCACTGATAGCCATCTTGCTTAATTTTTAAATCTCTGAAAATCATAAATGATTATTCTTGCATTCACTTTACATGACTTACCAATTAAGTCTAATCACATGTTTAAAGCAACTAAGAAAAACAGTTGCATACACAGCTATTAGTACTTTCAGAGCAATTTTAGAATGAACTTGTTACTAGCACCCAGATTCATTTCTTTTTTATCTATTTATTTTTTTGCGGTACGCGGGCCTCTCACTGTTGTGGCCTCTCCCGTTGCAGAGCACAGGCTCCGGACACACAGGCTCAGCGGCCATGGCTCATGGGCCTAGCCGCTCCGCGGCATATGGGATCCTCCCGGACCGGGGCATGAACCCGTGTCCCCTGCATCGGCAGGCAGACTCTCAACCACTACACCACCAGGGAAGCCCCCATTTCTTTTTTTTTAAAAAAATATTTATTTATTTATTTTATTTGGCTGCGCCGGGTCTTAATTGTGGCATATGGGATCTTTTTCTAGTTTCAGCATGCAGGATCTTTAGTTGCAGCATGTGGGATCTTTTTTTGTAGTTGCGACATGTGGGATTTATTTCCCTGACCAGAGATTGAGCCCAGGCCCCCTGCATTGGGAGTGCAGAGTTTTAACCACTGGACCACCAGGGAAGTCCCCAGATTCATTTCTAATGAGTCCTGTGTTACTGTGGCAATGTATAAAATGTGGCATCAGGTTTGTTCTCTTACACTTATGAGCCAGTGATGTTATGATTATGTTTGCAAAAAGTGAGTTATGGATGTCTCTTACCTAGCTCATTTTGACCAAAACATACAAGCAAAAGGAGAGAAATAATAACCAGAGACCCTTGAACTCCAAACTCCTGCTTCTTCACTAACTGCAACATTTTATAATTCTCTCCCAGTTACATCACCCTTCCATTACGAAGACAACTATGGTTTTTTTCCAAGATAAAGTCAGCTTACTTCTGAGTTCTCTACTTCAAGTTCAGAAGGGTTTGCACTCAACAGTCTCTTCCTATACTCTTCAGAGCTTTTTGGTTTCTTGTGACTTGAGTCTACAGGTGTTTACCTTGGTACCAAAGATGTCTCCTGAGCCTTTCTTCGTTTCCATAATCAATGGATTACTTCAAAACCCAATTACTAAAATCCTACATGATTATGAAAGGATGAAACGTCTTAAGACAAGAGGAGCACAGGATGTTGTATCTGTTCAAAAGATAAGGGGCTTCCCTGGTGGCGCAGTGGTTGAGAGTCTGTCTGCCGATGCAGGGGACACGGGTTCGTGCCCCGGTCTGGGAAGATCCCACATGCCACGGAGCGGCTGGGCCCATGAGCCATGGCTGCTGAGCCTGCACATCCGGAGCCTGTGCTCCGCAACGGGAGAGGCCACAACAGTGAGAGGCCCGTGTACCGCAATAAAAAAAAAAAAAAAAAGGAAATTCAGGATGGTATATGGGCCAGATATCTTCATTTCCTTTCCAGATCGTCCCCCCTCCCCCACCTTGCTGTTTCCTGCGGAGAATCACTGTCACTCAGATTTCCCTGCCTTCTGGCTTCTAGCTGGGTTCGTTCCTGGTGAGTTCCCGCAGGAAATAGGGAAGGATGAAGAGTGAGGTTCAGGCATTCATTCTCCCTGGGGTTTGTCAAATCCCTTAAACAAAGATTCCTGATCCTTTCCAGGTCACCTGTTCTGCATGAATTTCTCTTCTTTCAGGTTCCGGTAACTTCTCCCCCATCTCCTGAGGCTGAGCTCTGCTGCTGCTAGCCCCGGGTCCCTGCTGTCCCCTGCCCTTCCCTGCATCCCACCACACTTTGATGATTTAGCGTCTTTTCAGTAAACTCTTCTTGAGTTAACTCATTTTTAGTATGAAATCTTTTCACCATTGAGAACCTGATTGAAACACCCCAAATGGTAATAATGCCTAAATCTGAAGCACAAAGTAAAAGAAATAATAAGACCAGTCCAAACTCTTGTTTTCTTAATCTAAAACATTTCCTCCAATTTTAAGTAGACCTACCCTCAACTAGACAAGTAAAAAAAAAAGAAATCTAAAAAAGTGAAGGCTAAAAGAAAATATGTAAATGTGCATGGATTGCTCTTTCCCTAGAACTTTCCCTCCCACAGCAGTGTATTCTCCTGTTCAAAACTGGACCCATTGCCTCCCAGCCCCCCACACATGTGCTACCCCAGGACTTTCCCTTTACTGCTTTTCTTCAGTGGACCCACTGCTTCCTGTATTTTATGTCTTTGGTCTTTCACTGGTTTTGTTTAGTTTGGTTTGGTTGTGACATGGTGAGATGACTGGTTTTCTGAGACTCTGGAAAGTAGTAGGCAGCGATATTTTTCAGGAACACCTGGGCACTGACTCTGCTTGCCTCTGAGAAAAAAATACCTTTCTAGTATTAAGTTTGGTTTAAAATTTAGGAAAACTTAGTTTTTCTAAAGATTTCCTTGAACAGATGTACATGGGTGGTGAGGTTAAGATCTGAAATGGAACTGAAATCATGGTATAAAAAGAATAGTGGCTTAGCAGGAATTTTGAGTTTTACCAGCAGCTGTGTGCCCTGTAGGGATACAGGGTCCAGGAAAAAGTCACACAGAGATATGCTGCATCTTCTTTGTGTGGATATTTCTGTTGAATTCTGTTTCCTTTTCCACAGAAATGAAAAACTTACAGGTGGTCTGAGTCTGTAGTTTTATTTCTGTTGATCCCTGACCCAACCTTCAATGCTGCTATAATATCCATGCTTCCTAAGGAACTTTTAAGAAAAGATGCATGGAAAATTAACTTACTGAGCCTTTGTATATCTGAGAATGCTTTCACTCTTGATGGATGTATTGACTAACATTGCATTTTAAGTTTCCTCTGTATTTTGAAGCTTTTGTCTCCATTATTTTCTTAACACAGTATTTTTGGTGAGATACTGGTTTCCATTTGATTCTCATTCTGACTCTTTTGTAGAAATTATAAAAATATTTTTTTATTTTTAGTATGATCTCAAATTGTATGGGCTAGTATCAAGATTTGTTCCTTTTGTATAGCCCATTTTAGTCTAAAGGCTTGTTTTTCTTTAGCGTTTGGAAATAATCTTCTATTATTTCTTTATTCCGTCCATTCTCTCTGGTTTTGGAATTCCTGTAAGATGAATGTTGAACTCCCTGGATTAATTCTCTATGTAATTACCCTCATATTTTCTGTCTCTTTGTCTTTTTGATTCATGTTCTGAGAGATTTCCTTGGCTTTTCTTCTAGCCCCTTTCTATCATTTAAAATTTTAGGTACTATCCTCTTACTTTCTTTAGACTTTTTCTTGTTATGACTGCTTCCTCTTTTTAGTATCCCATTCTTCATTTACAGAATTAATGTTTCCTTACTCTTCTCTGAGAAAATTATTATACTGTATTCTCTCTCTTTCTCTTTCTCCTCTCTCTTTATTCCTCCCTCCCTCCTTCCCTTGGAATTAGGTTTTCATTTTGTATCATCTTTGTCTTGCATGCTCTTGATTCTCCTCATATACTAGTGACTTCTTGCCCATTCATACTTTAAAAAGAAAGAGGGTAGGTTTTTACTGTGTGTGTGTGCATGCATGTGCGAGTGTGTGTGTACACATATATGCACTCTGCATATAGGCATCACATTAGTTTTATTCCCTGAATTGGCATTTTGACCATGAACTCTATGTATGTGAGTTGAGTGGGGCATGAGGACCATCAGGTTTTGCCTTCAGATGTAGGTCACCAAATGCTAGAATGAGAAGAGCTCTACTTTGAGGTGCCAATATTTTCCTTAGAAGCATTAGAGTTCCTCAGATGATTTTCTGTATTCCTTGAGAGATGAGCCCTCTGTTCTTTGCCTGATGATAGATGACTGATGGTGGGAATGCTGAGAGCTGGGAGAGATTTTTTTCTTCAACATTTTTCCTGATGTCCCCAGACTGCTTCCAGCCCCAGTATGGGCTAGATGATTCCTTGGCACTCATATTTCCAGATGCAGTTATTGCATTCTACTGTCACTTATTTATGTGTCTTTCTCCTGTATTAGCTTATGACCTCTGAAGGGCAAGGGCCATGCATTATTATTCTATTGATATCACTTACTGTTCTATTCTTGTATTGTTAGAAAGAAAGAAGGTCTTTGGTGGGGCTAATGGCAGACTTGGCTTATGCCAAGGTGTACTTCCCAGAACTTCTGCTTTCAGTGTCCTTGTCCCCACGGTGAGCCACAGCCACCCCATGCCTCTGCAGGAGACCCAGCAACACAAGCAGGGCACCATGGAGTCCCGAGAGGAGTTCCCTGTGCTATAAACCATGTCGTTGACAGGGTCTTGGTGCTCTGGCCGGGTGTCAGGCCTGAGCCTTTGAGGTGGGAGAGCTGAGTTCAGAACATTGGTCCACCAGAGACCTCCCGGCCCCATGTAATATCAAACAGCAAAAGCTCTCCCAGAGCATTCCATCTCAACGCTAAGACGAAGCTCCACTCAATGACCAGCAAGCTACAGTGCTGGACACCCTATGCCAAACAACTAGCAAGAAAGAAACATAACCCCACCCATTTGCAGAGAGGCTGCCTAATATCATAATAAGGTCACAGACACCCCAAAACACCACCGGATGCAGTCCTGTCCACCAGAAAAACAATATACAGCCTCATCCACCAGAACACAGACACCAGTCCCCTCCACAAGGAAGCCTACACAACCCACTGAACCAACCTAACCCACTGAACCAACCTTACCACTGGGGGCAGACACCAAAAACAATGGGAACTACGAACCTGCAGCCTGTGAAAAGGAGACCCCAAACACAGTAAGTTAAGCAAAATGAGAAGACAGAGGAATACACAGCAGATAAAGGAGCAAGGTAAAAGCCCACCAGACCTAACAAATGAAGAGGAAATAGGCAGTCTACCTGAAAAAGCACTCAGAATAATGGTAGTAAAGATGATCCAAAGTCTTGGAAATAGAATGGAGAAAATACAAGAAAGGTTTAACAAGGAACTAGAAAAACTAAAGAGCAAACAAACAATGATGAACGACACAATAAATGAAATTAAGAATTATCTAGAAGGCATCAGTAGCAGAATAACTGAGGCAGAAGAACAGATAAGTAACCTGGAAGATAAAATAGTGAAAATAACTACTGCAGAGCAGAATAAAGAAAAAAGAATGAAAAGAATTGAGGGCAGTTTCAGATACCTCTGGGACAACATTAAACACACCAACATTCGAATTATAGGGGTCCCAGAAGAAGAAGAGAAAAAGAAAAGGACTGAGAAAACATTTGAAGAGAGATGATAGTTGAAAACTTCCCTAACATGGGAAAGAAAATAGTCAATCAAGTCCAGGAAGCACAGACAGTCCCGTACAGGATAAATCCAAGGAGAAACATGCCAAGACACATATTAATCAAACTATCAAAAATTAAATACAAAGAAAAAATATTAAAAGCAGCAAGGGAAGAGAAACAAATAACATACAAGGGAATCCCCATAAGGTTAACAGCAGATCTTTTAGTAGAAACTCTGCAAGCCGGAAGGCAGTGGCAGGACATATTTAAAGTGATGAAAGGGAAAAACCTACAACCGAGATTACTCTACCCAGCAAGGATCTCATTCAGATTCGATGGAGAAATTAAAACCTTTATAGACAAGCAACAGCTAAGAGAATTCAGCACCACCAAACCAGCTTTGCAACAAATGCTGAAGGAACTTCTCTAAGTGGGAAACACGAGAGAAGAAAAAGACCTACAATAACAAACCCAAAACAATTAATAAAATGGTAATAGGAATGTGCATATCGATAACTACCTTAAATGTAAGTGGATTAAATGCTCCAGCCAAAAGACATAGACTGGCTGAATGGATAGAAAAACAAGACCCGTACATATGCTTTCTACATGAGACCCACTTTAGACCGAGGGACACATACAGACTGAAAGTGAGGGGATGGAAAAAGATATTCCATGCAAATGGAAATCAAAAGAAAGCTGGAGTAGCAATTCTCATATCAGACAAAATAGACTTTAAAATAAAGACTATTACCAGAGACAAAGAAGGACACTACATAATGATCAAGGGATCAATCCAAGAAGAAGATATAACAATTGTAAATATCTATGTACACAGCATAGGAGAACCTCAATACATAAGGCAAATACTAACACCATAAAAGTGGAAATTGACAGTAACATAATCATAGTAGGAGATATTAACACCCCTCTTTCACCAATGGACAGATCATCCAAAATGAAAATAAATAAGGAAACATAATCTTTAAATGATACATTAAACATGATGGACTTAGTTGATATTTATAGGACATTCCATCCAAAAACAACAGAATACACTTTCTTCTCAAGTGCTCATGGGACATTCTCCAGGATAGATCATATCTTGGGTCACAAATCAAGCCTTGGTAAATTTAAGAAAATTGTAGTTTTATCAAGTATATTTTCTGACCATAATGCTATGAGACTAGATATCAATTACAGGAAAAAAATCTGTAAAAAATACAAACACACAGAAGCTAAACTATATACTACTAAATAACTGAGAGATCACTGAAGAAATCAAAGAGGAAATCAAAAAATATCTAGAAACAAATGACAATGAAAACATGGTGATGCAAAAACTATGGAATGCAGCAAAAGCAGTTCTAAGAGGGAAGTTTATAGCAATACAATCCTACTGCAAGAAATAAGAAACATCTCAAATAAAAACCTAACCTTACACCTAAAGCAATTAGGGAAAGAACAAAAAGCCCCCAAAGTTAACAGAAGGAAAGAAATCATAAAGATCAGATCAGAAATAAATGAAAAAGAAATAAAGGAAACGATAGCAAAGATCAGTAAAACTAAAAACTGGTTCTTTGAGAAGATAAACAAAATTGATAAACCATTAACCACACTCATCAAAAAAAAAAGGGAGAAGACTCAAACCAACAGAATTAGAAATGAAAAAGGAGAAGTCACAACTGACACTGCAGAAATAGAAAGAATCATGAGAGACTATTACAAGCAGCTATATTCCAATAAAATGGACGACCTGGAAGAAATGGACAAATTCTTAGAAAAGCACAACCCTCGAGGACTGAACCAGGAAGAAATAGAAAGTATAAAGAGACCAATCACAAGCACTGAAATTAAAACTGTGATTAAAAATCTTCCAACAAACTACCACCGAGAACCAGATGACTTCACAGGTGAATTCTATCAAACATTTAGGGAAGAGCTAACACCTATCCTTCTCAAACTCTTCCAAAATATCACAGAGGGAGGAACACTCCCAAACTCATTCTGTGAGGCCACCATCACCCTAAAACCAGGCAAAGATGTCAGAAAAAAAGAAAGTTACAGGCCAATAGCACTGATGAACATAGGTGCAAAAATCCTCAACAAAATACTAGCAAACAGAATCCAACAGTACATTAAAAGGATCATATAGCATGAACAAGTGGGGTTTATCCCAGGAATGCAAGGATTCTTCAATATATGCAAATCAATCAATGTGATACACCATATTAACAAAATGAAGGATAAATACCATATGGTAATCTCAATAGATGCAGAAAAACCTTTTGACAAAATTCAACACCCAGTTATGATAAAAACTCTCCAGAAAGTAGGCATAGAGGGAACCTACCTCAACATAATAAAGGCCATATATGACAAACCGACAGCCAACATCATTCTCAATGGTGAAAAACTGAAACCATTTCCTCTCAGCTCAGGAACAAGACAAGGTTGTCCACTCTCACCACTATTACTCAACATAGTTTTGGAAGTTTTAGCCACAGCAATCAGAGAAGAAAAAGAAATAAAAGGAATCGAAATTGGAAAAGAAGAAGTAAAAGTGTCACTGTTTGCAGATGATATGATAATATACATACCAAATCCTAAAGATGCTACCAGAAGACTACTAGAGCTAATCAATGAATTTGATAGAGTAGCAAGATACAAAATTAATGCACAGAAATCTCTTGCATTCCTATACACTAATGATGAAAAAGCTGAAATAGGAATTAAGGAAACATTCCCAGTTACCATTGCAATGCAAAGAATAAGATACCGGGCTTCCCTGGTGGTGCAGTGGTTGAGGGTCCGCCTGCCGATGCAGGGGATGCAGGTTCGTGCCCCGGTCTGGAAGGATCCCACGTGCTGTGGAGTGGCTGGGCCCATGAGCCATGGCAGCTGGGCCTGTGCATCCAGAGCCTGTGCTCCGCAACGGGAGAGGCCACAACAGTGAGAGGCCAGCGTACTGGAAAAAAAAAACAAAGAATAAAATACCTAGGAATAAACCTAAGGAGACAAAAGACCTGTATGCCGAAAACTATAAGACACTGATGAAAGAAATTAAAAATGATACAAACAGATGGAGAGATATACCATGTTCTAGGATTGGAAGAATCAACATTGTGAAAATGAGTATACTACCCAAAGCAATCTACAGATTCAGTACAATCCCTATCAAACTACCAATGGCATTTTTCACAAAACTAGAACCAAAAATTTCACAATTTGTATGGAAACATAAAAGACCCCAAAAAGCCAAAGCAATCTTGAGAAAGAGATATGGAATTGGAGGAATCAGGCTCCCTGACTTCAGACTATACTACAAAGCTACAGTAATCAAGACAGTATGGTACTGGCAGAAAAACAGCGATATAGATCAATGGAACAGGATAGGAAGCCCAGATATAAACCCACGCACATATGCTCACCTTATCTTTGATAAAGGAGGCAAGAATATACAATGGGGGAAAGACAGCCTCTTCAATAAGTGGTGCTGGGAAAACTGGACAACTACATGTAAAAGAACGAAATTAGAGCACTCCGTAACACCATACACAAAAGTGAACTAAAAGTGGATTAAAGACCTAAATGTAAGGCCAGACACTATAAAACTCTTAGAGGAAAACATAGGCAGAACACTCTATGATATAAATCACAGCAAGATCCTTTTTCACCCACCTCCTAGAGAAATGGAGATAAAAACGAAATTAAATGGGAGCTAATGAAACTTAAAAGCTTTTGCACAGCAAAGGAAACAAGATGGAAAGACAACCCTCAGAATGGGAGAAAATATTTGCAATTGAAGCAACTGACAGAGGATTAATCTCCAAAATTTACAAGCAGCTCATGCAGCTCAATATCAAAAAAACAAACAACCCAATCCAAAACTGGGCAGAAGACCTACATAGACATTTCTCTAAAGAAGATATACAGATTGCCAACATACACATGACAGGATGCTCAACATCACTAATCATTAGGGAAATGCAAATCAAAAATACAATGAGATATCACCTCACACTGGTCAGAATGGCCATCATCAAAAAATCTACCAACAATAAATTGTGGAGAAGGTGTGGAGAAAAGGGAACCCTGTTGCACTGTTGGTGGGAATGTAAATTGATATAGCCACCTTGGAGAACAGTATAGAGGTTCCTTAAAAACATAAAAGATGAACTACCATATGACCCAGCAATCCCACTACTGGGCATATACCCTGAGAAAACCATAATTCAAAAAGAGTCATGTACCAGAATGTCATTGCAGCTCTGTTTATAATAGCCAGGACATGGAAGCAACCTAAGTGCTGATCGACAGATGAATGGATAAAGAAGATGTGGCACGTATATACAATGGAATATTACTCGGCCATAAAAAGAAACAAAAGTGAGTTATTTGTAGTGAGGTGGATCCACTTAGAGACTGTCATCCAGAGTGAAGTATGTCAGAAAGAGAAAAACAAATACCATATGCTAACACATATATATGGAATCTAAAAAAAACAGAAAAATATTCTGAAGAACCTAGGGGTAGGACAGGAATAACGACGCAGACGTAGAGAATGGACTGAGGACATGGGGAGGGGGAAGGGTAAGCTGGGACAAAGTGAGAGAGTGGAATGGACATATATACACTACCAAATGTAAAATAGGTAGCTAGTGGGAAGCAGCTGCCTAGCACAGGGAGATCAGCTCTGTGCTTTGTGACTACCTAGAAGGGTGGGATAAGGAGTGTGGGAGGGAGACCCAAGCGGGAGTGGATATGGGGATATTCTTATACATATAGCTGATTCTCTTTGTTATATAGCAGAAACTAACACACTACTGTAAAGCAGTTATACTCCAATAAAGTTGTTAAAAAAAATTATTCCCAGTGAAAGAAGCCAGACACGAAAGACCACATACTATATGATTCCATTGATATGGAAGGCCAGAATAGGGATAGAAGGTAGGTTAGTGGTTGCCTAGGGTTGGGGGTGGAGATGGGAGACACAGGATTGATAGCTGTGGGTGAAGAGTTTCTTTTTTAGGGAGATGAAAATGTCCTAAAATTGACTGTAGGTATGGTTGCACACATCTATGAATATAATGAAAACAATGAATTGCACACTTTAGGTAGATTGTTTATGTGAATTATACCTCAATAAAGCTGTCAAAAAGAGAAAAAAAAAAGAAATAATATTATTATATTATGTCTAATTCTAAGAAAACTATCCCATAACTAACACTTAAGGAAGACTTATTTTGTTCCAGAGTTTGTTCTATGCATTATACAAATATTATCTTGATAATCCTCACACTTCCTTACTATTACCTAATTTTCAGAAATGCTAAGGCACAGTGAGATAGTTACTTGCTGATAGTATAACACATAACAAATGATAGAGTCACAATCTGACCCTTTGCGATATGGATCCAAAGGAAGATAAGGAGCTTGCTCTTTTTACTTTCAAAGCAGACGTCATTACATACCTTATGATAATGACGGATTCATGTCTTTGTATGATTATGAATAGACTGTTTTCCTTTTGTAAAAAAATGGAAAGTTTTGTGACATTAAACCACTTTTCATTGTTGTTCAAATAGATATTTTACAATGTCAATTTATATTCAGTGAGACACTCAAATTATGTTCTGTTCCTTTAATGGTTTTCCTTGCACTATGTTTTCAGAATTCGGTATCTTCAATAAAACAAGTATTCCTTGATTTTGTAGATACTGACTTTCCTCCATGTGATTTGTCTTTGTCAAGTGAGTCAATTTTATATGGCTCATTTAGTGCATTTTACTTGTGATCACCTTTGGGGGGAGAATTAGGTAAAATGAATTTTTCTCCACTTTTTCTTTTTTTTTACGAAGGATGCAAATAAGTATAAATTAGCTTCATAATACAAAGACCTAGACAGTAGAGTACAAGGATTCTTTTGGGGAACTGATTTCTGGTCTTGTTGTGGTAGACAAGGGGGTGCACTGCCCAGATCCCCTTCAAAATAAGACTTCCTGCTCAGATGTGGGTGAGGAAGCAGCTTCTGTCTGTCACTTTTTCAGGATCAGCCTGTGCTGCCAAGTGCTACCTTATTATACCTGAGGTCCTGCACTTCCTGGGCAGCCCACATCCCTTGATCGAGGAAGACAGAGGGAGAAAACACCCAGCCATTTCAGTCTATCACGGGGATCTTAGATGCCAGTACTTTCTCCAGACTGGAGCTGGGTTGGCTGAGGCTTTGTGGCATCTACATTGTAGTTCAGCTTCTTCTTCTGCCCAGTGCTTCTTTTTCTCCCTTCCTTTTGTAGATATTAATCCCCAATAAACTATATTTCACTCCAAACTCCATTTTAGCACCTGTTTTGGGAGAATCCAACCTGTGACACCTATACTCTATAGACTATAGTTCCTTCCTATTGTAAAATGATGGGGTTACACTTTACTCTTTATTATGTAAACATATTATTGTGGTAATCATTATCAAATTTTCATATATTTTAGGTAAAGAAATCAAGACATAGTTTTGTGTTTGTAAATATGATAAACCACTTGGCTTCTAGCCCCCTCAACATTCTAATCCCCATATGTGAACTCTACCTTTGTTTAGGTCTAGCAGCCCAATTCTGTTCATGGCCAAGGGGACTATAAGCAACATGGTCTTAGTCATTGAACAGCTTAAGAAATTGCCTTCTTTATTGTTTTCATAACAAGTAGAGAGTGCTTTCCATGGGCCTGTCAGCCTCCCCTTCCCTAGCTGTTATTGGGATCTTGCAAGAACACCAGCTGTTAGTTGGCCTTACCTCTGACCTCAGATACAAATAATTGAAGCTAATGGACTGACTAAATCAGTTGATTCTTTTTCATGATGTTGACTCATACTGAAATTTGTCTTTTTCTTATTGCTGGGGTTTTTTGGCTTCTAACACTTCTTGAAACTTACACACATGCGCATGCACACACGTGCGCACACACACAGAAACTTGTTGCCAAATTTTTATGCATAAGGAAAAGCTTATAAAAGTCTGACAGAAAGCCTATATATCTCAAAAGAACTAACAAATTGCAAAGTGCCTGCAAAAGCAACTTCCTCTCCACCCTCAATTCCCTGAGTGCTACTGTGATGGGGATTCTGTTTCTCTGTAATCCATCTATGTCCTTATGCTTGAATGCCTTAGAGGTATCTAGAATTCAAGAGATAGAGTAAAATCTTCCTTGCATTTTTTTACTCTTTTGTACTTTTGTTTCTATCTCTATTTATTTTGTGGTATGTGTGAGTGTTTTTAAACAAAATTGGAGCAAAATACCACCTTTTTTTTTTTTTTTTTTTAAACGAAAGCCAAATCTCATGAGTGGTAATTTATTGTTGAGTTCAACATTTTGTTTTATGAAAAGCAGTTTATATAACTGAGAAATTAAGTATTACAGTGTGGTTATAAATAGGTAAAATCATTTTTCTGCTTTTTATTGATATAACAACAATGACAGTCTTTCTTAATTTACCAGCTAATGTCTAGACAGTTCTAATAAAAAGATAAATGGGAGTATTAAATATCTCTTCATTGTAATACAGAAGCATTTTAAGGGAGATCCTCAAAATACTAAATGAAATTTAGATCTAAACATCCTTATGGATCATCAGATGTGATCCTTGTATAAAATGAGTGTTCTACCTGCTGAACCAGAATATTTTAAAGCCCAACCACTTCACTTTCAAGTTTCTTTCTGCTCTACTAATGTTAAAGGTTACCTTTTCTTCCTAACCATGAAAGCTATTACTCCCCAGTGGCAGGGAAAATGCTAACTTGTTAGTTCCAGTACAAGTGTATTCAACAGCACCAGTTTTTTCTTCATAATAGCATATCTACTTTTCTTATGTCATCCCACAGGGAAGTCATCATAGGGAATTTGAGATACCGATAAAAAAAATAGAGGCTTCCCTGGTGGCGCGGTGGTTAAGAATCCGCCTGCCAATGCAGGGGACTCAGCTTCAAGCCCTGATCTGGGAAGATCCCACATGCTGGGGAGCAAGTAAGCCCGTGTGCTACAGCTACTGAGCCTGCGCTCTAGAGCCCACGAGCCACAACTACTGAAGCCTGTGGGCCTAGAGCCCATGCTCCGCAACAAGAGAAGCCACAGCAATGAGAAGCCTGCACACCACAATGAAGAGCAGACCCTGCTCCACACAACTAGAGAAAGCCTGCACGCAGCAACGAAGACCCAACACAGCCAAAAATATAAATAAATTAAAAAAATATATATATATATAATAGTCCATCTAAAATCACAGCAAAGATAGAAACCTGAATGGACCTTGATTACAGAACTAGGTAACTTCCTGTAGATATTGGCTATTGAACTTTCAGTGTGAGAAAGTTGGAGTCCTGGGATACTGTAGGTTGGTGTATATCTCAATGAACAAAATTTAAGACTTCCATAATATAGCAAATGGTTATGACAAAGGCTAAATATTAGTAAAACAGTTGCTTGTCTTCACTGGCAAGCAGTGAAGACAGTTTTCCTCTGCCTGGAGAAGACAATGGGAGGGAGGCCTGTGAGGGAGAATTTTAACACCTCCTCCAACCTGTGAAACCTGACCACTGGGAGGAAAGGTGGACTAGGGGCTTCTCAGGGCTATAATCAGGGAGAGGGAGTTTAACTGGTTAGACATGCACTTGGGGAGACTGATTCATTTATATTTGATTACATTCCCCAAAATTCAGGTAATTTCTACCAATGAAAATACTGATGTCAAGCTATAGACAAGAGAAAAGATGTTTAAATTTTCCTCACTTATTTCCATCATATAAATATGAATGTAATACTGTTTACACATACATAAAGTTATAAATATAAATATTACTCAATGAGTCATAAAGTCTTAGATTTAGAAAGACAGAGATCTTCTAGTGCAACTTCCTATTCACTATGGAAAATTCTTTCTTTTTTTTTTTTCTTTTTTTTGCGGTACGTGGGCCTCTCACTGTTGTGGCCTCTCCCGTTGCGGAGCACAGGTTCCGGACGCGCAGGCTCAGCGGCCATGGCTCACGGGCGTAGCCGCTCTGCGGCATGTGGGATCTTCCCGGACCGGGGCATGAACCCGTGTCCCCTGCATCGGCAGGCGGACTCTCAACCACTGCACCACCAGGGAAGCCCAAATTCTTCTTTCTTTATGACAGATGTTCAATAGATATTTACTGAGCACCAACTTAGTGAAAGAACAAAATATAAATAAGGCACATTCTCCTCCCTTTTAGAACACAAAGCCTAGTTGAGCTTGAAAAGATACTGAAGATAGCAACAATTTGGACCTCCAAAATTATGGGTTTTTCCCTTATAAATTATGCTCTTAGATATTGACGTTTAACTCTATTCACCCTGAATTACAGATTTGGTTCTCTTAGAGAACTGATAGCACTTAATGTGAAAATATATCAGGCTACTCTAGCTTTTGGCTTTCAGAAAAAGCCATTCACAGGACATCACCTCTGCTAAATAGAACTTTTTGTGCTTTTCAAACGTTAATGTACAAGCACATCACCTAGGATTTTAGTAAAATGAAGATTCTAATTTATTTAGTTGGAGTGGGACCTGAAACTCTGCATTTCTAATGAGCCCCTTAGATGCCATGCTGCTCTTCAGAGGGCCATTTTGGACAGCCTACTGCTCTTGAGCTTTTCTCTTTACCCAGTTATATTACTATTTTCCGAAGAAAGACAATGGTAGTGATAAAATTCCAATCCCATCAATGATTTCTGTAATCATGGCAAATCAGACCTGATTCTAGTATTCTAGTCAGTTTTATTATTGCTTATAAAGTTCTATAATTGATTTGTAACTTGTGGGAGCATCTTAAATTTACTTTCAAATGTTCTGGTCTTTTAACGTCTCAAGCACTGATAGTTTCCAATTTAGTTTTCTGTGAAAGGCAAATAGTTTTCCTTTTCCTTTTTAAACGAATAAATTGTGGAATTTTAATTCTTAGGCACTTTTAACAAGGAGGTCTTTAATACATGGTTATCTATTGAGGAAAATGATTTTCAATATGATAAATATTATGAATTAAAATAAATTCTTTTTTCTGCCTTGCACTGTTTCATTGGTGTCTAACTGGCCTTTAACATGGTATTAATAATTTTTATATTTATTTATGCTTTTGAATTTTTACATATATAAGAAAGAGCACCTGCTTGTTATGTAGAGAATAAATTCCTCCAGCACTGCTGCTTCCTTCCAAGTGAAGGGAGCTCCTCTTAGATAAACCTTCTGTTTTCTCTCCACACCATCACTCATTCCTCTGGAAGGAGGAAGAACACCTTACTTTATTGATGATTTAGGGTAGATAATTAACTGTAAGCCAAGCCCTTTTTCTTTTCTTCCTCTTTGTTAGCTGGCTTTCAACAGAGAGCATATTATCTGCTTTGTCCCTTTATGCCATGGGACTTATAAGGCCACGCCCCACTTCCTACCATAGAGATGTGACCAGATGGATATCTGTGTAATTGTAGAGGTCAATATCAGAGAGCTCACTTAGCCACAGGTATGAATTATGTCTTGCAATATTGGCTGATTGGTAATACAGTTGATATTTTAATTTCCATAAGCTGATTACTTTGTCTGGATTGGCTCAGATTTGGGTGGAAAGAGAGGTACATTAAAAAAAATATATTGTCATACTGTAATATTACTATGTGCCTTTCATTTATGTAAGTCATACCTAAATAAAAACTGAATATGAGACAAAAATAATTGCTATAGAAAATGAAAACACTAGCTTGAAAAGATATATGTACCTCCATGTTCATTGCAGCATTATTTACAATAGCCAAGATATGGAAACAACCTAAGTGCCAACTGATGGATAAATGGATATGGTAGATATGGTATATATATGCAATGGAATATTATTCAGCCATATAAAAGAATGAAATCTTCCCATTTGTGATAATACGGATGGACCCTGAGTGCATTATGCTTAGTGAGATAAGTCAGACAGAGAATTACAAATACTGTATGATATCACATGTGGAATCTAAAACCAAAGCCAAAAACAAAACCCAAGCTCATAGATACAGAGAACAGATCAGTGGTTGCCAGAGGTGGAGATTCAGATATGGGTGAAATGGGTAAAGGGAGTCAAAAGGTACAAACTTCTAGTTATAAAATAAATAAGTTGTCGGGATGTAATGTACAGTGTGGTGATTACAGTTAATAATGCTGTATTGCATATTTGAAAGTTGCTAAGAGAGTACATCTTAAAAGTTTTCATTACAAGCAAAAAAATTCTGCAACTATGGTGACAGATGTTAACTAGAATTATTGTGATCATTTTGCAATAAAAACAAATATGGAATTATTATTTTATACACCTGAAACTAATATAATATTGTATGTCAAATGTACCTCAAGAAAAAAAAATTGCTATAAGACAGTAAGAAAAACAAGAGACAACTTCTGTATAGGGGAAGAATTAATGGAAAATTGAATTGGGCCTTAAAAATAGTTTTTAATAGTGTTAAAAGGTGGTAATAAAAAGTCATAATATTTCAAAGGAGATAATTACATGAGCAATCACAGAAATATAAAATTAAAGTTCTAATTTAGAAAATGATAACCTTCTTTAGCTAAAAGATGAGTTATATGCAGAGTTTGTGTGTGTGTGTGTGTGTGTGTGTGTGTGTGAAGGGCAAATTCCAGAAAAAGAGTAATTGTACTTATATTTTTAGGTGTCTTGAAAGTCCACTGAAAATTTTATTTTGAAGAACAATTGAAGATTTCAGTAAGAAAGTGACTTGATCTGATCTGTATTTAAAGGAAATAACTCTAGAAACTTTACGAAGGCAGAAATAGAGTGGAGGAGATAAATGATCAATTAGAAATAAAAATTAGAACAGGTTAAGAGTAATTGGAATTTGACCCAGGGCCTTAAAAGTGGGAATATAAAGGAAGGAATGTTTTTGAGAGACTTTGAAGAAGTACAATCTTTATTGCTTAGCAACTGAATAAATGTGGGAGAAATGGGGGAAAATGATAACCATAAATAAAATTTTATGCCTAGTTATGAGTGGGACTGTAATGAAATTAAATAGAAATATGATTTCAGAAAGACTAATGTTTAATGGAAACTTAAATGTTTAATGGCAAGTTTAATGGAAAAGTTAAGTGTAGTTTTAGATATGATGGGTTTTTAGTGCTCTTGAGACATCTAAGGCATCTACAGAATAAAAACTGAATTTGAGGTTGTAGTCAATTGACACTTCAGACATTTGGATTTTGAGAATTACTGGTAGTGAAGGGTGAAGCTGTGGAGGTAATGACTTAAAAATAGAGAGTATAGGGGCTTCCCTGGTGGCTCAGTGGTTGAGAGCCCGCCTGCCGATGCAGGGGACACGGGTTTGTGCCCCGGTCTGGGAGGATCCCACATGCCGTGGAGCGTCTGGGCCCGTGAGCCATGGCCGCTGTGCCTGCGCGTCCGGAACCTGTGCTCCGCAACGGGAGAGGCCACAACAGTGAGAGGCCCGCGTACCGCAAAAACAAAACAAAACAAAAAGTATATTAACAAAATGTTAGGAAGAATGGCTGTGGAAACAAGCTTAGGGAATATATTTGAGTAATTGGACTAGGGAGAGATAAACAATTATGGACTATAGAAATGAACTTTGCATACACGTTTGTCTATATAATTAATGAAATTTGAGGTTGGTGTTTATGTTAAGAAACTTCTAAATGTTACTCAAACTTTATGATTTACCAAATACAATGGGAAGATGGAAAAGACCATCTCTTAATACCTCAAACAAAAGTACTGAATTCATTGCTTGATAAGCAATGGAAAGCTATACTTGGAAGGTTCAGTTTCCCCCCAGAAAGCAACAACTAACCTCATAGGGGATTTTGGGGGTGTGGCTTTAAGAGATTAGCAAACATCAAAAAGTAGGAGGGTTTGATTAAATGATTGATTACATGATTACTGGTGGCTTGCTTTTATAGGTTTGGGGACTGATGTAAAATGGTCTGAAATTGATTCTGGTTCAGCAGGTGTCTTCGTGGAGAAGTTCCAGTACACTGTTGGAGCAAAAAAGATACAAGTTCGGACTCATTGGAGAGGGTAAGAGGAACAGTTTGGTTTTACTGGCATCATTCCTCCCCTAAGGTCTTGGACCTTGATTTCTCCCATGGGGGAAAGTGAGAGTGTGTGAGTGAGCTCCCAGCTTCCCAAACTATGTGGAACACTGACAGAGAGACTCACTTCTCTTTCATCCCATCCAGGGTACTGATTCATGAGCTGTATTACTAGGGAGTGGGACGAGTCTGAGAGAGTGGCAGCTAGGGCTCTCAAAGGGCATTAAAGAAGCACAGATCCTATTAAGTAATGACATCAACAACTCCATCAAGAAGCCAATGAGCCTTTAGGGATGCCTCACCTGCATTTTCCAGTAACTGGCCCACAAGCATCCCAAGCACTCTGTGTGCCTCACATACATGCATTCCCATCCTCTAGCTGACTTGCTGTGTGCACTCCCAATGGTGGTGTTGAGAGCAAGCTTTGGGAGACAGCTAATGAGGAAACAGAGAAGGCTGGCTCAAATCTGCAGGCCAGGGGAGACCACAAACATGAGCTTTAGCACCACCTTTGGGAAAACAAAAAGGTGTGTCGCTGGATTGAGAGGAGGCATACTTGCTTACAAATTTTGCCACAAGAGGGAGAAAAATTGCGGAGCAGGTGAGTTCACAGAAGGTCTGAGAAAGCATCAGAATACTTAACAGGGATGAGGGAAGATATTTCTCTCCTGAGGCAGTTAGTAAAGACTGGAGAAGGTGACTGCTACTTAAAAGTGAAGAGAGCAGTGCAAAACTTAAAGGAACATGAAAAATCAAGGAAACATGACACCATCAAAGGATCACAGTAATCTTTCAGTAGTCAATCCTAAAGCTATGGAGATCTGTGATTTACCCAGTAAAGAATTAAAAGTAACTGTTTTAGTGAAACTCAATGAGCTCCAAGAAAACACAGAAGGGTAATCCAACAAAATCAGGAAAACAATACACAACAAAATGAGATGTTTAACAAAAAGATAGAAATCATAAAAAAGAACCAAATAGAAATTCTGGAGTTGAAGAATAAGACGAATGAAATGAAAAATGCAAATGAAAACATCACCAGAATGTTTTCAATAGTAGAAAGAATCTGTGAGTTAGATGAAAGGAACTTTGAAATTATCAAGGAGAACAAAGATAAAAGAATGAAAGAGTGAAGAAAAGCTATGTAATCTATGGAATACCATCAAAAAAAAAAATTGCAAATTGATGGGGTTCCAGAAGGAGAAGAGAGGGAGCAGGGGGCAGAAAGCTTATGTAAAGAAATAATGGCAGGACTTCCCTGGTGGTCGAGTGGTTAAGAATCTGCCTTCAAATGCAGGGGACGTGGGTTCAATCCCTGGTTGGGGAACTAAGATTCCACATGCTGTGGGGCAGCTACACCTGCGTGCTCTAGAGCCCGCGTACCACACAGAGAGAGCCCACGTGCTGCAACTACTGAGCTCGTGCACCACAACTGGAGAGAAGCCTGCATGCCGCAACAAAAGATCCTGCATGCCACAACAAAGATCCCACATGCTGTGACGAAGACCCGACGCAGCCAAATAAATTAAAAAAAAAAAGAAATAATGGCTGAGAGCTTTCCAAAGCTAGGGAGAGATTTAGATATCCAAGTTCAAGAAACTCATAGGTCACCAAACAAACTCAACTTAAAGAGATCCTTCCCAAGACACGTTACACTAAAACAGTCAAACATCAAAGGCAAAGAGAGAATCTAAAAAAGCAACAAGAGAATAGGAGCTTATAACATAAAAGGGACCCCCACTAGGCTAATAGTGGATTTCTCATAAGAAACTTTACAGGCCACTAGAGAGTGGGATGATATATGCAAAGTGCTAAAAGAAAAACAAACAAAACACTGCCAACAAGAATATTCTATACAGAAAAGTTATCCTTCAGAATTGAAGGAAATGATCCAGCAATCCCACTTCTGGTAATATGTCCAAAGGAATTGAAATCAGGATTTTGAAGAGATATCTACACTCCCATGTTTATGGCAGCATTGTTCACAATAGTCAAGATATGGAAACCACCTAAGTGTTTGTCTATAGATGAATGGATAAAAAGATCCTGCCGAGGAAATCCTGCCGTTTGTGACAACATGGGTGAACCTTGAGGACGTTATGAAAAATGAAGTAAGTCAGAGAGAGAAAGACAAATACTGTATCATATCACTTATATATGAAATCTAAAAAGCCAAACTCATAGAAACCAAGAGAAGAATGGTGGTTGCCTGGGGCTGGGAATTGGGGGAAGTGGGGAGATATTGGTCAAAGGGTACAAATTTCCAGCTATAAGATGAGTAAGTTCTGAGTATCTAATGTAACAGCATGATAATTATATTTAACAATACTGTATTATATACCTGAAAGTTGCTGAGAGTATAAATCTTTAATGTTCTCACCACTAAAGAACTAGTAATTATGTGAGGTGATGGAGGTGTTAGGTAACATGACTGTGGTCATCATTTTGCAGTAAAAGTATATCAGATCAACGTGTTGTACCTCTTAAGCTTACACAATGTTGTATGTCAATTATATATCAATAAAGCTGGAGGTAAAAAGTACATATGGGTGTTGAGGAGGCAGTTTTGGAAAGATAATGGTTTTTGAGGAGAGGAAGGTTAAAAAAAAGTGAAATGGATACTGTATTTCAAGGAAAAATAAATCTGGGGGAAATTTTAAAGTTTGTAGAAAGCAAAAGAAAACAACAGAAATTGGAAAGACAGACACATACACTCCTCAAAAGGCCATCTAATAAAGAAAGTGCAGTTTTATACACTAACAGAAGAGATTTCTCTTGAAATAAGAGTCTTGTGAGCTACTCCAAGCCATCAACTTTGTTTATCAAATGTGGCAACAGGGCAGTCTTCACACAACTCTACACAAAACTACTAAAGAATAAAACTGAAGAGAATAAAAATATTTTACCTAATAAAATTTCCCTTCCCTGCACAAAAAACAATTATGAAGCAAAAGGCTGTTTTAACACAAAATACCAAGCTGAATTAAATATGTTCAAACAAAAATTTGAGGATATAAAAACAAGCAGGATTTAACCTTAGTTTTTACTAAGAAGAAAAATGGACAAAAAGAGGAAAAAATTAAATGAGAGTTCTGTATTCTAAGAAAATAGAAAAGTCATAACAGGAGAAAAATCATAACAGATTTGAAGACTAAATTACAGATGCTCAAGTAAAAATATACGCCAGTGAAATTTTAAGAATGACTTTAAAGGAAAAAAACTGTACTGTGATCATGTTGGTACACCCTTATGAATGGAAAGACCAATACCCTGCCATATATAGGCCCACTGGTTCTTTGCTCATGTGGAGGACAGAGCACTCACCATGTGACATGCTGATTTCCACACTCTTAAAAGATGATGGCTAACTAGAATCCTCTAAAATGCCTTTGCTGCTGCTGCCTTTGCCTCTGTTTCCAAAAATGGTCCTCATTCTCAGGGTTATAGGTAAAACACACCCAAGACATTACTGTGGTGTAGTCAAGGAAAAACCCAGCATAAGCCTGTGATTCTAAGCCCAGTAAAGCCATGGGAACACCTTTAACCCGGACAA
Organism: Phocoena sinus; assembly: GCF_008692025.1. Lineage (NCBI taxonomy): Eukaryota > Metazoa > Chordata > Mammalia > Artiodactyla > Phocoenidae > Phocoena > Phocoena sinus. Next base: position 48,196,762 of record NC_045769.1, read on the forward strand.
TAATTATTTGAGACTCTCTGGAGTAAGAAACTTGTAAATATTAGCAGTATAGAGAGGACACTCTCTCCCTTAAGTATATCCGTTAACTACCGCAAAAAATTCAAAACACAATAACAACAACAAAATCCCCCAAAACCCTGGGTACAGGAGGAGGAAACTCAACACTCAAACAGAAGCCCACAGTTTGACCCAATTGGAAACCAAAATTTCCTAAAATAATGCCTACAACAAAAAGATAAAAGGGCACTGGTTGGCATTTGTGCCTCTACAACATAGTTTTTTTTTTGTTTGTTTGTTTTTTTGGCTGCGTTGGGTCTTTGTTGCTGTGCACGGGCTTTCTCTAGTTGTGGCGAGCGGGGCTACTCTTTGTTGAGCTGCACAGGTTTCTCATTGCTGTGGCTTCTCGTTGCGGAGCACGGGCTCTAGGTGCACGGGCTTCAGTAGTTGTGGCTCGTGAGCTTAGTTGTTCTGCGGCATGTGGGATCTTCCTGGACCAGGGCTCAAACCCGTGTCCCCTGCTTTGGCAGGCAGATTCTTGACCACTGCACCACCAGGGAAGCCCTACAACATAGGTTTTGAATTAACTTTAACATATGCCGAAATGCACCAATTGACAAAAGTTTATGTCTTAATTATGGGCCTCAAATTACAGTTTTTCCTGGAGATATGACTAAATTTAAGTGAGATGCCAACTAATTAACTAACATTCACAAATACTCTGTCCCCAGACAGTAGAATAAATATGTAAGGAACAAATACTAAGACAGACACAATATTCTGGGCCATAATCCATGTCTCAATAATTGTTAAAATATTCACATCATAAAAAGTATGTTGTGTGAGCCTAGTGGAATTAAGTTAGAAGTAAATTTAAAGAAAATCTAGAAACTGTCAACATATTTGGAAATTTTTTTTTTTCTGACCAAAAAATTTAATTAACCAAAAAATTACAATGGCAGAGAAAATAATAACAATAAAGAGAAATTATAAGAAGTGGGATGGGCTTCCCTGGTGGCGCAGTGGTTGAGAGTCTGCCTGCCGATGCAGGGGACGCGGGTTCGTGCCCCGGTCTGGGAGGATCCCGCGTGCCGCGGAGCGGCTGGGCCCGTGAGCCATGGCCGCTGAGCCTGCGCGTCCGGAGCCTGTCCTCCGCAACGGGAGAGGCCACAACAGTGAGAGGCCCGCGTAACGCATAAAAAAAAAAAAAAAAAAAAAAAAAAAAAAAAAGAAGTGGGAGTCAGGGTAGAAAAAATGCAAAGGCCTTGCTCTCTAGGAGACCAGTACTGCAGCTGGGCTGGCCTCAGCCCCAGCCCCTTCTGAGTTTTCTTTGGCTGCTGGCGTCTTGTCTTCCCCCATGAGACGAATGTTGTGCTTTTCCCGGAATTCATTTATTTCTTTCCCCTTTGCCAGAAACCGCTGTGTCAGTGTCTCAATAATCTTCTGTATCTGCTCCTGGTTGTTCTCCAGGGCAGGCAGCACCTCTTTGACAGTTTGCTCTATCAGCACCCTCCAACCATGCGGTAGCACTTGCAGGTTTCATCTACCTCCTTCAGAGTATCAATCACTAGACAGTGCTCATTCAACTCCGTCTCCAACTCAGCTGCTTTGGAGGCCAGGCCCCCGCTGTTCCTGCCGAAGGCGATGGAAGCCAGCAATTACTTGCTCTGCTGACATGAACCCCCTTCCCGGAGTTGCTCCGGCTGCTCTTGCCAGGGCGACCACTGCTCTCTGCCATCTTCATTGCTTGCTGGGCTTCCAGTCTGCCCATATTTGGAAATTTAAGTACGTAATTCTGAAAAACCCACCAGCAAAGAAAGAAACAACAGAAATTTTAAAGTATTTTAAGCTGAATGAAACAAAAAAAATTTGTGCAACGCAGCTAAAGACTGCCTATATAGGAATTTATACCACTAAATATTTAGATTAAAATATAAATCTCAAGACAATAATATAAACTTGATCTTAAGAAATTAGAGAAAGAAAAATGCATTAGGCCGGAAAGTAATCATAAGACAGGAAACAATAAAGATCAGAGTGGATATCAATGAAACAGAAAACAAAAACAACAGAAAAAACTGAAGAAACAAAAATCCATTTCTTTGGAAAGATCATTGAATGTATAAACATTTGCTACAACTGATGAAAAGAAAAGCTAAATAAGACAGAATTACCCATACCATAAGAGAGAGGGCATCACTATGGATTCTGCAATTTTTAAAAGGAAAATAAGGGGGAAATTATGAACTATTTTATATAAACAAATTTGAAAATTTGTATGAAATGAACAAAGGTTTTGAGGGATAGAAACTATCAAATCTCACTCAGGAAGAAACAGCCTGAAAACCCCAAATAAATGAGAGAAAATGAATAAGTAGTTAAAAAGCTTTATGCAAAAGAAACTCTAGGTCTAGGTGCCTTAAATGGTAAGTTCTACTAAAGATTTAAGGAAGTAATAACTCCAGTACTATACATACAGACAATAGAAGTGGAGGGGACATGTCCCAGCTCATTTTTTGAGGCCAGCATAAATTCTACAAGACACAAAAATATAGATCATTAGCTGTTATCAACATATACACAAAAATTATTAATAAAATTTTATCCAATTGAATCCAATGATGTATATAAAAGATAAAACATCATGATCAAGTGGATTTTATGCAAAGAATGCAATGTTGGTTTGATACTAAAAAATCAATCAGTATAATCGTATTAACAGGTTAGAAAAAAATATAGGTTAGATAAACCAACCTATATTTGTGAATAAAAGTCTAAGTCATTAGGAATAGAATATAACTTCCCCAATATAATGAAGAGCTTTAAGAAAAGCAATAGCTAACACCATATTTAATGGGTAAAAACTGGTTGTTTACCTCTAACATGGAGACAATGGCAAAGATATCCTTTCTCCTCACTTCTTTTTACTCTTTTGCTGGAATTCCTAACTATTGTAGTAAAGTAAGGAAAAGAAATATAAGACATACAGATTGGAAAGAAAGAGGTAAAACTTTTTTATTTGTGGAATATCTAATTATGTAGAAAATGCAAAGAAAGCTATGAAAAACCTACTAGAACTAATTTATGAGTGTAGTGAGGTTCCAAGATATGTAAATGTATGAAAATCTCTCCAAGATATGTAAATTTATGAAAAGGAATGAGAATGTTCATTGCAGAATTATTCACAATAACCAAGATGTGGCAACAACCCAGTGTCCATGATGGGACAAAAAAATGTGGTATACACATACAATGGAATATTATTCAGTCAGAAAAAAAGGAGATCCTATCCCTTGAAACAGTATAGATGAATCTGAAAGACATTATGCTACGTTGAATAAGTCAGTCAAAGATGAACAAATATTGCATGGTACCATTTATGTGAGATATCTAAAATAGTCAAATTATAGAAGCAGAAAATAGAATGGTGGTTGCCACGGGATGGGAGGAGAGGGGGAAATGGGGAGTTGTTGTTCAATAGATGTTAATTTATAGTTATACAAGATGAATAAGCTCTAGAAATCTGCTGTGCAACATAGTACTTGTAGTTAACAATCGATATGGTGCACTTAAAAATTTAAGAGAGTAGATCTAATGTTAAGTGCTCTTACCACAAAAAACCAAAAAGCACCCCCTGCACCAAAGGGACACAAGGAAACTTTTGGAAGTGATGGATGTTTATTACCTTGATTGTGGTGATATCACAGTTGTATGCATGCATATTTCTGAAATCATCAAATTATATACATCAAATATGTGCAGTTTTAAAAATATCAATTATACTTCAATAAACCTGTAAAAAAAAACCTAAAACATCTGTGTTTCTATATACTAGCATTGAAAAATTGGAAACTGAAATTAAAATAAATACTATTTGCAAAAGCATCAAATAGAGATAAATATGAAAAACATATGAAACACCGAGAACTACAAAACATTGCTGAGAGGTATTACAGAGAAGACCTAAGTAGAGGAATATATCATATTAATGTATTGGAAAATTCAATCTTATAAGATACCAATTCTTCCTGAATATTTCTAAAGTTTTCAGCAATCCTATTTAAGATTCCAGCAGTCTTCACTACAGAAATTGACAAGCAGATTCTAAAACTTACATAGAAATGCAAATATAATACAGTAGCTAAAATGATTTTGAAAAAGAATACCAAAGTTACTCGTCACACTATCTGATTTCAACACTTATGAAAAATCTGCATTAGTCATGACAGCTTTGTATTGATATAAAAATGGACATATAGACCACACATATATGATCAATTGTTTTTTGACAAAGGTATCAAGGCAACTGAGTGGAAAAAAAAAAGATAAACTTACAACAAATGATGTTAGATAGCCATAGAAAAACAGATAAAAGCCCAACCCTTACTTCACACTATATCAAAAATTAACTCAGAATGAATAATAGATCTAATTGTGATAGATAAACCCTTCAGAAGAAAGAGGAGAAAATTTTAGTGAGCCTGGATTTGACAAATATCTGTACAAAAAGACACACAAAGTACAAAAAGAAAAATTGTCAAATTGGATTTCATCAAAAATGCTCTTCAATAACCACTGTTACAAAAAAGAAAAGACAAGTTACTGACTGGAAGAAGATATTTGCAAACATTTATCTGACAAAGGACTTCTTTCTAAAATGTACAATATTATTGTACAGCAAACTTACAACTCAATAAAAATAATACATACAACCCAATTAATAATGGAAAAAAGTTTTGAACAAACACTTCAACAAAGAATATGTATGGATGTAAATAAGCACATAAAAAGATGATTAAGATCATTAGTCATTAGAGAAATGCATATTAAACCACAGCGAGACACCACTGTATCCCTAGGAGAATTGCCAAAAATCAAGTTTGGACCATACCAAGTGTTGGTAAGCATGCAGAGCAACTTGAACTCTCATACACTGGCCGAAAGGAATGTAAACTATTATAATGACTTTGGAAAAATGCTTTACAGTTTCTTGAACATTTAAACATATGATTTTTGTATAACCTAATCATCCCCTGCCCGTTGTATATCGAAGAGATATAAAATGTATGTCCACACAAAGACTGGTGCACAGTTTTTCGTGATGCTTTATTTTTTAGTAACCCCAAACTGTAAGCAACCCAAACATCTATTAACAGATGAATGGATAAGCAAATTGTAGTATATCCATATAATGAAATACTACTCAATAATTTAAAAAATATTGATTCAGGCAACAAGGATGAATCTCAAAATAATTATGCTGTTTACAACAAGCCAGAGGAAAAAAGGGAACATAAATATATGTACATTTATTTAAAATTCTGGGATATACAAATTAATCTATAGTGACAGAAAGCAGATGAGTGGTTGCCTGGGGAAGGGAGTGGAGATGGTTTAAACTTTTGGGACAATTGATATGTTCATTACCTTGATTTACAGTGATGGTTTCATAGGTATAATGATAAATCAAAATTTTTCAAATTGAATATCTATCTAGTTTATATTATACTTCCACTATACCTTAATACAGCTGTAAAATATGAATGATTCCCCATGAGGAATTTATTATTATAAGATTTCTTCATTTTTTTATATTGAACTTATAAAAATTTAAGCTTAACTTTGATTCTAATCAAGTAAAATGTATAAAGAATTCCACAAAATTCACATTATATTTATTCAATATTTAATTTGTTGTTTCATTCATCCATAAGCTATGTGTAATATTTAATTTGTTTCATTCATCCATAAACTATGTGTAAACTGTGTAATTTAATGATTATTTCCATACTGTCATATGACATAGGAATTAGAATATTTTCAATAAATTTAGATTATTTGATGAATAAAGCTTCTAGTTTATCAAAAAATATTCTCTTAAAATAAATGAGCAACTAGATTATTGCTTTTTCCTAAAGAGGAATTTGGAAGGAGCTCTGCCACCTTCTGTATTTATTTTCTCCCAAGAGATAGCATCTAGTTTTAATTCATCAGAAGGAGGTTCCTCACAATTAGGGAATCTCAAAGCTCTGGGGACAGAAAGAAGAATTTTCTAAAGGAAACTAATTCTGATATTTGAAGGCATTTTAATTCAGTTTTATTTTCTTATAGATACATTTATTTTGTACATAACCTGCATCTTCTTCAGTGTTACTGTATCTTTCCTCATGAAAACTGTTTGCCCCTCTTTTAAGGGATTTTAGAGCAAATTACATTTATATCTCTTTTATGAGCTGCCTGTTTCCTCTCCCCCCTTCCTTCCTTCCTTCCTTCCTTCCTGTCTTTCTCCCTCCCTCCTCTTCCTTCCCAATCCCTCCCTTCCCTTCTCTTCCCTTCCCTTCTATTTCTTTGCTTTCTTTTCCTTAATTTATTTCTTGTCTTCAGTGTATGAGAAAGAGGAAGCTAGACAAAGACTGCAATGTTGCATGTTTTGTTATTATAAAAAGAAAATACTCAGCTGCACTACAATGATGCCAGTATACCACACTATTACAAATGCTGCAGCTACACAATGTTGATATGCTTTTCCTGATGAGCAGAAAGCTCCTTTTGCTTTGAAGCAACTTTAAGGCATAAAAACTCAGAAACAAAATAAAAATTACTAGACTAGCACAGGGCACAGTTCTACATAGAGAGTGATAATACTGAAAACCCAAGTCACAATGTGATAGTAATAATGCTTCATTATACATCTCTGGAAATTTCTTAATCCATTTCCTGGGAAGAAGTTGAAATACTGGACTCCTCAGTTAAAAACTAGATAATTGCCAATCTTATCATCACCTCTGAATGAATGGGCCACATCTGCAGAGGATTTTGATTGTTAGGATCTGGACTTTAAAGGAGGTCTGATGTCATTAACTGACTTTTCTCAACTCACTAAATAAATAAATTCTGCTCACATACTGTTCACAGTTCCTATTTTGCTGTGCAAATGGAATGGTCATCTGCTTTAAACTTTAAAAAACATCGGAAAGAATATTGGTCCTACATGGCTCTCTGAATTTGGTCAGGGTCCATCTGGCATAATTTGCAAATGGACAGGTTTCCACATATTGGCTACAATACTCTTGAAACCAACCTGTAGGTGATTTTACAATCTGCAGATGGGAAATCCAATTATTGCCACCTGTTCTTATCTAGAGCATAGCGTATTTCTTAATGAAATATTTCTCTGAATACTTGAGACTTTCTTTTTTTTGCTTTTATTTAATGGTTGTTTGCTTTACTGTACCATTGTTTTTATTCCAAGAGAAATATTTCATTAATAACATATCAATAAGTGTTCTTTCATTTATGTACAAAAATAATTGCAGCAGCATGTCCTTAGCTTATTTAAAACTTAACATGAGAAACAATCTCATGTAATGATGGAATTCTCTTTGTTAATATGAACTCCATTTTTTAAGATTTGCTAGAGCTCCTGATAAGTTATTCAGGGTTGCAATTAAGTGGATATTGTGATGACATTTGGATAGTGAAAGTACAGTTTATAGCAAAATTGTCAATAAGGCTGGTGTCAATAATTCATTTAATGTTTTTTCCTATGTACCCCAGAACATGTTTCAAACTATTTTTTAAAATGTAGAACACCATATTTAAAATTAGTATTCAAAAGTTCAGTGCATAAAATAAATGAATGAAATAGCTTTTTTGCCCAGGGTCTTCCCCACTCACACTACCCATTCCATGTCTTACCTCCATGGCCACCTGGAGTTAGCCCCATGATATTTCTAATGTTCAGTGGAATCTTAGTTCAGTGGAATCTTACTTTCAAGTTACGGCACAAGATCAGGGTGAGAAATGGAGATTAGTCCACCATGTTGTGTAGTGGCAATTAAGTGTAGTATTTTAGAGTTTGATATCCTCAAGTTGCCTTTTCAGTATTTTCCTTGAGTATCAAGGATGTTTTGAGAAATATAGAGCCCTGGCAAAATGCCTTAGGGATTAGGTTATATCCCTAATACAGGAGCCTAGGATGGTGGGAGAGACATCACAGCCCCTCTGGCAATAAGAAACAGCAGCATTTGTTGGGAAAGCAGACAGCAAGGTTGAAGTCATAGGAAACCCCTTCCTCAAGCCACTCAATCTAAGGTAATTTATGGCGAGTTAAAACATTTAAACAGAGGCTACTCAAATTTTTGCTCATCTGGCATATGAGGAATCAAACTGCTTTCACCTTAATCTGGTGAGGTAAAAAAGATATGCTCACACATGCAGTAAACTTTATGAAGCAGTTCATGATCAGTTGTGCCAGCAAACTTTCTAAGTGACTTGTAGCAGCAAATAAACTGAGGCTTGTTTTAGGATTCCAAATGGTTGAGGAAAAGTTTTTCTTTCTGTTAATTCATAGTAATAGAAAAGTACTTCAGTTTGTAAGGCCACAGATTCAGAGTCTTTGCACATTCATTAAATCATTTTCCATTAAAGTAATGAAATAATCCAGTAACAAAAGCCTGTAGATGAGGATGTAAACAACTTAGTATGACTTTTCCACTGTTCATCTCATGTATTCATTTTCTTGAATTCCCATTTCTGTTTGTTGCCAGGATCAGATCTTTATTCCACGTTTTGCTTTCAGATTGTGATTTAGGTGAACAAACAAAGTTTAGGGGGAAAAAAGCAGTTGCCATTTTGATGTAATTTGAATATTTAAAATTTCTTGGTAAGTTGCTTTGGAGCTCTTTTAAGTACATGAGGATTCCTTTCCTCCTAATCAACAGAATGCCTGCTCCTTTCTTTTTCTGCTTGCTGGAAGGAGTAAACTCTGAGAGCACCAAGAGTGCCTTCTATTCCCCGTGACACACTCCCTCGTATCATTCCTGCCTTGGTTGCTATGCTAACTGTTCCAGACAGATGAGGGAGCCAAGGCAGGCTTAGGAGGATCTTGATGTTTGCCTAGGTACTCTTCAAGCAGAGCTTCCGATTATTTGGCGCCCAGCACACACCTTACAACAGTTACATTACTGCATTGTGAGTATTCAGGCAGCAGAAGACTCTGCCTTTGGGGGGACTGTGATAAACACTGGAGTAAATCACCTGCAGTTCTAGTCAATTAAGTTTCCTGAAATCTCTCTGTATTGTGTTTTCTGTCGTGAATCATATATTACACTGTCACAAAGTTATGTAGTGCAGTTTCGAATCTCTGAATAACCACTGAACAAAACTGCAGGGTTCCTTGTTAGGAATCACCAAAATGATTTCTTGTTCAGGGATATCACTCCTTGTGAGGTAAAACTTCTTGTTAAATAATATTAAAATATGAAGTGATTAATGATGGGGAAGATTTGCTATTTGATGTTTTCATGCAGGATTTCTTTTTGTTTGTTTACTTTTAAGGATTATAGGTTTAATATTCTAGATTTGAAGATTATATGATGACTATGAAACTTAAGAAAGGTATATCATCAAAACGTTAGATCACAGCAGTATGAAAAATAATGAACTACCATCTCTATAACAATCTAAACAAAATGCAAAATGTGTACTTACTAAGAATATATTGGCATATATTACCACAGAAAGATATATCATAATAGAAAATGACCACAAAATTTCCCACTTATTCATCTATTCACTCATATATTAGTTCAGTAAATATTTACAATATATGATGGTGGTAATATTAAAAATTGAGACAGTCTTGATAGGGTCATAGCAGTGAATTTTTATTTTTTTTTTTATTTTTATTTTTTTGCTTAAACAACAGAAATTTATTTTCTCACATTTCTGGAAGCTGGAAGTCCAAAACGAAGGTGTTGGCAGGTTTGGTTTCTCTGTAAACCTCTCTCTTTGGCTCGCAGATGATTGCCTTCTTACTGTGTCCTCATAAGACTCTTTCTCTGTTTATACATTCCCGGTGTATCTCTTCTTATAAGGACATCAGTCATATGGATTAGGGCCTCACCCTAATGGCCTCATTTTAGCTTAATCATCTATTTAAAGACCTATTTCTAAATATGGTTACATTCTTACATACTAGGGGTTGGGACTTCAACAAATAAATGTGGTGGGGATGGGGGTGTGTAATTCAGCCCATAACACCATGTATTTATTTTGTATTACATAATTGTGGAGAAAAAATTAGGGACTTATGGGGACAGAAAGATTTTAATTTTTTTTTTTTTTTTGGTACGTGGGCCTCTCACTGTTGCGGCCTCTCCCGTTGTGGAGCACAGGCACCGGACGCGCAGGCTCAGCGGCCATGGCTCACGGGCCCAGCCACTCTGCGGCATGTGAGATCTTCCCAGACTGGGGCACGAACCCGTGTCCCCTGCATCGGCAGGCAGACTCTCAACCACTGCGCCACCAGGGAAGCCCTAGATTTTAATTTTTATTAAAATCATCTTTCATTGTTTATAATCCTTCTAGGTAAAATTGACAGGTTTATTTAACAAGAGGGCAAAAATATATCTATTTAAATTATGTTTGGAAGATTGACAAACATACCTTTTGATCCGGCTACTGTGCACACTATTTGTGTCTAAAGGGAAGGAGAGGTCTCTAATATTTAATGAATACTTTGTGAGTAATACAATGAGAGTTCAATGTTAACCAATACTACTGTCTGCCAGGCTCATAGCAGTGAATTTTGAAGGAGGGAAATACAATGAATTATATGGCAGTCAACTGTAATTCTTCTTAACTAAAGAAAAATTGTTCTTCCATGAGTATAGGAAAGCAGCTGATTTACTTACCTCACTATATTCTTAGGTTGTGAGCTATATTTTTATATAGATTTAAATTGCTCACATTTGTGAATTCAAACTCTATTAATGATTCTGAAATTAGACAGTATAATAGAAGAAAAAAATAGTTCCAGTGATGATAGCAAAACTTTGGCTTTCATCTCAAAGGGATGTAGTAGTGTTACAAAATGTTGGGAGTGGATTTAGAAGAATATTAGATCAGTGGGGGAGATTGTCTAGTCTGCTGGTGAGTGCTTGTGAATATAGGTAGGCAGATAACCTATAATTTTGCTAAATTTGAAGCCCTGTCACATCTTTTTTATATTCTGTAAAATAGGTACTACTTGCTTTGATTTCAACTCAAACAAAAAGGTCTTTTACATAGAAATATAAAATTTCAAAATTGGCAAAAGGGCCCTGGAAACTGTCTAGTAAAGCTGTTAAAGCAAAAACTGCACTGGATGTTGTTAAACAGGCAAGGATGTGTTTATTCAAGGCTGTTTTAGTAGAGGAGAGAGGGACCAGCATGTAGTCTAAATTCAAATACACTGAAACAAAAGGTGGGAGAATTTTAATGTTTGCTAATTGACTTTACCCAAAGGAAAAGTAAACTTTCATATCTTCATGATAAGAGGTAGTTTCACATCTTGAATAAGTCACCCCTGGAATTAGGATCCTCCCCTTCCACAGAGACTGGGAGATAGAGACACTGTCTTCCTTGATGATTCCTTTTCAAAGAGATGTCTTCCAGGTCCTTGAGAAAGACACTTCTGGGTTGTAAACTGGCAAGAGGGTTTTTAAAGATTTACTTCTCAAAGGACTGAGAAATAATTTACAATTGCATGTTTCCTATAATAAGTGCTCTAAGAAGAGGGAAGAGGGGACTCCTGTGGTTAGGTCATCTGGGCACATAAGGGCAGAGGTTGGAGGCAGGTCAAGGAGTTTAGAGTCAGGAGGAAGGCTGTCTAAAGTTTAGTCAAGCTGAGAGAAAATTTGAGGCCATCTTGGTCAACCTCCTTAACTTTAAAGGTAAAGATAAGGTAAAGATAATGAGAACCAAAGGGAGAGGGGAATGGCTTTGGGGAATGTCTTGGTCATGTTACAGGGCAATTGGTATAAAAAACCAAAAGCTTCCAGTTTAGTACTAATGGGGCTCAGTTGATTTTAAAATTCAGTTCATGCAAAGGAAAAACGATCAAGTTGCTTGTTGGAATTATGAAATCAGAATGGAAACATACCTTGAATATTCTTCTCACTTTAGCAAGGTCACACCTAAACAATTCTAGAGACAGGAGTTTCCTGCTTCTTTAAAAATCATCCAAGAAATGAGATTTCAGTTTCATTTACAATCTGCTTCTCAATTCCAATCACTATTTTCCAGTAAATTTTATCTTAATTGTTTCATGCTGGAGATGAAACCCTTTCCTTTTTACTCCTAACAAAATAGAAAATAGTTACTCAAAAATCTATAGTTAGAAATTTTAGGTTTGAAATAAACCATTTTATCCCCAAGGTAACTGAATAGGTAGAATAGGTGACTTTTCTAAATTTGCACAGTGAATTATGGACAGAGATTGTTGCATGCAAGTACACTACTCTATTAACATAATTTTAAAATGCTCTCTCAGAGCCTTTCTCATGAATGAATTGAGTCAGGTAATATTAAGCAGATGAGAAGCAAGTTAAAAAGTGAACAACTCTGAGCTTATCCTATCCTAGGTACTTCTGATGGTCAACTACAGGAACTAAAAGAAACAAAACCCATTATTATATACAACAAAACCATCTAGCATATATAACATATCACCTCCCTTAGCTAATGTAACCCTTTAATGAGCAGAGAAGCTTATCTGAGGCTGCCGCGGAGTTACTATAGTAGTTATTTAAATAGCGCGTGACCCCTTTTCATCTTTCGGTTGTAGCTGAAAAGAACTATGTATATATGTTAGATATTTCTTGAGAACTTGCTTCCAATAATTTCATAGTTTTAAATCATACTTAATGCCTTTGAAAATGATTTACATGGCAATGGCACTGGTACATATGCACTATGGATTCTATATGGTGAAGGTCCTATGACATAATTATGGTAGAAGTAAAAAACAGCTAATTTGAGATTATCTCGTGATTCTTGGACATGATCAGCTTTGTGATAAAAATGAGCAAACGATATTTACAAACAGTGTAAAAATGTTCATATTTAACATTTTTGTTATGAATAAAACTGTATGACTTTTTTGATAAGAGTTTTTTCCTTCCAGTTTTATTGAGATATAATTGACATACAGCACTGTTATAAGTTTAAGGTGCATAGCATAATGATTTGACTTATATACATCATGAAATAAGAACACAATAAGTTTAGTGAACATTCATCATCTCATAAAGATACAAAGTAAAAGAAAAAAAATTTTTCTTGTGATGAGAACTCTTAGGATTTTCTCTCTTAACAACTTTCATATGTAACATCCAGCAGTGTTCATTGTATTTGTCATGTTGCATACTACATCCCTAGTACTTATTTACTTGTAACTGGAAGTTTGTACCTTTTACTACCTTCATCCAATTCCCCACTCTCCTAACCCCAATTCTGGTAACCACAAACCTGATCTTTTTTTCTATGAGTTTATCTGTTTGTGTTTGAAGTCTAATTGACCTACAACCCTATTTTTGTTCCTGAATCGCAAGTAGTGATTCAGTATTTCTATACACTACAGAATGATCATCGTGATAAGTCTAGTTATATCTGTGACTTTTATGTCCTCAGTAAAGTATAAATAAAGTGGTTTAGGTGGGCATTGGCATGCAAATCCACTTAGCAGCTATTACTTCTGTTGTTTTTCTCTGGAGGGGCAATTTGAGCAACTGGAAAATTCCTTGGCTAGTTCTCCAAAATTCCTTCTTAAAGCACTTTTGGTCAACCAGTAGGAATTATTATTTCAACCTGGTCATTTGTTTAAACAGTATTAGGTAAACTCTCAAAGTCCATGATAAGATTCTTTACATAACTACCGTGTACCCAAGAAATTAAATGGGGAGCCATTAACATATACATGAGAAAGCCTGGAAATTCGTAAGTTGCTCATAAGTGAAGCCAAAGTATCACTGTTACAGTAGAGGCTTGCGAGGGTGTTAAAAACATTCTAAGGCATTTTGAGAAATTCTCTGAATTATGTAGAATAGGCTTGCTTATGCTGCAGGAAAAAAAAAAAGATCAAACCCTGATGCCTTTGTAAAACAGAGATTTGTATCTCACTCCCGTGAAGTCTGATAAAGTTTGGTTGGCCCTTCTCTATCTTGCAGCCAGGCCATCTGGAACACATGACCTCCAAAGTCAACATAGCAGGATAAGAGGAGTTGTAAGATTGTTCATGAGGTTTTTAATCACCAGGTCTTGAAGTGGCTTACTTTACATCCACCATCACATCCCATTGGCCAGAACTGTCTCTGGCTCAACCTTCCAGGGGTGAGAAGTGGGGAAATATGGTTTTTCTATGTGCCTAGGAAGAGATTACAATGTGATAAATTCCTATCATTGAATCTGCTGTAATCTCCCCACAATAATATTCTTTCCTAACTTCACCTCCCAAATTGTCACAAATCAGTATTCATTAAACATTCAGTACATTTGTATAAATATGTCCAGTACCTTGACCTGAAGTACAGTGATTTACAGTAGTTACAATATTTGTGTGTATTCTGTCTACTTGTAAAACATAATTTATTGAGTTTTTCCAGCCCTACTGCCAAACTATTTATTAAATCGGGCTCTTCCTCTTAAATATCAGGTTCTCCAATAGTCTGTTGCAAACACTCAGTTGTGTTCAATTCATGGTTGAATTCAAGGATGAATACTATAAGAATCAATATCCTGGGTTATTATTTAAAGATAAGTTAATGTGTACAAACCAAATATGCATCTTGTAAGGATGACGTGCTCTTATGATGGTGCGCTAACTCTAACAGGTCTATCCCAGCATGTTACGCGTAGGGGTCCATTTTCCTTAGAAGAATTATTTCTAGTTATAGGCTCTGGTGAATAACTTTCAAATACATAATTTCAGGACATGTGAAATATAATTCTCTCAAAAATATATTGATTGCCCTCTGGAATGAAAGTGTGACTCTCACATTTAAAAGCCATTCTTTAGCAGCAGATTCCTCACTTAGGTAACTTGTGCATAATTTATTCCCTTTATTCATATCCAGTTCCAGGAATAATTCACTATAAGGCCTGCATAGTTAGTACAAGTCCAGAGTCTCTTATTTGATACCCTTGGGGACAGATGTGATTGGAAATTCAGAATTTTTACTATTTTTTGGGGGGGAGGGGCGAGTTAGGGCTTCTCCAATTTTATATGTATACGCTATGTGAATCTGTCTTACTCACTGTTTTGCTTTTTACTTAAATGTCAAAATCTGGGTGTTTGGGGCATTACAAAGCATAAGTAGTTTTATTCTATGAGTAAGCAGGCAAGGAGAAATCCTGTGCTGCTTTGGGAATAAGTTCCTAAGTAGCATGGACCCATCACATTGCAGACTCTTTGGTAAAAGAGCATAAGTTGCCTTTTCCATGTTATATCCACTGTGTCACACAATGCAATGCAAATGCAACCTGAGATTCTGTTCAATTATCCTCTTAATTCAAGCTGCATGAAGTACACAGTGACTTCATAATAAAAACTCCCAATGGCATTCTTCTCTGGGGTTTGGGTTTAATAGGTGGACCTAAAATATAACACATGGGCCTAATTATTAATCTGAATAATGGCCAGCATGGATGTTGTGGTTTCCTAGATCCCTGTTCCAGTGGCTGGGAGAACGTCTTCCCCTTCACTGTCTCTTTCTTCATGCATGCCTGCTTTGACAGGCTTCATGGGATTCACCAACACGCAGATGGTCTGTGCGCAGC
The DNA here is from genome assembly GCF_008692025.1 of Phocoena sinus. Lineage (NCBI taxonomy): Eukaryota > Metazoa > Chordata > Mammalia > Artiodactyla > Phocoenidae > Phocoena > Phocoena sinus. The sequence continues at coordinate 48,212,359 of NC_045769.1, forward strand.
TTCCTCAAGCACAAGACAACATTTCTGTACTTGTTGTCAGGACCTTAAGTTGCACAGTATTCTATCTGATTATTTTCAAATTCTGGATTTGCTATAGGGAGTCAAATGAAAGCTATTTGCATAAAAGAATTGAGAGCACAGGTTGAATTAAAGGGGCAAATATTTGGGTTGAAACTAAATCTTATGTAAAAGTCACTTACACTGGGTTTTTTTGTTTGTCATTGATATTATTTTCCCATGACCTCTAATAATATGAGGCAATGCTTGAGGTGTGCCTGTTTATAAAACTAAAAAAATAAATATGAGGGCTTTTTCTTTTTCCAGTTAGAATAATATACCAAAGAGCAAATATTTACCTTCTAATTTAAAATTCATGTGATTCATGGAGATAACAATAAGCAATTAAAACTGATATAAAACCATAATATTTAATTTGATATTTAATCTACTTATTGCAGTAATTTGTCCACAGATTTGTTATGAGAGTTATTTCTATCCAGATATTGCAATAGTGTCTGGGCAAGGTTTGTGGGTATTTGAAGAGCTTTTTTATTCAAAGGAAACAGTCCACAAAGCTTTGAAAGAAAGATATATAAACCTACTGGGCTTAAACAGATTGTTTAATTTGGATTTTCTACTTTGCTCTTGATTTCTAGCCTTTAACTTCTCACTCTCTCAAAGTACTTTGAAATGGAGTAATGTGTTAAACACGCAGAGAAATTAGAAATTTGGCTCTAGCAAAGAAATTATTTCCAGGGGAAAAGAAAGTTGTGAAGAAAATGTTTTAGAAATGAGAACAGCATGTAATGGGAATGGGAGAAGTGAGCGTTTGAGCTCTCATTACCATATGAATTTTAATTCTGGCCCGAATAGCCCTCCTCTAAGTGCAAGGCCACACTCCACCAGAGGACTTGGTTTTCTGAGTCATTGCCCTTTCATGGTAACATGTGGGAATTACCACAGTAAAACACATGGCTTTATGAGTCTTCATTGGGTTCTTCACATTACTGGGACTAGATTCACTTTTTAACTTTTGCAAGGGGTGTGATGGAAGAAAAGATTTTCAGTTCATTGATTGTATAGGTTTCACAGGTACAGTTTTGACTACTAATGGGGTAGTCCATATAAATTTGGTGAATGGTCATTAGGTCAGCATATGAGAAGACCTGAAAAGGTATGGACAGTGTAGTTCTCCATGTCTTTAGAATAGGAATTAACTTCTACCAACTACTTTTTATGTTTTTCATTTGTCTTCGTTCATCTTTGACTGTAATCAAAGTTGAATTGGATACTAATTGTCTAGGTCTATGCTGTCCAATACACTAGCCTCTAGCAACATGTAACTATTCACATTTTAATTATTTAAATGAAATAAAATGAAACATTCAGTTCCTCGGTCACGCTAGCCATATTTTACATGCACATTAGTCACTAGTGGCTAGTGGATACAATATTGGACAGTTCAGAATGAACATCTCCATCATCACAGAAAGTTCTATTGGGCATCGCTAATCTAAATGCTAAATACTGAAGATTAGTTATCTTGCTTCACAGAGAAACACCTGAGTAAGTACCTATTTCCTAGTTATATTTACTATGGAACTAGCTGGGCATATTCTTGGGAGATACATTATTATAAAATTCTTATTAGATGGCATTAGTTTTTAGCATTTTAAAAAATATTCTAGGGCTTCCCTGGTGGCGCAGTGGTTGGGAGTCCGCCTGCCGATGCAGGGGACACGGGTTCGTGCCCCGGTCCGGGAAGATCCCACATGCCGCGGAGCGGCTGGGCCCATGAGCCGTGGCCGCTGAGCCTGTGCGTCCGGAGCCTGTGCTCTGCAACGGGAGAGGCCACAGCAGTGAGAAGCCCGCGTACCGCAAAAAAAAAAAAAAAAAAAAAAAAAAAAAAAAAAAATATTCTAAGAGTGCACCATTGGTTTAAATATGCAATTTTTGCATATTTTTGCCTAATATGCAATTTTTAAACTTTGTTACAATATCATTTATTTTGAAATAGAACATTTTCCTTATTTGGAATAAAACTAGTCCTTGTGGGATGGCAAAATGATCTGTCCTCTAAAGAAATTCACAAGAAGGATGACTTAGAGGCTGAGTAACTAGGAAATTTTTAAGCTAGTCATCTCTCCCCTCTCATTCCTCCCTTATCCAATAAATTCCCTGCATAGCTAGGAAACACACAGGGATCTCATTGTACTGGGGATGGATTTAAAAATGAAATTATTTGTATCCTTTTATTTCTCCCCATCTATCTTCAATCAAGAAATAAGATTTTTAATTAGAAAACTCACTTAATGTAAAACATTTACTCATTTCACCAGTTAACTACTATTTTATTTTTCTCATTATTTTCACAGCCCTAGAGTATACTTCTAGAGTTGCCGTTAAATATCCTATCATGGCTGTATTTACCTCAGCTTTGCTGTTTAACAATATTATGCATGCATATAGTAAGCTTAATTTACCCAAATAAATTTACAAGTCTAAAATCCTCAAGATGAAATTCAAGGCTTTCCATCAAATGAACCTGCCTTACTGCTTAGCTATCTTCTTCACACTGCTCCCAAAGAATCCTCCATCCTAATGTCACTGTTTAGCTTATCATTTTTCTGTGACTATACTCAAGTCTCTCACCTGTGCCAAAGACTAAAGGATTGTTACCTGGAGCCATGTAAAGGCATAGAGGTGCTCACACTCGTTACTTGCTCACTGCATCATTCTTAATTCTCTGATGGCTGGTGGATGGCAGCCTTAATTTGTCAACACTCTTTGGAAATCACTACAAAAACTCAAGGTTTGAGAAGCCATATCTGTTTCCTAGACAGACAGACAGAGACTAATATTACACAGAGTGAAATAAGGATTGGCCTTGGTGAAGGGTTCGGTTTGGTATGTGCTATTGTTTGATGCAGAAATTAGAACATAAAACATTTACCACCCTGAAAACCTTCTTTACAGATCACTGTACAAATACTGACCACTAATATTTCAATAATGTGTTGGAAAATACCAACTCTTGATTTTATACTTTTCCTACTGTCATTTTTTTGCAGAGTAAGATATTTTGAAAAGCGTACAAGAAAGAAAAGAGAATAATAAACCATCACGTATTTACACCCATCTCTATCAGAACCTACTAATGTTTTCATTTCACTGACTTCTTGTTTGGTTAAAACATTTTTTTTTTTTTTTTTTGGTTTTGGTTCTTTTAAACTTTTTAAAAAGAAATAGAACATTACAAACATGGTTAAAACCCCCAATAAACATTTTCCAATACCTTTTCCCATCATCTCCCCTAGTTTCAATTTGGTATTTATCAAGTTAGGCCACTTTGAGTAGGTGACACTAAGCAAAGACTTTAAGAAGGTTTTGTTGCTATTGATATAAAAACTTTATTCCAGTACATTTTCTGAGGTCCCTTGTCTGAACAGCAGAATCTAATGTTTAATCATTCTTTTCCTGAAAGTCTATTGCTGTCATTATTTTGTTCCTGCTTTTAAATGATATATTATCTGGGTATAAAATTTCACACTAACAGGTTTTTCTCTTGGCAATTTGAAGATATTATTTTACAGATTTATGGCTTCTTATAACAGATGAAGCCATCTGTTTATATTGCTTGCTAGTATAACAGATGCTAAGTTTTTTTGTTTGTTTTGAATAGTGACATCCCCATAACAGATGCTAAGTTTTTAAAACTTAGCATCTGTTTTACTGATTCCTAAGTTTTTAAAAAATAATCTATCTTTTCCCTCTGGCATTTTATACGATTTGTTCTATATTCTTAATGACCTGCAGTTTCACTATAATGTGACCAGCTATGGATTTGTATTTATTTATTTATTCTGCTTAATACTGAGAATATATTTTTTATCTGTTAATCACATTCACCTTTGTGAAAAATTCTCAACTATTACCCATCACTCCTTTTGTAACACTTTTCTCTGTAACACCTATTAGATATCCATTTATTTCTTAATTACTTTTATGACATTTATTTCTTTGTCTCTCTATGGTGTATTTTGAGTGATTTCTTCAATTCTGTTTTCACTTCAAAGTTTGTTTCTTTGTTTGTCCTGTCTCTTTTTATTTTTAAATTGGGCTTTTCATTTCAGTGATTATACTTTTCAACTATAACACTTCTCTTTTTCCATAGTTCTTGTTTCATTTCTTCCTGTTTTATTTCAGAATTTCTTGTTTCCTTTCATAGTTTATAAGCTTCTATTTATCTCTGAGTATTTAAAATCTTTATGTTAAAGTTTGCCAAATTGTTCTATGAAGTTAAATTTCTCCTGGAGTGCACACTATTTTGATATTGATGTTTGCTGCCTTCCTTAGCATTGAGTTTTTCCTTTTTTTTTTTCTGGAATTAGTTTTGTGGTTGCCTTAATCCAGCACTCTGGCAACTGGTTCAGAGCCTGATCTTATCATCTGGGTCAGGGAGTGTTTTTAGGTCTGTTCCTAATCATGTGGTTTAGTTTTGTCTTTTTTGCCTATAGTTTCCTGTCTGTCATAGTTACATTCAGCAGATTGGAAGCAGTTTGGATTAGCCTTCTTTATAGAGTATGCTGGCCCAATTCTAAACCTACCCACCTCCTGGCATCAGATCATGAGCCTGGCTCCAATCCTTGTCCCTCTTGGAGTAAATATTGATGTTCATTAGCACACCAGAGCCAAACTTGAGACATTTCCTATCTCTGGATCCACAGTGTAGCACACCTGCTGCTTTGGTCCCATTAGCCAGTTAAGCATTGTTTTGTTTCTGGCTCTCAAAAACATATGTCTTGTATTTGAGCCCAGCAGGACAGTTTTTCTCTTTTTATATTTTGCCTATCATTGTTTTGTTTTTATAGTAGAGAAGTAAATGCTTTAAAGCATGAAATCCCTGCCATCTTGAGTGGAATTCACCCTTCTAACAGTTTTTTAATCTCAAAGTATTGTATTTAGAATACTAGTCTCAAACTATTGCACTTAAAAATGTTACAAAGTGTGTTACTTATTGAGACTATGCTCAGAGAGAGGAATTTCTCTCTTTTGTCACGCCCAAATTATGCCTAGAGTATAATAAGAAAGTTATATTCTCTTAGCTCTATCTTCTGGTTATCTGGGAAGCCATAATAATAAGAATCCCAACTCATACCAATTAATATTGTTACACTGATTATTAGTAGTGCATATTTTAGTACTTCACAGTTTTGTGGTTGACACTGTCGTTTACATAAAAATGCAGTTATTTTGGGGACCTTTTTAGGGTATGTATTTGACACATTTTTTTCTAATTCTCCCTGACATAGAAGTGAGCACACAGATAAAGCTTTTTAAATAGTTTCTAAGTGAACCATAACTCTTCTGAGATAAGAATGACTTTAAATATGATCTAGTTAAACTTTTCATTTATAGATGAAGAAATTTGACCTTGGATAAGTTACATGATTTTCATAAACACACACAGATAATGAATAGCAGATAGAAGTTGTCTTAGTTTTCTTGTTTCCATGACTAGATTTGAAGTTCTAGTTTGTAGAACTTTGAATGTAATGAACTGAGACACGTCTTTGAATGTGACACTACGCATAATAAAAGTATCGCTCATAATAGTTACTCAGAAATTATTAGGAGATAATGATAATGATAAGAAAATTAGTAATAAAATAATGTGGCTTTGTTACTATTATTTATATTATTGATACTATAATTAACTCTATTCATCCACAAAGTGTGTACCATTTTAATGACACAATATGTAGGAAAAAATCATAGATTGGTCTCTTTTTCCTCAGAATGTCTTCAGGTATTTATGATTTTTACATATAATTCAATTTTTTAATCTCTAAAGCTATTTCCATTTTGCAAACAGTAGAAATGCAAATGTACTTCCACTGTAAGCAATAGTAGTGTAACAGGGACTCAATATAGTCTCCCACTGCAAATAAGCAACTAGAAAACTGAACAAACTTTACAAAAAAATGATTTTTAAAAATTGGACAACAAACAGCACAGGACCATGGTCCCTGACAGAAAAAAAATAAGAAGTTTTCTTGTTGAAATGAGCCTTACAACTGTCCCAATTTCATATTACCTGCAAACAGTTTCCAGGTCACAGAGCAGGAAACAAAAACAGCCTGGTGGTCTCCTTGAATTGAAGAGACAGAATGGAATTTGGGGATGTGAAAGTGGTTAGACTTTATGGGCAGAGGACAGGAAATATGGTATCTGAACAGAGAGGTTCTGGAGATATGTGGAGGGATCCTCCTTAGTCTTTTTCTGTATACTATTAGTATAATCTGCACATGCTTTAGAGGAAACCACAGAGGCCAGCTAAAAAACCAGTGGTAAGCTGTAGTTTGAACAATTGCCAGAGTTCACACAGGACTGGAAGTAAAGTTGCTACCAGCCAGAAAAGAAGATCTTGTGTGTATTGGGTGGAGTCTCCTGAAGGGTATTACCTTTGTAGTGGTGGTCAGGGTGGGGTTGGGGGGGGTATAAATTAGTATTAGGCTAAAAGCTGCTCTAGAACCAATCTAAAAATACTTAAAAGATAGCCAGATACAACAGATTTCAAGTGACTTAACTGGATAACTAACAAATACAAAGCTTTTACAGGAATATCAAAACATAGCGCCGAACAATATAATACTCACAATATAGAGGATTTGATAAAAAATGACAATGCAAAAAGGAAAGATTGTGATGTGCCCAATATGAAAAACATTAAAGGATCTCGGATTTTGCCCTGATTTCAAACTAACAAGTTAGCTTGCTGCAGTTTCATAGATGTTAGTAGAAGACACAATACTCCTGGATCAGAGACAACGAACTTTATCGTTCATGCCACAGCAGCCTGCAATGAGCTTTAAGTTCACATTATTTCCCTTGACCCTGCCAAGTCCCACAGGAATTGGGAATTGCAGTAGGAATTGCAGAAGTGGATCCAAGTAGATGCTGTATACACAGTGGGTTTGTGTCAGAGGTGAGGAATGCCCAGGGCTTAGGAAACTCCCAATTTTATAAGGCACTGTTAGCAAACCTGCTCAATCTCTATCCCAGAGGGAGACATTGTCTTTATTATAATGGTCAGGAAATAAATCTGCCCTCTTCCCTGGAGGGAGACACTATCTCTATCATCCAAGGCTGTTTGCTATACAAACTCCTTGAAAACATAGTCTGGAGCAAAAGCTGATACTAGAAATGTAGAAATGCCATGAATTATCTCTCAACATCCTGAACATAATAGTAAAAGTTTTGGCTTACATAACCCTTATAAATATTTCCCCGTATTCTTATGTCTTATCTTCTACACATATACAGTTTCTTTAATATGGAATTGTTATACTTTATCTGAAAAAAAGCATTCCTTGAAAGCGATGTAAATTATATGTTTGCATAAAACTTTATGTAAGCAACTTTTTAAAATCATCCTATTTGGCTTAGGTGCTAATATACAGGATAGATTTCATTAACAGTAGCTTCTATTACTTTCTAGTGGAAATTTGGAAATGACAATATGATAAGACTATGATATTCATATTTAGTCAGAATGACCAAATACAGACTTAAAAATTATTATAAGTATATGTAAATCAAACATAACTTACAAATAATTTAAATATTTTCACTGTGGAGATCATCTCAATGAATAATTATATCACAGAAATGTAGCAAAATTATATTAGATATCATCTATCTTACTAATTAAGATGGGTTTTCAAGATGAAAACTGTAATAACCCACAAGTCTGGGTTAATAACCCACAAGTCTGCTGAATAAAGGCTTTGATAGGTTACTCAATGAAACTTTTTTGTAATGGTCAAATTACTGATTGATGATCCTTGCTCAGACAGTTAAATCTCCTTTTTATTGTGTTTTGCCCAGTAGCATAGCTTAAAAGTATCTGGTTTATATAAGTGCTAACCATCCTAGGTCAGGCATGGAACTGAGTCTGAGGCAAGTTTAATAGAAGTGGAAATAATAATGGTTATAATCCACAAAATTAGAAATGTCATTTTTTATAATTTTTATTATTATAAAATTTTCTCTTTAGACTTTTTTTACATACATTCTTTATCTCATTTAATATTCACAGAACATCACAAGGTGGGAGGCATTATCTCCTTTTAATATATGATAAAACAGACTCAAAGGAGTATTATGACTGACCCCAAATTGTATATATTGCCAGAGCCAGGATTTGAACACATGTTGGTTTGATTTCCGTAACCACACTCTTTCCCCTATGCCAGTCTACATTCTTGTGTGTTAATAGTTAGTTTAGAACAGGGGTTAGCAAACTATTTTCCATGGGTCAAAGCTTGTACACCACCAGTTTTTAAAAATAGTTATTGTTATACAGCCACACTCATTCACTTATGGATTCTCTATGGCTGCTTTTACTACAGCGGCAGAGTTAAGTAGTGGTAGAGTTGAGTAATTATGACAGAGACCATATGGCTTATAATGCCAAAAATATTTATTAGCTGGCTCTTTTAGAAAAAAATTGCTAACCTCTAGTTTAGAATAATTAGTGACCTAAGTTTATGGATTCACGGCAAAAATAAATGTATCTTATAAAATGAGGATGAATATGAGCCAGAATTCTTCATTATCTCCTGGAGCTTGGAATTCATAAGAAATTATTTTGGAGAGAAAAATCTATGAGTATCTTACTGGGGATTTATGCATAAAGAGCTGAAACCCTAAACAATTGGGCAGCAGTTCTTTTTATAAATGGGGAAGTGTTCTCAAGTGATCCAGAGAGGAGAAAGGGCTAAGGAAACCCAGTTGGTGACTGTTTGCAGGGCTAAATTCCGAGGCTTGGTGTATGAAGTAATCTGAAACAGTGACTGGACACCTGGCTGGGGGAGAAGAAAGTGTTAACAAATGGTAGTGGGTAAATAGAAAAGTTTAGCCACCTGATAATCTTGGCATAAGCAGTACTCATTTTGATATTGAGTCAGAGAGCATCTGCTCATTTAAATAGAGAGTATTTCAGTAAAGGATAAGTACTGATGGCTTTTTAAAAATAACCATGAAACTGACTCAAAGGTAGTCTTGCAGTGGCTTCCCAAGAAACAGTATTATTTTGTCAAGATAAAAAATCTCTGAGAAGGTCTATGAATATATTTGATGCCTAAATATTCTTCAGCTAGTGTGTCTTACATGAATAGCACAAAGTCTGTGCTAAACTTAAATTTTCATCAGCTTGTAAATTTGATATTAAAAGCTTTAGTACTCTCCCGTCTCCTCCCCAGAGTAATGGGAAAACTAAAGGGGTAGCATGAACCCTTACCATTTTATCTTACAGTAAAAGAACTTAACCCCAAATTAATTAAAATGACACATCAAATCAGAAAGTAATTAAATAACATGTCACAGTTATGCTCTTGTTAGCTCTCTACTAAAGAAAAATTAAATGAAGATGCTGGACTTATAATTCCTTAGACCTCTAAAAGAAAGGACAGAATTTGAAAATGATGAAGTAGCACAAATATTTCATTCTAATTATTCTCATTCTTCTTTCTTGGCATATTCTCACTGAACCAAAAAGTCATTGCCAGTTCCCTTTGTCAAACAGTCATTCATTCCTTCACTTATGTAAAGAAGATCTAAGAAAGATGGGGGCTGAGTAAGTAGGAAAGGTTATAAGCTAAAAATTACCGCAGAGTTTATAAGTTTTCCCACTTTCCTAGGGCCTATCCTTCTTAGAAGATGTTTTATTTGTGCTGTCAGAAGACTAGATTTCTATATGTAATAAAGAGGTTGCAGGATAATCAAGGTAAGATAGGAGAAGGATAGCTGATTAGTTGGAGGTAGAATTCAGACTGTTCTAGGCAGGGAAGAATGAGAAAAGCCATTAGAGAAGTTGCATTGTTGAGCGAATTTTTAGGGGGGTAGTCGCAACACACAGATTTCTTTTTACAAATTTTGCTGTGTATCAGTAGTATTACTCTCAATACTCAGTAATGCTTCTGGGTGAAGATTTTCATGTAGTTGTATCGTCATGCGGAGATGTGTCTGGGAGCAACAACAAAATAAGTATTGAATTACAAACTATGATAGATGCTAAGAAGACTAAGTACAGAGTGCTTTGTACAGTTTCACATGGCTATGTATCCCAGACTTTACATCCAAAATTATAGTACTTGAGAAGGGCTGTACCTTATCCCTAATACATATATTGGCCTGCCTGTTTCACCAAATTATTGTGAGGATCAACTGTATAAAAATTGCATAGGGGCTTCCCTGGTGGCGCAGTGGTTGAGAGTCCGCCTGCCGATGCAGGGGACACGGGTTCGTGCCCCGGTCCGGGAAAATCCCACATGCCGCGGAGCGGCTGGGCCCGTGAGCCATGGCCGCTGAGCCTGCGCGTCCGGAGCCTGTGCTCCGCAACGGGAGAGGCCACAACAGTGAGAGGCCCGCATACCGCAAAACAAAACAAAACAAAAAAAAAAAAAAAAAAAAAAAATTGCATAAATGAATTTCTCATAGAGAGGCAGCAGTAAGATAAAAGCAAAACTTTTATTATAACTTGGAAAGTTACCTTTGTGGACACCTGCATCCTATATTTCAAGTCAAATTTGGTGGTAATATCTCTGATAATGAAGTTTGAGAATATGGTCTCTCCATTAGGTATAGGTATTTTTTTAAAGCAGCTGTACAAGGATTCTCATACAAGCTTAAAAATAATACCAGAGTTCCAAACGGGCAAGTGAATAGCAAGAGGAGGAAAAGCTCTTCACATAAGGTAGGCAGGTGTGCTTTCAGACTGAATAAGCATTGTGTTGGAACAATACAGGAAAGATGATAGTATCTGGAAACGTGCTGTACAGTATCATAATTAGTTTTTAGGTATTATGAAGTAAAAAGGATACATGGATTCCAAGATGATTGTAATGAAAGACTTGGCAGCTCGTAGCCACAATGATATTACTAAGAATGGAGACAGAACTACATGATTTTGGACAGCATTTGTTAAAGCGTAGCTCAAATCAGACAAATTACTAAGTTATTTTTTTCTGTAATCCTTCATTGTCTACCAAATTAAGTACATCCTCTTCCAAGGCCTTCTATAATATGTTCCAAACTAACTCTGACTTCTCTCTTTAAACTTTATGACATCTATCTTCCGAAACTTTTTGTAATTCTTCAATCATATTTTGTTCTTCATGCTTTCTTCATTCTTTTTACATAAAACACTCCTTTAACTTTTTTTTCTTTGCCCATTATTGAAGGTCCATTTCAAAATACAAATCTATCTTCTGTATATCGTCTTTTTTTGGTCCATCTTTAACTGAATGCGCTCTCCCTTTTCTAAACCTCTCCAGGACTTTGTGTCATTTTTCATCATGTCTTTAGTGAGTACTTATCATCTACAGGGAGAAACTGCACACGAGAATTATAAGTAAATTAGCCCTTAGAGTTAAACTTTAAAATCAATGCTAAAGATTCAGTACAGAGCTAGAAGGGCTCCCAAAGGAGGAGAAGTAGTTCCCGGTTCTAAAAGACTTGATCATAATCTGATTGAGCCTGTTAAGATATTGAAAGAACGAATTAGACAACCGTATTACATCAGACTTGGATGCAATAATTCAGAGAAGTGCCTGGCAAACTTTGGCAGTGACATCCAAAGGAAGTTTGAAGAAGAAGCCTTAGGATCAGTGTTTGTATATTTTAGCAAGCAAGCATATCTCTAAGGTGTTTAAGCATTCTGTGAAGTAAAGGACTTTGAGTAGTATAAACACTCTTTTGGAAAATCATCTCAGTAGTGCGATTCTTACTACCAAACACAAACATGTGCATACATTTGCATTCATTCTTCCCTTTTTTCTCTTGCTATCCTGCTTTAATAGAGGAAGTGTCTCTTCTCTTAGCTAAATCAAGTCTTTGCACATATACCCTGGATCCCATCCCCTTTCTGTATTCTCATACATTGTATCCTATCCATTATTCCACAATCCCTGTATATTTATTTATTTATTTATTTTTTAAACATCTTTATTGGGGTATAATTGCTTTACAATGGTGTGTTAGTTTCTGCTTTATAACAAAGTGAATCAGTTATACATATACATATGTTCCCATATCTCTTGCGTCTCCCTCCCTCCCACCCTCCCTATCCCACCCCTCCAGGCAGTCACAAAGCACCGAGCTGATCTCCCTGTGCTATGCGGCTGCTTCCCACTAGCTATCTACCTTATGTTTGGTAGTGTATATATGTCCATGCCTCTCTTGCTTTGTCACAGCTCACTCTTCCCCCTCCCCAATCCCTGTATATTTAAATGTTCAATTGCAGAAGCCAGAAAAGTAAGCATCATCCTTGAGATTTCAGTTTAGCGTTATCCAAACATAAGATAAAGATTCAGTAGCGAGAAGTTTATTTAAGACTTTCAAGGAACACCAGTAGAAGAATGAGAAGTGATACAGCATAGGGAAAGCAGCCAAGAAAGGGTAGCATTTAAGTCTGCTACCCCTGTATGCAGCCAGACCTTGATCAGGAAATGGTGGAAAACACATGCCTCAGGATTATCCTACCTAAAGGAGGTACGTCAGTGTGATAATGTGAGCAATTTTGTGGTCTCACTTTCCAGTGAAACTGGTGAAAATGATAAAAAATTCCAACCATTTTAAGTCTCTGGACATGGTCCCAAGGGCATGCAGAAAATGAAGAAACATTTATTCGAGAAAATCTACTGAAGTTTGGAAGGAACAGGGAGAGTAAGTGGTATTTGAACTGAGACCTACTTTCTCCCTCTCCCTACCCTACTCAGTGAGGTGGAAACTTGACTGTTGCAGTGAAGAATGCAGTGCTCTCTCTCCCCCCGCCTCCCAAGAGAGGAAGGATGTCTTATCCTGCCTCAGTTATCTGTTGTATCTAAGTTCTGGATTAGTAGAGCTGGGGCAGGGGGCGCTCCCTTTTTCGGTCCACCCCCACTCATAGGACAGAGACTGTACCTTGCGTGTGGAGTGACTGAGAATACTGGGGCCTCAATTGCCCTTGCTCATAAATTTCCATGTTGGGAGAGGCAATCTGAGAAGATGCGAGGCTACTTCCCGCACCCTCCCACCCCACCCTGGTTCACACCAACTAGGGAGTCAGCTCCTAACATGGAGGGTGTCACTCACAGAGATATGTGTGAATGTCCCTGTGGCCAGCTCCAGGGTCATGGTTCAGAGAATCTTCCTGGGGAGAGAAGCAGGCTATAAAACTGGTAGCTCCTAATCTCTTCCCAAAGGAACTGACTTAATTTGTGACCCTTGATGGAAAAGTTCAACGCTTGGTGTGCTCTCAAAAATAGTAGAAGTAGTTGTGAAAGACAATTTGGAGGAGATTGGTAGATTCATTGGAAATACAGGCTAAACTTTGGGCCAGTTAGTTTGCCCAAGAACACCTAAGAAAGAGACAGCTGGCTGGAGCCCACTTGGGATCAAAACAAATCTCAAACACTGACCTCAGGAATTAATCCTTTCAAAGGAGCCCAAAATTGTTTATTTTAATTTGTGGGGCAATTTATGCCACACTGCATTGTTGAAAACAAGAGAGCACTCAGCTAGAAATTAGTGGAATTTAGCAGCTTTATGTTCTCAGGGAAAGGGACAATCAGAGAGAGCCCTGCAAAAACCACCATCATCTCAGTATAACTGTGGACATATCCAAAGCTGTACCTTCTGAGTAGCAACATCAGAGACTTAACACTCTAGGGGTAATATGCACTTAACTAAAGTAATCCAATCTTTAAACAAATTAACAAGCAAATAACAAGCCCCAAAGAGGGGTGACCATCTTCCACTCTTGCTATAATATAATATCTATAATGTCCAGTTTGCAGCAAAATTTCTGAGACATGCAATGAAACAGGAAAGTAATGACCATATTCCAGAAAACAGCAGGCAACTAAAACTGCCTGTGACCAGATGTCATATTTAACTCAAAGCCTTCAAAGTCGTCATTATGAATATGATCAGAAAAATAAAGGAGACCATGATTAAAGAAAATAAAAGAAAATGTGTTGACAATGTTTTGTTAAATAGGGAATAGCAATTCATTGAAATTCTAAAAAAAGAACCAAATGGGAATTCTAGAGTTGAAAAGTACAATCACTGAAATGAAAAATTTACTAGAGGGGCTCAAAGGAGATTTTAACTGGCAGAAGAAAGATTATTGAACTTGAAGACAGATTGATAGAGATTATGCAAGTCCAAAGGACAGAGATTAAAAAGAATGAAGAAAAATGAACAGAGCCTCAGAGAAATGTGGGATAGTATTAAATGCACAGGTAATTGGAGTACAAGAAAGAAAGAAGAGAGAAAGGAGCAGAAAATTTTCAAAGAAATAATGACTTAAAACTTCCCAAATTTATTTAAAAACAATAGTCTACACATCCAGGAATCTCAATGAATTCCAAATAAGACAAGCCACAAAACATCCATAACAGGTACATCATAGTAAAAATGCTGAAAGCCAAAGGCAAAAAATCTTGAAAGCAGCAAGAAAAAAACCCAAGTTGTCACTTACAAGAATAGCCCTTTAGATTAGATTAACAGGTTTCGCCCCTCAGAATCAGTAGAGGCCAGCAGGCTGTGGCATAATGTATTCAAAGCGCTCAGAGGGGAAAAAAACCCTGTCTACCAAGAATCCTATATTCAGCAAAGCTATCTTGCAAAAATGAAGACAAAATAAAGGCATTTGGAGATGAACAAAAACTGAGAGGAATTGTTGCCAATAGACACATCTTACAAGAAAATCACTGAATTGTACATTTTAAATTGTACACTTTAAACAGTAAATTATATCTCTCTATATTAAATGAGTACATGAATTACATTTCAATAAAACCTTTTTGTTTTTTTTTTTTAAAAGAAGAATATCTCACCTGAGTGGTGGGGATGATTAGACATTTATAACCAATTCCCAATAGTCATTGTTGAGGGTGCTTCTGGTGGTAAATTTCCTGGCACATCCAGCCTTTGCAAACGGGCAGAGCAGCCATGGTAATTATGGCCATTTGCCTCTGATGGTTACCTGTCTCCTAAAGACCCTTTCTATTCCAGAATCCTGTCATTACCAATCATAGTAATTAGTTCAGTTGCATCATAGTAGTTCCCTACTGTCCACCTACTGTCCACCACTGTCTGCAAAGGACAGTCACGATTGAGCTTCTTACCCGTGCCCATGCCCCTTACTAACTCATTTCTTATTGTTTTATTAAAGCATCCTTTGGGATTTCAAAGGAAATAGAGTCAACTGGTGGGCTCTCTGGTGGTATGTATGAATTTATTCTAGCATGCCCACCTCTTTGCTCCTGTCACCAATACTCTATAAGGGAGTTCTGGCATCTCTACCTAATTTACTATGGGCCAACAAAACAGATAAGGATATAAATATAAATATATATGTATCTATATATCTATCTATCTATATCTATATAAAAATGCCATTTAAAATAGGTTGCATTTTTATTTCCACATACCTAAGTTTGGGGTAATAAATCCCGTATGCAGGGTTAACTTTAAATTATCTCTGCAGCAAACTCTAGATGCAAGTTGCCAGCCTCCTGCCAAGGAACAGATGGTGTCTGGACCACCTTCCCCTCTGTCATTGGATATGTGTTTTCAGAATATAAAATCATGCTTTCATTAGCCTTCTCAGTGGATATAGATGTCCATTTGATCCATATAGATATTTCATACAAATATATTAATTCATGAACTTCAAAGTTAAATATGATTGATATTTAAATGTTCTGCTAATTTAAAACATCTGTGCATGCATTCCTTAATTTTTCCATTGGAACATGTAAATGAACGTTGGCTATTACATTTATAATGCAACTCTTTTTTTCAGTGCTTAACTTGTCATTTGTAAACGTCCTATTTGTATAAGAAATTTTAACATCCCCTGGCATCACAAGTTTCAAAAGAAGTGCTATAGCTGGCAACAAATCTCTCAGAACACGTGATATTTAACACATCAGTCAGTATGTGTCGTTAGTTTCTCATGGCCAATTGGTTCCTCACATGCGAATAACTTGTGGGTCAGCAGGCAGTGAGCAATGTCAGGCTATTGTGCTAAGATTCCTTTTTGTCTAGAAAGAAGTAACCTGCTTGTGTCCCTTCAAAGTCCTGAGCAGTGTGATTTTAACATGTTGGCTTTCTTTTTGTGTTAGGTGAATTAGGAAGCTGTGCATATGTCACAAAATTGAGTACTGAATAGTTAAGGGCACTGTTGTTTAAAAAAAATTTAAAGGACCCCAAAACCAAAAAAACTGTTTCTGCTCCAGTTGAATGTGAATACTGATTTCAGAGAAGTTGAAAGCTATGTTTTATGGTCTGTTACCAAAATAGCATTTGCTAAAGTTAGGGATAAAACCTCACTGGAGTAATTCAAATTTAAATTTTAGAAACCAGTTTAGACCTCAAAAGTGAGATTCCATAAAAAGAATTATTCATAATGAAGAATGGCATAATTCTTTAAAGTTTATATATAACTGTCACATCTCTAGGATTTAACACATGATGCCAAAAAGCCAGTTGTTAGTTTTCTAACATTAAATCAAACAGTTAAAGGTACCAAGATAATTTGGAACAAAAAATATCTGTGACACGCTTAGTTAAAAACACAAAAGCAGGGCCAAATTGAAACTATTTTTTGTAGCTTAAGGTTTTTAATACTTAACTCCACCATCTTATTCATTACATAAGAATTAAATTAAAATAGAATATCAATCTAAATTGCAGGTAAAATCATGACTATATTTCAAGTATTTAGATATGCTGACATTTAACTTACTTCAGATATTTCTGCAAATGAGTGAGAGTTTTGAAAGAGCCGAAGGTTCTGTTTGATAATTTTGGTGATCTACTCAAATTTGTGGTGATCTTAACTGGAAACTTCCCATAAAATGAAAGGTGATACATGCGAAAATCAAAGACTTATTTATATTTACCCACTTACCCACTTTTGTCTTTATCCATCATGTTACCTTCGTGTTGTTAACTAGCACAGTAAAGCAGAAAAAGGAGAGAAATTATACAAAACCATGATCAACTGTCTTTTAAAAGATTAATATATCTGATTCACACGTGCAAATTTAAAACATCCCTGACTTGACCAAACCTACAAATAAGAATAAATTCTGTAATCTGGAATTTGATAGGATACTATGCCAAGGTCTACTATCACATTTTTAAAATTTACTTTCATAACAAAATCTATATAACAGTGTCTCAGAATATTTGGAATTTAAAAATAAATTATACTAATGCAGCAATT
The DNA here is from genome assembly GCF_008692025.1 of Phocoena sinus. Lineage (NCBI taxonomy): Eukaryota > Metazoa > Chordata > Mammalia > Artiodactyla > Phocoenidae > Phocoena > Phocoena sinus. Next base: position 48,229,643 of record NC_045769.1, read on the forward strand.
ATCATTTTTCTCTTCCATTCTTATTTTCATATGGATTTTCATAATTATGCTCATAGATTTGAAATATTATTTAGATGCTTAAACTCAGTAATTTTTTCTGTTGCTCCATAGATTTATAACTTTATTATTAAAGGCTGTATAATATTTTATAAAGTGAATATTTAATAATTTACTTAACAATTAAATTAGCAATATTAACAATAAATTACTTAACAATCTGAATTCTCTGATTGGTATAGGTAATATAATTGCAGCAGATATTAAAGTAATCACCTTTAGTGACACATACCTTCCTGTGTTTATGCCCTTGCTTAATTTCCCCTTCATGAGGGACTCTGAGTTTGGCCATGTGACTTACTTGGCAAATGGAATATCAGTAAATGTGATGCAAGCAGGGGCTTGAAAAATGCTTGCACATTGGGGCTTGTTCTCTTTACAAGCTACCACTATGTGCAGATGTCCAGGCTAGTCTGCTGGAGACATGTGGTCTAGCCAACAGCCAACAACAGACTAAAGACATGTGGGTGAGGGCCTTTTAGATCATCCAGGTACAGTAGATCCAACAGATTGGTGCAGCTGCATGAGTGACCCTGCTGCAGACAGCAGAAAAACCACTTAGTTAAGCACAAAGCAAATTGATAACCTATAGTTATAGATAAATGAAGTGGTTGTTTTTTATGCCACTACAGTTTGGAAGTGGCAGTAGAAAACTACAAAAACAATTGCCTGACTTCACCCTTTAGGCCAAAGTTAGTGAAAGGCAGGACATCAGGATTAATGTCTACACTGCACAGAGGAGGTGGCACGGTGCTGGCTGATAGCAGCATATACAAGAAATTGATGAGGTAGTCTCCGGAAGCAAGGCACAGTCCCAAATATCAAGTCTATAGGAGTTGGCAGAGAACGTGTGCCAGGCACAAAACCAAGGGTATATAAATGCATTTATGGATCAAGGAGTGAAAGGGTTTGTGCAGGGAAAAGTTGGTGATACCCCTTAAGGTAATGGATGAAGTAAGATAGGAGTCTTTTTCTGGAACAGCAGGGCTTTAGCTTGTAGGAAAATTCAGGTTAATAATTGACTTTGACTTGTTACTTTTTGGGGGTTGACCCTTGGTAATGAGATCATAGGGTCAAAAACTAGAAATATTCATTATTTTTGATATATAATACATCATTCTCATTCATTGTTAAATTTTTCTTTTTAATTATAAATACTTCAAACATACAAAAACTAACATAGTAAACATCTGTGTACCCCATGTTAATGTTTTGGCTTTGGCTTCATACCAATATTTTTTGTTTTTTGAAATAATATCATTGATATGGTTACCCTCTATATCTTTCCATTCCCTTTATTGGTCACATGAGTTACAAGCAAGGGTGATAATCGAAATAATTAGCAGCAGTTTGCTAAGAGTGACTTGAGGCTCTCTGCTGGATCATGCAAGTGTCTGGGAGCTCCTGGAAGGGCTGGGAAGGGGTCTTAGGGGAGCTCAGAGCAGCTGCTAATAATCATAACTGGTGCTGAATTATTTTAAATATAGCTATGACTTTCCCAGTACGTACTAACTGAAGATCAGCCTTGATTATAAATATCCTCTCCCAATCTGGTTGCCTTTTTACTTTTTAACGGTGTGTTTGGTGCATTTATTTGATTTTGGTGAATAGAAGCTTTTATATTTAATGACATCAAATGTATCTGTCTTTTTCCTTTATAATCAGTGCCTCTTTTATCTTTGTTCAAAAATCCTTTGTTAAACAAAATATTTCCTTCTAAAATATATGGAAGTGCTCTTCATTTTTAGATCTCTAATCCGTGTAAATTTTATTTTTCTTTCCTGTGAGGTAGGGATTTAATTTTATCCTTTACTGTATAGATATGGTAACTCTGCCACTTATTAGCAGTGTGTCCTTGTCCAAGTTACCTGATATCTCTGTGCTGTAGTTTCCTCTTCAATGAAATGGGGTTAATAATAGTCTTTACCTCATAAATTACTGAAGAGATTAAATAATAGGTGTAAAATATCTACAACAATACTTGTTACATAATGGCCATCCTGCAATTATTAGCTAATAGACCTCCCGACTTGTTTAGCAAAATTTATTGAATAGTCTCTACTTTACCTAGTGATTTGACAAGCCTCATAGATATATGTGGGTTCATTTCTAAGCTCTGTATTATGTTTCTTGATATATTTATCCCTCTTTGAACTTTTGATTGTCATAATTTTATAGCAATTTTTGATATCGGTGGAGTGCTCCCTAAATATTTTTCAAAATGTTCTGTTTTTTTTTTACTCTTGATGAATTTTATGTCAAAATCGTTGATTCTATGAAAATTACTGTTGGGATTTTTATGAGAGTTGCATTGAGTTTACAAATATTTCGTGTAAAACTATCATCTTTATGATATTAATTCTTACGAATAAACAATACTCCATTGATTTAGGTCTTCTTTTATTTATTATTTCAAAACCTACTTGTATTAACTAATTATACCAGGAGGATATGGAATCTTCGAATCCTAGTGTAGGCTGCTCATTCCCCACACTCCAGAAACCAACAGGCTAGGAGGCAGAGTTGTCAGAATTAGAATGGTTGGCATATCTCCTCTCTGCTTAAAATTCTTCCATAGTCTCCCACAGCTCATCAAATTTTCAAACTCTTTAATGTGATACAATACATTCCATGTTTCCCAGATTTATATCTCTGGTCCAGGCTTCTTCACTAACGGTCCAGAAATGGCCTGCTTTTCATTTGCATTGGCTATGTAAGATACATTGGAAACTGAACTCGTAGTCTCCTTATACACATGATCTCACTGACTCTGAATGCTCATGAAATGGCATCTTCATCCACTCGGTTGTTCAGGATAAAAATCTTAAAATCATTCTTGACTCTTTTCTTACTCTCACGTTCTAGATCAGCTCATCATCTTGGTCAAGGCAGTTTCTTCGAAACGTATCCTGAATCCAAGATTTTCTGCACCCGCCCCCCACCCCCGGCTACCATGCTACGCCAAGTCATCATCAGCTCTAATCTGGATTAATAAAGAACCCTTGAAACTTTTGTCCCTTCTTCTACCCCTTTTGTTCCCTTCTGATCAGTTTTTCACCTAACAGCCTAAGCACTCTTAAAATAAAAATCGTGTCACTCCCATGCTCAAGCTCTCCAGTGGCTTTCCATTATACTTCAGGGTGAAAACTCTGCCCCTGTCCAAGGCATCCTTCAAGTTCTGGCCTGTGTCCGCTCTCAGACCTCATCTCTGATCACTTTCCCTTTTGGACAATTTGCTTTGGACACACTGGTCTTCTTGCTGTTCCCTAATCAGGCAGACTTATTCCTGCCTCAGAATCTTTGAACTGTCTGTTCTCCCTGCCTAGAATGGTCTTGGAAACAGTTAGACTATTGGTGAAGAGTGAGAGGTTGGGAAAAGCACATTAGTAATTTGATGGTCAGACTGTTTTCTGATTTTGGTTCAAATTTTGCTAGCTTTACAAAACAAATTCGAATGCTTTTCACTCAAAAGTGCATCCATCTATCTAACAGTTTCAATGGCATAGGAACTAGCTTGTTTTCTTAATTATTTTATTGTAGAAAATTCTAAGTATATATAAATGTAGAAAAAATTTAGTGTAATGAACCGACTATAACTGTAAATGTTATTAAATATCCAATCACATTTCCTCAGCTGCTACTATTTTTAATACTGCATTTTTAAAAATCAGGGATAAATAAGGTCCATATATTTGTACTTGATGAATTTGTCTCATTGATCTGCTTTAATTTCTCTCTCTCATATTTCCTTGCACCTGAATTGTTGAACAACTTAGGTCATTTTTTTTGCTGTATAGTTTCCATTTAACACATTCCTCTTAACTGTGTATTTCTTGTAAATTCTTAGTTAAAGATAGAGGCTGGATCGGATTCAGGTTCTATTTTTTTGTCAGGACTACTTCATAGATAGCATGGTGTGATTCTAGTGGAAGTACAAAATATATTTTTTTGTTGTTGTCACCACCCATTGATCACCATTGCTTACATCCATTATTTCATTAAGACTTGCAAAATGGTAATATTCTAATTCCATAAACCTTTCGTGAAAGAAATTTTTCCTTAGCAGCAATTTGGTTACTTTGAGGTAGAGTTTTATAGAAAAGGCAGATATGTTAATCCCAAACTGCCAATTTATCCCTCCCTCTCTGCCTTTCCCCTTTTGTAATGATAAATTTGTTTTTGAAGACTGTGAGTCTGTTTCTGTTTTGTAAATAATTTCATTTGTATCATCTTTTTAGAGTCCACATATAAGTGATATCATATGATATTTGTCTTTCTCTGTCTGACTTACTTTACTTAGTATGATAGTCTCTAAGTTCAAAAATAGGCAATCAACAAGGACCTACTGTATAGCACAGGGAACTCAACTCAGCATTCTGTAATAACCTATGTGGGAAAAGAATCTGAAAAAGAATGGATATATGTATATGTATAACTGAACCACTTTGCTGTACACCTGAAACTAGCACAACATTGCAAATCAACTATAACCCAATATAAAATAAAAACTCAATTAAAAAAAGAAAAGGCAGATAAATGCTTGATTTTCCCCTTATTTAGCAATTTTCAGTAGCATATGTTGGTTCCATAGCATTTTCCAAGGGTTGCTACTTATTTTTTAATTCATCCACATTGTTTAATAACTGGATGAATTAATATAAGATCATTGACTGTGATAGCATAATGGAAGCTTGACAATAAAGGTGAAATCTTTGAAGGAACGATCACCAGATTTGAATATATAAAAATATTTATGTTGTTAAATATTTTAACAAATAAAAAATGTGAAGAATAGACTAAGGAATTTATTGACAAACGACATGGCAAACAATGGGCAAATGGCTCCTGGGCTTTTTTCAGTTGGCCTCTTTTTGTTCTCTGCATTTTTATCTTTATAAATCCATCAGTTTAAATATTTGAAAACTTTAAAAAGAAAAAGAAATGTCTGTGGAAGCACAGTTATTTAGTAAACGTAAAAAAATAGAAGTGTCAAACATCACTCAATCTTTATTTTCTTCCTCTTAACATCAGAGTGAAATATTTTCATTGTTCAACCATTCTTTTTCTTGAGATATATATTGTTAATCAGTTATCCTGTACTGTGTCTTAGTTTCTCATCTTCCTAATTTTTATATAACCAGTAGAATGTGATTTTCTCAGAGAATCATCTAAATACAATGGGTATAAAGCAATCCCGGAAGAAAGAGGCTGTAATTAGGCTTATGATACTTTATAATATGATCCTCACCCTCCCACCCCACCTCCCTAGCACTTTTACCCTAAAACATGATTAGGCCATTCCTGGTTCTTTCTTTACTGTAGATGTTTGGGAAGTATGTATGTGTATGTTTGTGGGGAGTATGTGGGGAAGGTCTGCATGTGTGTATCAGGGGATGCAGGGGTGCAGGTAGTAGGGTAAGAGGCCCTAATTTTCATTGGTTTTTATTTTTTTTTCTTAAAAACCCATTAAGTTAGTGGAGTTGTACTTACAAGTGGCTCAACTTTAAAAAAATTTTTAGGTATAGATATTTAATAAACCAGAATCTTCTGGCTGGTTGATATTGACATGTACAGAGATATCTTAGCTTCACGAGATATTTTAGGTCTAAACAGAGTTTTTGACACCTATGTGTTTGTATTGCTTTTGCTTCTCTTTTCCAATGGAAGACAGGTCAGGAATATTCAATGTGAGGAATTTCCCATACCTGACGCTTTATTTTTGCATCTCAGGTCTACACATTTTGATAATCACAAACAGAACTTTGAAAGCACTAAAATTCACCTTATCTTTCAGTGTTTATTCAGGAGAGTGGAATTATTATTATCTTTTTTTTATCTTTCATTGTCAAAGAAAGAAAGGGCTCTCAGACCAAATATTTGCCGAAAGTCAGAATGCCGGTTTTCAGTTCACCTGGGGCAGAATTGAATCCACTCCTTTGGCAGAAAAATATCAGGAACACACATTAATGTTCACCGCTCTTAGTCCAACCTAAGAACGCATTCATCTAGTATAGTTATATTAGACTCATGTACTATCATATCTCTCTTTTGACTGGCTTTATGACACTTACATGAGGAACAGTGCATGAAAAACTATAATCTGTAAAATGTACTGATGGCACTGAGCTTTCTAGCTTCCACTCCTTTGTCATTCTATTTAAAAGTTTTCTGTTTGGGATCTATTCTTTTTTTTTTTTGCGGTATGCGGGCCTCTCACTGTTGTGGCCTCTCCCGTTGCAGAGCAGAGGCTCCGGATGCGCAGGCTCAGCGGCCATGGCTATGGCTCACGGGCCTAGCCGCTCCTCGGCATGTGGGATATTCCCGGACCGGGGCACGAACCCGTGTCTCCTGCATCAGCAGGTGGACTCTCAACCACTGCGCCACCAGGGAAGCCCAGGATCTATTCTTTAAGAGAATGGCCGATGCGACCTCCATCTCCCTCCTCATACTTCTTACCACTCTTTTCTAAGAGACTCCATCTCAGAATGGATGTAGAAATATAAGACAAAAGTAATTATAGAGGAGGTGGGTGACCAGTTTTCCAGTTGCTTAGAAGAAATGAAAGAGGTGACCAGTTTTATTGTTTGCAGATTTTGCATTTATCTGCCCAGGAAAAATTGGAGTAGTCAAGAAAACATACTTCTAACATTGATTCTGGCTAGCAACTTTGCCCAGTTTCTGGCAAATATAATGATTGCTTCCTGGTCCAGTTTATCATGTCTTGGTATAAATTTTTTTTCAGATTACTGCTGTAAATTGATTGTCGGTCCTAGTTTTTGAAGTGGTAAGAGTTTTTTGTTTTTTTCAAGATCCACTGTATTTTATATTGGGGTGTTCAAAGATACTGCATCAGGGTTGACTCCTGGAGAGTTCATATTTTAAAACCAAACTAGTTCTTGTTTCTTTCTGACAATACAGTTTCTGAAAACTGACTTTCCTTTATACTGTCTCAACTTTATATTTCTTTCTTATGTTTCCCCCAAGGGGCTAATTATGAATCCCTACTAGGCTTCTGAGTGCTAATAGTGTTTAAAGTTTGGTGAGCTCTTTGTTAATGCTTTTCCCAATTGGCTGGAAAGAAGCTGTTTACTTCCTGATCTGTGTGTTTCTACTTCACCTGCGTGGAATAAACCATGTTTGTTTGTTTTTTTCTTTCTCTAGTAAAACATATGAAATTTTGCGCTTTCACTGAAGCTGCTTATTTGGCTAATATTTAAATGCTTTTTAAGATTTAACATACTCTTTGTATTCATCAATATTGACTAATTAAAATTTGTAAAGCTCAAAATAGAACTAGAGATATATTTTTGATAGAGATCTACCTGCTAGAAGCGAAGGTATGCATCACAATGACAGAAAATTTCAATGACAATAAATGGAATTCATACTGTTATTTCCAGTTTTTGCAGTCAGCCTCATTGTGCTCTATACAAAGGGGATGGTACTCAGAAACAAAAGGACTAAAACATCTGGAAAATCCCAATGTGATTTGGTATTTGATAAGTAAGGAATGTCAAAAATAGAAGAGTTCTTAAATATGAGAGTTCTGTGTTGTTGGCCTGCATGTGGTGTTTTCTTGTTGGGAATGTGCAGGGGAAGGAAAATAAATAATTCTATACAACAGCCTGCCTCTGCTGAGCCTAGGTTTCATACTGAGGGAAGACTAAGAATAGCAACAACTAGTCTAGAAAGCTTCCACTGTCCCAAGCAGTTCTTTCCCACAGAGAACCACTTTCATCTGCAACTTTCCCACAAAGACCCCCACTTTGACTGCTACACTGCACGTCTTGCTCAGAAGTGTAGTAACTTTATTATCCCATTATCCTTTTTCACGTATTTGACCTGCCTGTCAAAACTGCTGTGGGAATGAGAAATATTTTGTGCACATTCAACCTCTCATCGCACCTCTCACGTGTGAGGGGCCTCCTTCTGAGTGAAGTCACAGCAGATACACTCTGTTTTAGAAATAATAGACGAATTGCCTACCCTCATTCGTGAACTTCTGGTATTGCACAAAGCAAAATGAAGAAACAATGTAACCCCTCATTTTAAAATTTAATCTTTTACAGCCTGCTGTCAGAGGCAGTTCCTCTATGAATCTGCTGACATTTTAAATTCTACTTTGGAAATTTCCTCACTGTTTCAAATATCCACTCTACTCAAAATTTTATATAAAGTTATCCCCTCCATATACTATCAATATGAAACTTCTTCCTTTCTTTCTTTCCTAAGGCATTCTAAGTCACTTCAGGAACCAGTTCCCTTAAGAGAAAACCACTAAATCTTGCTGCTTACGCTGCAGCCCCAAATCTTACCATAGTGCTTTTCAGAGTGAGAAATATTTTCTGTGTAAGCTTCTGCAAGGTTCACAGGCTTACTAGATTGTGCTTTCTAGCTAATAGGAAAGAAAAGAAAACTGCAGAAGCCCCTAGAGAACCTTCTGGCAGAAAGTAGATAGCACAAAATAAAATCACTGTTTTATTTTATTAAGGACCTTTGTGAAGGTTCATTTAAAACAATTTAGTCTGTCTAACATAATTAAGTCACTAAGCAGCAGCAGATAGTAGCCAGTTACAGTCTTGGATTGATAATGTTTAATTCATTTATAATTACTCTAATACATGTCTAGGAAGCATGCATAGCATTTTACAAAATGAAATATGATGAGTAAGGACAGTTGAATGATGAGTCATAAAATAGATTAAATTGTAGTCATTTGAGCTGCTATTTGAAATGTATGGCTGCCAACTGGCAACCAGACGTTTTTTTTCTTTGTTTGTTTTTTGTTTTTGATAAATAAGTTCAATAAAGCTATCCAGATAGGAAATCTGGAGCTGGAGTATGAGAATTATTTTTTAGCCTTCACCAGTAATGAGTTTTTTGAGACAGGAACACTAAGGAATGTTAAGTCAGAGTCACTGTGGAAGCAATACTGTGTCCAGCAAGATCCACTCTGGTAAATCCCCAACCCATCAGATCTTAATAATTGATATTCCTCAACTGGATTGAGCTGAGCTTAATCAATTGGAGTAGGAGAGAAAGAAGGATAAGGGTTAGATTTAGATAGAAAATTTTTGCTGCAGTACAGATCTAAAATTGATTAGGGTTTGAAATGGGTTTGTTGAATGGGTTAAGAAACATTATGGATGAATAGTATAAACTACATTGCAGCCCCATTTCTATATTTGCACTTGAAATTTAAAGTTTTTCTTTTTCCTCTAGAGTTTGAGTAGGAAAGCCCTGCTTAAGCAGAGTAAAATCTTACAGCTTTTCTGATGGAAGAGAAGACAAATTAGGTATTGCAATATTTCATTGACTGGACACAGGGTTAAATCTCAAGGTAATTCTAGCATCTGGAAATTTGTAATCTCTACATTTCAGAAGCTATAAATGTAGAGCGACTTGAGGATTGCTGAATTCTTACTGATATACTCAGCAAGATTGAAGTTGTTAAGAAATTCCATCACTTGTCTAGAATCTGCATTATAGTTATTGGTTTAAAATTGTTTAAATGTGTTTTGTAACAAATTGTTATAAACATAGCATAGATGTTACATATTTTTTCAGATGACATAGATTTGAATTTGTTTGACTTATTTACCCATACATTCTTTTGAACTTGGAACCCAAGGGCCTACTATTTTGCAGAACGTTGAAGGATAAGGAAATATAAAACAAAAGAAAGCACTGTAAATTATTTCCTTGTTGTGAGTAACAGAAATCTGGAATATACCACTATTTCTGGTTATGTGACAATTAGAAAGATTGAAAGACTTCTGGGAAGAAATAATCCTGGGATTATTTGGATCAAGTATTTGGATCAAGATAACAACTGGAGATAAACTATATAAAGAAGTTACATGATTGCTCCAAGTCACAAATTTCATTTATTCATTCAACAAATGGTAATGAGCCATGTCCCAGGTACTGATTTGGTGCCTGGGATGTGGCAGTGAAATAACAGAAAAAGTCTGTTCCATTGTTTGGACTGAAACTGAGAATAGGCACACCTTGCCAAATAGTGTCATAATTAATGCAGGAGAGAATGCAAAACCTAAAATACCAATACAAATAATGGAATTGAAATTTACTTTGAGACTTCATGAACTTTGAGAAGCATATGAGTACATAATTTACATTTGCAGGGTTCAACAAGTGTTTGTTGAAGAATCCATTTAAAAGGATCCATGGGAGAAATATGCTTAGTATACTGACAGGGATATCTTGTTTCCCTTAAGAAAAGATATATATATATAGCTTATAAACACTATAAATTTCATTTCCCTTTCTGCATTGGATGCTGAGAATATCAGTAATAAATTTGAGGGTAACATCTAGCAATCCAATAGGAAATGAATGTGTGTTTTTGTTATTATCTTCCTTTGTTTGTAGAATCTATTTTTAGAAAGACACAGGACATTAAACAAACATAAAAACAATGACAGTCACAATCATGGTTCCATTTGTAAATGCAGCTGAAGCTTTCTGAAGCACTGGCAACATATTAGTCTTTTCAATAGATAATAGGACCTGAGCCTACTACTGTAGAACAGTTTCCTCAGTGTTTAAAAAAACCCTACTTTATTAAGATCAGCCTCCAGGTCCCAGAAGAATATTGTTCCTATCATTGAATAAAATCAGTTTAAAGCACAGTCTGTCAATGTAGACAGATGACAATTGCAAAAGCTATTAGAGGGGTGGATTATGATACTATTGCAGAACATCTTGAGGGAGAGTTTGAATAGAAGCAAATGGAAGCTCGGGGAAACAGAAGCAGAAAATCAGCCAGTTATCATCCCAAAGATCCCCAAACTCTGCAGATATCAACTGGTGCCACAAACCAAGACAATTCTTTTATGCAGTGTGTAAATCAATAATCCTGGTTATAGATATATTTGGATGAAGGGTAATAAATAGAGATTGACAATATAAAGAGATAATATGATTGCTCTGAGATACAGATGTCATCTGTTCATCCAAAAAATAGCATCAAATAGCTATGACTGGCAGCAGCATTTTATTTGGAACCAAAAGATAATGGTGGAATTAAAAAATGTACTGAGTTTATTTTACATACTTATAAGTTGCAATGGTAAGAAATAGAGTTAAAAAAATCTCTTAGGATTTTGTAATCTACTCCAAAGTCAGCATGAATAGAGAGAATTAAATAGGAATTTCTGTATTTTATGTATTTGTTATTCATTGCGTTTGAGTTAAAAAAAAAGAAAATACTTTCCTACATGATTTGATCCAACTTTTTAAAAAATAATAATTTTTAAGGAGAATTCAGTGGTCACTGTGGTTATCACTGGCTATACCACCAGTGGGCTGAAACTGCTTCTCCAGGTTTAGTATGTGGAAATCTGTTCAATAAATGATTGTTCAGTTAAGATTCTTCTAGGGTAGAAACTGACAGAAGCAGAAACCAGTGGCTGAGGTAGTGGGTGTATTGACACCTCTCTCTTTTGCTGACAACTGGGGTGGAAAGGGCTATTCTGCATCCTTTGGCAATTTATCAGCATCTTATAAGCAGCCGCTTGGCCAGCTCTGAGCTATGTTTACTGCCAGCTAACATAAGATTTAGAATGAGTGTAATTTTCAGCTTTTGTAAAGAGTATCAAATGATAAATAGAGTAATCAGATCTTCGCCTGTATTGCTTACTGCAGTGAAACATGGATTAAATGTGTAGTAAAAATATCAGTTAATCTGTCCAAGGAGCTAGATATATTCATTTGCTTTCTTTGATCCAGCTTAGTTGTTTCATTGGAAGAGAAGGGAGAAGAGAAAAGATGTTCTAATTATGTATATGTTTACAAGCCTCCCCCTCCCCTTAGGCTACTGCTAAGTTGTCTCACTCCATACACTCTGTGCTACAGCAATTTAATATTTCATTAAAAAAGCATTAATGATAGATCCAGTAAATTTCTCCTATCCAGGCTCCACAATGATAGCAATTCAAGTTAGTATTGATCTCTGAGTGATGCTCATGAAAACAAAGCCCAAAAAAGGGACAGTTAGAGTGCTGCTCATTTTCCTTGCATCTTGAGGTCAAGTTGGAGACCTGAGTCTGACCTGTAATTGTAATTACTGAAATGCTGACTCTTTTGGAAGAGTTTTCAAAGGCTTCTGCTTCTTGGCTTCTGGTTTTAATTTTAAAATAAAAATCAAATGTTACTCCATGAGAAAATACCCTGTTGCCTTTGAAGTATTTGATCATTTATTTAATGAAACAACACATTTATTAAATGCCTGTGTGTTTTCAAGTTACTATGGCCTCTACTTTAGAGAAGAGGAAGAGTTCTTGTTCTTAAGGATATGCTTTTTTTTTTCACTTAGAGGAGAAAGGAAAAAATAAAATGCAAGCATAAATATGAACAAAAAACTTTAAATGATGAGGGTCAAATGATTTGTTCTCATAAATAATTAGGTTTGTGTATACAGAAAGGAATTATTTCCAGCGAATATATTAAGAAATTTATAGGGCTTCCCTGGTGGCGCAGTGGTTGAGAGTCCACCTGCCGGTGCAGGGGACACGGGTTCGTGCCCCGGTCCGGGAAGATCCCACATGCCACGGAGCAGCTGGGCCCATGAGCCCTGGCCACTGAGCCTGTGTGTCCGGAGCCTGTGCTCCGCAATGGGAGAGGCCACAACAGTGAGAAGCCCGCATACCGCAAAAAAAAAAAAAAGAAATTTATATATGATTGGGATTTAAGTTAAAAAAAATTCAAGGATGTAATTTTCATGGTTTGAAAGTGGAGGGAGTATAGAGAACAGAAGTTTTATTTACTGGAGCAGTGGAATAAGAAGTGCAGAAAATGTTGGAAGCATATGGTAGAGGTCACTAGAATTTTAACTTCTAGGTAATTAATTTTATTATACAAATCACACAAAGCAACACTGTAAAAAAGAATGTAGGATTTAAAAAGAAAAGCAAAATTAAAAAGTAACTTGGCCCTGCATCCCTTCCCAAGCAAATGATCTATTTTCATTTTTCTGTGTTCTCTCTCCCTGAAGATTTTTGAACAGTGAAATGACATGATGGAAATTGTGTTGTAGGCCTTTTAGAAAGATTAATCTATCAGTAGTAAGCAAGATGGAAAGTGAAGTGTCTGAAACCTAGAGACCAATTATAATTGTATTGAAGTAATCCAGGTGAGAAGTGATAAGGGCCTGAACAGAAATGGAAAGAAATGGGAAGTTGTAAGAGGTATTGAAATGGAAAAATCACTGATAGGAAATGGGACATTAGAGAAAGGTAATCTTTAGAGATATCTGGAGCCTGAGTTAACAGCAATAGTTCCAGAGATAGAAAGAAGAAGTAGAATGATTAAAGTAGGTGTCTGGCTATGAAAAATGAGTTATATACATTTTTTAACATATTATATTTGAAAAAAATATGGTCACACAGAAATGATGCTAATATATTTAAAGATGGACAATTGGGATATATATGCATATTTCTAATCTTGAGATCTTTTCCATATTCCAGTCCCTCTTAATCATATAAAAGGGACATTTGGAGTGAAATCATCATCACGGTGGTGTGACTCACTTCTTTTTTCCCTCTCCTTTGATTTACAACTAATCAGACAACCATAACCAAAAAAAGTACCTCTGCAAAGCACACCAGGACACCTGAGAGATCCATCTATCTATGCACCCAAAAGTGGGTGGATTGGATCATGGAGGAGGTGGCAGAGCAAAGGAAGTTGCAGCGAAGCCAGCAGTGGCAGAGGTAGTGATGGCAGAGAAGGTGGTAGCCAGTCCAGAAGGGAGAAAGCACAGTTTTTCTGGCAGAGGAGGGCAGAGGATGAAGGAAATGAATGGGGGTTGACTTGGCCACGTGTGTGCAGCTGCAGGGACCAGGTGCTGTCTCTGAGGAGAGACTGCAGTGACTAAGGGGGAAGAAAGGAAAGGGAAATAGAACAGAAGGAAAGTGTCTCCTGTTGTCTGCCTTGGAAGGCAAGAGGACTGCCCACTGGCTTCTGGAACCCCCAACTTGAGGATCCTTCTACCAAGCTGTGGGCATACCCAAAGTCCCAAGTGTTAAGTACACACTTCACCCTGCTCTGCCACCACACTTTGCTTTTTTTTTTAAGTGCGTGAGCTCCCAACATTAGCAGGAATCAGCTCTAATAAGAAAAGCCAAAAACTTGTGCGATTGCACCTCTTTCTAGAAAACAAAAGAAAGTCTCCTAACTATCAATCTGTTGAACTATTGTAATCGAAGTGAACAAAGCCTTGTCTAAGTAAGAAAGGTGTTTGCTATGTCAAATGCAGCGGTGAGGCACTTCTTATCAAACACCATGAAAAATCACAGTAATACAGTGTCACAAAAATAAAACGACAGTTTCCAGCAACCAAACCCAAAGACACAGAATATTGTAATCTATATGATAAGGAATTTCAAATAGCTATTATGAAGAAGTCCAACAAACTAAAGAAAATTCAGAAAGGCAATACAGTGACCTCAGAAATAAAAACGAACAAACAGAGGAGTACTTTACTAAAGAGATTGAAATTCTAAAAAAGAAATGAACAGAAATTCTGGAGCTGAAGTACTCAATAAATGAGGTGAAGAATGCATTGGAAATACAGCAGATCATATGGAAGAGAGAATTAGAAAGCTCAAGGAAAAAGATATAGAAATAATTTAGATGAAAGAGGAGTGAGAACTAAGATTTTTAAAAAGTGAAGAAACTCTATGAGAACTGACTGCATTAGAAAAGCCAGCACAAGAATAAAGAGTTCCTAAGAAGTAAAAGAGAGGGATAAGGAAGCAGAGAGTGTATTTAAAAACTAATAGCTGAGAACTTCCCAAACCTGGGAAGGAACTGGATATGGAAGGCCATGAAGCTAATAGAACACCTTATCATCTCACTGCAAAAAGATCTTTTCCAAGACACATTATATATATTAAAAAATTTTTATTGGAGTATAGTTGCTTTACAACGTTGTGTTAGTTTATGCTGTACAGCAAAGTGAATCAGTTATATGTATACATATATCCCCTCTTTTTTAGATTTCCTTCCCATTTATATCACCACAGAGCACTGAGTACAGTTCCCTGTGCTGTACAGTAGGTTCTCATTAGTTATCTATTTTCTACATAGTGATATATATATGTCACTCCCAATCTCCCAATTCATCCCACTCCCCCTTTCCCCCTTGGTATCCATAAGTTTGTTCTCTACATTTGTGTCTCTATTTCTGCTCATTATATTAAAATTATCGAAAGTCAACAATAAAGGAAGAATTTTAAAAGCAGCTGGGGGAAAAAAGGCAATAACCTGTAAATGTACCCTCATTAGGCTATCAACAGATTCATCAGCAGAAACGCTACAGGCCAGGAGAGAGTAGAATGACATATTCAAAATATTAAACCATAAAAATTGCTAGCCAAAAACATTCTATCCAGCAAAGTTATCATTCAAATATGAAGGAGAAATTAAGGCTTTCCTAGATGAACAAAAACTGAAGGAGTTCACCACTAGACCTGCCTTACAAGAAATGTTGAAAGGAGCTCTTTAAGCTGAAACAAAAAGACAAAAGCACACAAAACTCTGATTAAGGTGGTAAATAGAATAGGATACTGTAACTCTTCTTTTTAGAATAGTATGTTAAACTCTTAACTGTAGCTTAAAAGTTAAAGGAAAAGAACATTAAAAATAACTGTAGCTGCTACAACTTGGTAATAAAATCACAGCACAAAAAGTCATGATTTGTGACATAAAAATATAAAAAGGGAAAAGTAAAAGAATGGAACCTTATAGGCAAATGAAGATAAATTGCTATCAGCAGAAAAAAGACTATTTTATCTATGAGATGTTTTATGTAAACCTCATGGTAACTGGCAAGCAAAAATCTAGAGCAGAACACAAATCATAAAAAAAGGAGAGACTGAGCAAACCTCCATAGAATACCACCAACGTATAAAGGTGGACAGAAACAAAGGAAAAAGAAACAATGAAGAGACAAAATAACCAGAAGGCAAAATATAAAATGGCAGTAGTAAATTCTTAAATATCAAAAATCACCCTAAATGTAAATGGATTGAACTCACCAGTCAAAAGGCACAGAGTGGCCGGATGGATAAAAAGACAAGACCCAGGTATATGCTGCCTGAAGGAGACTAATTTTAACTCTAAAAACACATGTAGGCTCAAAGTAAAAGGATGGAAGATGATATTTCAAACAAACAGAAATGAAAAGTAGGTGAGGGTAGCCATACTAATATCAGAAAAAATAGACTTAAAAAAAAAGAGTAACAAGAGACAAAGAAGGTCATTATATAATGACAAATGGGTCAATACATCAAGAAGCTATAATAATCCTAAATATATCTGCTCCCAACACCCAAGCACCAAAATATATTAAGTGATTAATAACAGATCTTAAGGGAGAAATAGACAACAATGCAATAATTGTAGGGAACTTCAATACCCCACTATCAACAATAGAGAGATCATCTAGGTGGAAAGTCAACAAAGAAACGTAGGAATTGAAACACACTTTAGAACAAATGGACTTAATAGACACATACAGAATACTCAATCCAACAGCTACAGAATATACATCATTATTAAGTGTACATGGACCATTCTCCAGGATAAATCATATGACAGGCCACTCAACAAACCTTAACAAACTTAATAAGATTGAAATTACACCATCTTCTCTCACCACAATAGTATGAAACTAGAAATCAACAATAAGAGGAAAGAGAAAATCTACAGTAATGTGGAAACTAAACAACACACTACTAAACAGTCATTGGGTCAAAGAAGATATAAAAAGTGAAATAAAATTCTCAAAACAAAGGAAAATGGAAACACAACATATCAAAGACTGTGGGATGCAGCAAAAGCAGTTCTGAGAGAAAATTTTATAACAATAAATGCATATATTATGAAATTAGAAAGATCTCAAATAAACAACCTAAATTTTCAACTCAAGAGCTAGAAAAAGAACAAACTATGCTCACAGTTACCAGAAGGAAGGAAATAATAAAAATAAGTGTGGAAATAAATGAAATAGAGACCAGGAGAGCAATTGAAATGATCATGGAAACTAAGTGCTGACTCTTTGAAAAGACAAATAAAATTGACAAACCTTTAGCTAGATTAAGAAAAAAGAGAGAAGACTCAAATAAATAAAAATAGACATGAAAGTGGAGACATTACAAATAATACTACAGAAATACATAAAATCAGAAGAGACTGCTATGAACAATTATATGCCAACAAATTACGTAACTCTGAAGAAATTGATATATTTCTAGAAGCACACGATCTACCAAGATCAGGAAGAAAAAGGAAATCTGAACAGACTAATAATCAATATAGAGATTGAGTCAGTAAGCAAAAACTCCCAACACAGAAATCTCCAGTAGCAGATAACTTCACTAGAGTATTCTACCAAACATTTAAAGAAGAATTAACACAATCCTCCTCAAACTCTTCTAACATATCGAAAAGGAGGGAACACTTCCAAATTACTGTATGAGGCCAGCATCACTTTGATACCAAAATGAGATAAGGATACCACAAGAAAACTGTAGACCAGTATCCCTGATGAATATAGATGCAAAAATTCTCAACAAAACCTTAGCAAATTCAAGAATTCAAGACACAGTAAAAGGATTATACACCTTGACCAAGTGGGACTTATACCTGGGATGCAAGGATGGTTCAACCTATGCAAATCAATAAATGTAATAAATCACATCAATAAAATGAAAGATAAAAATCACATGATAGTTTCAATAAATGAAGAAAAATCATTTCACATCCTTTCATGATAAAAACCCGTAACAGACTGGGTATAGAAAGAACATACTTTTATATAATAAAGTACATATGGGACAAACCCACTATATACTAACATTATACTCAATGGAGAGAAATTGAAAGTGTTTCCTTTAAGATTAGGACCAAGGTAAGCACGTCCACTCTCACCTCTCCTATACAATATAGTAGTGGAAGTCCTAGCTAGAGAAATTAGGCAAAACAGAGAAATAAAGTGCATCCAAATTGGAAAGGAAAAGTAAAATTGTCATTATTTGCTGATGATATGATCCCATATATATATATAAATCCCATAGAATCAGTCAAAAAACCCGTTGGAATTAATTAATAAAGTGGCAGGATACAAAATCAACATACAGAAATCAACTGCATTCCTTTACACTAATGATGAAACATCAGAAGGAAATAAAACCATCCCATTCACAATAGCATCAAAAAATACTTAGGAGTAAACTTGATTGAAGAAGTAAAAGATTTGTACAATGAAAACTACAGTGAAATAAATCGAAGAAGACACAAACAAATGGAAAGATATTTGTTCATGGATCAGAAGAATTAATATTGTTAAAATGGCCATACTACCCAAAGCCATGTACAGATTCAGTGCAATCCCCAACAAAATACTAAAAACATTTTTCACAGAAATAGAAGAAACTTCCTAAAATTTATGTGGAACTATAAAAGACCATAAGTAGCAAAACAGTCTGGAGGAAAAATAACAAAGCTGGAGATATCACACTTCCTGATTTCAAACTATACTACAAAGCCACAGTAATAAAGAAAGTATGGTACTGCCACAGAAATAGACACATTGACCAGTAGAACTGAATAAAAAGCCCAGAATTAGGGCTTCCCTGATGGCACAGTGGTTGAGAGTCCACTTGCCAATGCAGGAGGCACAGGTTCATACCCTGGTCTGGGAGGATCCCACATGCCGCGGAGCGGCTGGGCTTGTGAGCCATGGCCACTGAGCCTGTGCGTCCGGAGCCTGTGCTCCGCAAAGGGAGAGGCCACAACTGTGAGAGGCCCACGTACCGCAAAAAAAAAAAAAAGCCCAGAATTAAACCCCAACATATACAGTTAACTAATATTTAACATAGGAGCTAAGAATACTCAGTAGGGAAAGGATAGTCTCTTCAACAAATGGTGTTGGGAAAACTGAATAAACACATTCAGAGAAATGAAATTGGACCCCTATCTCACAAAACTCACAAAAATTACTTGAAATGGATCAAAGAGTTAAACATAAGAGCTGATATGATAAAAACTCATAGAGGAAAGTCTAGGAATGAAGCTCATCTATATTGGTCTTGGCAATAACTTTTTGGGCATGATGCCATAAGCACAAAAAATGAAACAAAACAAAAATCAAATGGGATTACATCAAACTTAAAAGCTTCTGCACAGCAACAGAAGCAATTAAAATGAAAAGACAGCATACAGAATGGAAGAAAATTTTTGAAAACCATATTTTGGATAAGGGGTTAATATCCAAAATATATGAATAAATCAGTTAACTCAATAACAACAACAAAATCCAGTTAAAAAGTGGACAGAAGAACTAAATAGACATTTCTCCAAAGAGGACATCAAAATGGCCAAGAGACACATGAAAATATGCTCAACATCACTAATCATTAGGGAAATGCAAATCAAAACCACAATGAGATATCATGTCACACCTATTCGAATAACTGTTCAAGAAGACAAGTGCTGGCGAGAATGTGGTGAAAATGAAACTTGTATATATTGTTGGTGGGAATGTAAATTGGTCCAACCACTATGGAAAACAATATGGAGATTCTTCAAAAAATTAAAAACATATCTACCGTACAATTCAGCAATTCCACTTCTGGGTATATAGCCAAAAGAAATGAAAACAGGATATCAAAGAGATATCTGCACTTCCATGTTTATCGCAACATCATTCACAATAGTGCTGGTACGGAAACAACACAAATGCCCATCAATGGATGAATGGATAAACAAGATGTGGTACACATATACAATAGAATATGAAATGAGATATCCTCCCATTTGCAACAACATGGATGAACACTGAGCATGTTATGCTAAGTGAGATAAGTCAGATAAAGACAAGTACTGTATGATCCCGTATATGTGTAATCTAAAAAACTTAAACCTGTAAAAACAGAATAAAATGGTGGTTACCAGTGGGGGTGGGGACAAGAGTGATGGTGTTTAAGCTACAAACTTGTAACAAGTAGTAAATAAGCACCAGAGATCTAATACACAGTATAATGAATATAGACAGTAATATTGTACTATAATTATGTAATGTGATAAATACCACATCAGCAATATACAATATATATATCAAAGTAACAAGTTGTACACCTTAAACTTACACAATGTTTCACATCAAACTTGCTCAATTAAAAAAAAGCAGACATCAGGAAAATGCATATCAAAACCACAAACGAAGTATCACCTCACACCTGTCACAATGGCTATCATCAGAAAGACAACAAATAAAAACATTGGCCAGGTTGTGGAGAAAAGGGAACCCTAGTACACTGTTGGTAGGAATGTAAATTACCGCATCCACTATGGAAAACAATAAGGAGGTTCCTCAAAAAAACAAAAATAGAACTACCATATAATCTAGCAATTCTACTCCTGGAAAAAGAAAATAAAAACCACTAATTCAAAAAGGTATGTGCACCCCAGTGTTCATAGCAGCATTATTTACAATAGCCAAAATATGGAAACAACCTAAGTGTCCATCAACAGATGAATGAATAAAGAAGATGTGGTACATTTATATACAATGGAATTCTACTCAGTCATAAAAAGAATGAGATTTTGCCAGTTGTGACAACATGGATGGACCTGGAGGGTATTTTGCTTAGTGAAGTAAGTCAGAAATAGAAAGGCAAATACTGTATGTTTTCACCTGTATATGGAATCTGAAAAATAAAACAAACGAATATAACAGAACAGAAACGGACTCAGATAAACAGAAGAAACTAGTAGTTACCAAGGTAAGAGGGATGGGGGGAAGAGCAAGATAGGGGTAAAGGGTTCAGAAGTACAAAGTACTATGAATAAAATAAGATACAAGGATGTAATGCACAGAACAGGGAATATAGCAAATATTTTATAACTTTAAATGAAATATATTCCATAAAAATATTGAATCACTGTTGTACACATGAAACTAACAATATTGTAAATCAACTATACATCTTTAAAAGAAATGAATAGATAGATTCAATAGATAAACAGGAACAGTTGAAATCACAGATGTGAATTAATTGTGGTGTGTTAAGGAAGTAGATGAGATTATTAATAACTTTTTTGAGAAGAGGAAAAATAATCAGTGAGGAAAGGAGTGGTCAGTGAAGTGGATTGAGAACCCACATGATGATTATCAAAATTAGAGAAGAGAGCAAGAAAAGAGAGAGAAAAAACAAAACAAAACAAATCCACAACCATATTTAGAGAAGTAGTATAGGGAAGACAAGGAGAATGAGAACTGAGAAAAGGGCATTATATTTCATAACTAAAAGTTCATTGGTGACACTTTAGAAATCAGTGAAGAATTAATTTGTTAAACCATTTTCTAAAGGTTAATTTTTCATTCGACACATTTTTTTTAATGAAAGGAGAGAAGGAAATGGAATGGAAGCTAGTAGGTGATGAAATTAAGCAAACTTTGTTTACTTCATGCCATTAACTTACAATGTAAAAAATATTTAAATATAAAAAATGGTTTTTCAATTTTTAAGGCTGAGTAAAGGGAGCAACAGGTAAGTCAAAGAATAGATATGTGAGTATTAGGAAGATCTACAGGGACAGACAGAAAGGGTTTAGGGGAGAGTGAAACTAGAGAGGCCAATTAGGGAACTGTTTCAGTAGTCCTGGCAAGGGATGTTGCAAGGTGACTTGAATTAGGCTTGTAGTTGTGGAAGTGGTGAATATTGGTTGGATCCAGTCAATATTTTGAAGATAGAGCTGATCTGATTTGATAATGAATAAGATATGAGATGTGAGAACAAGAGAAATAAAAAATGATGTCGTTTTATTGGCTTAAGCAACTGAAAGAATGGGGGTGCCATTTACTGCGATGAGTGAGACTAAGGAAAATGCAGGACTTTTTTTCAATGTGTTAGTACTGGTTTTACTCTTTTATTTTTTTTTATTGCGGTACGCGGGCCTCTCACTGTTGTGGCCTCTCCCGTTGCAGAGCACAGGCTCCGGACACGTAGGCTCAGCGGCCATGGCTCATGGGCCCAGCCGCTCCGCGGCATGTAGGATCCTCCCGGACCAGGGCACGAACAGGTGTCCCCTGCATTGGCAGGCGGACTCTCAACCACTGCACCACCAGGGAAGCCCTTGTTTTACTCTTAGACATCCACGTGGTGATGTTGTCTAGAAAGTTAGACACATGAGTCTTTAAGAGTGAAATTCAGGACGTGTAAGTTTGATATTCATCCATACATTAACAATATGGAAATAAGGAGAAATCAGCTATGAACATTAAGAGTAATCAGTGAGGTATGAAGATCTGGAGAGGATGATGTCTGCAAAACCAAAGAGAGGATGTTTCAAGAAAGGGCATGTTCAGCTGTGTCCAAGTCTGGTGAGACATAGAGTAAGATGTGTACACAGAATTAGGGGAGATTTGCACCTCTGGTAGTATCTGAAGTAAACAAAATCATTGATTAGTTGGTTAATCGACTCTAATTATCTTTTTCTTGGAATTGATTTTTTAGGCAAGGCTCTAGGTATTTTGATGTGGAGGAATGGGGTAGTGTTACATGAAGTAGAGTCACAGACAATGGAGGGATGGCATTAGAACAGGCAGCTCTGGAGGGGGTATTTCTTACATATAGGTCTCTGTGGTGTTCCTAGACTTAATTTATAGAGTGTTAGGTGGTATCACTGCTGGGTGATTTGGGGGCCTGCCATAAACTTTGCTGAAAGGTTATCAGTGCCAGTATAGAGGGGTTGGGCTTATCGAAAGCTCGTGGAGATCTAGAGGGTAGACTTAAAGGACACCATTTTCTCTTTATCACTTTTAGTAGAAATACGTAATACAAAGTGTAGCAGTTTAGATCTGTGCAGAATAAAGATGTTATAACAAACACACTGAAAACAGAATTCTCATAAAATTCAACAATTATCTTCTCTTGGTGTCTCTTAAACTCAAGTAGATAGCAAGAGACAGGATGAGGGTTTTCACTGAGGATGAAAGAAATTTGTATGTCTTCTCATACATTCTTTTCATATCCCTTTTGCCTGTGGTCATATAAATCTTTTTCTCACTTGAAATGATGAAACCTTCAAAGTCAGAGAGTTAATAACAAAAATAATTACCATAACTGTCCTATAAGGAAAACCTAAGGATATTTAGATTTTTCTTGTTAATCATTGCACTATATTGCCAGGAATAGCAGTTCTCTATTTTATCTCCAGCACACATTTATAGAGGAAAGGTGTAAGTTAAAAAAATTTTTTTAAATGCCCTATTTTGTTATTTTCATTCATTGTACCTTATAGTTACTTTTTGTTTTTCTTCTCTTGCTTGTCAGTCAGTGACAGAACTCAACAAGTCTAAGAAAACTTTATCTGTGTAAATTTTATACCTTGAATCCTACATCTTATTTTTGTCCTTTAATTTTACTATCTGCCTTGCTGAATATAAATACATACAAATATAATGCCTATAAAACTATTAATTGTATACTTTTATTATGATTATTATTATTTTGCTGCAAAGTGGGTAAAACAAAGTGGGTAGGATAATGGATATTTTGCCTGATTATAAGAAAATATTGTACTATTAAAAATGGATTCCAGGGCTTCCCTGGTGGCGCAGTGGTTGAGAGTCCGCCTGCCGATGCAGGGGACACGGGTTCGTGCCCCGGTCCGGGAAGATCCCACATGCTGCAGAGCAGCTAGGCCCATGAGCCATGGCTGCTGAGCTTGCGCGTCCAGAGCCTGTGCTCCGCGACGGGAGAGGCCACAACGAGAGAGGCCCGCGTACCGCAAAAAAAAACAAAAAAAAAAACCAAAAATGGATTCCATTGGTTACTTTATATTGTTATACAATTACTGATGAACAAGCTCATTGGCATCTTCTTACATTATTTTGGGAGTTTATTTGCCACTTCTACTATTGCCATGATTTGTATGTCACCACTAACCTGAATTATTTACTGTTTATGCAATATACTCACCTTTCCTACAAATTTGTGTTCCTGTCATTTTAGTTCCTAGATGTTCCTCCCTCTCATTTACCTATGACATTCCATTTATTCTTCAGGTTCTACCTCAAATTTGTCCTTCCTTATAAAAGTTTACTGATGATATAACCAAAAGACCTCACCAATTATTACTTATTTGTACATGTCCTCTGACAGTTATCCCATGTGGGCTTGATGTTTGTGTAAATGCTTTATCTTCTGTATTCCTTGAGGGGTGTCATTTTTTACATTTTATCTTCCACAGTTTTCTGTACAGACCACCAGTTCAATGAGAAGTGAATTTAATTGAGTCTTTGTGTTTGTACCCCTTTCTGTTTCCATGGTAAGGTAGTTGTTACCTCCCTTTTGCATGTATCAATACCTCACACCTGCCTATGTTTGTAGTCTTTAATGAAAATAATGGCTACGGTTTGGAGGGTTTACTATATGCTGAGTATTGTCTTTTAGTACTTTATATACATTAATTTATTACTCCTCATAAAAAAATGGAGTTAACATGATGATAATCCCCACTTTACAGAGGAGGAAATTGAGGTGCAGAGAATTTAAGTAATTTATCTAGAGCCATGCAGTTGGTGGAGTCAATTTTTAGAATTGAGAAATTTTCCGTCTATAAATTCATCAGGGAATTTGACCTATAGTTTTCTTTTCTTTTAGTACTCTTATCTGTCTTTGGTATCCTGGTAATGCTGGCCTCCTAAAATGAGCTTGGGAGTGGTTCCTCCTCTTTATCTTTTTGGAAGAGTTTTAGAAGGATTGGCATTAATTCTTTGTTTGCTGGAATTCACCAGCAAAATCATCTTGTCTTGGGCTTTTCTTTGTTGGGAGGTTTTTGATTATTGCTTCAATTTTGTTAGTCATTATTAGTCTCTTCAGATTTTCTAATTCTTCGTGATTCAGTCCTGGTAGGTTGTGTGTTTCTAGGAATTTATCCACTTCTTCTAAGTTGTACAGTTTATTGGCTTGTAATTGTTCATAGTAGCCTGTTACGTCCTTTGTATTTCTCTGGAAATAGTTACAATGCCTCCTCTTTCATTTTTAATTTTATTTGAGTCCTCTCTCTTTTCTCTTGGTTAATCTAGTTAAAGATTTGTCCATTTTGTTTATCTTTTCTAAAAACCAACTCTTAGTTTCATTGATTGTTTTTCTATTATGTTTCTAGTCTCTATCATTTATTTCTGATCTAATCTTTATTTTTTCCTTCTCTCTACTAAATTGGGCTTAGTTTGTTCTTCTTTTTCTAATTCTTTGAGGTGTAAAGTTAGTTTGTTTATTTTAGCTTTTTCTTTTTTTATATAATGTAACATTTATTGCTATAAACTTCCCTCTTAGAACAGATTTTGCTGCATCCCATCTGTTTTAGTATATCGTATTTTTCTTTACTTTCATCTCAAGATACTTTCTAATTTCCCTTTTGATTTCTTTGACTCATTGGTTTTCAGTAGTGTGTTGTTTAATTTCTACATATTTGTGAATTTTCCAGCTTTCTTCCTGTTAACTATTTCTAATTTCATACAATGGCAAACAAGAGTGACAAGGTGCCTGACCTAATGAAGGAAACAGAAAAATAAACAACACAAAAAAATTTTTAATTGTGATATTTGTCAGAGAGTCATGAGGTAGGAAATAATGGAAGATAGAAGATAGGGTAATCAAGACATTTTCTGAGAATTTAACATTAAAAATGAAGGATGAGAAGTTTGCTGTACAGAGGTCAGAAGGAGGAAGAGGAAATGAGAAAAAACATTCCAGGGACAGAAAACTCCAGGTGCAAGGGCCCTGGGTGAGAAAAGGAATATTTCCTTTCATTTAAAAAAAAATAAATTTATTTATTTTTAGCTGCTTTGGGTTTTTGTTGCTGCACAAGGGCTTTCTCTAGTTGTGGCAAGCGGGGGCTACTCTTCGTTGTAGTACATGGGCCTCTCATTGCGGTGGTTTCTCTTGTTGCGGAGCACGGTCTCTAGGCGTACAGGCTTCAGTAGTTGTGGCTGGCGGGCTCTTAGAGTGCAGGCTCAGTAGCTGTGACGCACAGGCCCAGCCGCTCTGTGGCCTGTGGTATCCTTCTGGACCAGGGCTTGATCCTGTGTCCCCTGCATTGGCAGGCGGATTCTTAAGCACTGCACCACCAGGGAAGCCCCTCCTTTCATTTTTATTATTAGCATGTTCTTTGTAATTTGGCCATAGTGCTCTTTGTGATTAAACTACAGTAAAATTAAGGAAATGGTCATAGGGCCTCATTAATATGCTATCAGTAGTATATTTTTAAAATAATTGTTTTTAAATCATTTAAAAATCATTGTTCTGTTTCTTAATATAAATTGTACCTGAGAATTGATATCTTCAGTTCCATTTCTCTGTTTTTAACTTACTGATTTTGCAAAAAGGTAAAAAATAGTAATTTAATTGGTATATTTTTTAACTTATGCAAGAGATTTTATTTTAGCTAAAGAATGTGCATTTTAAAAATTTCAGCATTATTTTCAACATGAAAATATCTAAAAAGACAGGAGCTGCACAATTGTTTAGTTTTTTTTCCTCTAACTTTGCAGTTTGTGTATAGATATCACCATATAACCTAAAAAAAGATGAATAGTATTTTGACAATATTTTATACTTTCTTTACAAAGCAAGGTGAAATTATATTAAACCAGTGATTTCTTGTGTATTGACCTTGCACTGGCTCTTGAAAGGGAATGAAAATAGAGACATTCATTGCTAAGAATAAATTTCTTGCCTGAAGTTGAGGGAAAATAAAAGCCCTGACAACCATGACAGAGAGTCAAAGGTTCTCATCTTTGGAGTAAAAAGGTGTCCACACATCAAGGGCAAAAAATGCTAAAATCTCAGAGGCAGAGAGAACGCTGTAGAGAGCCTTCCTGAACCTACTGAGGTTAAATCATTTACTTCATCATGTATTTCATTCTACCTCCTTCTTCTAGTATTTTAGGACTGTGAATGCTTTTATTAATCTTAAGCTGTTAAATTGTCACTTTTAAATTTGCTATATGAAAGCGTTCCCTGTGGGAAAGCATTTTATTGAGCAGGGTTGGAACATTCAGGCTTGAAAGGGAAAATAGTTGTGTCCTTAGTCCATTTGTGTTTAATCTCCTCTTTGTTTCTCCTCCTTGTCCAAATTAAGAAAAACTCATACACAGGAGAAAAGTACGCTGAAATGTGTTTTCTTTCATTTTTAATGCTTTAATGGCAGGCAGAATTATCTCCTTTTGTTCTAACGAAATATTTGTTAAATCACTCATCCTTCCATCATTTAGTTCACCTCCCAGAAGTCTTCACAGTTCTTCCAAATGGAAGAAATATTTCTCTTTTTTGTATTTCTA
This sequence comes from Phocoena sinus, assembly GCF_008692025.1. Classification (NCBI taxonomy): domain Eukaryota; kingdom Metazoa; phylum Chordata; class Mammalia; order Artiodactyla; family Phocoenidae; genus Phocoena; species Phocoena sinus. The sequence continues at coordinate 48,257,079 of NC_045769.1, forward strand.
TGATATATATTGTCTATAGAATGATTTCACAAATACAATTTTTATATTACAGATTCCTCCCCTAAAAGGAACACTCTTCCCAATTTGATCATAATCTGAACATTAGAGTGTGCACTGTGCATATATTGATATCTCCACAGGATCTACCTCAATGCCTTGCACATAGCAACACTCAATGACTATTTCTTGAACTGATTTTTTCATGCTGCATCTAACAAAAGAGGCTTTGTCATTGTTCTTAGAAATCTGAGCAAATTAAATTCATTATAAATTTTAGGTTTTCTAGGGGTTCCTTGCCAATTTCCTGTAATAATTCTTGGTTTTTGAATATTTTCTTTTTATTTATTAATCTTTATCCTTTATTAGTTCTTTATTAATCTGCTAATCAGATAACTATCTTATCAGGATCACTTAATATTTTTATGCTGGAATTTTGTTTTTGTTAAATGGTCAGTTTATTATTAGTTTTCTTCCTTTTCAGAAACATAGACCATGGAATCATTTATATCTTTATTGATTAAATCAACAAATATTTATCAACAAATATTTATTGAGTGCCTACTAGGTGTCTGACATATATGCTGATTGCATAATTGTGAATAAGATATTCACAGCATCTGTGGAGAAGGTACATATAACACATTGAGCTTATAAGTACTATAATGATGGTAGGTGCAAGGTATTGTGGACACACTTAGAGGGGGCACAAAAACAGTGCTAGGCGTTTAGGGATCTAAGTCATGAGTAGGAATTAGCTTGGGCAAAGTTGTAAAAGAAGGATCTCTGCACTTAAAAAGTGCTTTGTTCTTATTTGCTTGTTTTCATATCTTGCTCTGATCAGGTTGTTGGTTTTAACTTTGGTTCTTATAAAATGCTTTCAGATCACTTGATTGTATTTTCTGAATGCAGCTTCCCATCGTTTCTCCTTCATTAACCATTTCTTTCTCTGGGTCAAAATTAAATGGAGAGAAACAGTTCCCTGTGGTTTTCTCAGCCTCTTAACAATGATTTTTTTTCCCTAGAAAGCATGTTAAAAATATAATGCCTGTGTAACGAATTTTCCAAAGATAGAAATATTTTTTAATACTTCTGATCTCTCTTAATTTTAAGACATCACATAATAGAGTTGTATGAACCTGTACTTCTCCCTAAACTACTTATCTCTCTCAGTGAAGAACACTGTTACCAGATACTTTGCTGAGCGGTAAACTGATTGAAAGTAGATTGGTAGAAATCTGGGAGATATCACAGATACTTCACTTTCCTTAACCTCTAACATGTTTCTCCCACATTCCACCATCTTTACAATTTTTGTTTTATTGTAAGAACACTTAATGTGAGATCTACCCTCTTAGCAAATATTTAAGTGCATAATACATTATTGTTGACCACAGCTATAATATTGTACAGTAGATCTCTAGAGAAGGCCTGAATTAATCACAAAACTTCTCAGTCAGTGGCCTTAATCAAACTAAATACTGACCAAAAGAGAGTAGATATTATCAACAGACTATCTCATACCTATATCAGCAATTTTGTGAAAGTGTTCTCAACTAGAGGCAGCAAACATGCATTGGAGTCCTAGAGAACAGCCCTACCAGCCAGAAGTGTGCAGGGTGCCATGGTTATCAGCTGTTGCTTGGGAATCTAGAGTTTGTAGAGGTCAGTTAGAAGATGACCTATTGTACTACCAAAGGAAAAAATATGTTCCTTAATATAAATATTGAGCATCATTTTTAAATGATAGTTCAGTTTCTTTCCTTCCTAATTTAAGCCTTCACACTATTTATTAAATTCAGTTTAGTTCAACAAAGGATTACTGATTACCTACTATATTTCAGGATATTTGAGAATACAAAAAAGAACAAGGCATCCAGTCCTTTTTTCATCAGAGATCATAGTCAAGTTGTGGAGACCTAAAGGATAGTTTTGAAATGATATGATAAATTCAAGTAATACAAGTGTGTATAGGGTGCTATGGTCACATTATTAATAAGACAGACATAGATAATGAAGACTTTTCTCTAAACCCTTTGGAGTTTAAAAATGAAAACAAGATAATTCAGGAAAGGAAGTGAACAAATATTCAAATTCTTTGGGTAGAAAGGACCTATTGACTGTCAAAGATGATTATAAAACCACTTTGTCTCTAGACACATCTGATGAGATTTCAGAACTCTAGGTCTAAAGGTAAATGATTTAAGCATATACAGGAAAAAATACAACCAAATGAATGCAGTTGAGAATGACTTCAAATAACTTATCGACAACACGGGACTGGAAAATGCAAAGTTCTGAGGGAAATTGAACTTGGATTTTTAATTCTGTTCATAGCCTGAAAGAGCAGAACATGAGATACAACCATGAAGGGCAGCTAAGTATGATCTGATAAGGAGTAGAGAGGGTCAACAATAGTTCAGAGTGGATCCATTGAACTTGGATGCTTACAGCACTTGCCTTTGAGCAGGAAGAGTTTTTAAGGGAAATACAGCTAAACTTACTTCTGTAATACATAATAATCCCAGTATTATACTGGCTTTTTTTTTTTGTACAACGGTGCTCACAACAGATTTGTTTGTAATAGTCAACGCTAAAAATAAACCAAATGTCCTTAAATAAGTGGTTAAACAAACTGTAATACTACTCAGCGGTAAAAAGGAGCACACTGTTGACACACACAATGACTTAGATGGCTCTCAAGGGAATTATTCTGAGTGAAAATGAGCCAATATTGAAAGATTACATAATATATGATTCTATTTATACAACATTCTTTTTAAAAATTGAGGCATAATTGAGGCATAATTGATATATAACTTGTAACATTATATTAATTTCAGATGTACAACATAATGATACAATATTTGTATATACTGTAAAATGATCACCACAATATCTAGTTAATATCCATCCCCATATATAGTTAAAAACATTTTTTTTCTTGTGATGAGTACTTTTAAGATCTACTCTCTTAGCCATATTCAAATATGCAACACAGTGTTATTGACTATAGTCACCATGCTGTGCATTACATCCCTGTGAAATTCTTTTATAACTGGAAGTTAGTACCTTTTAACTCCCTTTACTCATTTCGCCCAATCCCCACCTCTGGCAACAACCAATCTGTTTTTTATATCTATGGGCTTTGTTCATTTTTTTGTTTGCTTGCTTGTTTTTGATTTTAGATTCCACATGTGAGTGAGATCATATGGTATTTGTCTTTGTCTGACTTATTTCACTTAGTATAATGCCCTCAAGGTCCACCTGTGTTGCTGCAGATTGCAAGAACTCATTCTTTTTTATGGCTTCTTTTTATATATATCTATATCTATATCTATCTATCTATCTATCTATCTATCTATCTATCTATATATATCACATCTTCTTTATCCATTCATCTATCAGTGGACACTTAAGTTGTTTCCATATCTTGGCTGTTGTAAATAATGCAGTGAACATGGAGGTGCATATAGCTTTTCAAATTAGCGTTTTCATTTTCTTTGGATAAATACCAAGAAATGGGATTGCTGGATCATATGTTAGTTTTATTTTTAATTTTTTTTGAGGAATCATCATATTGTTTTCCATAGCGGCTGCATCAATTTACAGTCCCACCAACAGTGCACAATATAATGGCTATTTTATCAGCTTTAAAATTATGGAGTTTTTCTATTGACAATACACAGAAATCTTATAGAGAACCAAAATTAATAGCATAACTGACAGAAATCAAAAGGATGAGGAGAAGTAAAAGTAGGTTCTTTAGCTTTCTAGATCAGCCAGTAGATCAGCTTAAAGGTGATAGAGCAAGAAACAGAGGTTTAAATCGATTATTTTATATTATAAATGTAACCACAATTAGAACTACAAATTATAACTAATACACATCATGAGTTAGGTGGGGAAAACGAGATTTATGAGGAAAATTATAAATTATTCATTTTTAAGAAGAGGTCTGGTAGAGGATATAAAAAAGAGAAACTGAAAAGTCGTTATATTTTTTTACTTAAAACTTTTCTGTATGGCTTGACTTTATTCCTCTAAGTGAATATATTGCTTTAGCAAAAAGATACTTAATGCATAAAACACAAGATGAAATACCAAAATATTACTGGGTAAGCATTTTAGGAATGACTCCCCTTCCACTTTAGGTTTTATATTTTTCCCCAAATCTTCTATGCACATTACTTTTATAATCTAAAATTCTATAAAATAAATTTCATGTTTAAAATAGTGGTAACATCTGATGTAACACAATGTATTTCAAATAGACGTGCAAGTTATTGCAAAAAATTGGATATATCCTTTACAAGGCCAAGTTGCTCAAGTATGTTGAGCATCTATGATATAGTTGCAGTGTAACTGTTGATGGTTTTTTAATCTTGTAAGTACTGACTTAAGTCCTGTGCATCACAGATAATATGACAATTCCAAAAATTAAGCTGTAGAGAAAAATTCCTTGTTACTACATAGAAAATCACTTGATAGAATTAAATGAGTCACTCAACCGTGCTGCACAAATTTATAGCCATTATCTGTGGAGAAATAGAGTTAGCACTGGCATTAAATGTGCTATTTGATTTCTTTATTATAAATTTTATGTTCTGTTCAGATTCTTTACCCACTACCATATGGTTTTCATTATGTTTGTTGCCATTTGTTATGCCCGATAAGTTAAAAATTTTATTATATATTGATTTACTGCTGTGAATGCCTGAAGACCTTTGTGCTCTCAACACCATCATTTATCAGATATCAATTGTTTTTTACTCTCAGACCACAGAACATATTAAACTGATTCTGGATATATCTTTATATGCTAAAGGGCCTGACCCCAATTTTTTTGTTAAAGGCATTTTAGCTTCAGTTTTAAGAGCAATTTTGTTTTTTGCAATATTGTGGTGTTCTTGACTAGGATTCCCGCTTTTTCATTTATTTGGCTGTAAAGCAGGACAAAAACAGTGTTTCAGATAATTTGTAGAGATATGGCAGCTGTTCTTGATTTAATCAGTGTCCATAAAAATGATTTAGGAATGTTTTATTTGGAAAATGAGTTGTACAGGTGATCATAAATTAAAGTGCTTTAAAAAATATATACCAGTTAAAAGGAATGAATATGGACTTCCCTGGTGGTCCAGTGGTTAAGAGACTGCACTTCCAATGCAGGGGGCCCGGGTTCGATCCCTGGTCAGGGAACTAGATTTCGCATGCCCCAACGAAGATCCTGCACGTGGCAAATGAAGATCCCGTGTGCCTCAACTAAGATACAGCGCAGCCAAATAAATAAATATATTTTTAAAAAAGGAATGAATGCTTTGTCCCATCCTAGATTCTGTTACATATGGTTTTAATATGCCTCTATATGGTGGGATAATCATTGTCCAAAGAATGACAAACTGCAGCTGAATTTGCAAGATAATTTTCTGATTATTTTCCTATTTTTTCTACTTGCTTTGAGATACCTATTCAATTATCTAATACATAGTTGAAAATAAAATGCTGTATTCTAAGTGCAGAAGTCTACAATAATATATAAATATTAAAAAGTTTAACCATCGTGACATATAGAACATTAAAAGGTTAACTGAATAATTAATATTAATACTTTCTGAAACAAATTGGTGAATCTGAGTGTTAGAATTCTTCTAAGCATTATTTTCTATTAAAAGTGATAGTTTAGCCTACTAATGAGTGAAATAGGAACAATAAACTTCTTTACAAACAAATGTTAGTGTCTCATTCTATGAAAATTAGGGTTGTTGAAGGGCATTTTGTCAGCCTGAACTCTGAAGTCAGGCAAACCTGATTTTGAAACAAAGCTTTACATGAATTTACTACCTATTGGAAAAGGAATATTACTTTCCTTATCTGAACTGAGGATTAAATGAGATTATGGTTGCATATGAGAAGTTCCTGGTACATAGTATGTAATAAAGGAAAAAAGCTGCCAATTATTTCATGAGATTGATTTACACTGATTGTCTAAGCATCTCAATTTATCTACCTTCCTGAATTAGCTGATTGACAGATAAAAATAATCTGATATGCTAAGAAAATAGCTAAAATTTCCTTATTTAGAAATGATAAACAAGGAATTACCACGTTATTTCAAAGTTAATTAAATTTGATTCCTTTTATCTATTGTGTGTGTGTGTGTGTGTGTGTGTGTGTGTGTGTGTGTAGATTTCAGTTGGCTTTAGGACAGTGCTTTTCAAAATTTCAGTGTACATGTGAATCACCTGGAGATGTTGCAGAAATCCAGATTCTTGGTCAGTAGGTCTGGGGTAGGGTCTGAGATTCTGAATTTCTAAAAGCTTACTGGTGATACCAAAGCTATTGGACCATGGTGTGTGTGTGTGTGCTGGTACTTGGGGTAGCGAGATGCTACATAATATATCCTCTTGCTCTTTCCTATCATATGCTTCCATAGCACCCTGAATGTACACTCTCAAAATTATTTGTTTTGGGTGTTAAAATCTTTTTTTTTTTTTGCGGTACGCGGGCCTCTCATTGTTGTGGCCTCTCCCGTTGTGGAGCACAGGCTCTGTATGCACAGGCTCAGCGGCCATGGCTCACGGGCCCAGCCGCTCCGCAGCATGTGGGATCTTCCCGGACTGGGGCACGAACCCGTGTCCCCTGCATCGGCAGGCAGACTCTCAACCACTGCGCCACCAGGGAAGCCCTAAAATCTTTTAAATCTTGTACTCCCTTCCATATATTGTAAGCTCCTGAAAGTATGTCTTCTTTTACCCACTGCTCTGTCCCAGAACAGCACAGTGCCTGGAGCTTGGCAATGAGTACTCATTTGTTTAGTGTTGGTAAACTACATGTCAGAAATGAAGTCCATGGCTGAAAAGATAATAAGAAGCCACAGATTGAAAGGTTCTACATAATGGCTGGGTTACAAAATAGTTTTGCAAAATGGACTACTTCTCCACACCCGTAGGTTCAGTTTAATTTCTTCCCCCAGAAATGTGTGTATGTGCCTGTGTCTAGTGGGAATGGTCAAAATTGCTCTTTGAAAGACATTGTATCATTCTGGTAATTAGATACAACATAACTAAATTTACTGCTTTATAAATTTACTTTGACATTGATTCAAGAAGGAGTAATTGAAAAGAGTAACTGAAAACAAAGTCAAGAGGGCTAGGTCACTAAGTTTCTTTATGGCCAAGATGACGCTGCCACCTAGTAGAGTTTTGAGAAGGTAAAATACTGTATTGTATACTGGAAATTTTCTAAGAGAATAGATCTTAAGTGTTCTCACCACACACACACACACACACACACACACACACACACACACACACGCACACAAAAATGTTAACTGTAATATGATGGTGTGTGGGTAAACTTGGTTGTGGTAAACATTTTACAGTGTATACCTATATCAAACCATCACATTTTTTCCCTGTCAATTATGTGTCAATAATTTGTCATAATAGATTAGTTTGCATTTTCTGAGATTTTTATATAAATGGGTTCATGTAATATGTACTCTTTTAGTCTGACTTCTTTTACTCAGCAAAATTATGTCGTTGTGTGTATCAATGGTTTGTTTCTTCCTAAATGGAGCAGAATTCCATTTAATGAAGAGAAAGTTTACATTTTGAAGTAGATGCTATCCAGGCATTCATTTCTCTGCAGGGTGTATGGAAAGAGAAAATTATGAACTTTCAGTTCTGATTGTGTTGTTATGTAGAGTATAGAAGTGGGTGATAAATATAAAATTTTGCCTTTCTAGTACTTCACAAGCTAACTTTAATCATTTTAGATGTAGGTATTAATGTGTGCATTCATTTTACTTGAAAATAACATATACAGTATTCATATGAGCTAACATTAGCCTATCAAGTCTAGTTAACTCATGCTCTCAGCACATCCTTACAGGCAACAGTGAACTAATGGGGACTGGGACTGAGAACGTTAATGTTGATTTGTGTCTCTTGGAGTTTTCTTCTTGTACAATCCTTCATAAAAGGTTAATTATGCATGGAGAGACATACCTTGAAAGATGGACAGAAATTTCAGATTGTTTTCATCTATTATATCATATTCCTGTTTTGAACCCCTTCAGTTTTTCTTGTTCTCACTGTTTCTGGGGCAGCTGGCCACTTTTCCACTTTTTCAGTTCACACTGCAGAAACAGTGTGTGTGACTCTGGTCAGCTTCAGGCAAACACACATGTCCATATTCAGCACTTCTTGCCTTCTGCCACTTGGGATTAATCTTTGAACCAAGGAGTCTGGAGCAGGAAGAAAACATAGACAGAATCATAATGGTACTGTTTTCAGTAAACTCTCAAATACTGCAAATATTAACATGGAATTAATCATGACAGGAGAATATAAAGGAACAAGTTTGAAATTTGAGTAGGTGTTTCTTAAAATTCCTAATATGACCATTATGAAATATATTAGAGTAGTTTATAAATTTGAATTTAAAGTAAAATAGAAATATTCTTAAATTTTTAATGTCAAAACTTTCAATTTTTCATTTATTTGATAATTACATTACATATATACATATATATCTTTACATATAAATATATTAATAAAAATTTTAAGGTTATTTGGGACTTTTACCCAAGAACTGAAAAACTCTTTTGAGTTTAGGAAGTTTGGTTTTTTTGTTGTGTCATTGTCCTTTTCCTTGATTTGCCTCTTATCTCAGGTGTCTGAACAGAATGCCGTATTTAGGGGATTGATTGCATTTCACATATTAAAGATGAAGAAACCCCAGAAACTCAGAAGTTTTTACTATTACTTTTAGATAGATGAGGAGTGTGAAAGGGTAGATATCCTTAGTTAATATTAGGGAACTAAATCTATCTGAGTAAAACCAATTGGAAAGAATTTTTTTTATCTCAGGCTAAGGGCCTTTGTTCTGCAGTAATGGCAGCTATTTAAAGTAAATTGTCCGTTAAAGTACCACTCCAGCTTTTGACAAATTGCATCAAACTGTTTTCTTCCTCCAGAGAAACACAAACCTGAGAACGGTGGTTTTATTTTTTTCTGCTTGACATATAGGTTTCCTGAATCAGCAGGCTAAAATGCTTTTAGGTGCTCTATGAGACAACCCAAAGAGGTTATATGTGGTCCAGTAGAGCCCAAGTGAAGACATAGAATACTAGCAACTTATCTTGTGTGATGACAAATAATTGGTCATGCTCTTATATCACTTATCATTTTGAAAACAGTTCTCACTTTTTAATCATGTAATGTAAGAACAATGGAACAGAACTGACAAAAGCTATAAATCCTATTTTTGGCTAAAAAGCCATCGAACCATACAAAAATAATTCAAATGACTGTCAAGGTACAAAATCAAAGCACTGCTGTTGTAGGCAGCTACTATCTTACTTTCAGGTGACAAAAGTTCAAGTTGCTAATTATAACTGAGCAAAAAATCAATTTTGATAGAAATATTCTTTCAAAAATTAGCTGTAGTAAAGTTGCAAAGATAACTATACAACTGTGGTTTAGATGTTAATGGGATGAAATATTTTACTGTCTTTTTAACTTAGATTATTTTAGCTATGTGAAAATAATATCTGAATTGTTATCAGTAGTAAAAATAGTTATAATATTCTACCTTTACAGTATATAATAAGAAAAATAAACACTGCCTGTGTTTCTAAAACAAGCTATTCATTTTAGCTTTGATTATCTATATGTTGTGGTTATATAATTCATTAGTAAAAAATCCTTCATTGCAAACTAAAAATTCTAATTCACAAATATGAAAAGAGCATTATGCTAAAATAACTGAAATTTGCTTAAATCCTTTGATTTTAGGGATAATTTTCTAATGTACAGTATTTTGTGGAAAGTATAAAATTCATTATCTCATACTGGATCCATAGTCTGGAAAGTTCTGAGTAGTATCAATTTCCTTGACTTTCACAACTTTGACACTTTTGAAGATAACAGGTCTGTTATTTTGTAGACTGTCCATGAATTTGGGTTTTTCTGATATTTCCTATTGATTAGATTCTAGTTATGCACATTTAGAAAGAATATCACAGAAATGAGGTTATATTCCTTACAGGAGGCCCATGATTTTGATTTGTCTCATTATTCATAATGTTAACTTTGATTATGTGTTTAAAATTATGTCTGCCAGACTTATCCACTGTACAATTACTCATTTTACTTTTGCAGTGATTAAGAATTTTGTAGAGGAGTGTTTTAAAATGGTGTAAACATTCCATTCTTTACTAAACTTTTGATACATTCATTTATTTGTTTAGATTAGTAAATTTACTTATTTTGATGCCCAAATTGTCCTACATTTAGCCAAAGGGAGACTCTTCAATATGGCTTCTGTGTCCTTTTGACATGTCCAAATTGTCCTTTAAGCACTTTATTTCTTGCTGGCATTAGTAAGATTTTCCAGGCCCTTTTTCTACTTTCCCTGACTCAGTCAGCTAGTCCACCAAAGATCTTAAGTTCCATTCCAGATGTTTAGAAACTGAGATCTGGTAGCACTTATTAATAAGGTATGCTCTTCCTAGGCTCAGTAGACAGTTCTAAGGTGTATGTGTATGTACATACATGGATACATACATACATTTACATCTATATTAATTCTATATTTCCACACATACATTTGTATCTATATTTCTTTCTCTGTCTCTCTCTGTCTTTGTCTCTTTGTATGTATTAAAATACCTGAGTTAACATCAGTGTCTTCAATTCTATTGAAGGATTTGTCCTTGTTTTCTCCCTTTCCCTTCTCTAAGTGTGAGAAACCCAACTCCTACTAGCTTCAGAATATGTACTGTATTTGTCAATCCCTCTGTATGTAAATAATCTCCTGTTGCCACCACTGCCCTCTGCTGCACAGATGCCTGCCTCATCCTGCTCAGGTTCAGATACCGTATCTCCCGTCTGCAAGGATGCTCCATTAACTGTTCATGCTCCAACAGCCCAGGTGAGGCCACTGGCTCTCCTCCACAAGGACTTTCTCTCATACAAGTTGGTCTCTGGCATTCTGCAAATGTGCCCTAGTGGCTTCTCCTTTCCCTTGTGATAACCCATTTCCTCTTTTCCTCTGATATCACACACACATACACACCTTCCTGGATTTCTTCTATCTTCGTTTTATTTACATTTTTTTTTTCTTTTCCTGCCTGCTCTCTAGAGTTCAAGTTCCCTAGAGCTTCTTCCTTGCTGCCTATATGATGTCGATCAGTCTCATAGTTTTTTGTTTTGTTTTGTTTTGTTTTTTGGCGGTACGCGGGCCTCTCACTCTTGTGGCCTCTCCCATTGCAGAGCACAGGCTCTGTATGCGCAGGCTCAGCGGCCATGGCTCACGGGCCCAGCCGCTCCGCAGCATGTGGGATCTTCCTGGAATGGGGCACGAACCCGTGTCCCCTGCATGGCCAGGCGGACTCTCAACCACTGCGCCACCAGTCTCATAGTTTTAAGTTTCTTCTCCATGTCAATAACTCCCAAATCAGTATCTGCTGAGTTTAAAGCTGATACACATGACTGCCTACTTTTTGTCTATGCACGGGTCTCATGCATTTAGATATAAGATGGACAAATGAGACCTTTTGATTCTTCTTGTGCCACTCTTCTTCCTCCAATAAATGACACCACTATTGTTGTATAAGCCAGAATACAGGCATAGTCCTTGATTTGTTTTCCTGACCCACACACATGCAATATATTAGCAAATTCAGCAGGTATTTTCTTCAAATGTTTTCCTTGTCTGCTGATTTCCATCAATCTCCATTGCTGCCACCATGGCCCAAGCCATACTTATAACTCATGTAATTGCCTCCTAACTATTTTCTCCTACTTCTATAATCAATAATCTATTCTTCTGTAATCTATAATCTATTCCTCTAAAGAAGGTAGAACTATCTTTTAAAAATTAAATCAGACCACATTGTCTCTCAACAGAAATCCTCGCTGCTTTTCCATTGCACTTATAATGAAATACAATCTTCTTGACCTGGTCTACAGTGCTCCCTCTGTGGTCTGGCTCCAGTTTATCTCTGTCATGCCATCCTTTACCACTTTTCCCCTCTGGCTTACTAAGAGCTATTTTGTCCTTCTTGTTTTCCAACAGGTCAAGTTTTCCCCAACTCAGGCATTTGGATTTGCTCTCTAGTACACACTTTCTCCAAATCTTCATTTAGCTGACCCCTTCTCATTTGGATCTCACTGAAATATCACCTTCTTAGAGAGGTTAAATTAATTGACCAATTTGAGACCAAAACTCTCAAGTCTGTTAGTGAAGCTCTGAGTTCAGCAAGGCACTTAGTGATCATTTACAAGTGGCTGCTGAAAGTCTCCGAAGGGGGTTTGGAGTCTGTCCCACATATACAGTTCATAGGAGGCAACTGAGGTTTCATAAATCATGAGAGAGTTTAAGAATGTTAAGAGAACCCATGGAACAGTGGAAGTCAGGAGCCAGAAGATGGAGAACTTCTGATAGATATGTAGGGTCTTGACTTTATGGCCTAGACTGTAGACTTCAGCAGCGGTCACAGGTACCCAGTAGCATCTGGTAAAACCATCTGCTACAGCACAAGAAGCGCAAAGGAAGGTCAGACAGCCAGGAACTAAAGCTATCCTGCAACCCCCCTTAGATACTTCTGAAATACCCAGAAGAGATCTCCCAGATGTGAGGTTTCTTTCCTCAGTAGCCCGGAAGACCTATAAATATCTCCTTAAACGTATCCCTAGGTATCGTCTTGGGGGAAGGGGTTAGGGGTGAATGAAGTGCTAAAAGAATTATCACTTGATTTAAAAAGACTGAGGTAACCTGAGAAAATATAAATGGAAGAGATTTGGTTTATGAAACCTAAGCCCACCCAAGTTTCCTAGTGGACTAAGGGTAAATGGTCCATATGATCATTTTCACATGTACTGCTCATTTTATTCACCTGGAGGAGCTTTAAAAGCTAATGTCTGAGTCTGTCACCCCAGAGATTTTGATTTAATTGACCTGGGGTGTGGCCTGAGCATCATGATAGTTTGAAATTTTCCAGGTGCTTCTAATGTACAGCCAAGGTTGACAGACTGAGAGCCAGTGTTTTAGACTAAAATAATCTCTATACACATTTCCAGTCACATACCACCATTTCATATGTTTATATATCCTGGTATGGGTGAGATTTAGCTAGGACCCCTAATCCCTGACTCACTAGACAAATTCTGATTTTAAAAGTTTCCAAGGGGTATAAGTACTGAAATATTTCTAGAAAATGAATTATTTTAATCGAGTTAGCTCCATTAAAAAATTTATTAGCTTGAGGTCTCTTTTTGCCCCAACTGGCTTCAGTGGAGTCTGGGAGCATGTCAACTGGCCTCTTTGGACACCTTTCCCCTAGGTTCATACCATCACTTCGACCTTTTACATATTACTATCCTCACCTTGAGAGGGGATGTGGAAAAATTAACTTAGTAAGTCTTCTTCCCAAAGGCTTAAAGCAGAGCCAACCTTTGCGATATTTTCTCTTCCTTTCTCTTAGGGTTTGTGAGCAATCATCCTTGTGGTCAGGATCAATCCAAAAATTCCCAGTTTTATACATTTGGCAGAACTGCCTGGTTATTCTTATTAAAGAAAACAATAATACTAACAATAAAAATCAGATCTTTCAGCTGCATCCTACCTAGTCTAAGAAACACAGCTGGCCAGCGTTAAGATTAATGGGGCTCAGGAAAGCACCATGGTAAAGCTTGCTAACCCAGCAGTCTTTTGAAATGTGCCATGACATCCTCAGCAATGACATCTTCATAATGTTTCATGAAGGTATGTATTGAGTCTAATGAACTTTTGTTAGCTTTGCTGTTTCTCACTTTGTTCACTTTTGCAGCTGCTAAAATGGGAAAGATTGAGATCAGCAAGTTTCTGAGTAAGCTAAAAGGAATAATCTTTTTCTACCTACTTAGCAAATTTCTCTTGGACAATTGGACATTATTTGGGGTTTCATACTTGGAGGAGGAAGAAGCACAAGCATATTTCAGTCATTTTAGAGAATAAATATTCTCTGTATATATATCTGTAGCTGTTATTTTCTTTCTTTTTGAGGTTTATGACTGATCCTTGGCGTGTGGCCCCTTGTGTATTGCTCTTCTGAAACAGCCTGAAAAGAATTTTCCAAGAGTTATGTGGAGCTTCTCTTTAGTTAAAATTCTGCTTTTTTTCCTCACTTGAGTATCACTCTTCAGAGAACCAACATAACAAAGTAGTAAATAGATACAAAAATATCTATGAGAAGATCACTGAATTAGATTTGTGAAAGCACATTAAAAGTAATTTTCTACTGAAAAATTTAATCAAATTTATTAATCATATCTCTGTTTGCTGGTGTTAAATAAAAATTTAAAAGGTAGAAATCAATAAACAGAGATAAAAGCTTCTCAAGAATAAATGAAAGGAAGTAATAAAAAGACTAAGCTGAAGTGCCTCCTATCAACAGCAGCTGATAAAATATTAAAAGATTTGCCTTGTGTAATGTCTCTAGAGAACCATCTTGCTGATCTACTAGACCATGATTGACAACTTGAGACCTTGCTGGAAGCCACAAAAGTATATCTATAATATTATGCTCAATTGCATAGGTCTTTCTTGCTAAACGGGGCTGGAAATAACATACCACCGAATGATGGGCTTTTAAGAAATTAAACATTCTCCTCAGTCCTAGCTGAAATTTAATTTGCTTAGAATTAGATGTTACATGGTATCTGGAATGCAAAAAACAAAAAAAAAAACAGAGCATTGTACCTAAGCACATGTAAAACTGTTTTGGAGGAGTTAAGAAGTCAGTGGAGGAAATTTTATGAGGGTGGGCAGGTGATTTCAATGGCAGAATAAACAATTAGTACTATTTACTGATATTTCATGTGCCTGGTACTAACCTCACTGATTTATGTTCATTGTCTTAATTAAGTCTCACAAAAAAAGCCTCACGTATGAGACTTGTAATGATACTTCCTCTTTTCTTGAGATAAGAAATTGAAACTCGGGAAAATTAAGGAACTTGCCCAAGGTCATAGTAAATAGTGGCTTAACTTGTATTTGAACCCACATCAGAGCAAAGTGACATGACAAACTGAAACTGACTATGAGGCTGGTGACACCATAGGCATCTATTCACAAGAGTGATATGCCTTTTCAGTTTGTTGATTGTTTCCTTCACTGTGCAAAAGCTTTTCAGTTTGATGTAGTCCCATTCATTTATTTTTACTTTTTTGCCCTTGCCTGAGGTGACAGATCCAGAAGATCAATGTTAAAGAATTTACTACCTATGCTTTCCTCTAGGATTTTTATGGTTACAAGTCTTACATTTAAGTCTTTAATACATTTTGAGTTTATTTTTGTATATATGAAAATGGTCCAGTTTCATTCATTTGCATGTATCTGTCCAGTTTTCCCAACACCATGTATTGAAGAGACAATCTTTTCCCATTTTATGTGGTTGCCTCCTTTGTTGTAGATTAACTGACTGTGTAAGCTAGGTTTATTTCTGGGCTCTCTGTTCTGTTCCATTGATCGATGTGTCTGTTTCTGTGCCAATACAGTAGTGTTTTGATTACTCTAGCTTTGTAATATTGTTTGAAATCAGGAAGTGTGATGCCCTCAGTTTTGCTCTTCCTTCTCAAGATTCCTTTGGCTATTCAGGTTCTTTTGTGTTTCTATACAAATTTTAAAATTATTTGTTCTAGTTCTGTGAAAAATAATGTCATTGGTATCTTTTTTTCTTTACATATTTATTGGAGTATAATTGCTTTACAATGTTGTGTTAGTTTCTGCTTTATAACAAAGTAAATCAGCGATATATATATATACACACACATATATCCCCATATCTCCTCCCTTTTGCATCTCCCCCCCCAGACTCCCTATCCCACCCTTCTAGGTGGTCACAAAGCACCAAGCTGATCCCCCTGTGCTATGTGACTGCTTTCCACCAGCTATCTATTTTACATTTGGTAGTGTATATATGTCCATGCCACTCTCTCACTTCATCCCAGTTTACCCTTCCCCTTCCGCATGTCCTCAAGTAGATTCTCTACATCTGCATCTTTATTCCTGTCCTTTCCCTAGGTTCTTCAGAACCATTTTTAAAATTTAGATTCCATATATATGTGTTAGCATATGATATTTGATTTTCTCTTTCTGACTTACTTCACTCTGTATGACAGACTCTAGGTCCATCCACCTCACTACAAATAACTCAATTTCATTTCTTTTTATGACTGAGTAATATTCCATTGTATATATGTGCCACATCTTCCTTATCCACTCATCTGTTGATGGACACTTAGGTTGCTTCCATGTCCTGGCTATTGTAAACAGAGCTGCAATGAACATTGTGGTACATGACTCTTTCTCAATTATGGTTTTCTCAGGGTATATGCCCAGTAGTGGGATTGCTGGGTTGTATGATAGTTCTAATTTTAGTTTTTTAAGGAACCTCCATACTGTTCTCCATAGTGGCTGTAACAATTTACATTCCCACCAGCAATGCAAGAGGGTTCCCTTTTCTGCACACCTTCTCCAGCATTTATTATTTGTAGATTTTTTGATGACGGCCATTCTGACTGGTGTGAGGTAATACCTCATTGAAGTTTTGATTTGCATTTCTCTAATGATTAGTGATGTTGAGCATCCTTTCATGTGTTTGTTGACAATCTGTATTTCTTCTTGGAGGAATGTCTATTTCGGTCTTCTGCACAGTTTTGGATTGGGTTGTTTGTTCTTTTGATATTGAGCTGCATGAGCTGCTTGTACATTTTGGAGATGAATCCTTTGTAACTTGCTTCATTTGCAAATATTTTCTCCCATTCTGAGGGTTGTCTTATCATCTTGTTTATGGTTTCCTTTGCTGTGCAAAAGCTTTGAAGTTTCATTAGGTCTCATTTGTTTATTTTTGTATTTATTTCCATTTCTCTACTGGGTGGGTCAAAAAGGACCTTGCTGTGATTTATATCATAGAGTGTTCTGCCTATGTTTTCCTCTAAGAGTTTTATAGTGTCTGGCCTTACATTTAGGTCTTTAATCCATCTGACATTTATTTTTGTATGTGGTGTTAGGGAGTGTTCTAATTTCATTCTTTTACATGTAGCTGTCCTGTTTTCCCATCATGACTTATTGAAGTGGCTGTCTTTTCTCCATTGTATCTTCTTGCCTCCTTTATCAAAAATAAGGTGACCATATGTGCATGGGTTTACCTCTGGGCTTTCTATCTGCTCCACTGATCTATATTTCTGTTTTTTTGCCAATACCATACTGTCTTGATTACTGTACCTTCATAGTATAGTCTGAAGTCAGGGACCCTGATTCCTCCAGCTCCATATTTCTTTATCAAGATTCCTTTGGCTATTCGGGATCTTTTGTGTTTCCATACAAATTGTGAAATTTTTGCTCTAGTCCTGTGAAAAATGCCATTGGTAGTTTGATAGGGATTGCATTGAATCTGTAGATTGCTTTGGGTAGTATAGTCATTTTCAGAATGTTGATTCTTCCATTCCAAGAACGTGGTATATATCTCCATCTGTTTGTATCATCTTTAATTTCTTTCATCAGCATCTTATAGTTTTCTGCATACAGGTCTTTTGTCTCCTAGGTATTTTATTATTCCTAGGTATTTTATTCTTTTGGTTGCGATGGTAAATGGGAATTTCTTTCTCATTTATTTCTGATCTGATCTTTATGATTTCTTTCCTTCTGCTAACTTTGTGGGTTTTTTGTTCTTCTTTCTCTAATTGCTTTAGGTGTAAGGTTAGGTTGTTTATTTGAGATGTTTCTTGTTTCTTGAGGTAGGATTGTATTGCTATAAACTTCCCTCTTAGAAATGCTTTTTCTGCATCCCATAGGTTTTGGATCCTCGTGTTTTCATAGTCATTTGTTTCTAAGTGTTCTTTCCTTTCCTCTTTGATTTCTTCAGTGATCTCTTGGTTATTTAGTAGTGTCTTGTTTAGCCTCTATGTGTTTGTATTTTTTACAGACTTTTTTCCTGTAATTGATATCTAGTCTTATAATGTTGTGATCAGAAAAGATACTTGATACGATTTCAATTTTTTAAAATTTACCAAGACTTGATTTGTGACCCAAGATATGATCTTCCTAGAGAATGTTTCATGAGCACTTGAGAAGAAAGTGTATTCTATTGTTTTTGGATGGAATGTCCCATAAATATCAATTAAGTCCATTCTGTTTAATGTATCATTTAAAGGTTGTGTTTCCTTATTTATTTTCATTTTAGATGATCTTTCCCTTGGTGAAAGTGTGGTGTTAAAGTCTCCTGCTATGATTGTGTGAATGTCGATTCCCCCTTTATGGCTGTTAGCATTTGCCTTATGCATTGAGGTGCTCCTATGTTGGGTGCATAAATATTTACAATTGTTATATCTTCTTCCTGGCTTGATCCCTTGATCATTATGTAGTGTTCTTCTTTCTCTCTTGTAATAGTCTTTATTTTAAAGTCTATTTTGTCTGTTATGAGAATTGCTACTCCAGCTTTCTTTTGATTTTCATTTGCATGGAATATCTTTTTCCATCCCCTCACTTTCAGTCTGTATGTGTCCCTATGTCTGAAGTGGGTCTCTTGTAGACAGCATATATACGGGTCTTGTTTTTGTATTCATTCACCCAGTCTGTGTCTTTTGGTTGTAGCATTTAATCCATTTACATTTAAGGTAGTTATCAGTATATCTTCCTATTACCATTTTCTTAATTGTTTTGAGTTTGTTATTGTAGCTCATTTCCTTCTCTTGTGTTTCCCACT
The DNA here is from genome assembly GCF_008692025.1 of Phocoena sinus. Lineage (NCBI taxonomy): Eukaryota > Metazoa > Chordata > Mammalia > Artiodactyla > Phocoenidae > Phocoena > Phocoena sinus. The sequence continues at coordinate 48,275,830 of NC_045769.1, forward strand.
TAGAAAAGTTGCTTTAGCATTTGTTGTAAAGCTGGTTTGGTGGTGCTGAATTCTCTTAGTTTTTGCTTGTCTGTAAAGGCTTTAATTTCTCCATTGAATCTAAGTGAGACCCTTGCTGGGTATCGTAATCTTGGTTTTTCCCTTTCATCACTTTAAATATGTCCTGCCAGTGCCTTCTGGCTGGCTGAGTTTCTGCTGAAAGATCAGCTGTTAACCTTATGGGGATTCCCTTGTATATTATTGTTGTTTTTCCCTTGCTGCTTTTAATATTTTTTCTTTGTACTTAATTTTTGATAGTTTGATTAATATGTCTCTTGGCGTGTTTCTCCTTGTATTTATCCTGTATGGAGTCTCTCTGTGCTTCCTGGACTTGATTGACTCTTTCCTTTCCCATATTAGGGAAGTTTTCCACTATAATCTATTCAAATATTTTCTCAGTCCCTTTCTTTTTCTCTTCTTCTCTAGTACCCCTATAATTCGAATGTTGGTGCATTTAGTGTTGTCTCATAGGTCTGTGAGACTGTCCTCAATTCTTTTCATTGTTTTTTCTTTATTCTGCTGTACAGTAGTTATTTCCACTATTTTATCTTCCATGTTACCTATCCGTTCTTCTACCTCAGTTATTCTGCTATTGATCCCTTCTAGAGAATTTTAAATTTCTTTTATTGTGTTGTTCATCATTGTTTGTTTGCTCCTTAGTTTTTCTATTTCCTTTTTAAACATTTCTTGTATTTTCTCCATTGTATTTCCAAGATTTTGGATCATCTTTATTATCATGACTCAGAATTCCTTTTCAGGTAGACTGCCTATTTCCTCTTCATTTGTGTGGTCTGGTGGGTTTTTACCTTGCTCCTTCATCTGCTGTGTGTTTCACTGTCTTCTCATTTTGCTTAACTTATTGTGTTTGGGGTCTCCTTTTTGCAGGCAGCCGGTTCATAGTTCCTGTTGTTTTTGGTGTCTGCCCCCAGTGGGTAAGGTTGGTTCAGTGTGTTGTGTAGGCTTCCTGGTGGAGGGGACTGGTGCCTGTGTTCTGGTGGATGAGGCTGGATCTTATCTTTCTGGTGGGCAGGACCAAGTCTGGTGGTGTGTTTTGGGGTGTCTGTGACCTTATCATGATTTTAGGCAGCCTCTCTGCTAATGGGTGGGTTTGTGTTCCTTTCTTGCTAGTTGTTTGGCATAGGGTGTCCAGCACTGTAGCTTGCTGATCATTGAGTGGAGCTGCATCTTAGTGTTGAGATTGAGATCTCTGGGAGAGCTTTCACCGTTTGATATTACATGGAGCCTGGAGGTCTCTGGTGGACCAATGTCCTGAATTTGGCTCTCCCACCTCAGAGGCTCAGGCGTGACATGCAACCAGAGCACCAAGAGCCTGTCATCCACCTGGCTCAGAAGGAAAAGGAGAAAAAAAGAGAGAAAGCAAAGAAGAAAAAAAAAATAATAAAATAAGTTATTAAAATAAAAAATAGAAAAATTATTAAAAATTAAAAAGTAATGAAAACAATAGAAAGTAAGAAAGAAGAGAGCAACCAAACCAAAAAACATATCCACCAATGAAAACAAGCGCTAAAATCTATGTTAAAAAAACACCAAAGTAGCCAAAAAATACGGACAGACAGAACCCTAGTATAAATGGTAAATGCAAAGCTGTACAGACAACATCACACGAAGAAGCATACACATACACATTCAAAAAAAGAGAAAAAGGAAAAATATATATATAAAAAGGAAGAGAGCAATCAAATTAAACGAATCTGCCAATGATAATAAACTGTAAATACTAAACTAAGATAAATATAAAACCAGAAACAAATTAGATGCAGAAAGCAAACCCCAAGTCTACCGTTGCTCCCAAAGTCCACTGCCTCAATTTTGTGATGATTCATTGTCTATTCAGGTGTTCCACAGATGCAGGGTACATCAAGTTGATTGTGGAGATTTAATCCGCTGCTCCTGAGGTTGCTGGGAGAAATTTCCCTTTCTCTTCTTTGTTTGCACAGCTCCTGGGGTTCAGGTTTGGATTTGCCCCGCCTCTGTGTGTAGATCGCCTGAGGGCATCTGTTCTTCACTCAGACAGGATAGGGTTAATGTAGCAGCTCATTAGGGGGCTCTAGCTCCCTCAGGCTGGGGGGAGGGAGGGATACGGAATGCCAGGCAAGCCTGCGGCGGCAGAAGTTGGCATGATGTTGCAACAGCCTGAGACGCGCCGTGTGTTCTCCCGGGGAAGTTGTCCCTGGGTCACGGGACCCTGGCAGTGGCAGACTGCACAGGCTCCCAGGAGGAGAGGTGTGGATAGTGACCTGTGCTTGCACACAGGCTTCTTAGTGGTTGCAGCAGCAGCCTTAGCATTTCACGCCCGTCTTTGTCTGAGCTGATAGCTGCAGCTCGCGCCCATCTCTGGAGCTTGCTTAGGAGCTGCTCTGAATCCCCTCTCCTTGTGCACCCCAGAACAATGGTTTCTTGCCTCTTAGGCAGTTCCAGACTTTTTCCTGGACTCCCTCCCCGCTAGCTGTGGAGCACTAGCCCCCTTCAGGCTGTGTTTACACAGCCAACCCCTGTCCTTTCCCTGGGATCTGACCTCTGAAGCCAGAGCCTCAGCTCCCAGCCCTCACCTGCCCCAGCAGGTGAGCAGACAGGCCTCTCAGGCTGGTGTGTGCTGGTCGGCACCGATCCTGTGTGGGAATCTCTTCTCTTTGCCCTCTGCACCCCTATTGCTACACTCTCCTCCGTGGCTCTGAAGCTTCCCCCCTGCCACTCCCTGTCTCCACCAGTGAAGTGGCTTCCTAGCATGTGGAAACTTTTCCTCCTTCACAGCTCCCTCCCAGAGGTGCAGGTCCCATCCCTATTCTTTTGTCTCTGTTTTTTTTTTTTCTTTTGCCCTACCCAGGTATGTGGGGAGTTTCTTGTCTTTTGGGAAGTCTGAGGTCTTCTGCCAGCATTCAGTAGGTGTCCTGTAGAAGTTGTTCCACGTGTAGATGTATTTCTGATGTATTTGTGGGGAGGAAGGTGATCTCCACATCTTACTCCTCTGCCATCTTGAAGGTCTCCCTGTCATTGGTATCTTGATAGGAATTATAATGAATCTGTAGATTACTTTGGGTAGTATGAACATTTAACAATATTAATTCTTCCAATCCATGAGCATGGTATATCTTTCCACTTATTTGTGTTGTCGTCAATTTATTTCATCAGTGTCTTATAGTTTTCAGAGTAGAGGTCTTTTACCTCATTGGTTAAATTTATTCCTAGGTACTTTATTCTTTTTGATGCAGTTGTAATGGGGTTGTTTTCTTTCTTTTTAGTTGAGGTATAATTGAGTTCCAATATTATATTAGTTTCAGGTGTACAGCGTAGTGATTCAAAATTTTAAAGATTATACTCCATTTAAAGTTATTATAAAATATTGGCTATATTCCCTGGGCTGTACAATATATTCTTGTAGCTTATTTATTTTATACATAATAGTTTGTACCTTTTAATCCCGTACACCTTAAACACAGGACTATGTTATTTCTCTTTCTAGTTCCAGGATGTTGGTCTAACACTGGAGAGGATAAAAATGGATAGAAGCCGGAACATAATTTGAGATTTATGTACAAGCTGTGTGATTTTAGTGACCAGGCCACACAGAATTTGGGAGTGGAGCATTTTCCTTGTTTACTCATCTGTTACAGCATACTATCTAAGTTTACCTTCCAAAAACTTCTACCACTTCAGAAATGTAAGATTTTTTAGACCATATGTTCCCATTTTATTCCTTATTATAATTGGTGCTTATTTTGTAACACATTCTACTTCTACGTATATTATAAACCCCACATAAATTTTTAACATTTTTGATTTACACATAATTTTATTTTAAAATAATTAAAAATGAAAAAGCAATATTTTATATTTACTACCATGTTTACTATGTCTTGTGCTTTTCGTTTCTTTGTAGAAACCTTAGTTTCCATATGTAATCCTTTTTATTCTTCCAAGGAATTTTCATTAACATTTCTTGTGGTGTTATTCTGATAGCAAAGAATTCTCTCGACTTTTGTTTTCTGAAACCATTTTTATTTTGCTCTTTTTTGTTAAGCACATTTTTTAATGGGGGATATAGAATTCTATGTTGACAGGTTCTTTTAATTTCAGCATGTAATGGTATAATTTTGTGATCTCTGACTTGCATAGTTTCTAATTAGAAGTCTGTGTTAATTCTTACCTTTATTCTTCTCTGCATACTATTTCCCTTACACAAGAAATATAGAAGATGAAAAACACCAGGACACAGGGCACTGATGGTTTTTTTTCTGCTTTGTTGTTAAAACTTCAAGTTCAATGATCTTTTCTTTTTCAGTGTTTAATCTGCTTTTAATCTCAACCAAGGGCAAGTTCATTTCAGACCTTGTATTTTTGATCTTTATAATTTACATTCGATTATTTTTTATAGTTTCTATTTCCTATCATATTCATCTATTTCTGTATCTTCTTACGTATATAGAATACATTTAAAATAGCCTTTTGAATGCCCTTTTCTTCTAGTGTCATTCCTGAGTCTGTTTCTATTGGCTTATTTTTCTTCAGGTACTGGGTTACATTGTTTGGTTTTGGACATGAGTAGTAATTTTTTTATTGTATGTTAGAGACATGTGAGTTACCTTGTTGAGTGTTTGGATTTTGTTGTCTTCCTTTAAAGAGTGTTTTCTTTGTTCTTGTTTGGTCAGGCATTTTAGTTATTGTAGATCATTTTGATCCCTTCAAAGCAATTCTTTAGATCTTTGAGGGCAGAGATATCCCTCACTCTAGGGATAGTTAAAACTTACTACTAAATCTTGACCCTGTTAGGGTTCCATAAATATGTCAGACTGCAGTCTCTATTTCCCTACCTCAACTAGGCCACTAGGTTTTGTTTGGGTTCCCCCTCCATGTTTTCCTGGTCTAGAAATTGCCTCTAAGCAGAAAGCCATGGTAAATTTATAGTTCATCTCATTTATTTCTCTTGTCTCAGAAATCATAGTTCTGAGTTGTCTCTTTTCTGGTCTCTGAAAACAGTTTTTAAATAATTTTCTAGCTTTCCAGTTTTTTACAGAAGAGGTTTTGCTTAGGTTGTTACTGCTCTCTAGCTTGAAGCAGCAATTAATAGATTTTTTTAAAGGAAATGTTTGTTCAGCAAAGGCCTTTTAATGAAAAAGGAGACCATGTTTACACATATGTGAAATATACCAGTTTTAATCTCATGAGAATGAAAAAGATATAATGGTAAATCCAAAAAATAAATTACAGATTCAGAGACATGGAAGGACTTTAAGAAGTCATTTGATCCAGTTGCCTGAATATTGACATTGGTGAATGTGTCATTAAGGTTAAGTTGACCAAGACTTATAATTGGCCTGATATATCACTGTATTCCATAAGAACATTTTATTATCAGCATGGTCACGATGTTTTTACCCCATAAAATCAGAATATTCCTGTTTTAATTTCATTCACCTCCACTTATTTGGATACTATTATCCTCCCCTTTTCTATTCATATGCAGAAGAGCTGAGGTGAATCTCTCGTGTATAAAATATTTAATGGCAAAAGAAATTGTGCATGACAGTAGAAAAGCACACGAGAAAATACAACAATATTGGTTGAAGAGGTGGTTTTTCTTCTTCGTAAGTAGCTATACAGGGACATATTCTAGAGCTATGAGAAAAGCTATACAAAAGTTAGAAAGACATTAAATTTACTTTATAATGATATACATTCTTCATTTCAGAGGTTTACAGGATATTTTTTTCCTGTTCCTTTGTATGTATTTACATTTAAAATGATGTAAATAAATAATATCAAACCTATCGTAATACAGTTGTGGTTAACATAATTAATCTTGATCATATCAATATAAAACTATGAGTATACACTAATAAATATTATAATTACAAGTAAATCACCATACTTAAATTCCTCTTCAATGCTTCTACCTAAAATTTTTTTGTTTTTAAGTAATTACACATTTTTATGATGTTTTGGTATTTGTAATATATTTTATATTTCATTATAACTATATTATACATTGTGGCAAAAGTTTATTTCTTCAGACTCTAATAATAAACCCCATGAAAATTGCTTTATTTTATTTTTTGTTACTTGGTAGAAATAATTCTATATCTGAATTTAATTCAACATTTACAAATTCATATTGGTTTTTGTGTATTAGTTGAAGCATTCCATTTATACAAATATTTCATGGGTTGTTTCCAACTAAATGTCAGATTTTTAAATGTTGTATAGATATGTACTTAAATATTCAGAAATAGCACTTTTTAAGTGCAAAACCAAGAATTATCACTCTAAACATCTATGAAGTAGTTTGATACATCAGAATAAAATTTGAAATAAACCTTGTTTCTGTTGAACTCTTGAGGAGAAACAAATTCACTTAAGAAGAATGATGAGAAAGGATATATCAAAGGAAAATAACAAATAGCACCACAAGCAAAATAATTTGATGAGATGTGATGAAATATACAGTAATAAAATATTTCTACTGAGAAATCTCACAAAGGTATAGAAAGTTTCTTAATACTGTAAAGAAAAGTAAGTTTACTTAAGTCTCAAATTTGGTCAAAGATCAGCTTATGATTTTGATGCATGGCTGCAATTTATTCAGTATCAATGTTCACAGAAATTGCAAATCAGCTTCACACGTTGGTTATGAATATTCTTTATCTGTTTCTTCTAGTTCCAGGTAACAAAAAAAAATCACAGGTACCATGGAGGGTTTGCTGTGAATTTAATGTCTAATTTTGATGTGTATATTTATATCCAAAGAGTTTTAACCATGAAATTATAAATAGTAATCTAAATATACAAACCTGTATCTACCAAAATTGTATAAAAAAGTACTCATTCTGTTCTTTAGAATTCTCTTGTGATTCTTCCTTTTCCCCCTTTAGTTCTTTTTATTACAGATTTTCAGACAAAAATAAATTTTTCTTGTTATTTGGTCAGAAATTGAGATGAAAAATACAAATCCCTCCCTTTCCCCCTTTTCAAAAATTCTAAGTGACAAAAGAACAGGCACACTGTTGTTAGTAAATTTTCTAAATGTTGCTTCTTCTTATATGTATAATCTTCATACTGCTTGTTTCTTTCCATCATCCTATATCATCAAAAGACATCTAGTATAGTGCCCTGTCCACCAAGGTGTCAGATAAATGCCTCACTAACTGAATATATCATTGTATTCAGCTTCCTGGAATTAAGTTCTTAGTCATTTTTCTTATTTAATTTTTTAATCTTGAGTTATTTGGTACAATCATATATCATTGTTCATGAAATTGTCTCTTTATGTTATATGAGAGATCTGAGATGGTAAAATAATTATGCGTGTTGTGCATCATTGCAAGGAGTGTGCAGGTTTCAATAACAGGTTCGTTGAATGTCAATAAAAAAGTAATTAGCTTTCTAAATTTTGCCAAAGCAATTTATATAAAGATCTCAAGGCTCTTAAGAAACAAGAGATAAAGGAAAAGCAACTCTGCTGGAGTTGCTGAACTCCACAAGTTGATGAACTTGTGCCTGTAATTTTTAAGAAGAACACATCAACTGATAACTCAATTTGGAAAATAATTTTTTAAACTGTATTTCGTATTTTCACTTTCTATAATCAATTTTTAGTGATAGTTTTGGCTTATTTCAGCAAAGTATTAGATGACAGAACTTCTTCTTTACAATTTGAAATGATTACATCTCTGCCTGTAAAGTGTATTTACAAAAATATCTTCCTGCAACTTGCTTAAAACATATTTTTTTCTTTAAAGCAGTTTTAGGTTCACAGAAAAATTGAACATAAAGTACACAGTTTTCATATACCCCCTGCCTGCCCGCATGTGCAGCCTCCCCCATTATCAAAATGCCACACCAGAGTGGTACATTTGTTACAGTCAATGAATCTACATCAACACTCTATTACCACCCAAAGCCCATAGTTCACATTAGGGTTTATACTTGGTGTTGTATATTCTATGAGTTTTGGCAAATGTACAGTGACATGTATATACTATTATAGTATCAACCAGGATAGTTTTACTGCCCCCAAATCCTCTATGTTCTGCCTCTAAAGCCCTGGAAACCATTGATTTTTTCACCATCTCCATAGTTTTGACTTTTCTGGAGTATCATGTAGTAGGAATCATATATTATATGGCTTTTTGTATTGGCTTCTTTCACTTAGTAATATGCAGTTAGTATCACGTAGTAGGAATCATATATTATATGGCTTTTTGTATTGGCTTCTTTCACTTAGTAATATGCAGTTAGTCTCCCTCCATGGCTTTTCACAGCTAAATTGCTCATTTCTTTTTAGTGCTGAATAATATTCTGTTGCCTGTATATACCACAGTTTGTTTATTCACTTACCTGTTGAAGTACATCTTGGTTGCTTCCAAGTTTTGGCAATTGAGAGTAAAGCTATAAAATATAAAATCCATGTGTAATGTTTGTGCAGACCTAAGTTTTCATCTCCTCTGGGTAAATACCAAAGAGTGCAACTGCTGAATCATATGGTAAGAGGACGTTTAGTTTTGTAAGAAACTGCCACACTGTCTTAAGGTGGCTGTACCATTTTGCATTCCTACCATAAGCTGTTTTTAATAATGTAAAAATAAATATCCAGAGAACATGAGGTAATTCTATGGAATATGTAATCTTTCAGTAGAGGTTCTCCTTGGAACTCCAGGTTAAGGTATCCAATATTTTCATTTAAATTTCTCATGCCTACTTCAGAGCAAAACAGACCTCTTGATAGCCCCACATTTCTACTGCATAACTGGCCCTCAAACCTGTTTCACTATCTCAGTAAATACACTCATCCACCAAGATTTCTATCTTGCTCTCACTATTCACATTCTGTGCATTAGCAAATACAGTTATCTCTTTAAAATGTTTTATATCCATCTATTTCTCTTTAATAATATTCATTATTATTATGATACTGAGATTTTCTTTTCATTAACAAGCAGATGCTATGAGGGCAGAGATCTCACTTTTCCTATTCTTGATTTTGTTTCTGATGTTTAATTCTCAATGCCTGCAACATGGTAGACATTCAATAAATATTTACTTAACAAATAAATTAAATGATGAATGTAGTAGATGTTGTGTAATGCTCACATAACATTTAGTGGAATTTCCTCAGTCCCCATTCCTTTCATACAATACCCTCATTTTGTTCAGATAATCCACTCTCCTTCCCAAGGTCCTGTGCTTCATGTAACCAATCATTTAGGCATATGACATCTTTCTGTACAATAAGATGTGAAGTCATATATGTTATTAGCTTCTAAGAATTGTTTTCTTACTCTTAGTAAGAAACATAGGATTGTCATCTGTCATATTCCCTGCATGTTGTCCTATCTGCTTGGGACATTTGGGCCTGTGGAAGCCATCCCGTGGTCATGAAGGAAACGAAACTAGCAGAGAAAACACTTTGAAAAATGCCTGAGGAAATGATAGAAAGAATATGGGTCCTTGAAATGTTGAGTTAATGAAACCTGAGTTGCTGATATTGGTATCTTTTGTGTGGAGTATTCCAACTTACTCATTGTTAGCAAGTTGAGCTAGAATTCTGGCTACTTGCTGCCCAAACCATCACAATACATACATTTACATTAAAAAGTTTATAAGATATAAGCAAATATAATCTAAAATATATTTTCTTTCAAATATCTGTGCCTATGTATATTAATCCAATAATTTTTAAATAAATAATACTGAGTTAAATTCTGAGATATTTATTTAAAGTTTTCTTGTTTTATCACCTGAATGAATTTCTAGTGCAGGAATAGATTAAATACAAAAAAAAAAAGAATAGATTAAATGCCTGAATTGTTATTATTTGGTATTTTATCTTATTACTTGTCTTTTAAAGTTAAAAAATTATTCTTCATTTAAAAAAATATTTTTACCTGCCTAGTGAGAGATTCTGACAGTTTTTTTGTTAAGGAAGAACAAAGAACCTTTGGGTCTACTTTCAAGGACAATTAAGACCTTTGGAAGTTTGAGAATTTTGCCATCTTCTGAGTTATTCTGAAGCCTTGGTGCTGACTTGTGGTTTAGTGTATGTTGTGACTGATCTTTTGCATTTATTACCAGTCCAAAAGTATCATATCTAATGGTCAGTCTGTTGTATACCTAGAGACTTAGACGTTCCTTGAATGAATTTCTCTGTAATGTTATCATTATCATCAAATACGTCCCACAAAAGTGAATTTATGGCCTAAAATTTTTGTTCTAGGGACTCTTCTATGCCAATTTTTATTACCTCAAATCTTCTAAAATAGCCATATCTTAAAGGTCATTTCAAAGTAACCAAAATACTTGTTTCCCAGAACAAGAGAAGAAAAATAGATGATGAAGTCATTATGTACTTAAAGGTCATTTCAAAGTAACCAAAATACTTGTTTCCCAGAACAAGAGAAGAAAAATAAATGATGAAGTCATTATGTACTTTAGAATAACAGTGGTCATAATTAACCTAGCATGTCATTTTATCCTATAATTTAGATTATGCCAAATAATTTTTATTGGATGATCTGTGCTTGTTAAATTCAGCAGACACTATGACAACCTATTCCCCTGGTGTGACAGAGTTCCAAGAAAAAAAATTATCAGTGATTCACAAAAACAGTCCCACAGGATTAGATGAAACACCTATCTACTTTCTTTGAAAGCATATTGAAATGATTTATAATAGCCAAATCACTAATACTACTAAAATTAGATATTGAATAAATGGTCAAGTGTAGACCATTTGTTAAACTTTTGGGTCAATGGGAACATATGAGACTAGAATGAGAGGTTATTTTTGGAGGCTTAAAAGTAACTTTTTGAGAATAAGTAGAAGAAGGAAGGCATCAAAATGTCTAAGTGTGAAGTTCATTAATTCATTTATCCAACAAATAGTTTTTAAGTGCTTACTATCTTCTCAACTCCACCCAATATAGGAAAATATTTTTGCACTCCTCACTCATAGAACTTACAGTATAGTAGAGAAGGAAAGGAAATATCATACATAGAAAAATTGTATGCTAGATTGTGATAAATGCTATGGAATAAAAAGATCAAGGTAGATTGTGAGTGTGAGGTACAGGGTACATTCTTTGAGTTGCAGTTTAAAATAGGGTGATCAAAATAGACCTACTTTGAAAGTGATATTGTTCAACTTGTATCAGATATTTCATTATATTTTAGGACAATCCAATAATAAAAGGTTGACTGATTGATCTTCCAGGCAAATGCACCATGGAAAAGTGAGCATTATAACATCTTAAATGTGTATGACAATGTTTATACACACATACACACAATTCTCTAATGTATATGATGAGGTTGTTACTATTAGCCCATTTTACATGTGACATATTTTAGACAAAGAGAAATTAAATGATTTGCCTGAAGTTAATTAACTAGTTCTTTCAGCCCTAAATTTTGTATTTAAGTCATGTTAGTTAATTCACTCTTAAGTTTTCCAGCTCTCATAATCTATTTTTTACCCTATTGGATGGCCATTGTGAGAAATCACAATTTATAATGTCCAGACTTGAAGAAGAGTCAAGATGTCATTATTACTATTACTATGATTATAGAGATTCATTTTTATATAACCACTAATACCTTTACCATTTAATGTGCTGATTATGTTAATAAGATTTGGCATATGTAACCCAATTAATTGGCACAGTGGAGAGTCAGCATAGGTATAGAAGCCAGGTGAGTTTCTCTTGATTAAATTGTACAGGGTGCCCCCAACAGAGTCAAGTGTCAGATGTAATAACAATCTCATATTTCTGACTTACTGGCTTATGGACATTATTTAATAGCTTGTGGAAAGTCATTTAAATATACTGATTTGAAAAATGGAATTCAGTACAGATTATTCATGTAGAAAGCAACATTTAAATCAGAGTAATAAGCATTTTTGTTTTGTTACACATAATGTGTGAATTTACGTAAATTCCACTACAAGGTCTTATTAAAAGTATTCAGTTTTGATTCCTAGGTGTTTAGCAAGATTTTTTGAAATACATGAAATAGAGTTAAATGCCGTCTTAAAGATTATAATTGTATGACACCACACAGTTATCACATAGGATCTGACAACGAGAAAATACATATTTTGTTTGTAAATTGAAATGCAAGAAGGCAAAGTTGTGAAACTCACTTTACATAAACAGTTTGTAGGAGAACTTTTTCTAACTAACCTTTTTTAATATATACTTGGTGATCATGTCCTATATGTGAGGCAGGACATAAAAATTAAGAATCAGAGTCTCCATGTTATATTGATAAGAAGTTCTGGTCAAAAATTATTGGTGAGAGAAATTCATGGAGTATGATATGAAATGTCCATCAAGATAGTATAAAATGAAAATAAAGAAAGGTAGGAATCAGACCCTACAGAGCCTTGAAACAGTGTCAAAAAGTTTCACATTTGCCTTAAAAGCCAAGGAAAGTCATTGAGAAGGAGTTTGACATAATCAGATTTGAATTCCACAAGATCCCTTTGCCTGCAGTGTTAAAAATAAATTTAAAAGATATGCAGTAAAAGGTGGAGGACCACTTAAGACAAGGGATTAGCAAACTAGGGATCTGTGGGCTAAATCCAGCCTGCCACGTGCTTTATTTTACAGCCCAGGAGTTAAATTTTGTTTTTACATTTTTAAATGTTTGAAAGAAAAATAGAAGAATAAAATTTCATGTCACATAAAAATTATGTGAAATTCAAATTTGTGTCCATAAATAAAGTTTTATTGGAACACAGTCATTCTTATTCATTTCATTAATTTACTGCCTGTGACTGCTATTGTCATTACAATTTCAGCATTAGTAATTGGAATAGAGATCACAATGCTCAAACACCCTAAATTATTTATTTTAGGGCCTTTACAGAAAAAGCTTACTGACTACTGATTTCAGCTATTGAAGTGATCCAGGTGAGAGCTGAGAGCTTACAAAGATAAACAGTAATACGTGAATCCAAGAGGGATAATCATACCTCCATTTCACAGTACACTGGGTATAGAAATAAGGGAAAATGTAATGTGAGAGAGGCTCCTGAATTTCTGAATTTCATATGCATGTTGATAGCATTCATGAGTTAGTTAATACTGGAAGAGGATCACGTTGGCGAGGGAGTGGAGTGAAATGAAGATCTCAGTTTCATACATCTGAGTTTTCAGGTACTTTGAAATTTATAAGAACATATGTCAAGTAGATAGTTGAATATATATGGAGTTCAGATGAGTGATTCATGTGGGAGCCATAAAGATGTGAGTAACCAACGGGCCATATATAGCAGTTAAACTCATTAGTTTAGGTGAAGCATCCAAGGGTGAGAGTGCAGAATGATGCCAGAATATGTTCTAGCATCAAAGCTTAAGGAATTGCAATATTTATTGTTTGGGTAAAGTAGGATGGCCCTGTGAAGGAGACAGAAAAAGAGGCACAAGAGAGGAAAGATGAAACCCAGGAGACTTTAATATCATGGAAAATAAAGAAAAAATGTCAAGAAAGAAGGAGTGCTCAACCATGTACAACCTGCCAAGAGCTAAGAAAAATGACTGACTAAATCTCTATTGAGATTGCCAACTTTAGCCATGCTTTTTTCGGAACGGATGTTTATTTCTATGTTATCTATAATAAATATTCTGAATAGTGATCAGGCCAAATAAGTCAATAAAGACAAAAAAACTGATAGTTTGAATTACACAAATATTTAAAACTTCTGACAACTAAAAAGCAAATGCCAGATCAAAGAAAAACAAATTGGAAAATAGTGGCAATGCATATGTAAAGATTTATGATACAAAATTATTAAAGGTCAATAATAAAATGCTGAGTACTGCAACAGAAAAATCGGACAAAAATTAAATAGCCAGTTCAGAAAAATAGCAATGCATATGGTTGGTAAACTTGAAAAAAAATACTCAGCAAATGAACATCTCATTTCTGTGCCTGTAAGGTTGAGAACTAGACCCTACAAAGTGGTAACTCCTCCTTATCTAGGAGATTCACTTCTGCCTTCTAGCTCCCAAACCAATATTAGTTAATTAATTGTACATTCAGGTTTTATAGATTGACTGAACTTTACAAACAGTGATAACATCTGTCGAAAAAAATTTTTTTGAGTGATCATAATACTTAAAAAATTATAGCCACAAAAGCACAACAAATGCTATTGAAATTCAGGGTTATACAGTGTAATTGAGGGAAAGCAAGAATGTCTCCCTTTCTTACTAACCAGAAGGAATGTGCAGGTTTTATACTGTACAAAACATAGATGAATGCTTAAATAAGTGGGAAGGGGTGGCCTGGGAGTTGAGAGATTTGTATGGTTCTAGCCTTGTAAATACCATCTCTGTGTACCTTTCCTCATATAAAGAGAATTATCATGAGGAATAAACAAGTTATTTTGATGGAGAAAAATTATTACACATTTATGTATTTCTCTGGGGTCAAATTGTATTGTTGGTCAATATGTTATTTACATATTGCTAATTTTCAAGATCCTCTTCCAATGTAAATGGAAACATAAACAGAATATCAACAATGACATATAAAATGCATTATCTTTATCAATAGAAGTTTATGCTATTTTAGTCATGTCAGGATGATGAATGGCATATAATTCAGAGAAAAATGGCCCAGAGCAGATATACAGAATTTACATAGGATGGATTCATCTGGCAGTAAATCAAATGAAAATTTCAGTTTTTATGGTCTTCAAGAAGCTAATTCTAATTTACAGTTTATTTGCATGATTTGAACATTTTGACCGTTTATTTAAACTCAAATTATGTCATCTTTACCTAAATGACCATCATTTTTGTATTATTAAGAGGTTAATTAGTTTTCTAATTTATAGAGCTGAAAGATATCTTTGAGATTGAGATAAATGCATTTTTCTAAAAGAAACAGTTTGCTATAATTCCAGTGTTCCAATTCCATCCTGTTATTCAATACTTCTAAATGTAGTTCAAACATTTGATACATTCCTTTGAAAGCATGCTTGTCTTATTTACATATGCATGTCCAATATAATTAATGAAATCTAAAATCCCTGGAGTACTGGGTTACTGTCCTTTTCTTTTATATTTCCCTACAACAAATAGTATAGTTCAGTGGTTTTCAACCCTGGCTAAGCATCAGAATGATCTGTGAAGCTGTTAAAAATACCTTGAGAGAGGCCAGCCTCCCCATGCATTCCCACTGAGTCTTAAGCTGAGACTGAATCTCCTGGGGTGAGCCTTGTCATTTTTATTTTGAAAAATCTTCACAGATGATAGTGAGACTGAATTAATTAAGACTTTTCAGGTTATAAATTAAAAAATTCCTCTTGAGCTGTCTTATAAAAGGGGGACTTATTTTAAGGATACAGAAATCACTCACAGAACAGAGTAGGGATGTGGTTCAGCCCCAGAAATAGACTAGAGCCAGGGCCTGGGAGCATGGAAGGGTACCCCCAGGGGACCTCCCCTACAGCCTGCTTTCTAATCCCTTTTTTTTCTTTGCATGTCAACATTATTCATCTCTACCCTTACAGGCAAGCATCCACTGTTTCCCAGATTCTGAGTTTACACTTTCTCTTTTCGAGAAAAGCAGTCAGACTGATCCTTGAATCTCTTGGTTCTGATTCTTGGTTTTTGTTTGTTTTCATTTTTTAGTCACATTGCGTGGCATGTGGGATCTTAGATCCCAAAGTTACTCAGGATAGGGTTCATCTGTTGAGTCATTCCAAATCTTAGCACAGGCCATATTCTACAACCATTACTGCTCCCACCGAGGATGGTGTGAGGGAGCTGGGGGGACAAATCTACAAGGTGTGACCAGGGTTTGGGATCACTGGATAATTCATTTAAACAACAGACATTTATAAGCTCACAACAGGTGCCCCACTGGACTGAGAATACAAAATTAAACAGGAGAGATATGCTACCTGCTTTACGAGATGCTTCAAATATTCTGTTTAACTTTTTCCCCAGGGAGAGATAGTAGCATCCTGAAACAACGGTAGTAGCATTGAAGAAGAAGAGATGTGGGCAAAATTGAGATATATTTAAGGAGAAGAATGAAAAGACCTGGTGTTTGTTCAGATACAAGTTGAAAGTGAAAGAGAAGAGACAAAGATGATCAAGGTAATCCTATAATTTATTGTCCAAAAGAGTATACTTTCGAGAATGAAAGAGGACACTAATGAAAAATGAGAATATATTATCACTTTAAAGTTGAGGCTCGGGTTTCTGGCCTGGGAAACTGGATGACGATGCTAACATTTTATTAAAGGTCGCAGAACAGGTTCAAGTGGGGAGGAGGGCTTCAGTTTTAAACCCATTGAGGCGGAGGTGCGAGTGTGCCATACCAATGGAGCTACCCACCTGGCCTGTAGGCGTGTGGGTCTAGAACTCCAGAGACATTTTTTCAGCAGAGATATTTATTTGGAGAGTCAATAGTCCATTGACAATAAATGAAAGCAATGGAGTAGAAAATATCACTCTCACCAGGAGCTTCTATCTTTTAAATCTTCCTGAGGCAAAACATTTATTTAAGATCTATATGTTCCTGTCTCTTTACCTCTTTCAGATGTTAACATAATCTGAAGCTACAGATCATATTACTGTTAGTAAACTACCTTTACATTATAAAAGTTCTGCCAAAACTAGATGGACATTTCTACTTTCAATTTGGTAATCAAATTCACAGTAATGATTTGGAATTCACCATGTCTATTTATTTCCAGTGCCTTCTTAATTTTTTATTTGTAAAAATATTATGTTTAATTCTTGATGACATTTGGAGAATTATGTTCAATTATAGATTGAGTGACTAAAGAACTAGTGAAACCAGATGTTGAGAAGGGAGGATTTGAGGTTTTGAAAGCCTGTTCTCTTTGTAAGTTTAAGAATACAGTAATCGCATCTTCTTTTATTTTACTCTCAGTGAAGAGCAGTTGATGAGGATAGTGTGGTGTGTGTGTGTGAGGGGAGGGGGGAGATAAAGGGAGGACCTAAGAAAAGAAAGGGAAAAAGGAAGAAGGAAAGTGTTTTATGAGCTTTGCTAAATTCTTCAGCATTTTTATTATCTCATTACATTCTTAATGGTTCTCACGGTATAGGGCTCTTTCCTTCATTTTATTTTCTCACTTCCCAAGGCTGTGCTTAGGGCCATAAGTTCTAAGGATTCTGAAAGGCAGTCATCTTTGTCAGTACCAGTGGGCACTAATGCCTGGAGACTTAAGAAATTATTGATTTCACAGTGACATCATCTGTACCTCATTTTTCTGAGTATACACACTGATTCTCTATTGTCAAGACTGCGTAATCTAAGAAACACCACAGTAACTACTTTATGTGACATTAAAACAATTTTACCTATGGTACAAATATTTTCCCAGGTGTAGAGACTGACAAATAAAATGTGTAATGCCTAAAGAACTAGTGAAAAGCAGAA
Organism: Phocoena sinus; assembly: GCF_008692025.1. Classification (NCBI taxonomy): domain Eukaryota; kingdom Metazoa; phylum Chordata; class Mammalia; order Artiodactyla; family Phocoenidae; genus Phocoena; species Phocoena sinus. The sequence goes on from NC_045769.1 coordinate 48,293,308, forward strand.
TTTCTAAATCAGAAAAATCTGTCTTTGGTGTATTCCAAAATTATCTTTCAATATAGTCTCATTACTGAGATTCCAATTTTCAGGTGTCATTTTTATTGGTTTTAAACTAATGACTGATTAGACTGGCAGTGTGTGACATCTTCTCAGGCTCTCTTTAGCAATCTAAAACATAAATCTCTAGTGGTAAGCTCTAATATCTAAATTAATGGTATGTATCCTGTTGCTATTTTAATCAAGTTATATAAATATAACAATTATATAAGTATTTATTCTAACCAGTTTAGTAATATGGACACATGTATTCCATTAAGATGTATTTTGTATTAACATGGAACACTTTCAAGACCAAATATATATGTACTTTATCTTCTAGTTTTACTGGGATATAATTGGCATATACCACTGTATAAGTTTAAGGTTTATAGCATAATGATTTGGTTTACATACATCATGAAGTGATTATCACAAGTTTATTGAACATTCATCATCTCATACAGATACAAAATTAATATTACGACATAGTATGAGTGTACTTTGTGTTTGGTAATTGCAATCATTGTTGCTTTTGTTGTGGTCAATGCTTGGTGTCAGTTTATTTATCTTTTGTAAAAATAAAATACAGTGTGTGTGTGTGTGTGTGTGGAAAAAAAAAAGAAAAACGTTCTGGAGGTGGATGGTGGTGATGGTTGCACAAACAATGTGAATGTACTTAATGCCACTGAACTGTACACTTAAATATAGTGAAGATGGTAAGTTTTACGTTATGTATATCTTATCACTATTTTTTAAAATAAAGAATAATACCTTTTTAAACTCGAAAAAAAGAAGAAATAAAAAATTTTTTTTCCTGTGCTGAAAGCTTTTAGGGTTTATTCTCTTAAAAACTTTCATACAGGACTTCTCTGGTGGTGTAGTGGTTGAGAGTCCGCCTGCCAATGCAGGGGACAAGGGTTTGAGCCCTGGTCCGGGAGGATCCCACATGCTGTGGAGCAACTAAGCCCGTTTGCCGCGGCTGCTGGGCCTGCACTCTAGAGCCCACAAGCCACAACTACTGAAGCCCGCACGCCTACAGCCTGTGCTCCGCAATGGGAAAAGCCACTGCAATGAGAACATGTGCACTGCAACAGAGTGGCCCCTGCTCATAGCAACTGGAGAAAGCCTACACACAGCAATGAAAACGCAACACAGCCAAAAATAAACTTTCATATATAACACACAGCAGTGTTAATTATATTTATCATGTTGTACATTACATCCCTAGTATTTATTTATCTTATAACTGGATGTTTTTAAAATTTCTTTAATGCATTTGTTATTCAATCATTTTATCAAGAAAGCCCTCTTTATTCTTCTCCTCCCCTCACATCCCAATATCCAATAAGGGCCTCTATAAGTCTGCTTGGGTTTCCATAACAAAATACCACATCCTGGATGGCTTAAACAACAGAAATTAGTTCATCACAGTTCTGGAGGTTGGGAAGTCAAAGATTAAGGTGCCAGCCAGGTATGTTTCATTCTGAGGCCTCCTCTCTTAGCTTGTAGGCAGCTACCATCTCACTGTGTGTTCACACGACCTCTTCTTTGTGTGCTTGCTGAAAGCAAGTGAGCTCTCTGGTGTCTCTTCTTGTAAGGACACTAATCCCATCAGATCATGGCCCCATCCTTATGACCTCATTTAACCTTAATTACTTCCTTAGAGGTCCCCTCTTCAAATATATCTACACTGGGGTTTGGGCTTCAACATATGAATTTGGGGAGGGGACCCAAATATTCAGTTCATAACAGGGACCAAATCCAGGAAAATTGGTAAAGATGATATTGCCATATCTACTATCTTATTTTAGATTCTTTCTGTTTCTTGTTTGAATAATGTAGAAGTCTCTAATCTCCAATCTTTTTTTATCCTTCTTATAAGTGCCTTGTCTTGATTATAATGTTTAAACTTGGTGATTTTACTTCCATGACTAATACTTCAATTTTTCTTTGGAGTAAAGTATAAGTTGTGTGGCACATAAGGCCCTCTATCATCTATCTCTTTTTGCTTTACTCTACCGCATAATACATAGAGTGCTTCTCATGCTACATATAGCATAATGTAATTGATTTACAGATAACTCCTGCAAGTATCAGGGTTTTATTCCTTTGTTTATTATTTTTTTCTTCTTGGGAGACCCTTACCTTCATTAGAAAATGGCTACATATTATTATGGTCCCAGCAGACATGTCAAATCCTCTATGAAGTCTCACTTTTTTCTTGTTCCTATAGGGTGTGCCTAGAAAAAAATAATTTCTACCAAACTGAAACAAAATATATATTAAAAGAGACCTAAGATACCTCTAAAAAACTTTTGGGCCACACAAGAAATCAAAGCTGTTATTGCAAAAGACTTAGAATAAATGAACAACATAAGCATTCCATATTCAAATACATGGGAATTCACTAAAGTAATGCTTGGGTGAAAATTTGTAGCTTTAAATGCTTATTTTAATAAATAACAAGCTCACTTCAATCAGAATTATGCAAATTATTTTGAAAACCTGGTTGGAATGAATGAATTTTTAGGAAAATATAAAACATACATGCCAAAAGAGATATAAAATCCATATGGAACACTTTACATATTAAAAAAATGAGAAAAAGAGAAAAGCTATTTCTGAAATAACACCAGCTCAAGACATTTTTAAACGATTATTCAAAAGCAAACAACAACATGAAAGGAAGAATATCAAAAAGAAATCCGAATTCCAAATCCTTTTGAAGAATACGAAGGCCTGTGAAAGATGGCAACAAATAAGGAAAGCAGAAACCAAGACAATTTTTTGAATGTTGCTACAAAAATGGAAAAAAAAAATGATAGCACATGAAAGAATAATAAACTTTGAACAAGTCAAGTTTATACAATAATGAAAAGATGATCCAGCATTAGGAAATCCTAAATCATCTCCATAGTTGCTAATAATATAATTGCCTACATTTAATGAAATTGGGATAGGCAGATATTTATTATCATAAAATATATTTACATGTGGCCCAATCCAAAAATCACAATCACACTTAACACAAAAATATAGATATTCTTCTATCATGTCAGGAGTGTAAAAATTATGTTTATTTGGAATATCTAAGAGGACACGAGAATTTAGAAAAATGTTAGAATGTTCAGAAATCAATTTTATTCCATATAAATGATAGGCAGTTAGAAGCTGCACTTGAAGAAAAGATCCCAATAACAATTACAATATGCTAAATGAAATATCTAATCATTGCATACCTTGTCAGTTACAGAATGGCAGCTATTTTCTCCATGTGGGTGGCTTGTTATTTCATTTTTTTATGGGTTAATTCTTTTTCACTTTTAAACATGGAAAAATTCAAATATATAGTGAAGTAGAGAGAATAGTGGAATGAACCTCTTTCACCCAGATTTAATAATAATATATGGCCAATCTTCTTTTATCCAAATGCCAACCAATACTCCACACTTCGTTGGTTTTCTTTTGAGTTAGATCATTTAATTTTATATGTAAATATTTCAGCATGTATTTCTAGAAACTTCACAAACAATTTGGACTAGTAATTATATGTAAAATACAGTTAAAAATAATATTGGATTCACCAAAATGTTTGTTCTTTTTTTCTGTAAGATGGCTATAGTAGCACTTAGTTGTCTTTAACTTCATTTGAAACAATTTTGTTAGATTGTATTGTGACAGCTGTCATGTCAGCATGCATTAAAAAAAAGTATCAAAATTGGTGAATTTTTGTGTAGCCATTTTAATATTGCAGATGGAAGAAATAAGCAGCATTTTCAGCAGATTATGCTTTATTATTTCAAGGAAGGTTACAAATGCAACTGAAACACAAAAAAGATTTGTGCAGTGTATGGAGAAGGTGCTGTGACTGATTAAATGTGTCAAAAGTGGTTTGCGAAGTTTCGTGTTGGAGATTTCTTGCTGGACAATGCTCCATAGTTGGGTAGACCAGTTGAAGTCAATAACGATCAAATCGAGACATTAAGTGAGAACAATCAACGTTATACCACGCGGGAGATAGCCGACATACTCAAAATACCAAAATCAAGCGCTGAAAATTATTTGCACCAGCTTGGTTATGTTAATCACTTTGGTGTTTGGGTTCCATATAAATTAAGCGAAAAACACCTTCTTGACCATATTTCCGCATGAGATTCTCTACTTAAACATACTGAAAACGTTCCGTTTTTAAAACAAATTGTGACGGGTGATGAAACGTGGATACTGTACAATAATGTGGAACAGAAGAGATCATGGGGCAAGTGAATTGAACCACCACCAACCACACCAAAGGCCGGCCTTCATCCAAAGAAGGTGATGTATATATGGTGCGATTGGAAGTGAGTCCTCTATTGTGAGCTCCTTCTGGAAAACCAAATGACTAATTCCAACAAATACTGCTCCCAGTTAGACCAACGGAAAGCAGCACTCAACAAAAAGCGTCCAGAATTAGTCAACAGAAAACGCATAATCTTCCATCAGGATAGCACAAGACTGTATGTTTCTTTGATGACCAGGCAAAAACTGTTACAGCTTGGCTGGGAAGTTCTGGTTCATCCACCTATTCAGCAGACATTGCACCTTTGGATTTCCATTTATTTGGGTCTTTACAAAATTCTCTTAAAGGAAGAAATTTCAATTCCCTGCAAGACTGTAAAAGGCACCTAGAACAGTTCTTTGGTCAAAAGGATAAAAAGTTTTGGGAAGATGGGATTATGAAGTTGCCTGGAAAATGGCAGAAGGTAGTGGAACCAAAGGGTAAATACGTTGTTCAATGAAGTTCCTGGTGAAAATGAAAAATGTGTCTTTTATTTGTACTTAAAAACTGAAAGCACTTTTTGGCAAACCCAATAATTCTTTTAATATCATCAGTGTTCAAATCCCAATGATTGTACACACATCACTCTTTCTTCCTGCCTCCCTTTCCCAATTTATTTATTAGCCAGTTTTTTCTCATAGTTCCTGTTGTTTGAACTTTGGGGATGATATCCTCTAGTGTCATTTAATGTATTCTTACAGATTTTGTAATTAGTGGTTAGATCTAGTGACTGTACAATTCAGGTTTATATATTTATATTTTAGTAAAATACCTCAAATATGGTGCTGTACACATCCATCAGGAAGCATGTATGTCTGCTTCTCTTTTTGTAATGTTGGCAGCCAGCGATAATCACTGTTAGATCCATATTTTTCATTATGAGTGACAAAATAGGGATATTCCAATTTTATCAATTCATTCTAATTAGACAGGCTAAATGTTTTCTACTGAATAACAGAAATACCTTTATTATTGTACAAATTTTTAATATTTTTGTAGCTTTCATTTTTTGTTGTGATTAAAGACATATACTTAACTTCATTTTTCTAAAAAGCCTATTGTTATTTAGTATTTTCATACTCTGCCCAGCCACTATTGCTTGACATATTTTAACAATACACTAAAAGATATTCATCCCAATCAAGCAGTTTAGCTATTGCCTTAGATTGAATTATTCAAATCTAACACTCTGAGGCAGAAATTTCTATGCAGGAGGTTTCTTAGGAGGTGCTTTTGGTAACAATATCTGTGCACAAGAGAAGCAGACATGGGCAGGAAAGATGTTAAACTCTGATGCAAAAAAAAAATTATATGGGAGCCAATTATATGGAGAACTCTGGAGCTGGACAATTTCCAGAGTTGTCTTGGACCAGTGGGAGGAAACCAGATCTCATTACCCAGCAGGGACCAATTTTTGGAAGAGAAAAGGGGAGGAAGCTATCTGTGGTTAAGGACAATTCCTGGAGAGCAAATCAGAAGTGAGATGTCAGCAGGTACTGGCAACTGAGGGAAGATGCCTCAGGCCTGGAGGGCAATTTTGTTGGGGCACTACAGCATCCAGTACAGCCTATTCTGTGCATTCACATCCACTTGCTTCCTGTAGTAAGTTCAACTCATCGAGAAATAGCTTCTCTAGGATTTGGGGGATGCTTACAAAAAGCGGGTTAGTGGAAAGGACTCAAATCCCAGCAACTGCAGCTGGTCTTGAGGACACAACTGATGCTTCTTATGTCCCTCATCTATAACTCATTCTAAATTCCCTAATTCCCAGCTAGGACCTCCTCTAGTCTAGGTGACTTATAAGATGGGGTGAGCCAGACCTTCACACCAGAGGGGTCCAAGCACCTGTTATCATGACCTTTTCAAGCAGGGGCTCCTGCACTTGTCTATTTGCTGCCCCAAATAGGCAGAGTGGGGGGTACTAAGAAACACCCTGGTGGATCCCAGGGAGACAAATGTATTCTTTTCTGCCTTCAGTGTATAATAACATACCCATCTCCTCTTGATAATCAAGGTTAGTTCACCAGCCAGTGTGGTGACTCCTTTCCTTGCTGATGTTCTCTTGGAAAAAGGAACCTGAAGAAACCTATCAGCAGCCATCATTTAATGAGAATCTTGCTGTTTCCTGTGTTATAAACAATCTCTCTGAGAACTGGGACCTCTAGACCAACATCACCAAGAATGGAAAGCACAGATTCCCCAAGTATTTCGGTATGGTAAGCAAGGCCACTTCCACCCCTTGGTTACCTGCCCTCATAGTCTGTGTGGGAAATACCACCATACAATGGTCTTTGAGGATGGAGAGTCGAAACTTCCTATTATTGGCTTGCCACACACAAAAAATTTTTTTAATATTTTGATTGTAAAAGTCTACAAAGTAAGGGATTAACTGTTTATTTGATTCTATTTTAAAAATAAGTCCATATGAATCATTTTCTCAAAAACTTTCTTGACTATAAATAGCAACATCCTTGGTATTTAGGTTTTCAAACCAGAGCAGAAAATGTTTATTCACAATTTGTAATCAACTAAATGGCTAACTTGCTAATGTCATTGAAATATGGTATGTGAATAAATTTTTCCCAACCCATTTTATGAAACAGTTTGTGCAGGGAACATAAAGTATGAAAAATTAAGCAAATATGAATGCAGTTAATATATACTAAATATTAACATTTTATTATGGAGATAAAATGTGGTAGCAGTTGGATTATAATAATACAAAAAGAAAGGCGATCTCAGCTATGTAATTCTAATTATTTTACCAGTTAACTCAGTAGGTAGCACTTTACATGTCTAAAATACTTACCTAAGCAAGTAATAAGCATAGGGGATAGATGGCTGTAGTTAAGGTGTATAGGTTTTTTTTTGTTCCATAAACTGAAATTCTTTATGATTACATAGAGTTTTTGAGATTTAAGAGTAAAATAAAATATTGGGAATATAACTAAGACCTCCTTTTTTAATAGACATATTTCTCCTTAATATATCCAACGAAATATTTTAAATTATTGTCATTTGGGTCAGTCAATAAATAGCATCCCAAAACATTGAATAAAATGAAATTACTTATCAAATTATATGACAGAATAACTTATTTGGTGAGTTGACATTGGAAACAGACCACAGAACTATGTATGATTTTTCACAATTTAAAAGGCATGAACAGGGGACTTCCCTGGCAGTCCAGCGGTTAAGACTTTGCCTTCCAATGCAGGGGGTGCGGGTTCCATCCCTGGTCGGGGAGCTAAGATCCCACATGCTTTGCGGCCAAAAACCAAAACATAAAACAGAAGCAATATTGTAATAAATTCAATAAAGACTTTTATTTAAAAATAATAATAAAAATAAAGACTTTAAAAATGGTCCACATCAAAAAAATCTTTAAAAAAAACATAAAAAGCATGAACATATGATAAATTTTTGGTATACAATTGTCATTCTCAGTATCATGAAACTAATGAAACAGGAAGCTTCATCATGTGTAAAAATGCATCATTTAATAGAGAAAAAAAAATCCAAGTAGGTCTCATTCCCATTTCACTGTGTGTAAGTTGGTCGCCCTGGTCCACCATCTGAAACCAGAGTTTATAGGGGACCATAGGACATTCCATGTATTTATGTCATTTCCAGAATGTATTGGAGAGGCATATTGTGGTGTAATTGCATTTGTAGATGTGAAATACTTAGTTTTGCATATTCAAACAATATTTTAGTTTCTTACCCTTTTATTTCCTTTGCAATAGTCAATCTACTGTCCTTTTGATTTGGAATGATTTTCCTGTATTAAATGGCTTTAGTTATTATGCTATAACTTATGATTCAAGAGACTAGAATAAAAAAATAATGATTTTTTATTTTACAAAGTAGATACATTGTAGGTAGAAAAGTGAGCTGATGCTGTAGCTATTTTCTATAAACCATGACAGCCGATAAAAAATGGTTAGCTGTTGGTATAATAGCTTATAATTTATACCAAATCAATGTTAGGTTTCAGTGTAGTTATATACAGGGAATTTGAACACACATTACTTTGCCAGAATTTTCTCCTTGGTGCATTAGTCATAAAGGTGTCTATATATATAACATACTATATAGCTGCAGCTTAGCAGTATTCCTACATAGCACATATTAATACCCCATTACATATCCAAATTACCATTTTAAACAGTATTTTCACAGGTCATAATTTATAGTTTTATTACTTCATGAGATTATGCACTCATATCAGCATTTCAAAAACAGAACATTTCAAACTGCAAGGATGTAAGGTGTTTTATTTTTTTAAAACAATCAAAAAATTTTGCTTTATTTCCTCATTGGATATTCTCCAGTGTCCATAACTTTGACATGCTCCCAATTTTCTTGACATGCTGAGAACACTAAAGTCAAGCTTTTTATCTCTCTGGTATGTATCTTGGGTTCCTGTGGTTGAAAAAAAAAATTCCTTGAAATCAAAATGTCACAATAAGAGTGGTTAAAATGACAAAGTTTTTAAGACAACTTATTTTTGTCAAAGCCTTCTACAATCTTTTTCTTTTCTTTTTCTGTTTCTTTTTATTTTTTAACTTTTTCTATGTTCTCTCAACTGAAACATATTAGAAATATTGCTATCTTCATGTATAGGTTTCAAATTGACCTATATTGTACTTCTATGGGAAAAATTACCTTTCAGAGGCTTTTTACACTTTTCACCTTTCAAAAAAAACTATATTTATTTTTGGCTGGGTTGGGTCTTTGCTGCTGTGCGTGGGCTATCTCTAGTTGAGGCAAACGGGGGCTACTCTTCGTTGCAGTGCTCAGGCTTCTCATTGCAGTGGCTTCTCTTGTTGTGGAGCACGGGCTCTAGGCGCGTGGGCTTCTGTAGTTGTGGCACATGGGCTCAGTAGTTGTGGTTTGTGGGCTCTAGAGCGCAGGTTCAGTAGTTGTTCAGTAGTTCCTCTGCAGCAAGTGGGATCTTCCCAGACCAGGGTTCAAACCCGTGTCCCCTGCATTGGCAGGCGGATTCTTAACCACTGCGCCACCAAGGAAGTCCTTTCACCTTTTTTAAAATTACTTTATAAATTGCCTTTTTTTTTTAGTTTCAAGTACAGCAAATACTTTCTCCCATCTAGTGGGTTGTCTGTATACTTTCTTGATGGTACAGTTTGAAGTATAAAATTTTAAAATTTTCATAAAATTTAAATTATTTACCTAATTTTTTCTCTTGTAGCTTTCCTTTTTCATGTTATATCTAAGAATGTCATGTCATTGCTGGATTCAGAATCATGAAAGTTTTCTCCTATGTTTTCTTCTATTAATTTTATAATTTTAGCACTTACTTTTAGGTTCCTGATGCCTTTTGAGTTATGTTTTGTATATCGAGTGAGGTAGGGGACCATCTTCACTCCTTTGCATGAGGATATCCAATTGTCATAGAACCATTTATTTGAAAAGACTATGATTTAGGGGGCTTCCCTGGTGGCGCAGTGGTTGAGAGTCTGCCTGCTGATGCAGGGGACACGGGTTCGTGCCCCGATCCGGGAAGATCCCACATGCCGCAGAGCGGCTGGGCCCGTGAGCCATGGCCGCTGAACCTGCGCGGACGGAGCCTGTGCTCTGCAACGGGAGAGGCCACAGCAGTGAGAGGCCCGCGTACACGCAAAAAAAAAAAAAAAAGACTATGATTTACCCATGGAATGGTCTGGCACCCTTCTTGAGATCAACTTAGCATTAATGTGAGGGATTTTATTTCTGATTTCTCAATTCTATTCCATATACCTGTGTGCCTTTTCTTATGCTAGTACCGTGCAGTCTTCATTACTGCAACTTTGTAGTAAGTTTTGAAAATGGAAAGTGTAAGCCTGCTGACTTTGTCCTTTTTCAAGACTGTTTTGGTGTTTTTCTGAGTCACACGTTGCTGTTTATTTGCATGTGTTTTAATGTTGTTTTGTTGAGAATTGGACCCTTAAGATTATATATTGGAGCAGCTCCCCTCTCCCTGGGGTTTGTTGTTGGTCTATTTGTTTAGTGACTAGCTGGATTATTTTAGTGACATCTACTTGCCCGGCAGTGTGAAGCCTGTGACTCTTGCTCAGAGGTGCAGTCTTGGGCTTGTGTATATTCAACCTGGAGTGACAGTGTTTTTAGCAGGTTTCTCTTTGTCTCCTTTCCTGATTAAACCTAGCTGTTAGACTCCACTAATTGCGCTATTGTTTTGACAATGCCCTGGAGTGTAAATTGCTCCATTGTCTGATATAATTAAATTCGGCCCCTTTACAGGGGTAGTTTTGGAGGCCAATGTTTGAGGTTCCAGCTTATCGCATGAAAGTTAGTTGTCTGGATACTTGGTTTTATCTGATTAACTTGGTTTTCTATGGCTTAACTTGTTACTCTTGTGAAGCTACCTTAATTGCTTACCACCAAAACCTTCACTGTTTTTGAGAGGACCATTATCTTTGACCTTTGCCACCCTGTTACACTGGGGAGAACTTCACATTTCCCTGTTCTTGAGGCCTGCCTCTCTTCTGGCCAAATCTCTTTGCCCTGGCTCTGGGTCTGGGGGTGGGACAGTAGCCCACTTTTCTCTTAGTGATGACTCTGCTTTAACAGAAAGGTGCTGGGTAGGGTGGTAGCCTCTGGTCTTCTCAGCTTGTGTCTCGTGGTGTGGGACCTCCACACTGTGTATGGGCCTCGGTAAGGATAGACTGGAGCCCAGTTTTCCTAGCCTTTCATGCCTGAGGTTGATTCTCTACCCTATGAGTGGAGACTGGTGGACAAAGAGAGCCTGTGTTATCTTGGCCACACTCACCTGAGATTTATTTTCTGCAACTAATAGCTGGCAGAAATGAGAAATCCCGGCAGCCTGTTCCTCCCGGGAGGATACTGTGGGGGAGCAAAATTGGCCACCCTGAAATGTCTCTGGCATGTGGATTATTTTGAGCTGAAAACAATCAAGACCCAAAAGACTCAGAAAAAAGCTTTGACCTCCCCCTTAGCTGCCTAAAATAATTTAGCTAGAGGGCTTAATCCCTGAGTAGAGCTATCACCAGATATACCTGCAAAGAATATGGGCTAGTTGGGGTGGGGGAAGCTCAGCAGGGCCTAGAGATTGGAGTCCACTCTGTGTCCCAGTGTCTCTGCCTGGCCCAGCAAACATTTGTTTACTAAACATGTGCTTTCCCATCTCCATGTGCATTGCCTTCTTCCCCTTTGAAATCCCAAACTACTAGCCCCAACATCCTCTTTGTCTTTAACTGAAGATAGTGTTCAAGGTGAGGGTTTTGGCCTTTTTAAGTGAGTTACTGAGTTTTCCTGGGCTTCCCCCATGCGAACATGTTATTAAAATTTTGGTTTGGTTTTTCTCTTGTTAGTTTGCCTCCTGTCGATTTAATTCTTAGACTAGCCAGAAGAACCTAGAAGGGCAGAGGAAAATTTCTTCCTCCGCAACAATACCATAGCCCTTGATTGGGAGAAGGAACCCTGTATTCTTGGCTGTAGCCACCTTCAGTGGAGTTTCCATTAAGCTGAGCTAGGAGGGGAAGGAGGAAGTGGATCATGTTCAAATACCACAGACTTTCCCTGTTCTTATAGATTTTCTTAAATGTTTGGTATTTACTTTTTGCCCTTGGAACAGTTTCCAAAAACTTCATTAAAAATTATTTTTCCTACCAGTTATACTTGTTTTGCTAGGAAATATGTCTTTGGAGGTCCTTCCATTGCCATTTCAGAAGTAGAGTTTCCCTTAATTTTTTTACATAGTTGTTTCCATAGGGTCTTAGGGAGATTCTTTCTCTCAGGAATCAGATGGCCAGGGCTTTGCAACAGCTTTTTTTTTTTTTTTTTTTGCTACTCAGCTCTTTTCTCTATTAATACTCTTAGTTCTTGCCAATGCCTGGAATTAACAGGTATGTGATATTTAAAAACAAATATAGTCTAAAGTCCGGGAGCCTGATTCTCAAGAATCCATTTTTCTTTCTCAAGTTTGCTTTGGCTATTCGGGGTCTTCTGTGTTGCCATAGAAATTGTGAAATTTTTTGTTCTAGTTCTGTGAAAAATGCCATTGGTAGTTTGATAGGGATTGCATTGGATCTGTAGATTGCTTTGGGTACTATAGTCATTTTCACAATATTGATTCTTCCAATCCAAGAACATGATATATCTCTCCATCTGTTTGTATCATCTTTAATTTCTTTCATCAGTGTCTTATAGTTTTCTGCATACAGGTCTTTTGTCTCCTTTTATTTGTAGTGAGGTGGATGGACCTAGAGTTTGTCATACAGAGTGAAGCAAGTCAGAAAGAGAAAAACAAATACCATATGCTAACACATATGTATGGAATCTAAAAAAAAAGTTCTGAAGAACCTAGGGGCAGGACAGGAATAAAGACACAGACATAGAGAATGGACTTGAGGACACCGGGAGGGGGAAGGGTAAGCTGGGACAAAGTGAGATAGTGGCATGGACATATGTACACTACCAAATGTAAAATAGAGATAGCTAGTGGGAATCAGCCACATAGCACAAGGAGACCAGATTGGTGCTTTGTGACCGCCTAGAGGGGTGGGATAAGGAGGTGGGAGGGAGATGCAAGAAGGAGAGGATATGGGGATATATGTATACGTAGAGCTGATTCACTTTGTTATACAGCAGAAGCTAACACACCAATGTAAAGCAATTGTACTCCAATAAAGATGTTAAAAAAAATAGAGACAATGAAATATTTCCAAAAAAATATAAAATGGCAAGGAGAAAACAAATCATTATAAAAAAGGAGGCGTTAAAAATTGACTACTATATATCTCAGAGTCTATTCTACTTGAAGATGTTTAGTTTTGTTTATAAGCTATCACCCTTTTTAGAGGAAAATGCTCCAATTTACAGGTTTTGCTGAGACTTTAGTACCATGTGACCCCAAACCTTGTTTTGTACGTTTTGACCAATTTTAGTCTGTCTAGGCACTCATGATTTGTGTCAGTCTCACAGAGATGAGTTGGGAAAATTGGATTTATTTGGAATTCTAAGAGGCAAAAAGGGAAGTTTCAGTTGTAGTGGCATCTTGGGCAAGTATTATGAGCTTCATGGATGATTAAAAAGCAGAGAGAGCAGACCTATCACAAAAGAAAAAAAAAATGCTGGGAACAATACTTAGGAAGAGAGCTTCTGAGAAAGGGTGAAGACAAAATAGGGTAGCTACCTGAATCTTCAACAGTCTTTGATCCTCCTGGGACCTGGGTGTTGAATTTTCCTAGGGTGGTTTTTTTATTTTTTGGCAGATTCTTGTGTTCTTTCAAATAAACTTTCCTTTTTCTGAGCTCCCTTAAATGTGTTTTCCTTTCATGTAACAAAAATATTTCTAGCTAGAAATCCTGGAATGATAGTGAGCTGGTATGTTATCAAAATTGATAAGGTTTTTAAGAATATTTTACCATCAGTAGAATATACTCCGTAGTTATGTACTTTTTTCTGTCAGAAAAATCACTTCAGTGGATGAACCCTTATGGGTTTAATTCAATTTTAATTTTTCAGTCCTATTATAAAGTGCATTAAAAATTTAAAAGAAATCCTATACTTTATCTAGTCTTTTGATTATGAGCATTTACTTATCCTGAATATAATATCAATAAAACTGAAATCAGTGATTCATATGATATTGGAAAAGAACTACTTTTGTCTTTAGCGTATTATTTTGCCTTTGTAATATAGTGGCAGTTTTATATAATGTATGTTGATAGGATTTTTTTTGATAGTGACAAATTCAGAACAAGTCATATTTATAAAGGAAAGATAATTGAATATTGATACAACAAATGGAATTCAGAACTTTGTATTGTAATTGCTTTGAAAAACAATCAGCTATAAAGGTTTTGAATTAACTATACATATTTAAAAAAATATTCTCTTTGGGATTACTGCTTAATCATAAATCCCATCATTTATCAGTTGATTTTAAAATAATTGCAGGTTTCTAAATGGAGAGAATAAAAATTTTTTTCTCACTCAGCAGATGTGAAAAATATTTTAAATTTATAAATGTTTTCTAATATGGAAAGAAAAACCACCTAGCCTTGTACTCATTTTCTTATTTTATGCATATATTTAATGCATATATTAATGGATAAACTAGAAAATTAATAACCAGGCTCTTCAGTTTTTAATGTCAGAAGCAGAACAAAATGATTTCCTCTTTACAGTGTCACTATATACTCAGAACTGCCAAATCCAGTGGTGTTTTCTCAGTCTTTATTTTAGGGGAGATTCATGGGAAATAGACTCTGAAGTGGAAATTTGTGTGCATGACCTTACTGGGATAGTTCTCTAGAGCACGATGGCTGTCAGGGTGTGAGGAAGGCAAGACCGGGAAGAGGGAGAAGCTGAAGTGCAGCTATGTAGTTACTGCCGGGCCTCGGCCAAATTGTATCATGAGCTGTGAAGCTAGAGCCAGAGTTTGTACTCACTCATAAGCAAGTGATTGGATGTCAGATGCCTCTGGAGAAAAGGCATAACCTTGGGTAAGGTTACTCTCTCTGGCCAAGGACAGTTCCTGGGGAGGCACTCAGGTGTCAGCCAACAGTAGGCGTCCCTCCCAGCAGCTGGGGGAATTAGTGCCTTTGTCCTGAGCAAAACCTGGTTAGCACATGGCAGCATCTGCTCCTGACCACACTTGTGCCTTTCAGATCCATAAATTAACTTCAATACATCTGGGAACAGCTCTTCCATTATTCTAGTTGGTTTCTTTTCTTAGGAAAATGTAGAAACATTAGTGGGAGTAACTACAGCCCTTGTCACCACTATGTGGTTTCTGGGCTATGAAGACACTCCCTCTACTGCCTTCCATAAGCTAATACCTCTGCCGGACTATATGTCTCACTTGGTGGGGTAATACATACCCTCATCTTTGAAAGTTCTGAATCACCATGTACTTGTGTTAATATGCTCTAGCAAACATTTTACATCTGGAAAGCATCTGCCATTGAGAATACTTCTTAGTTGAGTTTGTGGTAACACATTGTTATCCTCCAGGATCTTTCTGACTTTTACTGGAGAGAGGTATATGAATTTAATGGGGGACAATATGGGGGTGTGGGCCGCCACCACTGCATTATTTTAGATCTTTAAGAGTTGCATTAATTTCTGCTGTTGTCAGCAGGTGGTGATATTTTTGGTTTAATAACTTGACAGGAGGTCAGTTTCAAAGGTGCATACTGGCCTTGTGCACTATAATAGAACTTCCCCCACAGGCCAGGTGTCCACGTGGATATTCTGGCAAACACCAAGTATATCTATTCCAATCACACATTTGTGAATCGATTATATGGCCACTGGATGGGTGTGTAGACCCTGTACTGATCCTGAGTCAAGATTACATTTAAGACATGCTCCCAATAAGTCCCCATGATAACTGAAATTTTGGGTCTCTGGGTACTGATGTCAACTTGGACCCATTGTCCAACAGTTCTCAACATCTCCAGGTATTTTCTTTTCTCCTAGTACACTTACCCTTTGGAGAAGACAGGGGGAATACTTACTAAATATGTTTTTTATGATTTTATAGGGTTCCTTTTACTGGGGCTTAAAAGTAAGCTTGGATCCAGAAATTAGGAAAGAAATCATGACTTTTTATTTTGGTGGTTTTTGCAAGGCTTCTGATCATTGATCCTTCATTTCTTTTGTAGTAAAGAGTGAGAAATATACTGTTGGCTGCCATCTATATTGACACTACAGATGTCATGTTCTGTTAACCATCTCTGTAGCTCTTGACCATCCAGGTCCACTTTGTTGCCATTCAAATCTTGCTGCTATTATTGTAATTACACCCACTTTGTTTCTGACTGTTCGGTGCTGCCACCTGATCTCTATTATTTCAGGATTCTATCCTCCACGTTGCATTCAAGTAAGGCAATTTGGTAGGTAAGAGCATCTTTCATAGTCATTCCTTGTCCAAAGAGTGTAGCCAACATTGACCTTGTTGGAGTTACTGATGCCCCTCTCAGCAGCACATTCTTATTGCTTGATAATTGGAGTTATCATGACTTTCTCTAGTCTTTCCTGAAGAACATGACCATCTGGTGGGTTTTCCAGTCTTGTGTACTTTATTCCCTTCTCTGCATCTTTTCACCCCTTCTTCCTCCATCTCTCAAGAGTACACTGGCATTTCTACTTTACTTGTTGTGGAATATCACTTTCTTCAAGTTTCCAGGATCCTTTCTAGCCAGCACCATTCATCAGGCTCCTTTTCAGGGTGTTTAATCTTGTTTTATGGAAGATTGCTGCCATATCTATAGACTCTATTTTTTCTGGCCTTATAGAGCTTTAGGTCTACCAGGGTCCAATTGTGCACATACTACTGGATTCCTTGGGTTCATGCTGTCTAGATTCTGCAGATATTTCAAAGTATAACCCCTTTCCTCCCTTAGGAGGTCTAACACTTCCTTGGTTTGGTTAATTTTTGACTTTATCCTCTTATTTCTGTGGTAACCAGAAGAGGATGGTTGGAGGAGATTCCTGAGAAGGTACAGAATTGAAGATGAGATATTTTTCAATGCTGCTAAAGAGGCCCTCTAGCTCTCACACTTTGCCCTGTATTTGTGATGAATTACCCTCCACCATCCTGGGACTTCCTTCAGAGCCTCCATAACACTCAGCAGCCACCATCTTCTGACTACATTAGATAACTTGCAGGAAGAAAATGGCTAGTTCAAGTATTTAAATTTCTAGCCAGTCCCTCATACAGCTAAGACATAGGAAGATAACAAAAGCTAAAGGGCTGTAACAGTTGAAATATCAAATTCGAAACTCGACTGCTACTTGTAGAATTTAAATGCCAGTTGAATTCACCTTAATTAAAAAGAAGCAGTCATTTCTTTCACTGATAAAGAAATTTATCCTAGAGAGAGTATTGCCTTTTTTGGCTACAGTGGTTCAGCTAGCAGCACCATTCAATCAATAACTTATAAAGTACTTATTTACTACCATGTTGCTTCACACAGCCTTGCTTCTGATAATGGTTAACACATCAGCAAAATATATTTTACAATAAGCATATGTTGATTGAGTTCTCTGGTCTTGCCACATACTTTATTATGGAAAAGCAGCTGGGGGAATTCCTGGGCCATCCAGTGTTTAGGACCCCGCACTTTCACTGCTGAAGGTGTGGGTTCAATGCCTGAGCAGGGAACTAAGGTCCCACAAGCTGTGCGGCACAGCCAAATAAATAAATAAATAAATAAATAAATAAATAAAGATAAAAATAAAATATTAAAAAAAAAGCAGCTGGTGTTGCATAACACAGCATCCATTTTGTAGCCCATGGGTCAAGAATTAATTTCAACTCTCAAGCCTTATTATTTAGGAAAGATTTCATAAGGTTATAGCTGCCACAGGTAGTGAATTCTTTGATGGATCTGGGCAAACCCCATGTGTAGAAACAAAGACCCAACACAGCCAAAAATAAAAATAAATAAATAAATTTATTTAAAAAAAAAAAAAGAAATTGCCACAGCCACACCAACACTTCAGCAATCACCCCCTGAGCAGCCAGCATTCATCTTCATCGAGGCAAGACCCTCCACCAGCAAGCAGATTACAACTCACTGAAGGCTCAGAAGAAGGTTAGCATTTTTTAGCAATAGAGAATTTTAAAGTTAAGATATATACATTTTTTAAGAAATAATACTATCATTTGCACAGTTAATACACTGTAGTATAGTGTAAACATAACTTTTATATGCACTGGGAAACCAAAAAATTTGTTTGACTCACTTTATTGCCATATTCACTTTGTTGTGATGGTCTGGAACCAAACTGCAATATTTCTGAGGTACGCCTGTACTCAGTGAGGTTCCTGTTACATAATACAAGTAGGGAAGGCTATGAATGGAATGCAAGGCATTCTCTGGTGTGTCACGTCAGTGATTCCATGTCCGGCTGTAAAAGTTAGTAGAAGATTAAATGGTTTGGCAGTATCTACTATAACTAAATGTGTTTTCCAAGATCCAGCAATTCTACTTCTTATACATATTCAACTGAAATGAATACATATGTTTATCAAAAGCAATATACTAGAATGTATATATAAGTACTATTTTCATAGGTAGAAATTACCCAAATTTCTATCAAGATAGAATAGAAAAGTGAACAATCTAAAACTACATGAATAATATTGATGAATCTCACAAACACAATGTTGAGGAAAAGATGCCAGGCACAAAATAATACTGTGATGGTTAATTTTACCTGTCAACTTGACTGGCTGCTGGGCACCCAGATTAAAGAGGGTGTTTTTAATAAGATTAGCATTTGAATTGGTGGATTCAATAAAGTAGGTTGTCCTCCCCAATGTGGGTGGACGTCATCTAAATCGTTGAAGGCTTGAATAAAACAGAAGGTGGAAGAAAAAAAAAAAAGAACAAAAGGTGTAGGGAGGAGGAATTATCCCCTTCCTGCTTGATTGCTTCAGCTGGGGCATTCTATCTTCTGCTCTTGATGTCCTTCAGACTCAAACTGGAATCTACATCATAGGCTTCCTTGCTTCTCAGACTGAATCACACTGTTGGCTTTCCTGAGTCTCCAGCTTGAAGATGAAAGACTGTGAGACTTCTCAGTCTCCATAATTACATGAGCCAATTCATCATTATCTATCTATCATCTTACTGGTTTCTCTGGAGAACTCTGACTAAGACAGATTTATATTAAATTGATTCTATTCACGTAACGGTTTAAAGTAGGTAAAAGTAAAAAAGTTTGAAGTGTAAAAGCAAGTAAAAATTGAATTCAAGATAATGAGTACTCTCAGAGAGGAAGATAGTGAATGGAAGGGAGCATGAGAGAAGCTTCCAGACTGCTGGTAATGTTGATTTTTATCTGTGCTGATTATATAGTTGTGTTCAATTTTGAAAAATAATTTGATCTGCACATTTATTATATGAGTACCTTTGTGTATACATATTTTGCTTCAACGAACAGTTAGAATAATCTATTACAAGGTCATGGAGGATTAAGGCAACACAATAAGACAGGACAATTAATGATTCAGTGAGGATTAGGACAGTCCATTAGTAAAGATCCTTGGCCATATGAGGTTCTTGCTCAGGTTGAAAAAAACAAACCTGTAATATCTCATGGAAATTATAACTATCATGTATGATCAACAAATTATACAACTAGAATTATATGTGCTTATTATTTCCATATTTGAATATCATAATTATTTATTTTCCTGTTTTACTAACATTTTGTATAAAGTGCATTGTTGATAGATAAATTTAAAATGTAATCTTTAAATCTAGAATATCCAAATGGACCAAAAGAACTAACATCTTTCATAGTTGAGTACAATGACTGATGAAATTTTGTTTCCCCATTTTGGGGAGAAGATGAACTTATTTTCATTTGTATGAGCTATTATTGCATTTTGCTAGTTAAAGTATTATTTATACTGTTTTTATTGTTGTTGAATAGAAATTTAAATATGAGCAGTGTCTTAGTCCAGTTGGGCTGCTGTAACAGAATACCATAAGTGGGTAGACTGTAAGCAGCAGAAATTTATGTCCCACAGTTCTGGAGGCTGAAAAGGCCAAAATCAAGCACAGGAAATTTCAGTGTCTGGTGGGAGCCTTCTTCCTGGTTCATAGATGGTGGTCTTTTTGCTGTTTCCTCACATAGTGGAAGAGGTAAAGGAACTCTCTGGGGTCTCTTATTAGGGCACATTCATGTGGGCTCTGCTGTCATGACCTAGTCACATCCAAAAGGCCCCACCTTCAAATACCAACACATTGGAGATTAGGCGTCAATGTGTGAATTTTGAGGGGGGACACAAACATTCAGTCTTTAGCAAGTCGAGAAATGTATATGGATGCTGAGTTGTGGAAGGGGTAGACTGTAACATCAAGTCTCCCTCCCACGTTGGTACACAGGTGTCCCCCACTTTTTGAAAGTTTGCCTTATGCTTTGTTTTTACAAAAGACCTACAATGGTACCTACATGTAGTACCTACATTAGTTTTCACTAACTGAAAGAAATACAAAGAGGATTTTCACTTTTACAAAAAAGGTAAAAAGTGAAAATAGCATTCAGTGTTTGTTTTGCAGCCAGCTGTTATAAAGGCACCCTGTACCCTAAGCAGCAGGAGTGGCACCAGCAAGCTCCTTCCCCTGGAAATTCACTCAGCATCTCAGCATCAAGCCGCTGTAACTTTGAACTGTGTCTATGCTTTATCTCATTTTATTTTGTGCATCTGTTAGTAAGATGTGTCCCAAGTTAATTGCTTCTTAACTTTAGGCAATTATGAAAGTTTTCATGGGAATGCTCTACTTTCCGATAGTGGGGGAAACCTGTACTTTCTTCTTCATTGGGGCTGGAAGCCTCAAATTGCACTTTCCAGAGTTGCTTAATACTTGACTTCTTGTTAGCTTTTGCCAGTGGGAAAGTATAGGTGAAAGATTGAAAGGCAGAAAGAAAGCTGGAGCTATTTATATTCTGCTTCTATCAGTGATTGCTGGCAATGAGAGCAGCAGTTGACTGAAAATAGACCCATGTTGCCTTAGGATCAGGGGCAATTCCAACAACATCAACAAGATTGTGGGCTTCTGAATCATCAGCAGTCCAGTTTTAAATGCAGAAAAAACAAAAGCATCACTTCTGTCATTTCAGTGACACGTGCAGGCTCATAGCTTCCTACCTGAAAGAGGAAGCAGCTTCTAGATATCTCTTTTCCTTTTGTTCCTCCTGTCCCTTGTGCATTTTCTCCTTTTCCTTTTGCTCCTCCAGTTCTTTATCCAATTCCCTGCATTAAGTCTCTCATGCTTGAAATATCTAGAGAAGTTTCTCTTTTCTTATAGGATACTAAACAATTCAACAAGGAAGCATTAATCCCGAGTAAGAAGCATGGATACATGCTAGCACATGTGGGGACTGTGTAGATATTGCGAAAAGGCAACAAATCTAGGTGAAGGAGTTGCAAAAAACAAACATGGTCTTTGGGTAGAATTATAAGAGTTACCCTTTTCTCCAGGGAAATGTTTGTTGCATGGAGCCTGGGTTGGATTTCCTCTTGCTACGCTAGTCAGGTACTTCAATGGTATTAACCACACAAGATAATCTGATGATCCTAAAGAAAAAAATCTTTAGATCTGGCATCTTTCCTCTTAATGTTTATTTTTGATGGCCTAGCCCCTTAGTTTTAATGAGCCACTTCCTTGGGGACCAGGAAACAAAGTCTTGATTTTAATGAACTATTCTCTAAGGGTCAGGATGAAGTTGGGAGGTTATATAAGGAAATCTCACATAAAGCAAGGAGGGAAAACCTGGATTCAGAGAAAAGAAATATAAATTCAGTAATACAAAAGAAGTCAGGAGAAAAGAAAAAAGATGTATAAAGAATACTGAACAGAAAAAAAAAACCCCCAATGTACAAAGGAGATTAAATAAAAAACACAAGATATTAGAAATTAATTCAAATACATCCATCAACGGTTAATCCAAATGGACTAACCCTCCAATGAAGATAAAAATTGCCAAATTGGATTAGAAAACAATGTGATTTTTGCACAGTTTACTAAAATCATACCTGGAATGTAGACAGAGAAAACTTGAAAGTGAAGGCATGGCAAAAAAAAAAAAAAAAAAAAAATATATATATATATATATATATATATATATATATATATATATACAAGGAAAAGACTAACTGAAAAGAAGTTTGTACACCTATAGACTTTTTGACACACACACACAAAAATATATATATATTGCTAGAAATTTTTTAAAAATCCAGTTTATGCTTTTGAAAGATACAAATTTCCAGGAATATGTAACAACCATAAAGTTGTATGCACTTAATTATATAGACTGAAAATATGTAAAGCAAAACCTGACAGATTAAATGCAGAAGAAATCAACAACTTCTTAGAAGAGATTTTCACACACTTTTCTCACTAGTTTATGGATTATTCAGACTCAAAATCAATATGAATATAGAAAATTTTAAGAAAACTTCAAATATAACTAGTCCAGTATATGCATATTATATATATATATATATATCTGTATCTCCGTATCTGTATGTATCTATACTTACATTGATCTACTATCTGTGTATGTATCTCTCTCTCTCTCTCTCTCCCCTAGAACTGGAGAACACATATTCTTTCCAAACAAACATGTAACATTTAAAAATTGACTATCTATTGGGCCCTAAGAATTTCTCAAAAAAATTGAGACCAATTTGCTGGCCACAATGAAATTAAGTTACAATTAAATAATAAAAAGATAACTGAAAATCCCCTTAAAATTGGAAATGTAAATCCTCACTTTTTTATAACACATGTGCCAAATAAAAATGAAAATAAAATATTATGAATGAAATGAAACATGAAAATTAGAAATATTTAGTACTGAGTGCTAATGAAAATACTTTTGCCACATTTGTGGTATACATAAAAAGGGATATTTGAGGAGAAATTTATAATATTAAATGCTGACATCACAAAAGAAGAAAAGTAGGAAATGGACCAGTTAAACATATCTGCACAAAAACAAATCTGAATAAAAAGCGGGTCTAACCAGAACCCTTCCTCCAGTTATGACAATTATGTATTAAAACTCTGTGCAATTTATGATAAATACAAGAATTTAAAGGAATCATTCTTTTTCTCTGTCTTATTATTTTAAATAGAAAAAATCTATAAAATAAAACATTAAAATAGATATTCTACTGATATAACTACTTTCTTCATTTACTGAATGGTTTTTATATTTTAAAAATGTTATTCTTTTCAGAGGGAAAGAGGATGACATAGAATTCAGCACTCAGCTTTTCCTCTAAGTAGCTAAAGTAATACCTTTCTTTTTGAAGATGAGCTATTTAACAAATAGGAGACTAAAATCTGCTATTCTCACCTGAGCTACTTATAAGAAATTGTTGTCTTTAAAAAAGCATGGCTAAACATGATTTGTTTTCTACTGAATCATTTTTAAAATTTAACGTATTTGTTAAAAATATTTGTCCTGTGTTGAAATCAATCAAGAGAAAATAATTTCCATCAATATGAAGACAAGTAATAGCCTCTTCCTCATTCACAAATAAAATATGATAATATGAAAATTTATTTTTTCTCTGAGATCTTCTCAATCTTGGTTAGACTAAATTTACTAAGTGATAAGAATATAATTTATTATACCAAATTTGTAACCTTAGTAAGGAATAATTTTTCATTCCAAATAGACATGCATTTCTCAATGTCAAAGATAGGCTTAAAGGAAATTAAGTAAGGTAAGTCATTTGAATTTGTTATATATTTATAAACAATAGATTAAATTGAAATAAGGAGGTCTTTATTGTTTCTGATCTGTCTGTTGTATGACAGGTAGAGTATAAAGACAATTGTGGTCAGTATGTATATATAACATAAAGTATACATTTACTAATTTTGTGTTAAAATTATTTTGTGATGTAATCCTTTTCTTGTAATAATTTTTATTTAAATTTATTTCTTTTTCCTTAAGAAAACAATTCCTCTAGATAGTTCCTCAAAGCATAATAGCAAATGCCATCTAATGACTCACATATCAGCAATTCTTTCTTCAGAAAAGCATTAATACATTCCTGAAGACTTACAAGTGTTTTCTTTCAGGTAGTTTACTCTCTAACCATTACTCTGGTCTGAGCTCTGCTCCCTAGTATCAATATTTACCCATTACAGAGGTTCATTAATTGCATTTAATAATTTCTTGTCAAACGCTTTTGTTTCCTGAAACTTTTTAAAAACTCCATTGCACTTTTGTTGCAAAACTCCCACCTTATTAAAACTAAACAGTTCATCTACACTGAGCCTACCTAACAAGCAATAGAACATTATGAGAAAACATATTATGCTGACTGGTTGCACTTTAAATTTATAACTAAGAATAAGTGGTTGCTTAATATAGCATGGCAATCCTACCATATATCCTTACTCTGTTTTCTTCCCATTCTCCAAGAATATCACATATATTCACTCCTTCCCACAGAAATCTAATAACTTACTTGCCTTACTCAATCTCAGCTGATGACTCTGTTTTATATTGAGGAAAAAAGTGAACTACCCTTTATAACAAACTCTACTGTTCTACCTGCATGGAAACTCACATATCTTGCTGAGGTTGGTAGCCTCCAAAAATGGTCCCCAATGATTCTAACTTCTGGCATTACACCTTTTTGTATAGTCCCTGCCCAAATTGTACCAGGATTGTTCTATGTGACCAATAGAATACACTTTCAAGATTGAGTTATAAAAGATTACTTTCTTCTTTCTCTCTGCACTTGTTCTAGAGAAAGCCAGCTCACGAACAGCCTTATGAAATGACCTGCACTGTGAGGAACTTCAACTTCTCCTACAAACATGTAAGTATGTTCACAATAAATTCTTCTTTAGAGACTGTATCCCTGGCTGACAGCTTGACTGCGACCTCATAAGAGACACTGAGCCGGAGAATCCTAGAAAAGCATGCTCCTCAATTCCTGTACCTCAAACACTATTTAAAGTAATAAGTATTTGTTGTTTTAATCTACTAAGTTTGGGAGTGATTTTTGCACAACAATTACAAGGTAGATTTGGTACCAGAAGTTGGGTACTATCATAACAAAAACCTAAAATATAGGAATGATTTGGAATCAGGTGGGGAATGGAATTGGAGAAAGCTGTAAGGATTTTGAGAAGACTTAGTTAAATCATTAAATGTCTTGAACACTGTTTATAGAATTTTGAACTCTGAGGAGGCTGCTGGTGAGGTCTTAAAGTGAGAAAAATACTACTGAATATTGGAAGAAAGCGGATCCTCGTTATGTTATGGCATAAAGTTTATCAACCCTGTTTCCTGTAGTAATGTGCAAATTAGACTATGTGCCCAGTGAACTGTGTGATATAGCTAAAGAAATTTGTAACTCTAGGGTTGAAAATGTCATCTTGTTTCTTCTGGCAGATTGTAGCAAAATGAAAGAAGAGAAAGTTAAGCTAATAGAAGGATCATTAAATAATGAAGCTGGGACTTGCTGATTTTGAAGGTTACCAACCTTTTCAGGTGGCAAAGAAAGCTAAAATTAATAAATGGTTTCTAAGCAAAAGTCAAATTTACCAGTATTCATTGTATGCCAATTATTTTCTATCTTTGAGGAAGAATGTCCATAACATTTATCCTATTCCTGTCTCAACATGTTGAGTGTATGAGACATATAACTTTCTCTTTAGTTTTCAAGACTTCAGAAAAAGAGGAACCATTCGCAAGTAGCTGTATGTAAGGACCAACACCTACGGGATCTCATTCACACTCAGATTTGATTTAGATGATGAGATTCCAGACCATGAGCTGACTCTCATGCGTCATGGGTTGAGATATTTAGGGGTCTTGAGAAGGTGTTCATGTATTTTGTGTGTGGAGCGGATATGAATCACTGAAAGTCAGAGGCTAGATTATAGAAGACAGCCTCCAAGATGGCATCGTGATTTTAACCTTCCAGAATTCACACCTTTGTAGTCTCCCTCTCCCACCCACACTATCAGATATTTTGTAGAATGCCCCTCTATTGGGATTTGTCTGATATTTTTCTGATGGTTAGACTGGGGGTATAGGTTTTGAGGAGGAATCCACAGAAGTAAAGCACTATTTTTATCACATCATGTCAAGAGTACATGTTATCAACAAGATTTATTACTGTTGATCTTGACCTTGATCACCTGGCTGAGCTATTAGTTTTTCAGCTTTCTTTACTGTAAAGTTACTCTTTTTTCCACTCACTTTCCATATTGTAGTAATGGGAAGGAAGTCACTCTGCATAGCTCACGCCTGAGTGAGTTCAGTCAACCTCCTGGAAGGGGGAGTATCTACATAAGTTATTTGGAGTTCTCTTACATGGGGTCTTATCCCCCATTTATTTATTAATTCAGTCACTTATGCATGTCATTATGGAATCATGGGTATTTAGTTTATACTTTGAGTTGTAACCAATAATTCATTACTTTCTTGCTCAAATAGTTTTAGCTTTGGCCATTGGAAGCACTTTAAATTAGCTTTTATGTCCCTTTGACAAATCCGCCACCACTGTGTTGCTGTTATTGTTGTTGTTGTTGTTGTTGTTTTTGCGCTACGCGGGCCTCTCACTGTTGTGGCCTCTCCTGTTGCGGAGCACATGCTCCGGACACGCAGGCTCAGCGGCCATGACTCACGGGCCCAGCCGCTCCGCGGCATGAGGGATCTTCCCGGACCAGGGCACGAACCCGTGTCCCCTGCATCGGCAGGCGGGCTCTCAACCACTGCGCCACCAGGGAAGCCCTGTTGTTGTTTTTAACACTTCTTTACTTTCTGACACTACAAGATGTTGCATGCTCATCTTGTTTATTTTTTCCCCAGTCCTAGGATCAGCAATAATATTCCTATATTATCCTTTTAAAGTACATGGGATCATCAGTGATGGCACCTCTTTCATTTTAATATTGATAATCCTGCCTTCTTTCATTTTTTCTTTGTTAGCTTGGCTAGAGGTTTATCAATTTAACTGAAATTTAAAAAATTAGTTTTTTTTAGTTTTAATTTTTAAACTATAAATATTTAGTTTAAAATTTTGATTTAAATGTAGTTTAAAAAATTTTTTAAATTTTTCATGAGAGGGCTTCCCTGGTGGCACAGTGGTTAAGAATCCTCCTGCCAATTCAGGGGACATGGGTTCGAGCCCTGGTCTGGGAAGATCCCACATGCTGCGGAGCAACAAAGCCTGTGCACAACAACTACAGAGCCTGCACTCTAGAGCCCACGAGCCACAACTACTGAGCCCACGTGCCACAACTACTGAAGCCCGCATGCTTAGAGCCTGTGCTCCACAAGAGAAGCCACCACAATGAGAAGCCCGCGCACTGCAATGAAGAGTAGCACCCACTCGCCGCAACTAGAGAAAGCCTGCGCACAGCAATGAAGGCCCAACACAGCTGAAAATAAAATAAATTGATTAAAAAAAATTTTCTCCTGAGACTTCTTCATTGACCCATGTTTTGCTTAGAAGTGTGTCATTTAATGTCCAAATATTTGGAGAATTTTCCACCTTTTATTGATTGTTATTGATTTATAATTCATTTTCATTGTGGTCTGAGAATATATTTTGCATGATTTCTGTCCTTTTAAACTGGTAAAGGGGTATTTTATTGCCTATAGTTTGGTCTGTTTTAGTGACTGTTCCATGTGAGTTTGAGAAAGATGTGTACTCTTCTGTTGTTTAATGGAATATTCTGTAAATGTCAATGAGATCAAGTTGATTGATAATTCTGTTCAGGTCATCTATATCCCTACTGATTTTCTGCCTTCTTGATTTATCAATTACTGAGAGAGGATTGCTGACTACAGTGGGTCTCCAACTATAATGGTGAATTGTCTATTTCTCCTTGCAGTTCTATTAGTTTTTGTTTCAAGTGTTTTGACACTTTTTAAATACACACATTAAGGGCTGTTATGTCTTTATGAAAAATTGAGTTCTTTGTCATTCTGAAATGCCTCTTTATTCCTGATAATATTCCTTGTTCTGAAATCTATTTTGCTTACTTCAGCTTTCTTTTGATTATTATTAGCATTATATATTTTCCCCCATCTCTTTACTTTTAATCTATCAGAGTCCTTATATTTAAAGTAGGTTTCTGTAGAAAACTTACAATTGGGTCTTTTTTTTCTAGTCTACTCTGACAATCTGTCTTTTCATTGGCATATTTAGACTATTTGCATTATTGATAGAGTTACATTAATATCTACCATATTTGTAACTGTTTTCTAATCACTGCATTTGTTTCTTTTTCCTTTCCCTCTTTTTCTGCCTTTTCTAGTTTTCATTCAACATTTTATATAATTCCATTTTTCTCTCTCCCATCTTCCCTAATGTCTGGAAATTGCTAATCAGTTTACTGTTCGTAATTTTGCCTTTTCCAGAATGTCCTATAGTTGGAGTCATACAGTTTGTAATCTTTACAGAGTGGCTTCTATCACTTAGTAATATGCATTTTAGGTTCTCTCATGTCTCTTCATAGCTTGATACTTTCTCTTTATTCCATTGAATGGATTGTCACAGTTTGTTTGTCATTCATCTATTGAAGATCTTGGTTACTTCCAAGTATTGGCAATTATGAATAAATCTGCTGTAAATATCCATGTGTAAGTTTTTGTGTGGAGATAAGTTTTCAGCTCATTTGCGTAACTACCAAGGAGCATGATTATTGGATCATATGGTAAGATTATATTTATTATTTTTAAGAAACTGCAGAACTGTCTTCCTAAGTGGCTGTACCTTTTTGCATTTCTACCAGCAATGCATGAGAGTTCTTGGTTCTCTATAGCCTTGATAACATTTGGTATTGTCAGTGTTTTGGATTTTAGCCATTCTAGTAAGTGTATAGTTATATCTAATTTTTGTTTTAGTTAACAATTCCTTAATGACATATGATGTGGAGCATCTTTTTGTATGCTTTTTTTTTTTTCATCCTTGTATCTTCAGTGAAGTATCTGTTCTAACCTTTTCCTCACTTTTTTGATTTGGTTGCATTTTTTTATTGTTGATTTTTGAGTGTTCTTTGTATATTTTGGATACATGTCCTTTATCAGATATTTATTTTGCTAATATTTCCTCTCAGTCTGTGGCTTGTCTTTTCATCCTCTTAATAGTCTTTTGCAGAGAGTAGTTTTAATTTTAATGAGATCCAATATATACTTTTTTTTTAAGGATCATGCTTTTGCTGTTTTACCTAAAAACATTTTGCCAAAGAGATAGTCACCTAGATATTCTCCTCTGTTATCTTCTATAAGCTTTATAGTTCTGTGTTTTACCTTGAGGTATATGCCCCACTTTGAGTCAATTTTTGTGAGAGTTGTAAGGTCATCTTGCACATAAATATCCAGTTGTTCCAGCACTATTTGTTGAAAAGAACTATTCTTTTTCTATTGCCATAGCCTCTGCCCCTTTTTCAAAGATTAGTTGACTATATTTGTGTAGGTTGCTTTCTGGGATATCTGTTCTGTCACATTGATCTATCTCTTCTTTCACCAGTACTGCACTGCCTTGACTGTTGTAGCTGTATAATAAGTCATGAAGTCACGTAGCATCTGTCCTCTGACTTTGTTCTTTTTCTTAAATATTGTATTGGCCATTCTGGATCTTTTGCCTTTCCATATAAACTTTAAAATCAGTCCGTTGATGTCCACAAAGTAACTTGCTAGAATTTTGATTGGGAATGCATCCAATATGAAGAGAAGTTGGAAGATTTGATATTGTAACAATGATTTCTCTCTGAAAACTTGTTTTAATATATCTTACAATTCAGGTCTACTAGTGACAAATTCTCTCTACTTTCGCTTTCTTCAAAAAGCATTTCTCCTTCACTTTCGAAGAGAATTCAATTTGGTCAGAATTCTAGTTTGATTTTTTTTTTATTTCAGTGCTTTAAGTATTTTACTCCTCTTTCTTCTTGCTTGCATGGTTTCTGAAGGGAGGTCTGAACTATTTCTTATTCTTGTTCTTCTATAAGTAAGGTATTATTTTCCTCTGGCTTCTTCCAAGGTTTCACTGTTTTGATTTTCTGCAGTTTGAATGTGATATGCTTACCTGTATTTTTAAATTTTTAAAACTTTTTAGCTCAGTATTCTCTGAGTTTCTAGGACCTTGGGTTTGGTGTCTGTCATTAATTTTGGAAAATTCTCAGTCATTATTACTTAAATATTTCTTCTGTTCTTTTTTCTCTTTCTTCTCCTTCTGGCATTTCCATTATGTTACACCTTTTGTAACTGTTTTTTCTTTACTCTTTTTCTCACTGCATTTTGATTTGGGAAGTTTATATTGGCATATCTTCAAGTCTATTGATTCTTTCCTTAGCCATATCCAGTCTACTGATGAACTCATCAAAAGAATTCTTTATTTCTGTTACAATATTTAAAACTTTTACCATTTAAAGAAATTTTCATTTATTTATTTTACTTATTTACTTTTGGCTGCATTGGGTCTTTGTTGCTGTGCACAGGCTTTCTCTAGTTGCGGCGAGCAGGGCTACTCTTCGTTGCAGTGCATGGGCTTCTCATTGCAGTGCCTTCTCTTGTTGCGGAGCATGGGCTCTAGGCGCGCGGGCTCAGTAGTTGTGGTTCACAGGCTTAGTTGCTCTGTGGTATGTGGGATCTTCCTGAACCAGGACTCGAATCTGTGTCCCCTGCATTGTCAGGCGGATTCTTAACCACTGCACCACTAGGGAAGCCCTACATTTTTACCATTTTTGGATTCATTTAAAAAATTTATATCTCTGCCTACATTGGGTAATGTACCTGATCTTTTGTGTTTTCCAGTTTTTCCACTAGAGTCCTTAACATATTAATCATAGTTATTTTAATGCTTACTTTATGTCTTCAGATAGTGTTTTCTCTTGCCTTATTCATGCCTTGTAATTTTTGGTTGAAAGCAGATATGATGTATTAAATAATTAGAGCAGAGGTAAAGGCCTTTATTGTGAAATTGTATGTTATTCTTGCTAGGAGTTGTACTATGTTTAGTGGTTGCTGTACCTGCAGTTGCCAGAGGATTTGAATTCTTCTAGTGCTTTTATTTTTGTCTCTCCTGTTGTCTTTGGACTTCTCTAAAAAGTCCTTCTTAAATAGAAATGGGAATTGGCTCACATGATTATGGAGGCTAACAATCCCATGATTTGCTGTTGACAAGCTGTATACTCAAGAAAGTAGATGGTGTAGTCCCAGTCTGAAGGACAGGAAGCTTAAGACCCAAGAAAAGCTAATGCTTCACAAAGGCAGAAATAAAACCTATGTTCCAGCTCATGGCTGTCAGGCAGGAGGGAATTTCCCCTTACTTGTGGGAGAATTGGCCTTTTTCTCTATCCAGACCTTCAACTTATTAAAAGGGGTCCACCCACATTATGGAGGGCAGCCTGCTTTACCCAGTCTGCTGCTTCATATGTTAATCTCATCCAGAAACACTCCTACAGACACAATCAGAATAATGTTTGACTAAATATTATTCAATATTATTCAATATTTAGTCTAGTCAACTTGCCACATAAAATTATCCATCACAGCTATTGCCTGATATGTGTCACTCATTCTTTCCCATTGATTATTGAGGGCCCATGGGTCAGATAACTTGTCTTTTAGTTCATAAGATAATGAATCAAAAGTTGCAACATTCATCTGAGATAGAGATCGTCAACTTTCACCAAAGGATTCTGGACCCTGAACATGATTGCAGTATTGGAATAACCATTGGGAGTATTTCTTTTGAGCAGGAGTAGAATGCATAATGAGTGTAGGTAAAGGAGTGACCTAATGTTTGGTCACCAGAAGGATAGACTTCTGGCTACTTGGGAGAATTACATCACTCTGTTTCCTTCAGATTAGACATGATCATATCACTTGCTTTGACCAATAAAACGTGAACATGAGTGATCTGTTCCACTTACAGATGGAAGTAATTAAGTGAGATTGTACTTCCACAATCATCATGGTAAGGGAAGTGAAATTGAAAGTTGAACAGCAGGAATTAAATAGCGGTGTTGCAAGTATTGAGATACAAAGGAAAGCTATCCAAGATTCGTGTTTATCCATTATTAATATTAGTAAAAATATATCTCATGTATTATTCTAAAAATGATTGACTCTCAAAAATAATAATTTTCTCCAGCGAATATTTACTGAGTTCAATATATTAGAGGCAATATTTAAGGACCAATTTTTATTTACACAGAACTGGAAAAAATAATAGATTAAAAATCAAAAGCAAATAGTTAGAAGTTGTAACACAAACTCTTACCTAAATTTTGAAATGGACTTTAACTCAAATTAAATTTAGTTGAATCAGTAGATTGATAATAAATCATCCCAGTAACTCTCCCAAGTTGTTAGTCTTTCATGAATGGACTTTTATGTATTAATAATTTGTAACTTAAAATTTTTTCCTTGGAGAATTAATGTATATCTCAGTAATTAAATGTTCATTTCTCAAAATGAGCAATATCTAAATAACCATTGCTTTCTTCAAATATTATCAAAGATGATCAACTTTTAAAAAATTGTCCAATTTTCTAGTTTTGTGCCATCAATAATAAAAAATTAAAAATTTAAAGTAAATCTATGAATATGTGATATAAATAATTTATATTTCATTGCAAACTGATCTTTATGATTACTATTCTTTAGGTCTGATAATTTTTAACAAGGAGTATGATTTTATATACATTAGTTTTATTGTGTGTGTGTATGTGTGTGTGCATGCCTCTGTGTGTGTGCTGTAAAGCATTCTTCTTTAAATGCTCCAGAAACCAAGGCTTAAACTAATTTTTCATATTCATTTGGCTTTCATATAGATGCTTTTTCAAAAAAGTTTTATATTATTTCTATAATAATGCCTCCCTTTCATATAAGAGAAGATACTTAGAAATGAAATTGATTTAGTGTTTGTAACATGCATTTCTGATTCATGAAGCTTTGAATGGGAAAGACTCAGACAACATTAGAGCAAAATAAAGTGCCATCAATTTAGGAAATTAAAACGTTTTTTCTTTATAAAAATTATTTACCTCAGAGCTACAAGCTGCATACTTTTCATAGGTTGGAAATATTCAAGTATAAGTAAGGCCAGTGACAGAATGTGGATTAAGAACACTTGTACTTCTTCATCTGTACTCATGGCACCAAATATGGCCAAACTGTGGTACATTTATTATTTCCTCCAATTAACTGCCTTTATAAAAAACAAGAGATGTAGTCTAGGTCCAGATCCAGAGATCCTGGATTCTGGAACACATTCTAAAAATAGATAGTTTTTTAATAGTTCCAAAATTGAAAATAGAACTACCATGTGATATAGCGATCCCAACTCTGTATATATATATATATATATATATATATATATATATATATATATATATATCTCCATGAGAATCTAAATCAGGATCTTAAAGAGATATTAGTACTCTCAATGTTCATTGCAGCACTATTCACACAATAGCCAAGGTGTGGAAACAACTTAAATTTCCATTTGCTGATAAATGGATAAATAAAGAGTGGTATGTACATACAGTGGGATACTATCCAGACTTAAGAGAGGAGGAAATTCTGCAATATGCAGGAACATGGATGGATCTTGAGGATACTATGCTAAGTGAAATAAGCCAGACATAGATAAGTACTGTATGATTCCACTTATATGAGGTACCTTAAATAGTCAAATTTATAAAATCAAAGACTGGAATGGTGATTACCAGGGGCTGTGGGGGGAGGAAATGATGAGTTACTAATCCACGGGCATATAGTTTCAATTAAGTAAGATAAAAGTTCTAGAGATGTGTTGTATAACATTGTACCTATAATCAACAATAAATTTTTTTAAGTGGATAGATTTCATGTTGAGTGTTCTTAATCACAATAAAATAAGACATCACAAGAAAATAAAATTAGAAACCAATATCTCTTATAGTGTAGATGAAAAAAATCTTCAATCAAATATTAGCAAATCAAATTTAATAGAACATTTTTTTAAAGATTTTTTTTTGATGTGGACCATGTTTTAAGTCTTTATTGAATTTGTTACAATATTGCTTCTGTTTTGTTTTTGGTTTTTTGGCCACAAGGCATTTGGGATCTTAGCTCCCTGACCAGGGATCAAACCCGCACCTCCTGCATTGGAAGGTGAAGTCTTAACCACTGGACTGCCAGGGAAGTCCCAATAGCACATTAAAAGGATTACACCATAACTCTAGTGGATTTATGCCAGGAACGCAAGGATAGTTCAACATAAGCAAATAAATAAATTAATCTAATAATCACATTACTTGAATGATCTCAAATTGATTCAGAACTGGCATTTGACAAATCCAATACACTTTGATTAAAAACAACAACAACGGGGCTTCCCTGGTGGCGCAGCGGTTGAGAGTCCGCCTGCCGATGCAGGGGACGCGGGTTCGTGCCCCGGTCCGGGAGGATCCCACATGCCGCGGAGCGGCTAGGCCCGTGGGCCATGGCCGCTGAGCCTGCGCTTCCAGAGCACAGGCTCCGCAACGGGAGAGGCCACAGCAGTGAGAGGCCCGCATACCCAAAAAAAAAAAAAAAAAAAAAAACAACAACAACAACAGCTCTCAGAGAACTAGGAATAAAGGGAAAATTCCTCAACAAGATAAAAGGCATTTGTGAAAAACCCATAGCTAACATCATACTCAGTGGTGAAAGACAGATGCTTTCCCCTCAAGATCAGGAACAAGAGAAGGAGGCCTGCTTTCACCCTACTATTTGACATTGTACTGGAATTCTAGACAAAGAAATTTAGACAGGGAAAAAGAAATAAAAGGCATTCAAATTAGAGAGGAAGAAGTAAACTCATTTCACAGATAACATGACCCCAAAATTGAATATCCTGAAGAATTCACAAGAAAGCCATTAGAGCTAATGCATGGATTAAGCAAAGTTGTAGGGTAGGAGATCAATGCACAACAATCAGTTGTGTCTCTATACACCAGTAATGAACAATCAGAAAAAGAAATCAAGAAAAAAATTCCATTTACAATAGCATTTTAAAGAATAACATACTGAGGATAAATTTAATTGTGGAGGTAAAAGAATGTATGCTAAAAATTCCAAAACATTGCTGAAAGAAATTAAATAAGACTGGAATAATGAAAAGACCTCTTATGTTCAAGGATAGAAAGACTTAATATTATCAAGACGTCAATTCTACTCAAAATGATCTACAGATTCAACAAAATCCTTTTAATTTCAATGGCCTTTTTTGCAGAAATGAAAAAAATTGATCCTCAAATTCAAATAAAACTGCATGAGGCTTCAAATAGCTAAAATAATCTTGAAAAAGTTGACCAAATTTGGAGGACACATACTTCCTGATTTTAAAACTTACTACAAAGCTATGGCGATTAAAATACTGTAATACTGGCATGAAGATAAGACATATAAATCAATGGAATAGGATTGAGAGTTCAGAAGTAAATCTATACCTCCATAGCCAATTAATTTTTGACAAGGGTGCCAAGTTCATTCAATGGAGAAAGGATATTCTCTTCAAAAGATGGCGGTGGGACAAGTAGATTTCCACATGCAAAAGAATGATGTTGGGTCCCTAAATCATACCATATGAAAAAATTAACTCAAAATGATCCACAACCTAAATATAGAGTTAAAAACCACAAAATTGTTAGAAGAAAACATAGAAGTAAGTCTTCATGACCATGGATTTGGCAATGGATTCTTAGATATGACACCAATCACAAACAACAAAAATTTTTAAATATAAATTGTGTTCATTGCAGCATTATTCACAGTTGCCAAAAGGTGGAAACAACCCAAGTGTTCATCAACATATGAATGGATAAAACGTAGTATACGTTTTATAATTTTCATCCATGAAAAGGAATGAAGTTCTTATACATGCTATAACATGGTTGAGCCTTGAAAACATTATACTAAATGAAACAAGCCAGACACACAAGAACAAATATTGCATGATTTTATTTATATGAAATATCTGAAATAGGCAAATTCAGAGACAGAAAGTACATTAGAGGTTACTAGTGGCTTGGGGAGGTCAGGTGTAGAGTTTTTGTTTAATAGTTACAGAATTTCTATTTGGGATGATAAAAAAATTTTAGAAATAGAGACTGGTAATAGTTGTATAACATGGTGAATGTAATTAATGTCATTGAATTATATACTTAAAAATGGATAAAATGGTAAATTTTATTATATATATTCCACAATTAAAAAGAATAATGTAATATACCTAAGCCATGGAATTGTACAATTTAATGTGTGAATTATGTAGTATGTGAATTATATCTAAATGAAGCTGTTAAAAAAAAGTCTGGACTTCGGCATAAAAAACAAATGATTCAACTCCATTTCATCACTTAACTCAAAGACTTTGGAAAATTTACCTAACCACTCTGAAGCTTCAGTGTCTTTCTCTGTATAATGGGGATAAATTGCACCAAATTTCCAGAGCTATTATGAGAAATAATTAGGTAATGATTGTAAAAAACAAAAAAAAAACCGAAGAGAACAAAAAGACCCCCCCAAAAACCCACTGTGACTGGCACATAGTTAGAAATCAATAATCAGTAAGCCCTGACTGGGCTGGTAGTAGTGATGATGATGATGACGAAGATGGCTGGGGTTGGATAGGGTAGCAGAGGAGGTTGAGATAGAGGAAGTCGCTGATGAGGATATGAACCAAGGTGCACATTTAGGGTGGTACACTTACAGTCAGAAGATGAAGTTGGAATCCTAGTCTTCCAGATTCTAACCATGTAGCTGGTGTGTTTCTTAACTGTCTCATTTTCTTATGTGAAAATTGGCTAAGTTCAGATGAAATATTGCTTATCTGAAAACTGGGAAATAACAATAGGTACCATACAGGATTGTGTTTCCACAGTATTGTTGGTTAGCCTTTTATCAGTATTCTTTGTCAGTGATGATTAACATTTAATAAGGTTATACTATGTGTTCTACGATGCAGGTGCAAGTCATTTTTTGAGTTTTGCTGGTGAAGAAATTAAAACAGAGAGAGCTTTAAAAACGTATCCATGAACAGCCAGCTATAAATGGCAGAGCTGGGATTCAAACCCAAGCCGTGTGGCTCCAAAGCCTTATCCCTCACCACAAAACATGGAAACACAAGTCTTGATAATAGCCACACTGGATTACCCTCCTCTGCTGTTGCAAACTGAGCATTTTGCTTAAAATATGAAAATTGTGGTTGCATTAAGCAGCTAACATCAAACACAAGGGATTTTCATTTTTTATTTCTTTTTGCAGGGAGGTGGCAGAGAAATTGACTGCATACTTTTACTAGATCTTTGTTCTCATTAGGAAAATCATTTTAGCTCTGAAAACAAAATCTCCTAAAATAGTTTCCAAGGCAACTTGTAATAAACCAATACTACATATTTAGAGGATTATAGTAGAATGCTGTTAATCAGTATGACTTCTTTTGTGCATTTATTTCATTACTTATTTTTATTATATGGTGTTGATTTTCATAGATGATTCTTCTCATCATTTAATAGCTGCATCTGCTCAACACCAGATTATATAAATAAAATGTAAAAACCAACATCTTTGTGTCTTGATTGCTCAGAATCTAGATTATAGTTAGGTTAACATATAGTTAGGTTAGATTATAGTATTTGACATAAAAAGAATTGAAAGATAAAAGGAACTGCTTCCTCCTGTTAATTTTCTCATTCGGAAAACTGCTGTCTGAAGCCCTCTTACTTTTTGCATGTCTTCTTTTGATACTAAGGGGCTTTTAAAAAGAGGTGAAGTACTTCTATACAAATTACTGTTTGCTAAAGTTACTGTCACTTGAAGACTGAGTTTATTTTTGTTTCAGAGCTTTAGGTTAATATACCTCAAAAATCACTTTTCATTTATTCTTTTTTTTACGTTTTAAATCTTTTATTTTAAGTTGCAGTGTTTTCAAATACTGTTAAGTTAAAAGCAAAGACAGAAAATAATATGATTTGAAGATTTAAGTAGAAAGGATTTATAAAATAAGGCCAGATACAGAATAAATAAAACTCTAAAAAAACAAATCCAAACAGAATCCTCAAAGGGTATACTAATCCTGTATTGGTTCTACATAGTGCTTGTTGGTAAATTATTTTTCCAATAATATTATTTACCCCTTTTTAGAAAGCAGTGATCTGCCCAAGATGCATTACTAAGTTATATGTAAAGGAATTGGGCCATGCCAATTTGCTTTTCAGTTTGTGAGAAACAGGGCAAATCAATTCTACATAAATTCCAGATGTATTGACTATATACTACCAATCTATTAATCTAAAATGTATTATTATATATTTTTGGACACCTACTATTTATGAAATTTCATCTGAATGCATAGGGATGTTGAAGAATCATTCCTACATTTGCTAGAGGCTTTATAACTAAATTGTAAATATTATTTTACAAGATCCTAGAGGCAGGGCCCTATTAAATTATCTTCTTATACTAAGGGTTTGGAACAAATCTGGGCATAAAGCAGAAGCTAACATATACTTATCAAATGACTAAACAGTTGACTTAGGTAATTCAGCTTTTTAGAAGAGGACAAATAAGCCCTGAAAGAAGAATGCCTCAGAATTCAGGAAGTACAGTGGGAACATATTATATACAATATGTGAGTTAAATATAATATTGGGAGTTTGTGTATGTCTCACACAATTCAATATTAAACTACTGTTAATTTGTTTTTAAAAGAATTTCTAATATATTGTTCTTTTAATAATATTTGAGAGTTTTTCAGTGGAATAAATTTGAAGTTTTATTTTGATCTTTACTGTCAAGATTTTAGATGCCCTTATAACTTTACTTATTAGAAAAATGATGAAAAAAACTAACACTTTTAGAGAACAAGAGCATTTAGAATTTTGAGAGCTCAGATCAATTGCAAAAACTTAATTACTATTTTGTTAAAGCTGCTCTGAGATTAAAACTCAGATTTATACTAAAACTCATTAGGTTCACCTATGATTTAAAAACTGTTTTTTTTTTCAGACCAAGAATGTGAATATATGCCATACTTTTACATGAGGATGGGTAAAATTATTCGGTCTTTATATTAAGTTATACTAAAAATCTATATTATTTTTCTGATTGAGACATAAAATGTATCTTTAATTATAAAAGTAATTGATGGGCTTCCCTGGTGGCGCAGTGGTTGAGAGTCCACCTGCCGATGCAGGGGACATGGGTTCGTGCCCCGGTCCGGGAAGATCCCACATGCCGCGGAGCAGCTAGGCCCGTGAGCCACGGCCGCTGAGCCTGTGCTCCGTGACGGGAGAGGCCACAACAGTGACAGGCCCGTGTAAAGCAAAAAAAAAAAAAAAAAAAAAAAAAGTTATTGATGCTTATGGGTAGAAAACATGAAAAATAAACAAGGACAGAAAATGAAAATATCTTATAGTGATGTCACCCAAAGATACTTAATCATTTTTTTAATGTATTTCCTGTTAGGCTTTTTGCTCTTGTCTCTTGCTGGGTGCCTTCCGTCCTGTTTCTTTCTTTGTCTTTATTCTTTCCTTGTCTCTGTTTTTCTCTGTCTTTGTTTATGTTTGTCCCTCATTCCTTTCTCTGATTCCTATCTCTGTCTTTTTATTTTTTTATGTTATTTTCTCTGCTGGTCCCTTTCTGTTCTTTAATTAAAATGTCCACAGTATTTCATATTTGTCACTTTTAGTTTATTTTTACCTTATTACTATAGCTGTTAAAGACTGATGTGGAAAATAGCAAGTCACCTATCCTCTGGAAACATTCTGGAACGTATCACATAAATGAAAAATTCTATCACTGGAGCAGGGACCTCTAAGGGAAGGAACTATTTTTAAGGTCTGTTTCATTTTTAACAGTCTATGGTAAACTGATGAAATCTCATGCTGTATTTCAGTCAGTTTTATTGAAGAAGAATTTTGAACTGGATAAAGTGAAAGCTGGTTACTGAAGTGATGATTTAAGTTATGGACGTAGTTGGAGATAAATGCAGGAATGTTTTAAGGAATATAGCAACACTAAGAGAACCAGGTGTGGAAGTAAAAGTAAGGATAAAGGAAAGAGTAAATCTATTAGTGAGAAGTTGATAGTAAAATCCTGAGGATGGTAGGAGAATGGTCACAGGAAGGGGGAGGATCTACTTGTAAGGGAT
This sequence comes from Phocoena sinus, assembly GCF_008692025.1. NCBI lineage: Eukaryota > Metazoa > Chordata > Mammalia > Artiodactyla > Phocoenidae > Phocoena > Phocoena sinus. Next base: position 48,333,342 of record NC_045769.1, read on the forward strand.
AAGGGGAAAATAAAAGGAAAATAAAACTGAGACAGGAGAAATGAGAAGATAAAGCAGATAAAATAGAGAATGGATAAGGATTGTTTGTTGAGTGAAAGAATGACAGAAATTTCCAAATCCACTTCTACCAAGGGACTGTTTTGTCTTGTTTGTTTTTGTTTGTGTAAGTGTTTAAAGAATAAACTTAATGTTAGTTTCCAGGTTATTGTATAAATCAATATGGACATGATTTTTTTTGCTTTACTACATAACTTTGTATAAACATGTCAGGGTTCTAAAAACCATATGGGAAATTTACTATATATAAATCTTGAGGCCCAAGTCCAGTTCCATTGAAATAGAATCTCTAGGAGAATTCTATATGATTAACAAGAGGCCAGACTATTTTGTGTGATCACAAAACTTTAAAAACTTATTATAAAACTACTCAACCACTAAATTAGAACAATCATTTGACTACTGCAACATTTTTCTCTATGTATGCCCCTTCTAAGTTTATGATGTCTATGGAAAAACACTATAAAGTTTTTCTTGTTAAATATTGTTGTGGAGGAAGAAATTTTTCTCTACTTTTCTAGGTTCTTCTGGCTAGTCTAAGAATTAAATTTATGTGAGATAGATTAACAGGAGAATATCGAACAAAATTTATTAACTTGTGTAGGTGGGAGGGACTTGGGAAAACTGAGTAACTCAGTTTTCAAAGACCTCACCTTAAATATCATCTTCAGCTAAATTCAAAAGAGGATATTGCGGGTAGGGGTTTGGGAGTTCAGAGGGGAGAAAGGCAATTCACATGGAGATGGAAAAACAAAGGTTTGGTAAACAAATGTTTGCTGGGCCAGGTAGAGACACTGGGACACAGGATGGACTCTCATCTTTAGGCCAGGCCTGGAGTTTCCCCCACCACAACAAGCCCACATTCTTTGCAGATCTTTGTGGTAATAACTGTATTCTGGGAACAGTCCCTTTATCTAAATTCTTCAGGCAGCTTAGGGGGAGGTAAAAATAAAGACTTCCCAAGTCTTCTTTTTCTTAATAATAATCAGCCTAAATTAATCCTCCTGCCAGAGAGATACATTCTGGGGTGGCAAATTTTGGTCCTCTAAAATATCTCCCAAAACTTTAAATGCAGACCTAATATAAGAGAAATTGAACTGGATAAAAGTCACTTGAAATAGGTTTTGGGTAGTATTTCAAGTTGTTTTCATTTTCTGCGTACTCTCAGACTGTGCTGTCCAGTAAGGTAGCCACTAGACACATGTGGCCATTAAGCACGTGAAATATGGCTAGTCCAAACTGAGATGTCCTGTAAGTATTAGATCACGCTAAATTCTGAAGTTAGTACAGAAAAGGAAAAGAATGTGAAATATCTAGAGGTATTTTTTTAAAAAGATATTATTTAGGTACACAAAAGCATGCAGAATATAGTAATTTTATAAGAAAATTACTTAAAACAACTTTATGTGTTGATTACATTTGAAATGATAAATGTTGGATATATGGGTTAAATGAAATATAGTATTAAACTTAATTTTACCTGTTTCTTTTTATTTTTTTAAATGAGGTCACTAGAAAATGTAGTATTAGATGTGTAACTCATGCTTTTCTAGGTGACAGTGATGCTCTAAGGCAGCAGTCAGCAAACTACTGCCTTTGGCCAGATCCAACCAATGACCCCTTTTGTACAACAATACACCCATATGTTTCCACATTAGCTATAGCTGCTTTTAGGCTACAATGGCAGAGTTTAGTAGTTGCAACAGAGAGCATGTGATCTTCAAAACCTACAATATTTACTACCTGGATCTTTAAGAAAAAGTTTGCCAACCACTGTTCTAGAGTAAAAGGAATAATCGGGCAGATTTATTTAATGTTAATCTTTAGCTTTTTTCTCATCTGCACAAGAAGACTCTGTAGGTGAGAAGAGAAGCTAGCAAATGGAAAGGTATCCTATTTTAGTAAGGGAAATTGCCCATCATTTAAAAAATGTACACATTTCAGGGCCTGAAATTATAGCTGTTTCATTTAAAGAAAAGAAAGCAATGATAATAATATCAACCAGAAAACTTCAATAATCTATACTTCATTAATTTCTGTTTCTAGGCTGAGATGAATATATTTATGCTCCCTTCCTGCTCTAACAACTCCTGTTACATCTTCTTGCTGCCAAACTTCATTGCTGACCCTTTTAAGAAATGTGGTTCATCAGCTCTTACTGGCTAAAGGGTAAGAAAATGCGTGAGCTGGTGATCTCACTGGTGGTTGTAGTTGTTACATGGGGAGGAGAAGTTTAAGACAGAAAGTAAAACTGAGCTGAGCATTTTGAGAAAAAGAGGAAAGAGTAAGATGATGTGGAAAATAGCAATGTCTTTATTTTTAGGGATGGGCTCTTATTTCATTATTTGTTTTTTTCATTGTATATGACTAGTTTTACACTGACAGGGAACATTTCCCTCTAGACTTCTTTCAGCCACAAAAAAGAAAAAAAAGAAAAGAAATCCAGTTTGTAAAACCTTTAAAAGGATAATGCTCAAGGAGCCTGATCTGCATCTCATAAACTTTGAGCCTGAAGCCATGATCGATGAGACTTTGAGGGTCTTGAGAGAGGGGAATTAGTTTATTTTGCATGTGGTATGGATATTAGTTATTGAGACCAAAGAGCAGACTGTGTTGGATTGCTTTGAAAGGTGTTTAAAACAATTCCTCCCATGTCCTCTGCAATGTAATTTTCTGCTCCTCCCATCAAGACTTGGAGTTTATTTCTCTATTCCTTGGAATATTAAGCTGACTTCTGACTTTCTTTGACCAACAGAATGTGATTAGAGTGATGTTACTTGATTTTGGAGGCTAGACCTTAAGAGATCTTGCAGCTTCCACTTTTATTCCCTTGGAATGCTTCCTCCAGGCTACTCTGTGAGAAAGACAGTGTGTCTGTTACCTATTGTTGCATAACAATATTACTGTAAACTTGGTGGCTTAAAACCACACATGTTTATTACAGTTTCTGTGGTTTAGGAGTCCAGGCACAGCTATGCTCAGTCCTTGATTAGGGTGTCACACAGCTGAAATAAAAGTATTGGCTGGGACTGCAGTCTCATCTGAGGTCTGACAGAGAAAAGATCCACTCCTATGCTCACACAGGTTGTTGGAAGAATTCAGTTCTTTGCTCCTAGAGGCATACTGTCATTCCTTGTCATATGGGGCTTCTCTGTAAGGCTGCTTGCTTGCTACCGTAAAGCCAACCAGAGAGAAAGAAACTCAAAAGATAAGTACTGCATTCTTATGTCATGTAATCTCATATGCATAATCACGTACATACCATCCCCTTTGCCATGTTCTATGGATTTTGAAGCAAATCACAGTTCCAGCCCATACCCAAGGGGAGGGAATCCCATAAGGATGTGAACAGCAGGAAGTGGCAATCATGAGGCTGCTTCTAGACTCTGTTCATCACAACCAGGCTACTTTACTGGAGGATGAAAGTTATCAAAAATTGTGAATGGTCTGAGATTTTACCCTACTTGTAAGCTACCAAGTGTACTTGCCACAGTTTCATGGACACACACTTCAGTGTCATAGATGAAGGATATTAGATTCCATAAGATCCCACTCATGGAGTGTGGATGGGGGTGGATTGAAGAAAAGGGTAGGTCCCTCGTAACAGGAATCAGGTTTTATTACATTGTTAAACAAAGAGTCATTTTTACAACACATTTTGTACACACATTACAAATTTATGTAAAGAAGTAAATTAAGGCATTTTCCCCAATGTATGGAAACAAACTATAATAACAAAAACTAAAATAGAAGACATAAAAAGAGAAGAAGCAAAACCTTTCATTATCAAAGTAAACATCTATCTTGTACTAAAAATTACTTTCAAAAATTGTCAATTTGATAATAAATGCTTTGTGCAAATGTCCAAAGAAAATCAGAGGTAGGATTCAATTGAAAACTACCTTATTCTCCCCAAATTGACCTCTCAAAACTGTGTGTTGAGGCTAATTTTTCCTTTCTCTCTGTGTTGAAACTTGAGCAAATATGTAGCTTATCTCTTGACTTTTTGATGGTGTCTTAGTCTCTTTGGGCTACCATAACAAAATACCATAGAATTGGAGGCTTACAAACAGAAATTAATTTTCTCACAGTTCTGGAGCCCAGAAGTCCAAGATCAAGGTTCCAGTTGATTTGGTTCTTCCTGCATTACAGATGGCCGTCTTCTCACAATGTCCTACCATGGCCTTTCCTCCTTGCATGTACACGGAGAGGGTGAGAAAGCTCTCTGCTGTCTCCCCTCATACAGACACTAATTCTATCAGGGTCCCAACTCTTATTACTTAACTTAACCTTAATTACTTCCTTAGAGGCTCCATCACCCCAGAGTCACACTGGGGGTTAGGTCATCAACCATGAACTTTGGGGAGACATTCAGTTCATAACAGCTAGTAAACCAAAAGTTTTGTTTTCTCTTTAGTCTCAAACAATATCAGTTCAGTAAGTTTTATGTCTATTCCAGTATAAAATTTAAAAATTATGAACTTCTTTTAAAGTTGTGGCAGCTTCTCTCTGGCTGCATTGCTCTCTTTGTCTTTCTTCTAGCTCACTGGCTAGAGTGAGGGGAGCATAGAGGGAGGAGAAGCAAGGGGCAGGAGTGGTCCAGCCAGTCCCTCAGTCAAGGGTCAGTAAACTCTCTTCTGTTCAGCTTTGCTAGACATATGGTCTCTAGCGCAGCCACTCAACTCTGCCAAAGTAGTATAAAAACAATCACAGGCAATGAGTAAATAAAAGCATGGCTGTGTTCCAGTAAACTTTTTATTTACAAAAATAGGCAAAGGTACACAATTTGCCATTCTCTTTCCTAGAGCCTAAGTTAAACCAAAAAGAGAATCCCATTTTTATTACCCTGTTGCTTGGTTAGGTGTAGTGACACTTGAGAAGCTACATACCTTGGGGGATGGGATAGGTGCCTTTATTCTAAGGGTGCCTGTCTCACTAAGCATATCCTATTTCAGCATTTGTTGCATGTTATAAATCTCTGAGAAACTTTTAAAAAATCTGATGCACACACCACACTAAAATGAGTTAAATCAGAAAGCTGGGTGGTGATTTGGTGACCAGTACTAGTCCAACAAGCAGTCAAGATTAGAAACCACTGCTTTAGTTGCAGTTTATTGAAGAGTCAGGCACACATAGATAGCATCTTGACCATATAAAAGTTAATAGGAATACCTAGGTTTCCATATAGTATTCTTCTAGGTTTTACATTATCTGATTTGGCTTCTATTTTGGTTCCATTTCTTGAATCTGTGAGGTCACATGATTGGCAACGTATTTTTTGAATATTTATCTCAGTTTTGACCTGAAAACATTTCTTATGCAACACATGGAGTATTTCTTTTAGGTTCACACTCTGCTGAGGCAAGTAAGAAGCTCTTTGCACTCATGCCTTGCTGTAGCCCATACTTGATAGGGGAACAGGCCAAAATGTTCTGAAATCCCTTATCCTTAGTCAGCTCGTGTGTGTGTGTGTGTGTGTGTGTGTGTGTGTGTGTGTGTAGGTGTACTGTGGCTGGGAGGTGTTAACTGTGTGTTCAGGAGGAAAGCAAAACAAGTGTTAAATACAGTGAACTATATTCTGTAGAGGGAGCTTTAAAAATTAAAACACAAATCAATGATTTTCTCATTAAAAAATTTCAGTAGAGCTAGAAAATGTAGTAGAAAAAACATACAGTGTACAAAAGCCTCAAAATGGAAATAATTTAATAAGAAATGTTTTAGATCTATATGAAAAATTAAGGGATAGTTAGGAAGAACTGATTAATTACAGTCACAGTGTGATCTTGAGATGACTCACTATCAGAAAGGCACTATCTCTCCCTATTTTAATCTATAATTTTAACATATTTCCAATAATATATCAGTGTGAATTTTTAGTTAGCAAAACTTATTCTAAATTCACATTAAAATAAATAGACAAAGATTCCCAGGAAACTGTGTAAAAATAAAAAGTAGTGAGGAGATACTATCTCTACTAAGTATTAAAACTAATTTAAACTTTGCTTAATAAAAATAGATTTATCCAGTAATTTCATTCTTGGAAATTTGTCATATAGATTAATACAACATATAAAACTTTTAGAGCCAGTATTTTAATGGAACTGATTCATCAAATTATATGCCCAGTCTTTTAGAATAGATTACTACTGTAACCAACTATTATGAATGTGCTGTGATATGCACTTGCTGATATCACATACTATTTATATTTATTTCAACAATGTTTATCATACCAAAAAGTCAGAAAAAAACAAAATATCAAACAATACCAGAATTTTTAAAATTGATATAGTAAACAGCCATGATAAAGAAATAGGTAGCATGGTATAATCTCTAAGACAAGTTTTTTCTCCAGACTCAAAGAAATATGTACATTATGCTGCTAGTTTTTTTTAAAGTCCTTTTATTTTGAAATAATTGTAGATTCAAAGGAAGTTGTAAAGATAGGACAGAAAGACCCCTTGTATCCTTTACCCAGTTCCCCCAATGGTTATATCTCACATAATTAGAGTACAATAATTTCAAAACCAGGAATTTAGCATTGGTACAATGACGTTGGTGTGTGTAGTTCTTGTCCTTTTATTACATGGGTAGATTTATATAACAACCACTGCAGTAGAGATACAGACTGTTCCATCACTCCAAAGTTCTCCCTCATGCTATACATTTTTAGTCATTTCCACCCTCCACCCTCCAAACCTGGAAACCACTAATCTGTATTCCCTGCTAACCCCTGGGAAACATTCCTGTTTTCCAACTCTTTAATATTGGCATTTCAAGACTGTTATATAAATGAAATCATAATGTATGTGACTTTTGAAATTGGATTTTTTTCACTCAGCATAATATCTTTGAGATCCATCTAAGGTGTTGTGTGTATCAGTAGTTTATCCCTTAATATTGCTGAGTATATGGTATGGGGGTACTGCAGTGTGTTTAACCATTCACTAATCAAGAGGTGTTTTGGTTGTTTCCAATTTTGGGCCACAATTTTTTTAAAAAGCCACTATGAACAATCATGGGCAGGTTTTGGTGAGGGCATAAATTTTCATTTCTTTGGCATAAATGCTCCAAATAACAGTTGCTGGGTTGTATGATAAATAGATGTTTAGGCTTTTTGTTTTGTTTTGTTTTGTTTTAGAAACTGCTGAACTAGTTTTCCAGGATGGTTGTACCATTTTACATTTTCTCCACCAATGTATGAGAGATCAGATTCTCTGCATCCTTGTCATCATTTGGTTATATTATTTTTATATTTAATATTATTTAACTAAATCATTTAAATATTTTTATATAGGTTGCTATTCTTAAAATGTAAAAATTATCACTTTTTATTTTAGCTATTCTACTAAGCGTGTAGTGATATCATTTTGATCTTAATGAGTAGTGATATTGCACATCTTTTCATGTGCTTGTTTGCCATCCACATATCCTCTGTGAAATGTCGCTCCATATCTTTTGCCCCTTTTGGAATTAGATTTTTTTACAGTTGATTTTAATAATTATTTATATATTCTCATATGAGTCATTTGTCAGATATATGGTTTTTTGTAGATACTATTAAGTTGAAGAAATTTTCTTGTATTTTTAATTTCTGAAAGTTTTTATTATGAATGGGTTTTGAATCATGTAATAAGGTTTTTCCTCATCAATTGATATGATCATGTGATTTTTCTATTTTAGCTTGTTAGTATGATAGTTACATTGATTGATTTTTTTTTTTTTTTTTTTTTTTTTTGCGGTACACGGGCCTCTCACCGCTGCTGCCTCTCCCTTCGCGGAGCACAGGCTCCCGACGTGCAGGCCCAGCGGCAACGGCCCACGGGCCCAGCCGCTCCATGGCATGCGGGATCCTCCCAGACCGGGGCACGAATCAGTGTCCCCTGCATCGGCAGGTGGACTCTCAACCACTGTGCCACCAGGGAAGCCCTGATTGATTTTTGATTATTAAACCAGCCTTGAATTCCTGGAATATTCTGTTCATAGTATATAATTCTCTTTCTATATATTGCTGAATTCTACTTGGTAAAAATAAAGAATTTTTGCATCTATATTCATGAGGAATATTAGTCTAGTTTTCTTTTTTGTACTGTCTTTGTCTGGTTTTAGTATCTGTGTAATACTGGCTACATAGGTTGAATTGGGAAGTGTTTCCTCCTTTTCTGTTTTCTGGATGAAATTGTGTAAAATTAATATTAATTCTTCTTTAAATATTTGGTAGAATTCTTCAGTTAAACCATCTGGGTTAGGGATTTCTTTATTGAGAGATTTAAAAGAATAATTTAAATATACTTAATAGTTGTAGGGCTATTAAAATTTTCTATTTCATATTGATTGTGTTGTGGTCATTTATATTTTTTGAAGAATTGGCCTAATTCATCTAATTTGTCAAGTTTGTACATGTATTATTATTGATAGTATTCCCTTATTGTCCTTTTGTTGTCTGCAAAGTCTGAGGTGATATCCCTTGTTTTATTCCTTATTTTAGTAATGTGTGTCTTATTTCTATTTTGTCAGTTTTTATAAAGGTTTATCAATTTCATTGATCTTTTCAAAGACCCAGGTCTATTTTTTATTGATTTCCTGTATTGTTTCTCTGTTTCATACTTTGTTGATATCTGCTTTTATTATTTCCTTTATTTTACTTGCTTTGGGTTAATCTTCCTGTTCTTTTTTTTAGTTTCTCAAGGTGAGAGTTTATATTAACTGACTCAAGACTTTCCCTTTTTCTAAGGCAAGCATTTAGTGCTACAAATTTCCCTCCAACACTGCTTTAGCTTCTTCTCATAAATTTTGATATATTTCATTTTCTTTTTCATTTAATTCAAGGCATTGTTTTATTTCCCTTGAGAGTTATTCTTTAACCTATGGATTATTAAGAAATTCACTGTTTAGTTTTCATGTTTTTGGAGATTTTTCTGTTTTCTTTCTGTTATTCATTTCTTGTTTGATTCCACTGTGGTCAGAGAGCATATCATTTTAAATTTGTTTGTTTTGTTTCATAGCACAGAATATAGTCTATCTTGGTATATATTCCATGCTGGGGAAAAAAATGTCTATTCTATTGTTTTGAAGTGGACTGTTCTATAAAGGTTGATTAGATCCTGTTGGTTGACAGTGTTGTTGAGTTTTTCTAAATCTTTGTCAATGTTCTGTCAATAGACAAATATGCTCTATCAATTGTTGAAAAAAGGATATTGAAGTGAAGTCTCCATTTATAATTGTGCATTTGCCTATTTCTCCTTTCAGATCTATCAGTTTTGCTTTGCATATTTTGCAGCTCTGTTGTTTGGTACATACACATTTAGGATTTCCATATCTTCTTAGTAGATTGGCCCTTTTAGCATTTCAATATGTCACCCTCTGTCATTAATAATTCTCTTTGCTCTGAAGCCTACTTAACTAATATAGCCATTCCTGATTTCTTTCACTTGATGTGGTGCATGCTGTAACTTTTTCCATCCTTTTATTTTCAACCTAAGTATTTTTGTTGAAATCATTTTGTTTGAAATCATTTTGTTTGAAATCATTATATTTGAAGTAAGTTTATTTTAGCTAGCATATGATTGGTCAATTTGTTTTGTCCAGTTGGCCAAACTGTCTTCTAATTGGTGTATTTAGACCATTGATATATATATATATTTTGTGTGTGGGGGGGGTACACAGGCCTCTCACTGTTGTGGCCTTCTCCCGTTGCAGAGCACAGGCTCCGGATGCGAAGGCTCAGCGGCCATGGCTCACGGGCCCAGCCGCTCCATGGCATGTGGGATCTTCCTGGACTGGGGCACGAACCCGTGTCCCCTGCATCGGCAGGCGGACTCTCAACCACTGCGCCACCAGGGAAGCCCTCTCATATGTTTTTATAAGGAGTTTAAATTGGCTAAAACTTTTTAAGATGAAAAGATTTAGATCCATAATTTCACTTATAAAAATTGATCCTCAAGCAATATTTGCATGGGTATGTTTTATCCAATATATATTTGTAACAATAAATTTTGTAAGAACAAAAAATTTGCAATAGAAATGGATGGAAGAAAATGTTTCATGCATGTAAAAATACTATTTTGTTGTAAAATATAAAATAATAATAATAAACAATACCAACAACTAAAAAACAGCTGAACATACTTAACATTGTGCTAAGAGCTTTACATGTATTGGCTCATTGAATTTTTATTAGAATCCTATGAGTCAGAAAATATTATCAGCATTTTATATACTAGGAAATGGGGCTTTTGAGAGATTTACATAATTTTTCTAGGTGACACAGCCAGTATGTGGTAGAATTTGAATGCAGTGTTTATAATTACAAAATCCATGCTATTGGCTATGATAATAAAATTTTAGATAGATTTAGATATATAGGTGTTATTATTATTTTTTTTTTCGGGGTGGGAACTTCCTGTCTTGTTTAAATCACTTCTATTGGGTGGTAATTCCCTGGTGGTCCAGTGGTTAGGACTTGTCACTTTCACTGCTGGGACACGGGTTCAAAACCTAGCCAGGGAACTAAAATCCTGCAAGACGTGTGGCCAAAAAAAAAAAAAAAAAAAAAAATCACTGCTATTGGAGGATTTCTGTCACTTGTAACCAAACCCCATTCTAGCCCCCCACTGTGTTGCTATCACAAGCAATATTGTGGTGACCCCCAGTGGGATTTTTCTCAGCTTTATATCCAGAAATGGAATCACAGATCATTGAATGTGCACCTACCCATTTTCTCTCTTCTTTTCACATCTTTATTGGAGTATAATTGCTTAACAATGTTGTGTTAGTTTCTGCTGTGTAACAGAGTGAATCAGCTATATGTATCCATATATCCCCATAAAGCCTCCCTCTTGCGTCTCCCTCCCACCCTCCTTATCCCACCCCTCTGGGTGGTCACAAAGCACCAAGCTGATCTCCCTGTGCTATACAGCTCCTTCCCACTAGCTATCTGTTTTACATTTCGTAGTGTATATATGTCAATGTTACTCTCTCACTTCGTCCAAGCTTACCCTTCTCCCTCCCCGTGTCCTCAAGTCCATTTTCTACGTCTGTGTCTTTATTCCTGTCCTGCCCCTAGGTTCTTCAGAACTTTTTCTTTTTAGATTCCATATATATGTGTTAGCATATGTGTTAGCATACGGTATTTGTCTTTCTCTTTCTGACTTACTTCACTCTGTATGACACACTCAAGGTCTATCCACCTCACTACAAATAACTCAATTTCGTTTCTTTTTATGGCTGAGTAATATTCCATTGTATATATGTGTCACATCTTCTTTATCCATTCATCTCTCAACTTAGGTTGCTTCCATGTCCTGGCTATTGTAAACAGAGCTGCAATGAACATTGTGGTACATGACTTTTTTTGAATTATGGTTCTCTCAGGGTATATGCCCAGTAGTGGGATTGCTGGGTCATATGGTAATTCTATTTGTAGTTTTTTAAGGAACCTCCATACTGTTCTCCATTGGCTGTACCAATTCACATTCCCACCAGCAGTGCAAGAGTGTTCCTTTTTTTCCACATGCTCTCCAGCATTTATTGTTTCTAGATTTTTTGATGATGGCCATTCTGACTGGTGTGAGATGATATCTCATTGTAGTCTTGATTTGTATTTCTCTAATGATTAATGATGTTGAACATTCTTTCATGTGTTTGTTGACATTCTCTATATCTTCTTTGGAGAAATGTCTATTTAGGTCTTCTGCCCATTTTTGGATTGGGTTGTTTGTTTTTTTGTTATTGAGCTGCATGAGCTGCTTATAAATTTTGGAGATTAATCCTTGTCAGTTGCTTCATTTGCAAATATTTTCTCCCACTCTGAGGATTGTCTTTTGGTCTTGCTTATGGTTTCATTTGCTGTGCAAAAGCATTGAAGTTTCATTAGGACCCATTTGTTTATTTTTGTTTTTCCATTTCTCTAGGAGGTGGGTAAAAAAGGATCTTGCTGTGATTTATGTTATAGAGTGTTCTGCCTATGTTTTCCTCTAAGAGTTTGATAGTTTCTGGCCTTATATTTAGGTCTTTAATGCATTTTGAGCTTATTCTTGTGTATGGTGTTAAGGAGTGATCTAATCTCATACTTTTACATGTACCTGTCCTGTTTTCCCAGCACCACTTATTGAAGAGGCTGTCCTTTCTCCACTGTACATTCCTGCCTCCTTTATCAAAGATAAGGTGACCATACGTGTGTGGGTTTATCTCTGGGCTTTCTATCCTGTTCCACTGATCTATATTTCTGTTTTTGTGCCAGTACCATACTGTCTTGATTACTGTACCTTTGTAGTATAATCTGACGTCAGGGAGCCTGATTCCTCCAGCTCCGTTTTTCATTCTCAAGGTTGCTTTGGCTATTTGGGGTCTTTTTTTTTTTTTTTTTTTTTGCAGTACGTGGGCCTCTCACTGTTGTGGCCTCTCCCATTGCGGAACACAGGCTCTGGACGCACAGGCTCAGCGGCCATGGCTCATGGGCCCAGCCGCTCCACGGCATGTGGGATCTTCCCGGACCGGGACACAAACCCGTGTCCCCTGCATCGGCAGGCAGACTCTGAACCACTGCGCCACCAGGGAAGCCCATATTCGGGGTCTTTTGCGTTTCCATACAAATTGTGAAATTTTTTGTTCTGGTTCTGTGGAAAATGCCAGTGGTAGTTTGATAGGGATTGCACTGAATCTGTAGATTACTTTGGGAAGTAGAGTCATTTTCACAATGTTGATTCTTCCAATCCAAGAACATGGTATATCTCTCCATCTATTTGTATCATCTTTAATTTCTTTCATCAGTGTCTTATAATTTTCTGCATACAGATACTTTGTCTCCTTAGGTAGGTTATTCCTAGATATTTTATTCTTTTTGTTGCAATGGTAAATTGGAGTGTTTTCTTGATTTCACTTTCAGATTTTTCATCATTAGCGTATAGGAATGCCAGAGATTTATGTGCATTAATTTTGTATCCTGCTACTTTACCAAATTCATTGATTAGCTCTAGTAGTTTTCTGGTAGCATCTTTAGGATTCTCTATGTATAGTATCATGTCATCTGCAAAGTGACTGCTTTAGTTCTTCTTTTCTGACTTGGATTCCTTTTATTTCGTTTTCTTCTCTGATTGCTGTGGCTAAAACTTCCAAAGTTATGTTGAATAAGAGTGGTGAGAGTGGGCAGCCTTGTCTTGTTCCTGATCTTAGTGGAAATGGTTTCAGATTTTCACCATTGAGGACGATGTTGGCTGTGAGTTTGTCATATATGGCCTTTATTATGTTGAAGAATGTTCCCTCTATGCCTACTTTCTGCAGGGTTTTTATCATAAATGGGTGTTGAATTTTGTCGAAAGCTTCCTCTGCATCTATTGAGATGACCATATGGTTTTTCTCCTTCAATTTCTTAATATGGTGTATCACATTGATTGATTTGCGTATATTGAAGAATCCTTGCATTCCTGGAATAAACCCCACTTGATCATGTTGTATGATCCTTTTAACGTGCTGTTGGATTCAGTTTGCTAGTATTTTGTTGAGGATTTTTGCATCTATGTTCATCAGTGATATTGGCCTGTAGTTTTCTTTCTTAGTGACATCCTTGTCTAGTTTTGGTATCAGGGTGATGGTGGCCTCATAGAACGAGTTTGGGAGTGTTCCTCCCTCTGCTATATTTTGGAAGAGTTTGAGAAGGATAGGTGTTAGCTCTTCTCTAAATGTTTGAAAGAATGTGTGCCTGTGAAGCCATCTGGTCCTGGGCTTTTGTTTGTTGGAAGATTTTAAATCAGAGTCTCAATTTCAGTGCTTGTGATTGGTCTGTTCATATTTTCTATTTCTTTCTGATTCAGTCTTGGCAGGTTGTGCATTTTTAAGAATTTTTCCATTTCTTCCAGGTTGTCCATTTTATTGGCATAGAGTTGCTTGTTGTAATATCTCATGATCTTTTGTATTTCTGCAGTGTCAGTTGTTACTTCTCCTTTTTCATTTGTAATTCTATTGGTTTGAGCCTTCTCCCTTTTTTTCTTGGTGAGTCTGGCTAATGGTTTATCAATTTTGTTTATCTTCTCAAAGAACGAGCTTTTATTTTTATTTATCTTTGCTACTGTTTCCTTCATTTCTTTTACATTTATTTCTGATCTGATTTTTATGATTTCTTTCCTTCTGCTAACTTTGGGGTTTTTTTGTTCTTCTTTCCTCTAATTGCTTTAGGTGCAAGGTTAGGCTGTTTATTCGAGATGTTTCCTGTTTCTTAAGGTAGGATTGTATTGCTATAAACTTCCCTCTTTGAACTGCTTTTGCGGCATCCCATAGGTTTTAGGTCGTCGTGGCTCCATTGTCATTTGTTTGTAGGTATTTTTTATTTCCTCTTTGATTTCTTCAGTGATCACTTCGTTATTAAGTAGTGTATTGTTTAGCCTCCATGTGTTTGTATTTTTTACAGATCTTTTCCTGTAATTCATATCTAGTCTCATAGCGTTGTGGTCGGGAAAGATACTTGATATAATTTCAATTTTCTTAAATTTACCAAGGCTTGATTTGTGACCCAAGATATGATCTATCCTGGAGAATGTACCATGAGCACTTGAGAAAAATGTGTAATCTGTTGTTTTTGGATGGAATGTCCTATAAATATCAGTTAAGTCCATCTTGTTTAATGTATCATTTAAAGCTTGTGTTTCCTTATTTATTTTCATTTTGGATGATCTGTCCATTGGTGAAAGTGGGGTGTTAAAGTCCCCTACTATGAATGTGTTACTGTTGATTTCCCCCTTTATGTCTGTTAGTATTTGCCTTATGTATTGATGTGCTCCTATGTTGGGTGTATAAATATTTACAATTGTTATATCTTCTTCTTGGATCGATCCCTTGGTCATTATGTAGTGTCCTTCTATGTCTCTTGTAATAGTCTTTATTTTAAAGTCTATTTTGTCTGATATGAGAATTGCTACTCCAGCTTTCTTTTGGTTTTCATTTGCATGGAATATCTTTTTCCATCCCCTCACTTTCAGTCTGTATGTGTCTCTATGTCTGAAGTGGGTCTCTTGTAGACAGCATATATGTGGGTCTTGTTTTTGTATCCATTCAGCCAGTCTGTGTCTTTTGGTGGGTGCATTTAATCCATTTACATTTAAGGTAATTATCGATATGTATGTTCCTATTCCCATTTTCTTAATTGTTTTGTGTTTGTTATTGTAGGTCTTTCTTTTCCTTCTCTTGTGTTTCTTGCCTAGAGAAGATCCTTTAGCATTTGTTGTAAAGCTGGTTTGGTGGTGCTGATCTCTCTCAGCTTTTGTTTGTCTGTAAAGGTTTTAATTTCTCCATCAAATCTGAATGAGATCCATGCTGGGTAGAGTAATCTTGGTTGTAGGTTTTCCTCCTTCATCACTTTAAATATGTCCTGCCAGTCCCTTCTGGGTTGCAGAGTTTCTGCTGAAAGATCAGCTGTTAACCTTATGGGGATTCCCTTGTGCGTTATTTGTTTTTTTTTATTGCTGCTTTTAATATATTTTCTTTGAATTTTATTTTTGTTGGTTTGATTAATATGTGTCTTGGCATGTTTCTCCTTGGATTTATCCTGTATGGGACTCTCTTTGCTTCTTGGACTTGATTAACTATCTTCTTTCCCATATTAGGGAAGTTTTCAACTATAATCTCTTCAAATATTTTCTCAGTCCCTTTCTTTTTCTCTTCTTCTTCTGGAACCTCTATAAATCGAATATTGGTGCATTTAATATTTTCCCAGAGGTCTCTGAGACTGTCCTCAGTTCTTTTCATTCTTTTTTCTTTATTCTGCTCTGCAGTAGTTATTTCCACTACTTTATCTTCCAGGTCACTTATCCGTTCTTCTGCCTCAGTTATTCTGCTAGTGATCCCTTCTGGAGTATTTTTAATTTCATTTATTGTGTTGTTCATCGTTGCTTGTTTCCTCTTTAGTTTTTCTAGGTCCTTGTTAAATGTTTCTTGCATTTTGTCCATTCTATTTCCAAGATTTTGGATCATCTTTACTATCATTATTCTGAATTCGTTTTCAGGTAGACTGCCTATTTCCTCTTCATTTGTTAGGTCTGGTGGGTTTTTATCTTGCTCCTTCATCTGCTGTGTGTTTTTCTGTCTTCTCATTTTGCTTATCTTACCGTGTTTGGGGTCTCCTTTCTGCAGGCTGCAGGTTTGTAGTTCCCGTTGTTTTTGGTGTCTGTCCCCAGTGGCTAAAGTCGGTTCCGTGGGTTATGTAGGCTTCCTTTTGGAGGGGACTAGTGCCTGTGTTCTGGTGGATGAGGCTGGATCTTGTCTTTCTGGTGGGCAGGTCCACGTCTGGTGGTGTGTTTTGGGGTGTCTGTGGACTTATTATGATTTTAGGCAGCCTCTCTGCTAATGGGTGGGGTTGTGTTCCTGTCTTGCTAGTTGTTTGGCATAGGATGTCCAGCACTGTAGCTTGCTGGTCGTTGAGTGAAGCTGGGTGTTGGTGTTGAGATGGAGATCTTTGGGAGATTTTTGCCGTTTGATATTATGTGGAGCTGGGAGGTCTCTTGTGGACCATTGTACTGAAGTTGGCTCTCCCACCTCAGAGGCACAGCACTGACTCCTGGCTGCAGCACCAAGAGCCTTTCATCCACACGGGTCAGAATAACAGGGAGAAAAAGTAGAAAGAAAGAAAGAAAGAAAGAGAGAGAGAGAGAGAGAGAGAGAGAGAGAGAGAGAGAGGGAAAGGAAGGAAGAATGGAAAGAAAGAGGATGAAATAAAATAAAGTAAAATAAAATAAAGTTATTAAAATAAAAATAATTATTACGAAAAAAGGTTTTTTAAAAAGTAAAAACAAAACAACAACTAAAAAACGGACGGATAAAACCCTAGGACAAATGGTGAAAGCAAAACTATGCAGACAAAATCTCAAACAGAAGCATACACACTCACAAAAAGAGGAAAAGGGGAAACAATAATAAATCTTGGTCTCAAAGTCCACCTCCTCAATTTGGGAAGATTCGTTGTCTATTCAGGTATTCCACAGATGCAGGGTACATCAAGTTGATTGTGGAGCTTTAATCCGCTTCTCCTGAGGCTGCTGGGAGAGATTTCCCTTTCTCTTCTTTGTTCGCACAGCTCCCGGGGTTCAGCTTTGGATTTGGCCCTGCCTCTGCATGTAGGTCGCTGGAGGGCGTCTGTTCTTCGCTCAGACAGGAGGGGGTTAAAGGAGCAGCTGACTTGGGGGCTCTGGCTCACTCAGGCCGGGAGGAGGGAGGGTACGGAGTGCGGGGCGAACCTACGGTGGCAGAGGCCAGCGTGACGTTGAACAGGCACGCCATGCGTTCTCCCGGGGAAGTTGTCCCTGGATCCCGGGACCCTGGCAGTGGCGGGCTGCATAGGCCCCCCCCAGAAGGGAGGTGTGGAGAGTGCCCTGTGCTCGCACACAGGCTTCTTGGTGGCGGCGGCAGCAGCCTTAGTGTCTCATGCCTTTCTCTGGGGTCTGCGCAGTTAGCCGCGGCTCGCACCTGTCTCTGGACCTCCTTTAAGCAGCGCTCTTAATCTCCTCTCCTCGCACACCAGGAAACAAAGAGGGAAGAAAAAGTCTCTTTTTCTTGGTTGGAATGGTTGGAATTTGTTCTATTAATTTATATTCAAGGAAAACAACAAAGAATATTAAAGTTCAATGAAATAGCATTTTTATTTATTTGGTTTTTTGAGTGTGACTGTCTGATTATTTTCTTAAGAAACTACCCATTTCACAGGATACTGTTCAAAATCAATTATTGTTACTTGAAAAGTAAAGAAAATATTTTGCTATTCTAATAGGTTAATTGTGCTTCATTATTATTTTAATTTGAATAATTTTTATTTTAATGATAAGAAACACCTTTTTTTTTTGACATTTTAAAATATTGTCTGCCTCGCTACTGGGTTCAAGTCTTAGTCACTTTGTATTAAGGTAAATGATGACTGTAATAGTTGTTTTGATTTCCATAACCGTAGTCATCATTGTCATCATGTTCACCACGATATCAAAATTCTGAGAACCCAATTCCTGAATTATAGTATACTACATATTTTTAAATTGTAAGCTAATTTAATCAGATTCCCTACAGACCATTTTGTAAATGGATTTGCTCAGGATCAGTGTTAAATTCTCCCCTTTTAAAAAGCTACAGGTGGAAAAGTTGAAGAATATATCCTTTTCCTTCTCTAGCATATACAACTGGTTATTAAGCAATTTTCTCATAGACTATGTAATACGTGTAGTAGTCAGGATTTTCCAGAGAAACGTAATCAATAAGATGTTTGTTAGTTTGATTGGTTATTTATCTAAAGGAATTGCTCATGCAGTTATAGAGGCCAGCAACTCCCAAGATGTACAGGGTGAGTCAGCACGCTGGAGTCCTAGGAGAGCCAATTGTGTAGTTCCTGTCTGAAGACCGCAGCCTCAAGGCTCAGGAAGCACTGATCTTTCAGTTCAAGTCCAAAGGCAGGAAAAAGCCAATGTTCCAGTTTGAAGGTAGTCATTCAGAAAGAATTCTCTGTTACTCAGGGGAGGGTCAGCCTTTTTATCCTATTCAGGCCTTCAACTTATTGGATGAAGCCCACCCACATTAGGCAGGGCAATCTGCCTTACTCAGTCTACGAATTTCAATGTTAATCTAATTCAGATACCCCCTTTTAGAAACATCCAGAATAATGTTTGGCCAAATATCTGAGTACTTCATGACCCAGTCAAGTTAACACAGAAAATTAACCATAGCAATATTCATATTTACTGATTACTGTATGACAGTTACTTTTCTTAGGATTTTACTTGTATTAATTTATTAAATACTCATAACAAATCTATGAGTTCATATTACTTTTTTTTTTTCTATTTTGGAAACGAGGAGCAGGTAAATAATTTGCCTCAGAGCAAAAAAGCTGAAAAAAGATAGCATTAGAATTTCATTACAGTTTTCTGGTGACAAAAATGGCACTCCTTACCACAATTTAACACTGCCTCTTTAGATTGAACACTTTGGATTAAAAATGCAGTTGTCAAGAATTATCATTTATATCTAGACACACTCTAGAGTAAAAGGATATGCTAAAAATTATGCTAGGACAACAGGCATAAATTGAGACTATTCCCCTCAAATAAATTTTCAGTAAAAGAGCTACTGTGTAACTATATAAGATTGCAGGCATATTTTCCCTCCCTTTTCCTACTACTGGTAAAAATTAAGAATAAAAACTCACATTTGCCCCAGCATGCAGAGATGACATGGCTGACTTTTAGTCATGTTCAAGATAAAAAAAAAAAAAGACAGACTGATTAGTTACAGAAGGAACTAGGAACTGCAGGGCCAAACAGATAATAGTCATTCCCAAGGTTAACAAGTAAAGCAGAAAGCTGGCATTTTGTAAAACACATTAGAAATAGACTGCATTGAATATCAACTGATAAAGTTTCAGTTCTTAAGTGGTACTTGCAGCATTGAGCATACAAAGGCTAAGAACTTAATAGTAAGGGCACTGTAACAAATAAGTGGAATTCTAATAGTGATGATATGAAGAAATAAAAGAATATTAGATCCACTAAAGAGAATCATCAAAAGTGAACAACATATATAATGCAAACCAGACCAGAAAAGTTATCCTTCCCTTGAAAAGGCTGGTAGGTTTACTTTTCACTTGCTTTGTAGAAAACCTAAGATACTGCTATCAGAACCACAGTCTATATCTCTTACAATTCTGTTTATTCATTTTAGCAGTACTATATTAGTTATATATTGTACCACAAATTACTCCAAAATTTAGCAGTTTAAAACTGCAAATATTATAATTCTTGTGGATCATGAGTTCAGGAGAAGCCTAAGTGGGTAACTCTGGCTCAAGATTTCTCATTATTTCAGTCACACTCTGAGCTGGGCCTGCATTCTCATCTGAAGGCTTGACTAGAGTAGAATTTGTTTCCAAAGTCACTCAGAGATTTTTGGCAGATCTCAGTTCCTTGTGGGCTTTTGGATTGAGGGCATCAATTCATCCCTGGATGTTGGCCTCTGTATGTGGACCTTTTATAGGAATCTCACATGGCTACTGGCTTCACCCAGAATAAATGATCTTGGAGGAAGTAAGAATGCACCTCAGGTATTTATAACCTAATCTCAGAAGTAAATTATCACTTAACCTTATGTATTAGATGTAAGTCTAAATCTAGTCCACACACAAGGGGAAGGGATCATGCAAAGACTGAATTCCAGGAGGTAAGATGATTTGTGCTATCTTGGATGCTGGCTTCCATAATCTGCCCTTTGGGCCCCAATAGTTCACAGCCCTCCCACATATGAAATACACTCTCTTCCTCCCAAGAGTGCCCGAAGTCTCATCTCATAGCATCAGTTCAAAATCCATAGCCTTGTCCTTTAAATCAGGTCCAGGCATGGATGAGGCTCCTCAAGTGTAATTTCTTTACAGCTTCTTGAACACACTTCCTTTTGATCTGTGAAACTAAACAGATGAGTTATCTGCTCCCCATACACCTAACATACAATGGTGGAGCAGATATAGGATAGCCACTATAGACATTCCTGTTCAAAATGTGGGAAATGGGAGGCTAAATTTGGTCACTGGTCCATAGAATTTCTAAAGTCCATACTGAATAATGCTGGAAGTTTGAATTGTCTTAAGGCTTTGGAATAATTCTCCATGGCTTTGAGCTCCACCTTTTGGGCTCTTTTGAGTGAAGTTTCTTTCTCAGAAAATGTAGCACATGTTCACGACTGAGCGGTTCTCTCAGCCTAATTCCAAGTTTCCCATATTGGAATCTGTCCTCTAACCCCATTACAATTGTCAGAATCTCATTCCTTCCCAATTAATGACCTAACTTTAATAAAAGAGACCCCACAAGTTTAGGAGTTCAATTTGCTTGTTTTGGTTTTCAGAAGTCTTGGCCCTGTAGCTACAGAAATAAGACTTTCTTCAGCAAAGTCATAGAGGCTTTCACTTAAGGCCTTGAACTAGGAATTTAAAGGCCCGAGTGCATAATTTTCTTTTCTCAAACCCTCCAGCACAGCTGGAGCAAGCAACCACAGAGAAGCAAGCAACTAACCATCTGCCCTATTCTGTTTATGTTCACTAAAATATTCTATGGGAGTGAATACATAATCACACACAGCCTTGCCTTTCGACACTTGATTACAAGCATCTTAGCATGATAATTTGAGTAACTGTTTTCCTATGCATGTCATAGAATATCATGCCTCCTTTACCATTGGAAGCAGAGTCATTAATGCTTTTATATCTAATCAGATCAGAGATCTCATTTCATAAATCTTAGAACAAATTCATAGAACTTATCCTTAAGAGTCTGATCCTCTGGAACCACTCTCAATGTATGTGTCTGTCAAGGTTCAGTCAGAACAGTGGAACCAGCAGTAGGTAACAGAGGAGCCTCCTTGGACCACTAACATTCCCCAACCACAAGCTTCAAAGTCTATACATCATCTTTTCCAAATCAAATCATCTGTAAGAGGACCTCTGTGTCCTTTTGTTAAGGTCACAAAATTCTGACTCTCTCTTCTCTCATGGTCAGTCAATGAATGTCATTTATGATGGTAAATAGCAGTAAATGATCCCTTGATCAAAGATACTGAGATCCATCTGACAGATTTGCAGAACTCTGAAGCCTAGGGAGAAGGAGACTGAGTGATTTCCTTCCTTGCTTAATCTTGCTACCAAGATTTCTAGTTTTCTTATACCCTGTATACATAGGTCCATCCTCTTCAGATTCCTGAATATTAATAACAAGGCATAGTGCAGTCATGCTGTATTGAGAATTTTTCTTTTTTGCACAAAGTGTTTATTTTATTTAAATTTGTGTAAACTAAGAGCTTCTCAAAGGTCTCTAAAGATTAAAGATCTGTTCCAATATGATCATCTTTTTCTGCTTATGTAGAGAAGTGGCTGGAGCCTTTACCAAACTGAACAATGGACTTCATTACATTTAATGCAGCAGGAAGAGAGGAAAACATTCGTCCTTCCATGGTCTTAATATTATCAAAACTTCCCCTAGTCAGTATTTATATGATAGCTTTTTTTGTTGTTGTTAGTGTTCTAGAAACAGGTTTTAGAATCACAATCTATATCACTTATTATTCTGGATATTTATTCTTCAGTTTAGTTATTATTAATAAATTCTGCCAATTTCATAAAACTTTGAGTAAAAGTCTACATCAGATAATGGTATACAGAGAAATCTGTATCTGCCCAAACGCTAGAGCCCAGAATAAGTAAAACCAAATATGGAGACCTACTTCAATCAGGTGTCCAGAAAAACCTACAAGATCCATGGAGGGTCCTTCACTTAAAAAAATTTTTTTTGACAATAGAATATATAATTTGATAATCCACATATATACATATATGTAATAAATATGTGGACATATACGTGTAAATGTGCACATGTATGTGTCTCTGTGCACACATATATTTCCTTGGGAGAGTCAGTTCATACTTTTATCACACTCTCAAAAGCATCCATGAGCCCAAAAATTATTAAAAACCACTGATTTAGAGAATTCTGTCTGGGTTGAGCTTATGTTACAAATAGGCAGTGTAAATTTCTGGATACTAATTAGATGACATGAAGACTGAATTATAAATGAGTGGTGGCAACAAATTAGAATATTGCAAATTAGAATATTACAGGGAGTTTGAAATTGTAGAACACAGGCGATAAATAGCGTGAAGGAGAGACAAGACCCACAAACATTTGGTCTGATGCACAATCCTCTGGGGTCAAGCTAGGGTCTTCCAACTTATATTTGAGCTGATTTCTGTCTTTCACCTTAAAATACAAATATAATCTTAAATTTAGAGAAAAAAAATGTTGCATTAGGTTGGAGGGGAATTATTGGTTTGTAAACATGTTTTCAAAAACTACTAAATAAAATGGAAAAGCGCAGCACAGGAATCTTACAGAAGAGATAGACATTATCTGCCTAGTAATTTTTTTTTTTTTTTTTGCGGTACGCGGGCCTCTCACTGTTGTGGTCTCTCCTGTTGCGGAGCACAGGCTCTGGACGCGCAGGCTCAGCGGCCATGGCCCACGGGCCCAGCCGCTCCGCTGCATGTGGGATCTTCCCGGACCGGGGCACAAACCCGTTTCCCCTGCATCGGCAGGCGGACCGTCAACCACTGCGCCACCAGGGAAGCCCCTCTACCTAGTAATTTTTATGTCATCATGAGTAAAAGAAATTTAAACAGATGATAGATTGGAGCTCCAATTTAGCCTTTAGCTATAGTTATGGGCAAAATTCACTCTCAAGCAGCAAAGGCATAGATTCAGGCCACTGAGCTGCATGATTAGATCTTGATATATAAGACAATAGGTTGCCTTTTGAAGCTGACTCTGAAAACGTCAAGCAAATATTGTACATTGATATTTTGTTTTCTTTTAATTTCTACGAGAGACAGTAAACCAATATGTTCAGTTATAAGATGTTTTCTGTCTTTGTATTACTTACATATTTCCATCCCCAAATTCAAATCATTCATGTTTTCTTTGACTAATGGAATTTTTTCTCCCTATTCTCTTCAGTTTTGAATTTATTGTCAGAGAACTTGAATTTTATGCATCAGTTAGTTTACATAGAAACATCAGTTTCTATGTAAACATCAGTTTCTATGTTTACTAGAAACATCAGTTAGTTTACATACTAGTTTAACACTACTAAAAACATAGTTTGAACTTTAATTTTTATTGTATTTCTTTTCAAAGACATACGTCCATAGATATGTATGTTCTTGTTTATCATTGAAGTATAATTAGCATGCAAGAAAATTTTAAAATTTTGATTGTATGTTTAACAAGCTTTGTCAAATCAAGATATAGGACATTCCCATCATCTCAGAAATTTATGCTTTTCCCTTTTCTATCTAATCTCCCAAAACCACCCCAAAGCAATCACCATTCAGACTTTTAGCACCTTAGCTTCGTTTGCTGGTTTTAGAAATTCATGTTAATGCAATTATACATCAGGTGCTCTGTTTCTGGATTCTTATACTTAACACAGTGTTTTTCAGATTTATCCAATTGTTGCATGAATCAGTACTTCATTCATTTTAATATCCTAGGAGTATTCCATTATATGAGTATACTCCAAATGTTTTATCCATTCTTTTGTTGATGGATATTTGGGTTGTTTTCAGATCTTTTAAATCAATTTTACCAAGGTAAAGTTTACATAAATTAAAATGAGCAGATTTTAAGACTACAATTTGATGAGTTTTGGCAAATTTATATACTTGTGGAACCACAATCTCAAGATAAAAATTACTTCTATAATCATTGAAAGGTCCTCCTGAACTTTTGCTTTCAATGCCCTGGCCTCTGAGTAACCGTTGATCTGATTTTTATCACTACAGCTTTGATTTTTCAGTTCTGGAACTACATATAAATTGTGTTGTAAAATTTTTTCACCTGGCTTCTTTCACTCAGCAATGTTTTGTTTTTTTAAAAAAATTCATCCATGATATATTTTTTTGAATTTTCTGTGGTGTTTCACAAAGCGGTAATTTATATCATTTATTACTGAGTACTATCACAATGTAAGAATATGCCAAAACTTTCATATTTATTCTCTTGTCAGTGGACTTTTGTGTTGTTTCCAGTTTTTAGCTATTATGAATAAAAATGTTATGAATATTAGTTTACAAATCTTTTATTAGTATATACATTATATACTCTTGGGTATATATCCATGAATTGCTATCTCTGGTATATAGAATGAATATATGTTTAATTGTATAAGGTTTTCCAAAGTAGTTGTAACATTTTACACTCTCATCTAAAATATATAAGAATTATAGTTGCTCCACATCCTTGTCACCACTAGGCATAGTCAATCCCTTTTATTTCAGCCATTTTATTGGGTATGAAGTGCTATCATACTGTGGTTTTTATTTGTATTTCCTTGAGGACTAATGACAATTAGTGAACACATAAAGTGCCAGGCATTCTTCTAAGCAATTTGCTTATATTTTATACTCAAAATAATTCTAGAAAGTAGGTATTGAAAGGACTGATAATCAGAGAGAGCTGCTTTGTTTCTTTTAATTTTCATAAGATTGTGTATTAGCTGCAACTCTTCCCACAGTTTCTTTCACAAACTTTGGGCATTTTTCAAGGCAAAGTGCCATATTTATTATAGTATTTATGTGTTTCTTAATCATTTAATGTGTATAAGATTGTACTACTGTTTTATTAGAGTCCCATGTTGTTGTTGTTGTTTTTTTAATGTGTCACTGACAGTTTTTGAATATTGTGCCTGCAGCCCTGTTGACCCATAATCCCTGTGGACTTTATTATGTCATTTTGCATAATACAATGATTTATAGGAACACATATGTCTCATTATAGCAGAACTATCTTTTTTTTCCTTGCTGCATTTAAAATATTTTTCTTTTTTTTTTCCAGAAATTTTATTATGATGTCCTAAGTATGGTTTTTATCATGTTTTTCCTCTTTGGTGTTCCTAGTTCTTATAGAATATATAGGTTAATGTCTTTTATTGGTATTACAAATTCTTACCCAAAAACCTTCAAATATTTCTTCTGCCCCATTATCTATCTTCTCTCCTTTTAGTGTTTTATTTATACTTTATATTGTACTTTTCCACCATAGCCTGTGTATTTCTTAACTTTTTTTCTGTAATTCTCTTTTCCTGCTCTATGTTTTAGTTGGTATATTTGTTTGTGAACTCTCTGCTTGTTCACTAATTCTCTCTTTAGCTATGTCTCTTTTACTGTTAAACTATAAACTGTTTTCTTAATTTTAATATTTTCTTAATTCTAGAGTTTTTCTATGTAGTCAGTCCTATGGCTACCCTCCCAAATGCAAACATGGTCATATTCATCCCAAAGTATGCACACTCCTGTCTTAGTGTATGTTGAATGTTAATGCAGAGAAATTTTATACGAGTCATAGTCCTTTTCTCTAAAATGTATGAGTTGATCTTTTGGCCTAATAACCAAAAATTATTATTTTATTTAAAAAATCTAAATATTTCTCTAACATTTGACTTGGTGCTCAACACTCTTGGTTAACTTTCTCCGTCACAAAAAGTGCCCTTTCAACATCAGATTCTAGTCTATTATTATGGGAATTTATTGAATTGTATTACTAAACATTTGTTCTCTCCAGTTGTTTTAATATTTTTCTTTGGAAACTCCAAGTATACATACAGTGGCTATCCTTTCCCTATTCAGTGATCAATTTCTTACTAGTAATTTTTAATGTTTATTTTTGTTTCAGTCTGCTCACTATTTTATTTCTGTCCTTTATGTTCTCTACTTAACTATTAACCAGGTCTGTCATCTCCCGTGTGACTTAAAATTTTGACCTTGTTTCTGTAAATGTTTTATTTTTCTAAGAAACTGAGTTTTGCCTGTTTCTTAACAGTTAACTTAGTCCTAGAATCTGCTTCCAAGTTTAATTTTTCTATACCAGCTTTTTGCATAAGGGGAGAAGGCAAGGAAGTTACCCCCAGGGAACTTTGTGGGGGCAGTTATTCTCTTTAAGTGCTGTGCCAATTGGTAGCTAACCTGCTTCTGACTTTTATGAACTCAGTCATGTTCTGGGGAGCTTCCTGTGTTCTCTAGTTCCTTCCCTGGATGTTATCTCCAAAATTCCTACCCCTCCTTATAAGCTATGGTCCTCTGTTTTAATTTTTTTTTTTTTTTTTGCGGTACGCGGGCCTCTCACTGTTGTGACCTCTCCCATTGCAGAGCACAGGCTCCAGACGCGCAGGCTCAGCAGTCATGGCTCACGGGCCTAGCTGCTCCGCGTGTGGGATTTTCCTGGACCAGGGCATGAACCCGTGTCCCCTGCATCGGCAGGTGGACTATCAACCACTGCGCCACAAGGGAATCCCTGTTCCTCTGTTTTAGAAGATGTTTATTCCTCATACCTTATGAGGTCTGCCAACTTTGTGTCACTGAGTTATTTCTACACTTTCTCTCTATCCCTTCACATATGCTCACATCCTGTGCAAATGCAACATGAGGTGAAAGCTCACTTTTGCTTCTGATTTTGGGTATCTGCCATTCAATGCCTTTCTCTCTTTCCCCATTCTACTGTCACTCCCATTGCTGCTTCCTGATGTCTCCAAAGTTCTCTGTTGTTTCTGTTAGCATTTAGAATTTGAGAATTTCCTCTTAGCGTGTTCTAGTCTCAAGTGTGTGTGTTTTCATTCTTTCTTTGCTTTTTCTCCCCTGAGAAAGTGTTTTTTGTTTGTGTGTGCTTGTGTGTTTGTTGTTAAGTGTGTTGTCCTATATACTAAGAAAGAACATCAATATTTTGAATGGGAGATTTCAAAACAAAACTGCTACTTTGTTCATATCAGTGACAATTTTTTAAACTTTGCCTATATTTACGTCAAGAATTTGTGGGGGAAATTTGGGGAGAATGATAAGAATCATCTGAAAGTTTTAGTTAGGTTGTACTCTATAAGGATACTTTTTCACCACATCTACTGGGTCCTCTCCCTGGGGTAACATGTCTGCCCTCATGTTTGGTGTCCCCTTTTTTTTATCTGCAGGAGTTTTTATTGCTTTCATAGTTCTCCCAAGTAGAAATTTATTTATCTGGTTTCAAGTGACTTGGGTCAGTAGTTACAAAGGTGCTTCTTTCTCAACCTTTTTTCTCCATTCTGCAACATCTTCAGTCCAGAGTTCTGGTTTATACAACTAGGTCTCAGAAGATTAAGAAGCAGATATCCTACTTTATTTCTTCCTTCCTGACTACTATACAGTCTATAATGAGAAACCTAGGGATGATTCACATCTCACCTGCAACAGGCCTGTTCTGAAACTTACATTTACTTCAAGATTTTGTTATTTGGATACCTAAGAGATGTGCCAAATTCTCTTAGAAAATTCTATACACTCCATGGGAATTGTAAATATATTTATATATCCAGTTCTGATATTTTCTACTAGCTGGTTTCAAAATATTCTCTATTTGGCAGTTATTCATTTATTAACTCTCTGTTTCTCACTTTCTCTCTAATGGACTTCAGTGAGTAACATGATTATCTAGATATTTTTCACTTTGAATTCATTTAATCTTTACTAAATGAATATACATTATTTATGGACTATAAAATTATTACAAAAAGAGTCTTGTTATATTTTCAGAATCATCATGATTTTTGAATGATTGTGTTAACTTAAATAAGCATGACAGTTAAAATGTTGAACTACTTAATACAAAACAAAAGAAAATATGTGAAAGAGTGCTTTATTCTATATATATTTTACTTATTAGTACAGTTCTTGGAAGCTTAATAAATTTACTTACTATCTGATAATGGGTTTCATTTTCCATTTTTTGAAAATAAAAGACTAAAAGGACTAGGATAACAGGACAAAAAGAAAAAGAAAGAAAGAAAAGCCACAAAAGGCAGATGCAATAGACAATAGAGAAACTGCAGTGAGAAATTATGTCAAAAGTTTATCACAACATCCATCATGTTTTTCCTGTCTGAGCCAGTCATGTAGACTTTTTAATATTTCTTTGAATGTGTCATATGTTCTTGTCAGAGGGTCTTTGTCCACATTGTTTTCTCTGCCTAAAACATTTTCACTATTCTGTTGATCTTGTCCTTCAAACCTCAACTCAATATCACATCCTTAAGGAAGCATCTCCTAGAGGTTCTCCTGTTTTATGTGCTCATCTTTTTTTACACCATCATTTCATGGCAATATTGTAACATGGGGTTCACCTCAGGGGGATATTCCACTTTGGATTTTTCCTCTTTGCAGAAAATAGAGCTTTGGAAATGAGAAAAAGAAATGATGAGTTCTTCTGTTCCTCACCAGTCTTAGGTGAATTCTAAGAGATGAGAAGCAAAATTTTATAGCTAAGAGAGAGCTATTTCTCTGGTAGGTAACATGCTTGATATCTGGAGCAGAACCAGGCATTTGAAAATTTTCAAGCATGCTCAAGTTGCTTTCCATAGCAACTAATTCAGTAATCATTAGACTGTTTTGAATTCTATCCTTAGAATTAATAATTAGTGAGCATATGTGCCTTGATTATGACTACTAAGTAATGAAAACTCATTTTCAGAGGAATTATTTATAATAGAACGTGCCTTGCCTTTAAATTCAGAAGATATGGTTGAATCTAGACTTTACTATTTACTAGTTAAGTAGCCTTAAGAAAATCACTTAACCACTGAAGCCTGCAGTTCATCATCTATAACTAAGACTGTAAATGCTTATGTACTAACAGGGCCATTCATATGATAAAAAGTAGACTATAAACATTGTAAACTACAAGCTCTAAGGTTATATTAGAAACATAAAGCAGTAAAAAAGTTAGTTTATGCTTGAGTTAAGTACTCCATTAGCTTAATAATAGAAATGGCCACAAATTAGCAACTCTTTCTTTCTACATTAACTAGTTATATATGTATATATATATATATATATATATATATATATACATACTCTTTATGTAAGGATTTTTAAAAATATAGGCTTCTCAGATGTTAAGTATGTAATAAACATCCCTCTAATATTTTTTCTGCTTTCATCATTTCACATTCTGAGCATTTATAACCTGGTATCAAATTATTAAAAACATAAAGGTCATAAAACCAAATTCATAATCCAAGAGTTTGTGATGTCTAACTTTCTTTCTCTCTTTCCCTTTTTTTCTTTTTCTTGTTTCTTTCTTGCTTGCTTGCTTTCTTCCTTTCTTACTCTTTCTGTCTTACTTTCTATACTCTGTTCAATGGTCATTGGTATGAAATATTACACATTTTTCAGTAGAGGAAGGGAGTGAACTTGTTACCAAGTCCAAGCTCATACTGCTTGCCACACGGCCGGCCAATAAGTGGAGGGATGGGTTGTTGGGGCAAGAAATGACTTTATTCTGAAAGCTGGCTGATGAAGAAGATAGTGGACAAGTGTCCCAAAGAACCATCTTGCCTGAGTTTGGATGCTAGTTTCTTTTATAGAACAAAGGCAGGGAGGTGAGTAAAAAAAAGGTGATAAGTTGTTGCAGATATTTCCTGGTTCCCACCAGACTCCAGAGGGGATGTGTTAATTTCTTCTTTCCTGCAGCTATTCACAGGTAAGCCTGGTCAAGATGTTTCCTGTGATCTAAACAAAGGTATTTTAGTTTAAGCTCATTGTATGGGAGGCAGGGTTCCCAGGGATAGGCCATTATGTATACTTTAAACTATAGGCAACATCTCTTTAGTAATTAACTTGTAGCAAAAACAATAGAAAGTTAAAGAAACAGACCCATATAGAGTCAGAGTCATTCTCCCCTATTGCAAACCTTATTTTACTTTTAAGAACCGGTATATATTGATAGTTCTGTATATAGGAATATGACTAAAGTATAAAATACTTAAAAATATGAAAAAGGGAAAATAGGTCAATTCTATCATTTGTCTCATAGCAGCAGCCTTTGTGAGTCATTATTGACTATTTATAAATTTATTTTTTATTAATTCTATACATTTCTTTGTCTATAATATAAATACAGGGATTAAAATTAATAGTGTAGGATAATGTATGCAATAAAGATTAGATAATTTTTTCTATTCTATAACTAATTTCTGGTCTTCAAATATATTTCTTCTTAGATTATCCTAGTAATAAGTATTTATTTAATAGGGAAATGTAGCGAAAAATTGATTTATCTTTTAGCTATATAATTCAAATGTACTGAAGTTTTCAAAATGGTTATTAACATCAAATGTCCAATTAACAGTGATAGAATTACAACACATATTGGAAAATTTGGGGAAAAAGCAAGTAAATTATTACTTCAAACTAATTTGTCACACATTTTGAAAAACAAATTTCAGATCTGAATGATTAGGTTATTAAGATTGTGAGTTGGCGTTTCTATTACCGGATCCAATTTTTGTTACACAAATCAGGCACAACATCAACTGTGATTGTTTGCTTCAGGAAACTGTATCTGAGCTGTGATTTATGCAACACTATAGTAGAAAAGCACTGGACTTGAAATCAGAAAACCTATGGTCTAGTCCAAGTTTAGGCATTTTTTAGCTTAGCTGACTTGAACACATTAATTGCCTTTCTAAATCTAAGCTATTTTAAATACAAAATACAAAAAAATTAAAACTAAATTATAGATATTTCTAAAAATTAAATTATGTAGATATGTAAAAAGAATTTTAAGTATAAAGCAATGCAAGATTGCTTTCTTTCACCCAGTTGTCCTTTTCTTTGCTCATGTTACCATTCTAGCTAGCAATGCCTTCTCCATTCTCTTTAAGTGTAAAATGTAAACACTATCTGTGTTTCTGACTTAAAGAACTATGTCTCCCCCTGTGTATTCCTTTAGTCTGCATTTAGTCATGAAGTCCCACTTCCCCAACTTTATTTGAAGCACTATGGGACCTGATACGTGTACTCTACCATTATTTCCTTCTCATAATATCAAACTGTAAGGGTCACGAGGGGAGGAGGCATACCCATTTTGATCACCATTGTTCGTACTTAGCCCAGTGGCTGGTAGATTCTTTAAAATGTTTTTTGATTATATAATGAATATTCAGAACACAATTTAATTGATTGAAATAGAGAGTGTGATATTGTAGAGGGGAAAAAAACCTTTCTCAAGGGTAAGAGAATTGAGGTTCTATTCCTGAACAGCTTTGTTTCTATGTATATAACCTTGGATATGTCACTTGAACTCTGGCTGTCTGCTCCTCATCTGTAATACAAAGGGGTTAATCCACAAATTCTAAAATTGTGAATATGTACTTTTTTTAGAAATGTTTACATCCTTTAGAAATGACAGTAAATGATTCAGACAAATGCCTTTAAAATTTTCTTCTTTACTCCCAGGCTCCCATAGGTATAATTCTTCTCTTTTTTTGGTAAAAACTAACAATTTTTAAGGCTTCTTTAGTAGCTTTCCAGAAGCCCAACATTGTTTCCCTAGAGTACTGAGTTTTCATCTGTTATTTGTCTAAAACTGCAGTTTTCCTCACTTCAAGCTCTCACTCCCATACAGCTTTCTCTCCTGTCCTCATTGCATGATAACCTAAGTCATTAACTGCAATGCAGTTTAACCTAAGTCCATTTTATTTTAGAGATGATATGTGCCAGTATATGTTCATGAGGGTTGTGCTTTTTGAGACATTGGATGGGAAGAAGCAGTCATGGCTCTCAGGATACCTGTGAACTCTATATATTGCCCATTGGTGAAGGTATGGCCTCCCTAATAATAGAGTTTCATATTCCCTTAAGTGAACGAAATAAGCTTGTATATTCTTCCCAACCTCCACCCTCTGCTGGGCTGGACACTTGAATTACTAAAGACCTAATGCCAGTAATTACTGACTTTCCTCAAATCTGGTTGGACTCTATCATGCTTGGGCAGGATTACCAGCAACTTTACATCTGTTAGGGAACTAAGGCCAGGAGAAGTCCCATCAATCCTATCCTGTTTCTCTAACTCTTCTTCAATGTTTCTGAACCCTTAATTATGGAAAGTAAAGAGTTGGCATGTGGTCATCTCACATTAACCCCAACTGTTACCAGGCGAAAGAATACAGTCCATGTGGCATATTTGAGACACAGTGCTATAGACAGTGTGTGAACAAAAAGGCAGTTTCTGAGCCTGGTCTTTCACTTGAATAATCCTCACATTTTTTCCCAAGGTTAGTTATGATGATTCCCCCAAATAATTTATTTCCTGTTAGCTTTCTTTCTCCATGTGGCTCAATTAGAGATTGAGATAGAATTTTGGTTCGTAACTATCCTTATTTACTTTTAAGTGGACACAAAATGCTTATGCCTTTTGAGTTTTTGTTTCACTTTGTTTTTTTGCGGTACGCGGGCCTCTCACTGTTGTGGCCTCTCCCGTTGCGGAGCACAGGCTCCAGACGCAGGCTCAGCGGTCATGGCTCACGGTCCTCGCCGCTCCGCGGCATGTGGGATCTTCCCGGACTGGGGCACGAACCTGTGTCCCCTGCATCGGCAGGCGGACTCTCAACCACTGCGCCACCAGGGGAACCCTTTCACTTTGTTTTTAAATAACATTTATAATCAAGATATGTCAGAATGCAGAGAGAGTAAATCCCAAGATATAAAATTTCTCTTCAGGTGTTAAAAGAAAATAAGTTTCAAACATCAAATATAATTTTTTCCTAAGCGTATGGTCTATTCCTTTCTGCATCATACCTTATGCACCAAGAATCTTTAGTCTCTCAAATTACTCTTAGGGATTTTAGTTTTAATTTCTAATTTCTAGCTAAGAACACAGACTGTAAATGAATACATAATATATAATGATGACAAATGTTAAATACTAGCCTCCCCAAAATACCACTGAAATAATTTGTTAATAAGACAAAGGTGAGTCCATTACTTTCTGTGATAAGAGTGAGCACTACCTAGATAGAGTCTTAGCATATCCAAGGGGAGACACAGAGTTGTGAAATTTATGAACTTTTTGATAGTATAGTCTGATTAGGATTGGGTAAAGATTATGGTATGATAGTTTAGGCCTCATGGATACAACAAAGTGAGGGTTTTGAGGAAAGGGATTGAAAGAGTTTAGAAGATCATATGGTAGTTCTAATTATTCCACTTCTGGGTATTTATCCAAAGAAAACAAACAAACTAATTTGAAAAGACATATGCACCCCTATTTCATTGCACTATTATTTATAATAGCCAAGATGTGGAGGCAACCTAAGTGTCCATTGATAGGTGAATGGATAAAGAAAATGTGGTATTATGCTAAGTGAAATAAGTCAGATAGAGAAAGACAAATACCATTTCACTCATATGTGGAATCTAAAAATCAAAACAACTGAACAACAACAAAAAAAACGAAAATCAGACTCATAGATACAGAAAACAAATTGGTGGTTGCCAGAGAAGAGGTCAGTTGGGTGGTGGGCAAAATGGGTGAAGGGAATCAAGAGGTACAAAGTTCCAGTTATAAAATAAATAAGTCATGGGGAAGTAATGTACAACATATGAGATACAGTCAGTAATACTCTATTACTTTTGTATGGTGACAGATGGTAACTAGACTTATTGTGGTGATTAATTTGTAATATATATAAATGTCAAATCACTATGTTGTACACCTGAAACTAATATAATATTGTATGTCAATTATACTTCAATAAAAAAAATAAGAGTCTGGGAAAGAAAACAGTCATTTGAGATTATTGATTAAAATGCTCAGTAACCTGATGTTCAATGAAATAGGTCTCTCAGGAACTGTTCCTGAAATGAATAATAAAATTATTTGTAACTTTTTTCTTCCTGGGCAAGCGTTTCCTGGAAAACACAACCAAAAAAAGCTCAAAAGCCGTAACTGCTTTATGACCACTTGGTTGTGCTGATGAAGACGGTGAAAAACTAGAAATAATTTTAGTATAGATGGTAAGCTCTGTGCATGTACTGGTAAATGGTTTCAATTCTCATACATCTTAAAAGTGAAAGAGGGAAATGAAAATAAATTATAGAGAAGTATTTTCTTGAAGTTAATGTGACTGTTCCGTGTGTGTGTGTGTGTGTGTGTGTGTGTGTGTGTGTGTGTGTGTATTGATATGCTGGATGCCTATTGATGTTTATAGCAGAGGAAAGTATTTGTGAGATCATCTGATATCTATTTGGGGTTGATAAGCACTTGAAAGCAGGAACAGTATTTTATTCATATTCCGTATTTTGTCTCTGCACTGTAGGGACCAATTATTTTTTTCTGCAAAACATATACATGTGAATTATAGTAAAATAAACCAATAAATATCAAAACATAAAATAACACTATAAGAAAATATACAACACTACACAAGGAAGTACGCTTTGTCAGTATTTCCGACTGTACAGAATATGGGTTCTTGGCTCAAGTAGAGATGACTGAGTTTAAGCAATTAGGACAGGTATTATGGTACAGATGGTGTCTGTTCTGGGACATGAAAGACCCATAGACTTTTAATAATTAAAATCACCAAACGATGTCATATTTTACAAGAGATGAACAAGGGTGCTAAGGTGGTACCTGGCACATAGTAGGTACTCAATGATTTGAGTTAAATTACAAGTGAGTTATGTGATGGTAAGTAGACTCTTGGTCTTTAAATGCAAATTTCCTGTACGATAGTATTGGGAAATTCGATTGAAAAACTATTTGGGCAAGGTTATAAAAGACATTAAGTAAGATAATGAGTGTAGACATTTTTCTATAGGCAGTGGAGAACTGATGACTCTTGAACAGAGAAATCATTTGAGGGTGCTTTTGAAAGAATAAGCAAGCAGCGCTATGCTGGGACAATTCAAAGGAGAGAAGCTGGTGGTGGAGAGTATAGTTAGAAAGAATATCAATCTGAAATGGAACCAGAGAGTATAAAATGGAAAATGTCATGCATGTGCCCTAAGAAAACAAAACTTAAGGACTGAGAGACTGATTTCCTATAAATGCCTGATTTACAGATGACTGATAATATTGGAATTTTCTTAAATGATAGGGAGTTGGTTAGGGGTTGCCTCATATCAACCTTGGGAAAGTTTGCTTATGATTTCCAGAGGCATGAACAAGAAATGAGCCAGGTCTCGTTGGTCTTGAAAAATAAGCTGAATTGAGCTTTGTTTATATGTCTGGACTGGTTTTGTCTGCTCAGGGAATTTTCACATCTGGTCTCCATTTGTTTTTGATTTTAACAGATTCCAACTGCACTCTCCCTTCGTTATGTTCCCTAACCATATATAGAGCCTACCCTAAACCCTCAGCAGATACACCTGTTTGTGTGTCTGGAATTGTAATTCCTCTGCTATTCCCAAATAAACTCATCTTTTTTGATAATTTTGAGCTTGCTTCATTTTACCTTAAAAATAACAGAAGGTTATTACAATATTCCACAAATGAGTACATGTTATCTTTGTCTTAAGAGAAATGACAATAAATGGGTATTTAATGAACATTTAAAATATGTGATTCATTATGTTGTATATTTTCGGAAAATTGTGGTCATTTGACACACAGCACCCACCAGCTTATACTTGAATATGACAGAAGGGATATTACCTGGTAAGATTTTGACATCACTTTTAGGTTATTTACAGATAAGCTGAAATGCATATTAAAAACATGTAATTTTTCTGGAAATAAAATTATAAACCTAATTCTAATTTATTAGTTATTTACCATTCTATTCTTATAACTGGACTTGGGAAAAGGGTGAACATCTCTGCCAGGTTAAAAGAGATTATAAAATGTTTAATTAAATCTAAGCATTGCATTTGATAATTTTGTGGCTAACTTAAGAGGCAGTGGTTGTTGTTGGCATTAAAGTCCTAATTAAAGAGAGGAGTACAGCCTTTTATAACATATTAAATTTTCTCTAGTGTGGTCCATATGGTATATGACTTAGGTAGATATTTTCATAATAAAATCATGAGGGAGAAAAGCCTTTACACTTTTAACAACAGTAATTAAAACACACAGATTTGTTAGCCAAAAAGCTATTGTAACCTAACCTATTTAGGTTAGGTTAAAGTTAAGTGGAAATAGATTCTTTGAAGCAGTTTTACAAACATATTAGTAAGTTTGACTGGTACTATCATAAATGAAAACGTAAAAATTATTGAATGTATCATTTATAATGAATTCTCTGAAATAGGGAGAAGATAACACATACAAATTATGCTTTAAAACATACAAGGTGGGAAAAATGATCAGTAATTTGAGTTATCTTAAAAAAAATCTATCAGATTCTACTTGGAATTTTAGTTATTATCCATGCACATGTCAACTACTTGAAAATAGAGATTTTCGTCTTATTTACTTTTTATATTCCCAATAGTATTTTCTATATTTTAACTTATTAATTACTTAATTATTATTGATAAATTTATATGGGGTATGGAGATTGTTTTGATCAAAGCTATAGTAACTAAATAAAATGTATTTATATTTTGTAGTAAAATTCATTAAAAATTATCTTAGATCTTGCGTTTTAGGCCCTGTATAAGAAATCCTTCCCACTCCATAAATCATCTTAGCTTTATCTTCCAGGCTTTATAATTTTGCTTGTCATATCTGGCATTTAATCTACCTGGGGCTTATTTTCATTTATGATGTGAGTTAATGATAATAGCATCATATTTTTTTTCTTAAAGTGAGTTAAATTTCCCCAAATAATTTATTGAACATTCTATTATTTTCACATTTATTTGTGATGATACCTCTACATAAATCATACTTATTTCTGGATTCTATTTGGTCTGTTTGTCTATATCAGTTCCTTATTGTCTTAATTGCAATGGCTTCAGCTAGCTTAATAGCTGTTAGGGTGCATTTTCCTTGACTTCTCTTATGTGTGTTCTTTTCAATTGCTTTTGCTCACTGTGGGCATTTATTTTCTCATGTAAATTTTAGGACCCCTTTATGAAATTGCATATTTTGTTCATATTTCTTTACATTTATAAATTAAATTTACTTATTTAAATATATACTTAAATTATTTTGGAGAGAATGGCATCTTTACAGTATTGATATTTTTCATCACTATGAAAATGGTATATGTCTGCATTTATATAAGTATTTTTTTCTGTTCTTTAATTGAATTTTAAAAATATGTATAAAGGTGTTATGTATTTTTTGTTAGATGAATTGATTAATTAATTTATTTATGCCACTGTGTTATAATTGATTTTTATATTGAAAAATTTATAAACTCTTCTTGGATCCAACAACCTTTCCTCTTTCTATTAATAGTTATAGCAGTTTGTTTCCATTTGTATCATAGAATTTAAACATTTTGAGACCTTATCCATGTATAGCTTTAAGCCATATAATATGTTCATAAATAGCACAGTAGTCCCCAACTTCTCATTGGTATGGGTCACCCATAAAGTTTCTTAAGAGCAAAACTTCAGTACTTAGCCTGTTGCTATTTTTTTCTATAAAAATATTGCACTTTTCTTCTGTTTTGTTATATTCATTAGTTTATTTTCAACATTTCACATATAAGTGATAACATACAGTTTTTGTTTCTGTCTGCCTTATTTCACTAAGCATAAGATTCTCTAGGTCCATCCTCATTGCTGCAAAGGGCAATATTTCATTCATTTTTATGGCAGAGTAATATTCCATTGCATATATATACCACACCTTCTTTATCCATTCTTCTGTTGATGGATTCTTTATGCTTCCCATACCTGGATATCTGTTTCCTTCTTCAGGTTTGGGATGGAAGACATTGCATTTTTGTTCAGAGTAGAAATTCTTATCATAGTGAAAGATGCAGAATTTGGCAAATGCTACTAGCTTCCATATCTTATCATCGAAAGTGCAAATATATGATATCATAGCAAGATATCACAGAATTTTCCTCTTCCCATTGTGTAGCATCCTTCCCTTTGGGGAATTACTATCTTACCTGTGTATGTCATCCTGGTAAGGCACTTCCAGGTTTTACGGGAACAGTGATCAAGATCAGGCCAATTATGATTTTCTTAACAGTGTTTGTCAAAGAATTATGCAGGTAATCTAAACAGTGCCAGTGAGATATACTCTCAAATATTAATTTTAAGAAACCAGGAAAGAGGGAAGAAAACCCCCTCTAAACCTGCTAAACTATGAGATGTGATGTTGAGGACTCTGATGGTCATCTCACCTATTTGAATGATGGAAG
Source organism: Phocoena sinus (assembly GCF_008692025.1). NCBI lineage: Eukaryota > Metazoa > Chordata > Mammalia > Artiodactyla > Phocoenidae > Phocoena > Phocoena sinus. The sequence goes on from NC_045769.1 coordinate 48,372,027, forward strand.
CCCATCTGTAGAGCTCACAAAAGGAGCCCTGCACAGTAGGAAGCAAAGCCAAGTCAATAGGAGAAGAGAGACCTGAATTCATTTTCCCCTTTCAAAGTCTCAATTTAGGCACTATATTTTCTTTTCTTAGAGCTAGTCTGAGATGTACTGGCATCATTTGCAGTTAAAAGTTTCCTAATAATTAATCTGATACTTGCAAGTAGGCTGTTACCTCTGACAAGCTCTAAAGTATGAAATTTTTGGAGTTGTCAGAAGGATGGGAATATATTGGGTTAGTCAAAAAGTTCGTTCAGGTTTTTCCATAAGATGTTACGTTTACATAACATAATGAACAAACTTTTTGACCAACCCAATACATTCACTAACAAGTGGGCATTTGGCAATCCTTATTTGGTAATTAAGCACCTGGTTAAATTATCTCTTTGTGTGTGTGTGTGTGTGTGTGTGTGTGTGTGTGTGTGTGTGTGTGTTGTGGAAAGACGTATATCATATGCCTACAGAGTTTGGATGTTTAGAGAGCTAAGTAGAAAAATGTCAGACTGTAGAATTATGTTGACTCATTCTTGTGGCCTTTAATACTGTCTTGAGAGAAGCAGGGACAAAACTTTACTGAGAAGCACAGACCTTGGAGGGTCATTCAGACCATGTGAGAACTTTGGCTTTTGCTTTGAGTGAGATGGAGAGGCACTGAATGGTTTTGAAAAATAGAATGAGATGATCTGGATAATGATTCTAAGCCTCACTCTGGCTTCTGAGTAGAGAATAGATATAGAAATGTGAGGAAAGACCAGTTAAGAATCTATAATAATGACCCAGCTGAGAAATGGTGGTGGTTACTCACAGTGGATGTAGTAAGAAATGGTCAGAGTTTCAGATAATATGTGTCAGTCTAGATATGATAACTATGAAAGATGATTAGCCAGTGGGAAATCTCAAACTGATCATCCAGAGAAACTGCGTGACAGATAACCCAACATACCTATAAACACTGACCCCTTCCAGCTCCCTAAAGACCCTTGCCTGACCTTTTCAGCTCACTCAGTGGGAACAGTGCCAGACTGAGATATTTCAGAGCCTTTGCTCCCTAGACAGCAGAATACTTAAGCATATTTCTCTAGGTTCCACTCAACATGATTTCCTGTTGTCATTCCAGCCAGTAAAGGTACAAGTGTTCAGAGATGCTGTTCTATTAAGTCTATATATTATAATCGTAGACCAAAAGAGCTGACAGATATTTTTTGACTGTTTATAAATGTATCTACTTAAACCTAAAAAATGTTTGAAGTATATTGTCAAATTGTTATTCTACTACTTAAACAGAATTTAAATGTTTATAAGAACTGCATGTACTTTTCAGTCTATGAAAGAGATAATCTATTTAAAGAAAATTTGCTTTTAGCCACAAAGCACTATATATTTCTCTCTCTTGAGAATTGTATCATCAAACTCATTCAGTGGGGCATCTGAGAAGAATAAGAGTGCTATATGTTTATAATGAATATAATAATATATAAATAAAATGTGTTGCTGTCTCATTAATGAACAATAAGAAAATTAAGAAGGGTTTATACCACATCTTTATCCATTCATCTGTCGATGGACACTTAGGTTGCTTCCATGTCCTGGCTATTGTAAATAGAGTTGCAGTGAACATTGTGGTACATGACTCTTTTTGAATTATGGTTTTCTCAGGGTATGTGCCCAGTAGTGGGATTGCTGGGTCATATGGTGGTACATATATACAATGGAATATTACTCAGCCATAAAAAGAAACGAAATTGAGTTATTTGTAGTGAGGTGGATGGACCTAGAGTCTGTCATACAGAGTCAAGTAAGTCAGAAGGAGAAAAACAAATACCATATGCTAACACATATATATGGAATCTAAAAAAAAAAAAAAAGGCTCTGAAGAACCTAGGGGCAGGACAGGAATAAAGATGCAGACGTAGAGAATGGACTTGAGGACACGGGGAGGGGGAACGGCAAGCTGGGATGAAGTGAGAGAGTGGCATGGACATATATACACTACCAAATGTAAAATAGATAGTGGGAAGCAGCTGCATAGCACAGGGAGATCAGCTCAGTGCTTTGTGACCATCTAGAGGGGTGGGATAGGGAGGGTGGGAGGGAGATGCAAGAGGAAGGATATATGTATATGTATAGCTGATTTGCTTTGTGATACAGCAGAAGCCAACACACCATTGTAAAGCAATTATACTCCAATAAAGATGTTAAAAAAATAAAAGAATTGTTTACACTATGCTTATTATAGCAAGCATTGTTAATTTGCACTACCATTTTGATTTTCACCTGTAATCTAGTGAGAAAGACATCTTAATGATGTAAAGCTAGATACAAAAAGGGAGTTAGACAATATTGTATTTCTTTTATTTAAGAGTTATTGCTGGATTTATGTATTTTACTGAAGAAAATTATTAATTGATAAAAAACCTGTTGGCCAAATGTTTTCCATATTACTCTCTAACTAATCATTTGCATTTTCCTTGAGTAAGCACTTTTGAAAGCTAAGCTATTTTCTTCTGTATACTACTAATTTTTAACAAGCAACCATATGTAAAACATGGCAAACATTAATTCCATCAAAACCTCACTGGGAGTTCTCAGAAATTGACAGGCTGATTCTCAAATTCATAAGAAAATATGAAGGACCTAGAAAATCCAAAACATTTTAGAAAAAGGAGAGCAAAGTTAAAGGATTTAAGCTGCCTGATTTCAAGATTTACCATAAAGCTACAGTAATTAAGATAGTGTACTATTACTTAAGTATTAGACGTATATATTGGTGGCATAAAATAGAGAGTTCAGAAATACACCTGCACAGATATGGTCAATTCAGTTTTTATAAAAGATATACAGTGGGAGAAATACTCAAAAATAGTGATGATGGGAAAGTTAAATATCCACATGGGAAAAAAATTTAACCTAAAAACTTAATTTATACATTTACAATACCTAATTCAGAGCTGATCATTGACCTAAATGTAAAAAGTAAAACTGTAAAGCTTCTAGTAGAGTACAAAGAAAAAAATTTTGTGACCATAGGTTAGGCAAATACTTCTTAGACTGGACAAAAAAATCATGTATTATAAAATCCAAAAAAATGATAAATGGGACTTCATCAAAGTTAAAATTATGATGCTCTTCAATAGTCATTGTAAGAAAATAAAAAGGCAAGCCATAGAATGGAAGGAAATATTTTCAAAACACATATCTGATAAAGGACTTGTACACACACACACACATATAAAATGAACTCTTAGAACTCAATAATAACATAATCTAATAAAAATGAGGAAAAGATTATGTTCTTGATTATTTTTTCCTTCTTATGCTTTTAAGAAATTAGTAAAGTTTGGATAGTTTTTGAAAACTCTTTTCCATTTCAAAAGTTTTATTTTCTGACATATATCCTGTATTTCTCCTTAGAGAGCTCTTTATACCATTACTTAATCAGCTCAAAGTCCAGAATCTCATCATCTAATTCAGGTCCATACATGGATAAAGCCCTTTAAGTTTGTTTTCTAAGTACAGCTCCTCAATTATAGTTCTGAATCTGTAGACCCTGGAAACCAAAAAGACATGTTGTCCGCCCTCAAAATACCTAACATTAATGGTGAGACAGGTATAGGATAACTGCTATAGACATTCAGTTTAGAAAGGGGGGAAGTGAGACAAGTAGTCACTTGTTTATAAGAATTCTAAAATATATGGAAATGTTAGGAGCTCCTCGATTATGCCTTAAGGCCTGGAAATAATTTTCCTTGGCACTCACGTCTGATCTCTGGGCTCATGTTTTCACCCTCTGAGTCATTTTACCTATTGCATGAAAGGTAGCACTTTTTTTTGTAGCTAAACAGATGTAGTAGCCTGCTTCCTGCAAGTAGAATCTGGAGGTCCAAAGGCCCCTTCTCTTTTGGTACATTCTTAATTTTAGCATCATGTGCTGTCTGGAGAGGCTGAAGATTTTTTAAACCGTCAAGTTTTGGCTCTTTTTTAAGTCTGTCTTTCAATTTATCTCTTTTTTCTTTCAGTTCACTATTAGCAACATGAAGAAGCTAGGCTGCACCTTCAAAACTTTTCTTATACATATTTTTTCTTATGTATCTCTTTTCTTATACATCTCTTTAGGGAGATCACCCAGCTCATTAGGCATATGTTCTACTTTCTACACAATCCAGTTTGGTGTTGTTAATCTTTCTGCCACTAAGTAACAAGGATTCTCCTTATTCCATTTTTCAGAAAGATTTCCCTCTCTTTCTTGTAAGCCCTCACCCACAGCATAAAGTCCTAAATTCCACAGACAGAATGTTGAAGGCATTTTAAGTTTTCACTAACACTCTCCTTAAAGTCCACTGCTCGGTTTCAAAGTTGTTCCCACGTTTTAGGTTTTTGTAATGGCAGTCCTCACATTCAGGCACCAAAATCTGTGTTAGTAATCTATTTCTGCCTAATAAATTACTCCAAAACTTAGTGGTTGAAAACAGCAAACTTTTATTATTTCACGGTTTCTGTCAGTCAGGAAGTCAGGCACAGATTTGCTGCGTATTTCTGCTCAATGGCCTCTCAAGAGACTGCAATCAAAGTGTCAGCTAGGACTGCAGTTGTCTCATATTTCAACTAGGGTAGGATTCACTTCCAAGCTTACTTTCACGATTATTGACAGGCCTCAGAGGTCTGTTTGTAGGCATAGTGATGTGGCCTCTCCACAGGGCTGCCAGCTGGGTGGGCAGTCTAAGACAGAGCAAGAAAGACTGCAGCTCTTCATGTCCGCTATATCATATTCACTAGAAATGAGCCAGTAAGTCCAGGCCATATTCAAGGGTAGGGTATTACACAAGTGCTTGAATACCCGTAGGCAGGGGAAATGGAGGGATGAGGTAGGGAACATCTTCAAGGCTGCATACTGCAATAGTTTTGTCGGTAATATTGAGTTAAATATTACCCCCAATTGCAAGGTTTTTACCAAAGATGTTATATACTTTACGTCTTAAAGAAGAAATTACAAATCTTGAATGAATGGACGATTTTCTCAATGTATCTTGTAAGTTATAATTTAGCAGACTCTAATTAGATGTTGGTGAAGTTATCTTTTCTAGGTAACTTCATTTTAGGTCTTGTTTTGTATATGTATGCACTGTGAAAAAAGATCACTACTTAAAACATTATGATTTTATTAAACATGTATTTTGTATTGATTTTCCAACGTAAGAATTTCAATAATACTTGGCTCGTGCTCTCATGCTGTCACATCTTTTCATGTTGTGTTCATGTTTATAAACTAAATTTTCTTGATATATAAGAATTTATATTCCACTCCACCCCAGTTCTGAGAAAACATCCTGTATCAGTCAGGGTCCAGTAAAAAAAACAGAACCCAGAGATTTAATACAGGCATCTGTTTTCATAGGTGGAGCCCAACAGAGGATAAAAGGATCCTAAGGGAACCCAGAGAATCAAAATTGCATAAAGGCCCCACCGTTATTTGAGCAGGGAAACCAAAGGGAAGAAGTTATATCACCTGAGTCTAGGAATCCTGACTCTGATGCTCACACCTGTGATGAAGGGCTGTGATTGATGGAGTATAGAGAGCAGAGGAGGGGTGGGTACAAATTGGTGCTTCTGAAGCTCTAACGCCTCAGTTCATGTTTCTGGGCTGTTATGCATACTCCAGAGGGAGTGACACATGACTGCTGGGTGTGTCAAAAGATGCTGGAATCTGAACTTAACTTTCCTAACCAGAGAGAGGTCAACCAGACCAATGAGCTAGAAGCTCTTCTCCTCATTCCAGCTTTCTAATCTTCCACCAGTGATTACTACTAGGAGAGAGTAACTCTCAGCTGGTAGAGGAATTGGCTAAATATAGTTTGCAGATTTCCTACCCCAGCATCACTGAGCAGAGAATAGAAGGGTGGTCTTGACACCAAGAAACTAAAGGACAGTAAGTGCTCCCTAACAGAAAGCGTAGTGCTTTGAGGTTAATAATGACCTGACCACAGATAAAGTTCTGTGAGCTCTTAAAATGTCATAATGTTTATTTTCAGGTTGATATTAAGAGCCGTGGTTCATTTAAGTAGTGGTATAACAAAATTGTCTGCAATTGATCCAAAATCTCAGAAACAGAATGGAGAAAATACAAGAAATATTTAACGAGGATCTAGAAGAACTAAAGAGCAAACAGCAGTGATGAACAACACAATTACTGAAATTAAAATACTCTAGAAGGAATCAATAGCAGAATAACTGAGGCAGAAGAACAGATAAGTGAGCTGGGAGATAAAATGGTTACTACAAGCAACTATATGTCAATAAAATGGACAACCTGGAAGAAATGGACAAATTCTTAGAAAAGCACAACCTTCTGAGACTGAACCAGGAAGAAATAAAAAATATACACAGACCAATCACAAGCACTGAAATTGAAACTGTGACTAAAAATCTTACAACAAACAAAAGCCCAGGAACAGATGGCTTCACAGATGGCAAATTCCATCAAACATTTAGAGAAGAGCTAACACCTATCCTTCTCAAACTCTTCCCAAAAATTGCAGAGGGAGGAACACTCCCAAACTCATTCTACACGGCCACCATCACCCTGATACCAAAACCAGACAAAGATGTCACAAAGAAAGTAAACTACAGGCCAATATCACTGATGAACATAGATGCAAAAATCCTCAACAAAATACTAGCAAACAGAATCCAACAGCACATTAAAAGGATCATACACGATGATCAAGTGGGGTTTATCCCAGGAAAGCAAGGAATCTTCAATAAATGCAAATCAATCAATGTGATACACAGTATCAAAAAAATGAAGGATAAAAACCATATGATAATCTCAGTAGATGCAGAAAAAGCTTTTTATAAAATTCAACACCCATTTATGATAAAAACTCTCCAGAAAACAGGCATAGAGGGAACCTACCTCAACATAATAAAAACCATATATGACAAACCCACAGCCAAGATTGTTCTCAATGGTGAAAAACTGAAACCATTCCCTCTCAGATCACGACCAAGACAAGGTTGCCCACGCTCACCAGTATTATTCACATAGTTTTGGAAGTTTTAGCCACAGCAATCAGAGAAGAAAAAGAAATAAAAGGAATCCAAATTGGAAAAGAAGAAGTAAAACTGTCAATGTAGAGAATCCTAAAGATGCTATTAGAAAATTACTAGAGCTAATCAATGAATTTGGTAAAGTAGCAGGATACAAAGTTAATGCACAAAAGTCTCTTGCATTACTATACACTAATGATGAAAAATCTGAAAGAGAAATTAAGGAAACACTCCCATTTACCACTGCAACAAAAGAATAAAATATCTAGGAATAACCCTACCTAAGGAGACAAAAGACCTGTATGCAGAAAACTATAAGACACTGATGAAAGAAATTAAAGGTGATATAAACGGATGGATATATCATGTTCTTGGATTGGAAGAATCAACATTGTGAAAATGACTATACTACCCAAAGCAATCTACAGATTCAGTGCAATCCCTATCAAACTACCAATGACATTTTTCACAGAACTAGAACAAAAAATTTCACAATTTGTATGGAAATAAAAAAGACCTCGAATAGCCAAAGTAATCTTGAGAAAGAAAAACGGAGCTGGAGGAATCAGGCTCCTGGACTTCAGACTATACTACAAAGCTATAGTAATCAAGACAGTATGGTACTGGCACAAAAACAGAAATATAGATCAATGGAACAGGATAGAAAGCCCAGAGATAAACCCATACACCTATGGTCACCTTATGTTTGATAAAGGAGGCAAGAGTATACAGCGGAGGAAAAACTCCCTCTTCAATAAGTGGTGCTGGGAAAACTGGACAGCTACATGTAAAAGAATGAAATTAGAACACTTCCGAACACCATACACAAAAATAAACTAAAAATGGATTAAAGACCTAAATGTAAGGCCAGAAACTATCAAACTCTTAGAAGAAAACATAGGCAAACACTCTATAACATAAATCACAGCAAGATCCTTTTTGACCCACCTCCTAGAGAAATGGAAATAAAAACAAAAGTAAACAAATGGGACTGAATGAAACTTAAAAGCTTTTGCACAGCAAAGGAATCCATAAACAAGATGAAAAGACAACCCCCAGAATGGGAGAAAATATTTGCAAAGGCAGCCACTGACAAAGGATTAATCTCCAAAATATACAAGCAGCTCATGCAGCTCAATATCAAAAGAACAAACAACTCAATCCAAAAATCGGCAGAAAACCTAAATAGACATTCTCCAAAGAAGATACACAGATTGCCAACAAACACATGAAAGGATGCTCAACATCACTATTATTAGAGAAATGCAAATCAAAACTACAATTAAGTATCACCTCACACCTGTCAGAATGGCAATCATCAAAAAATCTACAAACTATAAATACTAGAGGGGGTGTGGTGAAAAGGGAAACCTCTTGCACTGTTGGTGGGAATGTAAATTGATACAGCCACTATGGAGAACAGTATGGAGGTTCCTTAAAAAACTGAAAATAGAACTACCATATGACCCAGCAATCCCACTACTGGGCATATACCCTGAGAAAACCATAATTCAAAAAGAGTCATGTACCACAATGTTCATTGCAGCTGTGTTTACAATAGCCAGGACATGGAAGCCACCTAAGTTCAGAGATGAATGGATAAAGAAGATGTGGCACATATATACAATGGAATATTACTCAGCCATAAAAAGAAACAAAATTGAGTTATTTGTAGTGAGTTGGATGGACCTTGAGTCTGTCATACAGAGTGAAGTAAGTCAGAAAGAGAAAGACAAATACCGTATGCTAACACATATGCTAACACATATATATGGAATCTAAAAAGAAAAAGTTCTGAAGAACCTAGGGGCAGGACAGGAATAAAGACACAGACATAGAAAATGGACTTGAGGACACGGGGAGGGAGAAGGGTAAGCTTGGACGAAGTGAGAGAGTAACATTGACATATATACACTACCAAATGTATAACAGATAGCTAGTGGGAAGCAGCTGTATAGCACAGGAAGATCAGCTCGGTGCTTTGTGACCACCCAGAGGGGTGGGATAATGAGGGTGGGAGGGAGATGCAAGAAGGAGGCATTATGTAGATATATGTATACATATAGCTGATTCACTCTGTTATACAGCAGAAACTAACACAACGTTGTAAAGCAATTATACTCCAATAAAGATGTTAAAGGAAAAAAGAAATAAATAATAAAAGAAAAGCCTTGGTCAACCTGGCAAGGGGCTCTCAAGAGTGTTGCCCATCAGATGATACCCAGTTGGGTCAAAAGGGCAAGGCCCTTGTCTCCTTATCTCTTTCAGTCTGGATACAGGTTTCCTGGGAAGGGCATGAAGTTCGGTGAGGTTAGGTGTTTGCAGCTGCGGCAGGCTCTGAATAACTTACAAGCTGGAAGCTGTCTGCCAACTTTCCTCTCCACTGTTATGCAGTCAGCCTTCCTGGTGGGAGATCTGGTGGCACATCTCTATATTTACCAAAAATGTTGAAATAGTATTTCTTCACTGTGGACGATTATTAAGTTTTTAAAAATTTCAATTAAATTAATGTAGTGTCCAATATTCAAACAAAATACAAATTATAGAACCACAGTTCCTCACACAACCATAAAACACAATGGAAAGAAAATAAAATGAATGTGATATCTCTGTGTCCTCATTTTGTTCTGAAATAATTGTGCAATAAATTGTGCAAAGCTATTTTACAAAAATAATACAGGATGCAATTAAGGATGTTAGAGCTCTTTTGAAGTATATAGACATAAAGTCCAGGTATAATGGGTAAAATTTATGATTCAATTACCCCAAATATTCAGTTTCTTCATTGCAAATATATACTGTTCAAACCATGTTTGGTCTAATTATGAATTCATACTGAAACCAAAAATAAACTCATTGATGAATTATAACATATTTCAACATTAATATTGAAGTATATTTAAATATACTGTATCCTCAGATTCACTTTGGAATCTACATATATTTTTAAGCATTAAAACTTTCTGTTTACCTATATCCAAAACCATAAAAATAGTTTTTTATTCAGAAGGTAACTAGCAGGGGGTTATCATTTTGAGAAATGAATTAATTATTTACTATGTAAAATGATCCTTTTTATTTTAAAATCTAAAGAGAATGAATTAGACTTTTTGTTTGCTTCACTTTGCAAATCCTATCACTGCTGGGTATACAGCTCATGTGCTATTTTGCAAGGGCCATTCTCAACTAGTCATCTCCAACTCCATGACTTAGTAATAAGCTTATTCAAAAGTTGCTGCGAAAACTCTGATGGTCAAATTAAAAGATGCAAAGTCTAAAATAATGTTAAACCTGGCTGAAATAGGTAACAAATCTAAGGAAACCTATTATCTAAGAATGTCCCATTCTTCACAATGTTCACTTTGAGGACTAAAAGTGACTCCTTAGAGATCTGGAGCTAATCTTCACCTAAGAAATGATGTGCTTTAAACACAAAGGAACAGATATGCTATATTGTTGCCAATTCTACAAGATTTCTTTATGTGAATATTTTGTATTGCAATACCAAATGAAGCAATTCAATTTTTATAAGAATTTTGGTATTATTTATTATACCACATGTGTATTTAAATCATTAGACTATATTAATATGGCAAGATTATTTTAGGATTGATATTTTTCCAACAATATTTATAAGTCCATTCCAGTTATATTTAAATATGTATATGTAAATATGAGTTTATGTATGCTTTTGGAACAATGGGTCTTATGCTTTTGGATATGGACATGTATGGATGGTTTGAATATGATGTATGTGGGAATGAGAGAAGATGGGAGGTGTCTGTAAGTGGATCAGTGTTTACGTAGTTGATATAGTTATTTTTAAAACTGTCCCCTATGCCTATAATTATCCATATTTATGCATGTCTGCATGGGAGTGTTTGTGTGATTTTTAAATCAAATTCTATAACATTCATAGATTTAAATTAATGTTCGTATTTATAGAATTATAGTAGATTTAAATATAACATTTATTGGTTTAAATTGTATTTAACAGGTATAGTGACAAGTTTTAAAATCATTGTGCTTGTCTGTATGTTTATTTGAAACATTGAAGGAGATTGAAAAAAAGTCTGATTTATTAGATGTAAAAGAGTTTTTCAAACATTTGGAAGTAGGTATTGCAAATGGTTGAGAGAAATAGATTAAATTTTCAGATGTAGTTTGAAATGTCTTACAGAATTGATAAAATTAAGTTTGTAAACATTACTAGATATTTAGGGAAATTTACTCATGGAAATGAAAATGAAAATTAATTGGGCATTAAATTTGATTCCACTTATCTAAGGTTTCTAAAATAGTCAAACTCATAGAAACAGAGAGTAGAATAGTGGTTGCCAGGGGCTGGGGGGTTGAGGGAAATGGAGAGCTGTTGTTCAATGGATGCAAAGTTTCTGTTATGCTAGGTGAGTAAATTCTAGAAATCTGCTGTATAATAGTGCCTATGGCTAACAATAAGGCACGGTGCACTCCAAAATTTGTTAGGAAGGTATACCTCATGTTAAGTGTTCTTACTGAAAAATTAAACAACAATAAAGGGACACAAGAAAACTTTGGGAGGTGTTGGATATGTCTACTACCTTGATTATACTGATGGCATCACAGATGTTTGCTTGTGTCTAAACCCATCAAATGGCATATTTAAATATGTGTAGTTTTTTGTATACCTCAGTAAAGTTGTTAAAAAAAAAAATTTTCCAAACAAAGGTATTTAATGATAACCCACATAACTATATTTATAATTAAATACACCAGATTATAAACCGTGTTTAGGAGTTTAAAAGGAAAATAGATTTTTAAATTTGTAAACTGAATAAATTGAGAACTAAAGAAAATACAAGCAACCATAAAAGTTTTTTACCAAACACAGATACCACACCTCCCCCCCCCGCCCCCCCCCCCCACAATACCATAATCTCAAATAATGAGTAGGTAGAAAGCCTGGGAAAAATCCTCAAACAACCACAGCTGTGATCAGATGAAAGGTGATTTCTTTGTCTATAAATGGTTTCTTTTTCCTCGCAGGCCCTCCCCAACCCCTATCTTGGATAGCAGGCAAAGGAAAATCAACAAAAGAGCTAGACTTAGTATAGATAAGTGATTCAAGAATCTTTTAAGGAAAGTCTCTCTAGGTAAAATGCTTGGTCTCTCAGGCTTCTCAGACTTTGTCTACAAATGACGAGAGGTGTGTGGAAATATGGTTTATGGGATCTCTTATTAAGGTGAGGCACAGAACACTTCTGTCATTCGTATCCTCTGGTCACTGCCCAGATAGCCTTTGCAACAAAAGTCCATGCCAGAGTAACAAAGAACCTGATCTCCGTGTCTTAAAAAGTGCCCACTGACAGCGCTTGTCCCTCTCAGGCTTCCTTTCATCCTGAGTGGAAGAGGAGCCCTCTCTACTTCTCTGTCAGATTTTTCTTTGGGCACCTGCTTTTTGGAACCCTGCTATTTCAGGGTCCCTGACTACAGACTTGACTCTGAACCAGTCATGTCCACATCACATGGGACTCATGGGAGGCTCTGTTATATAAACAAGGCAAAGATGGCCTCTGTCTATTGACCCTATGGTGATTATTTCTTCATAGCAGACTGGGGCCCATTAGCTCCAAAGCCCACAGGCACCAAACTCAGATTTTTTAGATTAGGCCATTTAAAGACTGTTTGCTTTGCATACCCTGCAAAACTGCACTCAACACCTGCTAGCCATCTGCATGATAAACCTCAGTCTATAAAAGACCTCAGATTGCTGCTGTCCTTCGGAGTGTCTGACCCAGAGGCTCACCAAATCACCTACACTGACACAATTCTACTAGTTAAGTTACAATTTAAAATATTCTTTTAGAGCCACATGATGTTTGGTCAATCAAATCATTTTTCTCTTTCTTCAATAATAAGAATAATAAGAACTCATATTTATTAAATGCTTGTTAAATTGCAGGCATTTTCCTAAGTATTTTATATATATTGACTTAATTCTCAACAACAAAAACATCAACTTTGCTGTAGGTCCTAGCATTATTCCAATTTAAAGATGAAGAAACTGAATCACAGGGAGGTTAAGTAATTTGTCCAAGGTCACAGAACCAAGATTCAAACTGAGGCGTACTTATCTTAGATCCTTACAACCTTGCTTTCATTGAATTTCACTTTCCCAGGCCCTCATCTTTTATTAAAATTATAGCAAGACAAACAAAACAAAAAGCAAAGCAAAACAATACCCTCTATTTACTTCTGTTTTAAAAATTCTCTCCAAAAGAGTTCTCGTTATATCACCTTAGATGAACAAGGCAAATATAATAGCTGTTATTCTTTTATACATACAACATATGTGTATTATATAATATACTCTAGATAGATAGATAAATAAATGAATGGATGGATGATATGTATGGGGGAAAGGTGGAGGAGACATTGACAAAGATAATGATCTTTCTTCTGTCTTGCCTCCCTATAGTTCATGCTGCTAAGAGTAGCCAGTATGATACTTTCAAAATAAAATCAAATCATTGCTCTGCTCAAAGCATGTCATGGTTTCCATTTCACCAATATGGCCTTGTTGTTTTTGGAACATGCTAAGAATGCATTGACATGTATGTAACACTTCAGAAAGTTCCTTTTATCAAACACACTCTTCTACTCTTCCCTGTGACTTCTCCCCTATCTATTTTCAGGTCTATGTTCAAAAGTTACTGTGTAGAAGTTCTTCTTGAACTATTCTATATATAGAACACTTCTCTCTGCAGTATCGCTAACTCTTACTTTGCCCTAATCTTCTTTATAGCATTTGTATGGCTCCATAATGCAACTATAAAACCAGGGACCGTGTCTATTGGCTTACTGTTGTATCCCCAGTGTTTAAACTAGTGACTAGACAGTTTTCAGCACTCAATACTTATTTCTTATGTGAATAATATATTTATAGCTAACTTTGAAGAGATATTAAATAAGGTGCTAGGTGTTATGTTTAAGTGGTTTAAATATATGCTACATAACCATGACAAGAATTTCATGTTATAGAGAGAAACAACCAGCTTATAAGTGGCAGAGATAGGACTTGATCTGAGGCAGTCTGGTTTTAGAGACTACACTATTTATCATCATGTCAAACTACCAGACTATGAGAAATTTCTTTTCGTGTTTAAAACATTATTCCCTTCTTTGAGGTTTCGGTATTGTTCATTCTTTCAATTAAAGAGAGCAAATGCAATTAACATTTATTTTTACCCTGGCTGAGAGACAGTTTAAAATTTGGTTTGTTCTCCAGTCATTAATTCCCCCTATCAATGCCTTGGAATATATGCCTGTTCTAAATACTACTCCAAGTTGTTGTTTTTTTTCTGGAAAAAAATGTGGTAAATTAAAAAATTATAATTTGCCTTTAGGATCTCTAATTTGCTGATCTTATGTTATGCCTTATTTGTGACTTGCATTGCATTCACTGTCTTCTGGGAAACTCCAGGCTTTGATTTTTCCTCCTCAGTATCTTATAGCACATTTATGGTTATTTCACTTAATTTTGTGCTTTGTGAACACTTTTCCTACTTTACAATGTAATTTTAATTCTAATTACATATTTAATGTTACTTTCAATTCCACGTATAAACTCCAGAAAAAAATGCAAAAGAATATATGTTACTTGGGCTTTATTCAGGAGTTGACAGTATAAGTTGGTCATAAAATTCTGCACTAATTTTCTACTGCTTTCTCACTGAGAGATTGAATATATAAATGGACAATAGCCGAAGTGTTACCAACCTAGGTCCTTGGACTCCTTAATCAAATAGAAATTGATAGAGGTCAGACGAGAAACTTAAGCAAGGCTTTACTGGGACTCCTGCTTCAGCAAGAGGGAGTGAAAACAAGTAACAGGTGCCCTTGCTTGCTCCCCCAGGGTGGGGCAAGCTGGTTCCTTAAATGTGGTGAGAGTAGGGGCAGATGGGTGGGTGAGCCGGAAGGGTGGCTTAGGTGGTCTGCGTACCCCCTTGGTGGTGCTGTGTGCAGGGATCATGTGCAGCACCCTGCTTTTGCTCCCGGAACCTCAGACGTGTCAGTTGGTTTTTGGCCTTTTTCTGTCTTACTGTTCATAATTTGCCCCAACTGTGCATGCATGCAGTTATTTTTAATCCTTTATACTTTCTTTGTATTCTGTTGCTCAAGAAGGAGACGTCTGTCCAGGTGCAAGCACTCCAGTAAAGGGTCCCAGTCCCAGCCTATCTCAAAACCATATATAAAAGTAGAATTCTGACCCTCAACCTGCAGCAACCAGTCCAGGAAGCTAAACAACAGCCTCAGTAGCCATTGACCCAAAACAGCCAGGACTTGATCAGTAACGCAGGCTTCTCTAATTTTTGCCCCTGCTTCCAACTTAGGATCAACCAGAGAAAGCCAAGTGTGCTCCCCTAACCAATTGTATAGGTTGCTCCACTTCTAGTTAGTCTGCTTACAGCTTCTCCAGGGCAACAGCCTCTAATCAGAGGATACTGAAGCCTTCCTTTTTTTTTCTTTCCATATAAAGCTTTCCCATTCATCTGTCTGCCTTTGAGTCTCTGCCAACAAAAGGGTTGATGGCTGACTCCCTTGCTATAGCAAGCTCTGAATAAATCTCATTTACTCATTCTCATTTGGGTTGTCTTAGTTTATTTCCACAGTTCCTTTATCAGTACCCTGACAAATTTATTTTAATTGCTTCTAGAGTATGTGTTCCTAATCTTATATTTAAAATGTAGACTTTCACGTATTTATACACTGTATTCATGAACAACCATTCTTGAGACTGTAACTATGGAGAGAGTGGCAGTCAAGGACAAAGTCCCCCACTTCTGGGCGAGCCATGTTCACATGCATATCAGCATTCCTAAAGTAGGTGCTGCCATTCAGAGCCCACAGCTGAGGCACATTTTAGGCGCCTCAGCTGAAACCTTCTTGCTAAAATATTTGCTCCACTCTGACTCAGCACTTTTTCACTCCTACCACATCTCCCTCCCCCTGCTCCTGGCCACCTGGGTCTATAAAAGGCAGGAGGGTTTCTTTTTTTTCTTTCTTTCTTTTTCAGGATCCTCAGCCTTGAGATGATTTCCCCCACTGTGCTGCATATCATCTGACTGACCCTCTGCCGGTACCCTTCCACGGGGAAAAATGGAACATTGGCTAGCCTGTACTTTTCTTTTTCTTTGCTTCTTGCCTGCACTATCGCAGTATCATGGGGGAAATTGTGTCCCTGAACAATTCATGTTGAGGTAACCTCCAGTACCTCAGAATGTGACTGTATTTGGAAATATGGACTTAAATAGGTAATAAGTTTAAATGAGGTCATTGGCATGGACTCTAATGCAGTATGATTGGTGTCCTTATAAGAAGAGAATTTTAGGACAAAGACACACAGAGGGAAGATCACGTGAAGACATAGGGAGAAGATGGTTATCTACAAGCCCAGGAGAGAGGCCTCAGAAGAAACAACCCTGCTGACATCTTGATCTGTAAGTTTAAACCACCCAGTCTGTGGTATGGTTTAGGCAGTTATGGCAGTCCTAACAAACACACACAGTAAGTGAACAAAGCCTTGATTGTTACTTTTGGTTTGGCTCATCTTCGGTAATCTACCACCTTGACACCTGGCAGCTCAACAGTTTTTCTCTTCATTGTATAATGGTTTTTGCAGAGTACTTTAAAAAAAAAAAATTTATTTGGCTGCGCCGGGTCTTAGTTGAGGCGTGTGGGATCTTTTAATTGAGGCATGTGGGATCCACTTCCCTGACCAGGGATGAAACTGGGTCCCCTGCATTGGGAGTGTGGAGTCTTAACTACTGGACAACCGGGGAAGTCCTTGAAGAACACCTTTTTTTTTTTTTTTTCGGTACGCGGGCCTCTCACTGTTGTGGCCTCTCCCCTTGTGGAGCACAGGCTCCGGACGCGCAGGCTCAGCAGCCATGGCTCACGGGCATGTGGGATCTTCCCGGACCGGGGCACAAACCCGTGTCCCCTTCATCAGCAGGCGGACTCTCAACCACTGCACCACCGGGGAAGCCCAAGAACGCTTTTTTTAATGAAGTCGCAGTTTACAATTTTTTCTTTTATGTTCCATGTTTTGTTAATTTATCTAAAAAATCTTTGTTAGATTACAAATAAACTGTTTTCTTTAAGAAATTTTATCATTTTTAGTTGAATATTTAGGTAGGCTTTTCATTTTGAGTTCATTTTTTCTTCATGGCGTGAGAAAAGGGAGAATGCTCAGTCTTTATGCATACAGATTAAATTGCTTTGGCATCTTTGCAGAAACAAGTTGACCCTATATATGTGGCCTATTTCTGGATGTTCCATTTTGTTACACTGATGTATATTATCTTTTCACTAATACCAAACAGTTTTGATTTTGTAGCTTTATTCTCAAAATTAGGTGGAATAAGTCTTCCAGATTTTTCTTTTTATTCAAAATCATTTTTGAATCAGCTTGTCGACTTGTATAATTGGAATTGTATTTAATGCATAGTTGAAATGGGAGGCGTTACTATCTTAAAAATACTAAGTGTTTCAGTCCATGAGTATTGAATATTTCTCCACCTAGTAGTCTTTTATTTTCTATCATTAACGATATGTAATTTACATTGTTGAGAAATAGTGCATCTTTTGTTAGACTTTTCATGAATATTTTATTTTGTGTATAGTGAATGGAAATTTAAATATTTTATTTTTTTAATTGTTGCCACTAGTTAACAAAAGTACAACTGATTTTGGTATTTTAATCTTTTATCCTTGAATTTTGCCGTATTCATAAATATTAGTAGTTTTTTTTGTGGATTCCATGGAATTTTCTATTTAAACAATCATACTATCTGCAAAAGGTTTACTTCTTACTTTCCTGGCTTTATCTTTTATTGATTTTTTTTGCCTTATTGCAATGGCTAGGGCCTTCAGAACAATGTTGAACAGGAATGTTGAAAGTGGGAATCATTACCCTTTTCCTGATTACACAGGGTAAATATTCAGGTTTCCTTCATTATTGAAGATCTAGGCTGTAGATTTTTTTTTAGATTCAATGTGTACAGATACCATCACCACAATTAAGGTAATATACATAGCAATACCTTCCAGAGTTTTCTTGTTTATTTATTTATTGTGATGAGATCTCAACATGAGATCTACCCTCTTAAATTTTTAAGAGCACAATACTGTATTGTAAACTATATGTACTATGTTGCACAGCATATATTCTAGAATTTATTCATCCAGTGTAACTGAAATTTTATGCCCATTAAATAACAATTCCCCATTTTCTCCATCCCCCCAGCCCCTGGCAAACACTTGTATTCTTTGCTTTTAAGAATTTGACTCTGTGTGTGTGTGTGTGTGTGTGTGTGTGTGTGTGTGGTATCAATATAAGACAACTCTCTCTCTCTTTTTTTTTTTACCAAGCATGAACAACTGTCTCAATTTTATTTAACATTTTTAAATGACTATACAACTTTCTATAATACACAATATAAAAAAAGTGCAAAATATTTACCATAAGCATGTGGTTATGAAAGTGAATACCCACAGCGGTTGCATCATCAACCGAACTAAGTACTTTTACTCATTTAAAGAAGCCACAGCGTTTTCTGAAAGTTTGTTGGACGTTAACAGCTGTTCTACATCTTCTCCCACTACCGTCTTCAGAACTGGTTCATATTGCTTAGCACATAACCACTGGGGGTTAAGAAGGTGGTAAAAAACACCATGAGGGCAATAGCCACCTCTACGGTCGACGCGGGGCACTGGCGGGGAGGCTCCAAGTGGGCCAGGCGCTGACCAGGCTGCAGGACCAGCAGGGTCACATGGCAGCTGGGAAGTAGGCAGAGAACCGGCAGGCGCGGCATGACTCGTTGGCTGAGGCACAGCAAGGCGAAGACGCGAGGCGAGGTGAGGTGAAGTGAAGTGATGTGAGGCGAGGTTTTTTGACATAAGATCTGAGCTCTGTAGTTAGCAAACTGGAGATGCAGGAGAGCCAGCTAGTGGTGTAAGTTCCAGACTGAGCTTGAATGCAGGAGAATACTGATGTCCCAGCTTGAAGACAGTCAAGCAGTTAGAAATAAGTTTTCTTATTGAGTCTTTTAGTCTATTCATTCCTTCAATGGGTTGGTTGAGGCCCATTCACATTGGGGAGGACAGTCTGCTTTACTTGCTTTTATCAATTCAAATGTTAATCTCATCTAGAAACACCCTCACAGACCCATAAATATGTTTGACCAAATATCTGGCCACCCCGTGGGCACCAGTCAAGTTGACATTAAAACTAACCACATCAGGAGCTCAGATGATTGATTTGAGGCAGTTGCTTCTCCATACCTGCAAGGGAATCACAGTGTTGATATTTTAATAGATTGCTTTACATAGTGAAGAAAATGTTTCAATGCATAATTTTATTTTCTTTGCTATGGAACCCTATCTATCCTTACAGCTAAATGAGTAGAAGAGCACTGGTTATTGTTAGATAAGTATCCTTTATTATTAGCATGGTTTGCTTAAACTCTTTCCCAATGCAAGACAACTGGGATTAGCTAGTTTAACTAGATTGCTAGATTTTCAATGTATGAGCTCTAGTAATTCCTAACTAGTACAATTGCAGTTGTATATACAATTAGTTTCATAAATTAGGATGTTTATTTAACTATTGAAGCATAAGCAGGTGGTTAGGTTAATAAAGTAGTGTAACCAAAAATCTTTAATTTAGGCAGTGGTGATAAATTTAGTTTTACTCTTATGATCCATGATAAAATATTATATAATATATAATTTTCTTCCAATAAGAATAAAACAGTTGAATATGGACCAAAAGTTGGTGCTGAAACAAAGTAAACCAAGATAGAATAAAGGTTAACTTTTTTTTTTTTTAAACATCTTTATTGGGGTATAATTGCTTTACAATGGTGTGTTAGTTTCTGCTTTATAACAAAGTGAATCAGCTATACATATACATATGTTCCCATATGTCTTCCCTCTTGCGTCTCCCTCCCTCCCACTCTCCCCATCCCACCCTTCCAGGCTGTCACAAAGCACCGAGCTAATATCCCTGTGCCTTGCGGCTGCTTCCCCCCAGCTAGCTACCTTACTACGTTTGTTAGTGTGTATATGTCCATGACTCTCTCTCGCCCTATCAAAACTCACCCCTCCCCCTCCCCATACCCTCAAGTCCGTTCTCCAGTAGGTCTGCGTCTTTATTCCTATCTTACCCCTAGGTTCTTCATGACATTTTTTTCCCTTAAATTCCATATATATGTGTTAGCATACGGTATTTGTCTTTTTCTTTCTGACTTACTTCACTCTGTATGACAGACTCTAGGTCTATCCATCTCATTACAAATAGCTCAATTTCATTTCTTTTTAAGGCTGAGTAATATTCCATTGTGTATATGTGCCACATCTTCTTTATCCATTCATCTGATGATGGGCGCTTAGGTTGTTTCCATGTCCTGGCTATTGTAAATAGAGCTGCAATGAACATTTTGGTACATGACTCTTTTTGAATTTTGGTTTTCTCAGGGTATATGCCAAGTAGTGGGATTGCTGGGTCATATGGTAATTCTATCTGTAGTTTTTTAAGGAACCTCCATACTGTTCTCCACAGTGGCTGAACCAATTCACATTCCCACCAGCAGTGCAAGAGTGTCCCCTTTTCTCCACACCCTCTCCAGCATTTATTGTTTCTAGATTTTTTGATGATGGCCATTCTGACTGGTGTGAGATGATATCTCATTGTAGTTTTGATTTGCATTTCTCTAATGATTAATGATGTTGAGCATTCTTTCATGTGTTTGTTGGCATTCTGTATATCTTCTTTGGAGAAATGTCTATTTAGGTCTTCTGCCCATTTTTGGATGGGGTTGTTTGTTTTTTTGTTATTGAGCTGCATGAGCTGCTTGTAAATTTTGGAGATTAATCCTTTGTCAGTTGCTTCATTTGCAAATGTTTTCTCCCATTCTGAGGGTTGTCTTTTGGTCTTGGTTATGGTTTCCTTTGCTGTGCAAAAGCTTTGAAGTTTCATTAGGTCCCATTTGTTTATTTTTGTTTTTATTTCCATTACTCTAGGAGGTGGGTCAGAAAGGATCTTGCTGTGATTTATGTCATAGAGTGTTCTTCCTATGTTTTCTTCTAAGAGTTTGATAGTTTCTGGCCTTACATTTAGGTCTTTAATCCATTTTGAGCTTATTTTTGTGTATGGTGTTAGGGAGTGATCTAATTTCATACTTTTACATGTACCTGTCCAGTTTTCCCAGCACCATTTATTGAAGAGGCTGTCCTTTCTCCACTGTACATTCCTGCCTCCTTTATCAAAGATAAGGTGTCCATATGTGCGTGGGTTTATCTCTGGGCTTTCTATCCTGTTCCACTGATCTATCTTTCTGTTTTTGTGCCAGTACCATACTGTCTTGATTACTGTTGCTTTGTAATATAGTCTAAAGTCAGGGAGCCTTATTCCTCCAGCTCCTTTTTTCGTTCTCAAGATTGCTTTGGCTATTCGGGGTCTTTTGTGTTTCCATACAAATTGCGAAATTTTTTGTTCTAGTTCTGTGAAAAATGCCAGTGGTAGTTTGATAGGGATTGCATTGAATCTGTAGATTGCTTTGGGTAGTAGAGTCATTTTCACAATGTTGATTCTTCCAATCCAAGAACATGGTATATCTCTCCATCTATTTGTATCATCTTTAATTTCTTTCATCAGTGTCTTATAATTTTCTGCATACAGGTCTTTTGTCTCCTTAGGTAGATTTATTCCTAGATATTTTATTCTTTTTGTTGCAATGGTAAATGGGAGTGTTTTCTTGATTTCACTTTCAGATTTTTCATCATTAGTATATAGGAATGCCAGAGATTTCTGTGCATTAATTTTGTATCCTGCTACTTTACCAAATTCATTGATTAGCTCTAGTAGTTTTCTGGTAGCATCTTTAGGATTCTCTATGTATAGTATCATGTCATCTGCAAACAGTGACAGCTTTACTTCTTCTTTTCCGATTTGGATTCCTTTTATTTCCTTTTCTTCTCTGATTGCTGTGGCTAAAACTTCCAAAACTATGTTGAATAAGAGTGGTGAGAGTGGGCAACCTTGTCTTGTTCCTGATCTTAGTGGAAATGCTTTCAGTTTTTCACCATTGAGGATGATGTTTGCTGTGGGCTTGTCATATATGGCTTTTATTATGTTTAGGAAAGTTCCCTCTATGCCTACTTTCTGGAGGGTTTTTATCATAAATGGGTGTTGAATTTTGTCGAAAGCTTTCTCTGCATCCATTGAGATGATCGTATGGTTTTTCTCCTTCAATTTGTTAATATGGTTTATCACATTGATAGATTTGCGTATATTGAAGAATCCTTGCATTCCTGGAATAAACCCCACTTGATCATGGTGTATGATCCTTTTAATGTGCTGTTGGATTCTGTTTGCTAGTATTTTGTTGAGGATTTTTGCATCTATGTTCATCAGTGATATTGGCCTGTAGTTTTCTTTCTTTGTGACATCCTTGTCTGGTTTTGGTATCAAGGTGATGGTGGCTTCGTAGAAGGAATTTGGGAGTGTTCCTCCCTCTACTATATTTTGGAAGAGTTTGAGAAGGATAGGTGTTAGCTCTTCTCTAAACGTTTGATAGAATTCACCTGTGAAGCCATCTGGTCCTGGGCTTTTGTTTGTTGGAAGGTTTTTAATCACAGTTTCAATTTCAGTGCTTGTGATTGGTCTGTTCATATTTTCTATTTCTTCCTGATTCAGTCTTGGCAGGTTGTGCATTTCTAAGAATTTGTCCATTTCTTCCAGATTGTCCATTTTATTGGCATAGAGTTGCTTGTAGTAATCTCTCATGATTTTTTTTATTTCTGCAGTGTCAGTTGTTACTTCTCCTTTTTCATTTCTAATTCTATTGATTTGAGTCTTCTCCCTTTTTTTCTTGATGAGTCTGGCTAGTGGTTTATCTATTTTGTTTATCTTCTCAAAGAACCAGCTTTTAGTTTTATTGATCTTTGCTATTGTTTCCTTCATTTCTTTTTCATTTATTTCTGATCTGATTTTTATGATTTCTTTCCTTCTGCTAGCTTTGGGGTTTTTTTGTTCTTCTTTCTCTAATTGCTTGAGGTGCAAGGTTAGGTTGTTTATTCGAGATGTTTCCTGCTTCTTAAGGTGGGCTTGTATTGCTATAAACTTCCCCCTTAGAACTGCTTTTGCTGCATCCCATAGGTTTTGGGTCGTTGTGTCTCCATTGTCATTTGTTTCTAGGTATTTTTTTATTTCCTCTTTGATTTCTTCAGTGATCACTTCATTATTAAGTAGTGTATTGTTTAGCCTCCATGTGTTTGTATTTTTTACAGATCTTTTCCTGTAATTGATATCTAGTCTCATGGCGTTGTGGTCGGAAAAGATACTTGATACAATGTCAGTTTTCTTAAATTTACCAAGGCTTGATTTGTGACCCAAGATATGATCTATCCTGGAGAATGTTCCATGAGCACTTGAGCACGTATTCTGTTGTTTTTGGATGGAGTGTCCTATAAATATCAATTAAGTCCATCTTGTTTAATGTATCATTTAAAGCTTGTGTTTCCTTATTTATTTTCATTTTGGATGATCTGTCCATGGGTGAAAGTGGGGTGTTAAAGTCCCCTACTATGAATGTGTTACTGTTGATCTCCCCTTTTATGGTTGTTAGTATTTGCCTTATGTATTGAGGTGCTCCTATGTTGGGTGCATAAATATTTACAATTGTTATATCTTCTTCTTGGATCGATCCCTTGATCATTATGTAGTGTCCTTCTTTGTCCCTTTTAATAGTCCTTATTTTAAAGTCTATTTTGTCTGATATGAGAATTGCTACTCCAGCTTTCTTTTGGTTTCCATTTGCATGGAATATCTTTTTCCATCCCCTTACTTTCAGTCTGTATGTGTCTCTAGTTCTGAAGTGGGTCTCTTGTAGACAGCATATATAAGGGTCTTGTTTTTGTATCCATTCAGCCAATCTGTGTCTCTTGGTGGGAGCATTTAGTCCATTTACATTTAAGGTAATTATCGATATGTATGTTCCTATTTCCATTTTATATATTGTTTTGGGTTCGCTACTATAGGTCATTTCCTTCTCTTGTGTTTCGTGTCTAGAGAAGTTCCTTTAGCATTTGTTGTAAAGCTGGTTTGGTGGTGCTGAACTCTCTCAGCTTTTGCTTGTCTGTAAAGGTTTTAATTTCTCCATCAAACGTGAATGAGATCCTTGCTGGGTAGAGTAGTCTTGGTTGCAGGCTATTCTCCTTCATCACTTTCAGTATGTCCTGCCACTCCCTTCTGGCTTGTAGGGTTTCTGCTGAGAGATCAGCTGTTAACCTTATGGGGATTCCCTTGTGTGTTATTTGTTGTTTTTCCCTTGCTGCTTTTAATATGCTTTCTTTGTATTTAATTTTTGACAGTTTGATTAATATGTGTCTTGGCGTGTTTCTCCTTGTATTTATCCTGTATGGGACCCTCTGTGCTTCCTGGACTTGATTAACTATTTCCTTTCCCATATTAGGGAAGTTTTCAACTATAATCTCTTCAAATATTTTCTCAGTCCCTTTCTTAAGGTTAACTTTTATATTAAGACAGGCAGAACTAGCATAACTCAGATCAAGCTAGATTTTTTAGATTCCCGTGGAAGAATAACAAAACAAACTAAATATTCAGTTAAATTTAATAATGAAATGAACCTCCCAAAGTTCATGCAATATGACCAACCATCATAGTATTGTATCAGAACTTCAGGACCCACGGTAGACTGATAGAACCCCTTAGTCTATTTCAGGTCTTCCCAGCTTCTACATAGATTAAGATTTGGTCTTCACACCCTTTTATACCTATATTTATATCTATATTTATGTGTATGTGTGTGTATATTTATATATGTGTGAGTATATATATATATATATATATAAAAACTTAACAAATAATATACATATATACTTTTCATATCAAGAGACTGGAAATTTTGTAATATCTAGGCCTGAGACATCAATCTTAACTTCGTGTTCCAGTTTTACTTACAATTTGTGACACATAATATGTGTTAAATCAGTTTTCTAAGTGAAAATGTAACGTCATATATCCATACTCTAGAAGTTGTAAAAGACAGAATTATGGGATGATTCAGGTAATCTAAAATATGCCAATCTACATCCCATAGTATACTTTCAAATTACTTTAGTTTTAACTTTAGCATTCTTATTTTATAGGTTGTTTCTAACTTCTGATTATTTTAAATATTTTGTGTTATAAGGGAGGACAATTACATTCATTGAAAAAAAATTTTCTAATACGCATGTGATTTTGAGTGATTCTTAAAATTTGCAGTCAGGAACCTTTTAGATCTATTGTTTTGAACACCAAAGAAGAGAGTGCTATTACTGAAGTCATTTAATATAATCCACTTTGACCATTGCCAGAATACTGTTTACATGTTTTCTCTCTACTTCAAAATATACTACTCCTTATACAGATAAGTTTTATAGTCACTCACCAATATAATAATAAATTGTCATGACTATGAAAAGGAAAATTCTTTACCTATAATGATAAACTATCAAATTAAATAACAAATTTTGACCCACATCCTTAATATGAATTTTTATTTCATTTACCTATGCTTAATGATAATTTGAGTATTTTTTAAATATGCCATAGAAAATATTTATTCTAAAATTTTAAATTAGTAGACCAGACAAAAAGAACTCATTATATTATATGTAGCACAAGCAGAACTCTTTGCCCATTTGAAAAGATGAATATATTAGTTATGTACCTGGTGTAACATACTCTAAAACATAATTTAAGGGAGTGGCTCTCAAAATTTTCTCTCAGAAACTTATAAAATTCTTTAAAATTGTGGAGACCCTTAAAGTGGGTAAATTCTATCTATATTTTTCATATTAGAAATTTAAATGGAGAACTTTTAGAATTCATTTAAAATAGGTATTGTATATAATATAAAACAATATAATTAAAACAAATATATTATGAAATATTTATAAAATATTCTATATATTTATATAACTATAAAAATAACTTTAAAACACAAAAATAGCAAGAAGAGTGGCATCTTATCATTTTAGAAATCTCATGTTTGGTTCAATAGAACAGAGCTTATTCATTCAGTTGTAGTATACATCATGTGGTCTGGAATACTTAAGAAAGTAGCATGAAAAAGGCAAACTTGTTCTTCTCCCCCTCCCCCTTCTCTTCTTCCTCTTCTTATTCTTCCTCCTCTTCTTTCTCTTCTGCTGCTTCATATTACTGTTATTATTGAGAAAATAATTTTTACTTCACTGACCATTTTATGAAATATAGAAAACCAAGAAGTGGCCTTTTAAGTTACCTATTAGTTTTCTATAATCATGTACTATTCGACAGCTATGGAAAAATTCTCCGATTTGTCCTCAGTGTCAGACCTTTGGGGTATAAAAATTCTTATCAGTATGTACCTGCTGGGCATTTAGTAGCTCAAGCAAGTTGACAAGATTGTCAGCACTCTCAGAATACAGAATTTCTCCACAAATAATATATAATGTGGTTTTATATGCAGAAACCTATTTCAGTTGATACAGTAAAAAGATATAGGATAAAATACTGATGAAAACATGCAAGTTAACAGAAATTCCTTTGTAATCATCTCCTTTCTCCATTATCTATTATAAGCTTTTTTTCCCTATCATTAACTTATTTCCAAAACTTGGTGTATTAGTGTAATGATAATGACTTTGACAGTTATTCTGTGGAATTTTCCCTTTTCACAGTCTAGCAAACAGATTGCAAATGACTGCTATGTAGCATTAGGCTATTATTTACCCTTATGAAATTCATGGTCTCATATCAAGTGGGGCAATAATTCCTTTTTTACTGAGTCCAAGATCATACTGCTCACCTCATGACAGGCCAATAAATGAGAGACAAGTTGTTGGGGCAAGGACTAGTGTCTTTATTTGGAAATCCAGCAGACTGAACCAAAAAGATGGTGGACTAGTGTCCAAAGAGCCCTTACCCGAGTTAGAATTCAGGCTTCTTTTATACTAAAAGGTTGCAGACTTCTTGGTGAAGAAATCCTTTGTTCTTGCAGCTGCCCTTCACAATGTTCTTGTAAGCCTCCAAGAAGGCAAATGTTATTCTCTGTTCTGCAACTTTTTATCTCTATATAAATGGAAAAGTGTTATACCTTTAAAGGTCAGAGCCTATCATGTATATCTCAGGCTATAGGTAACATTCTTTTACAAAGGCACACAGCCAGCATGACTAAACACAGGCAACAGAGCACAAGGGTTAGAGCTAAAAGAATAGATCCAATATGGAGTCAGGTTTGTTTTTCTCTGTTACACTCTCATATCCATCTTACATAGTTATTAAATATATTAATATACAAAAAATATAATGTAAACTATAAGGTGATATCCAAATATAAGCTATAGTTATTTCAATGAAATATGAACACAGTGCATCTTAGTCATTGACATATGTAAATTCAAGACACATACCTGGATCCATGAATAGATGATGCCTTGATCTCTAATATCCAAATATTAGTGTGAAAATATGATTCCAGGTCGATGGTTGAAAAATAATTGTTGGGTAGTTGCCTGGTTTCTCTAGTGAAAATGACATTAGAAAATTCAGTCTAACCATAGATCCTTATAGATTAGTGGTTGCTCGAAAATGCAACTAGTTCTGAAGCCCCTTTGGGAAGTTTTAATTTTATCATAGTAGTCTAACTTGTGATAGTTGATAACTGGGGAAGTGTGTATGTGTGTGTGTGTGTAAAATGATGAATTACCTGAAAGCTTCATATTGGAACATATTCTATTTCCATAGCCCCTAGCTGTTCTAGAAACATGGCAACCTCTGGAGATTCAATATAATTTTATTTTTTTGCATCAATTTTATGAATTTAGTATATTACTTATTTACATTAAAGGACACTCTGGACTCTTTGCCTACAATGGGAAGTGGAAGTTAACTGCTTTGTGGTACCAGCAATGGACTGCCTTCTGTCACTCAATTGTTATCAGTGACCTAAGTGAAATAAGATAGTTTCTTGGTAGTGAATTCAAAAGGAAAGCACTTAAATGTTTTCCACAGGAATCTTAGTATGCCTTTGTGAGCATAATATAGCTGATATAGTGGCAACCTAATTTCCCTGTGAGTATTCACTTTAGCCATACCAGCTGCTAGTCTCTACCACTAGCAACAGCTTTGATATTAAATAGAGATAGTCATTTTTGTAAAGAAGTAAATTGCTTTATTTATTACTGTTGTTGCTTGCCTCATATATTGAAACACTTTGTCACAGCTGGAGAATGCAGCTGCTTTCTTTTTCCTTATACTGCAATAAAAAATAAATCATAAGTGAAATACATTAGAGAGTAAAATAGTTTATTCAGTGTTTAAAATAGGCTGTCAGCAAGTTAGAAATATATAATTTTCAGAAAATGAGTATATAATTTATAGCAAAACATATTGATAATGATCAATTATCTGATTGTGTTATAGTATTATTTTGAAACTCTTATTTCTTAGTTAAGACAATACCCTATTTCAAACTTTTAAAAAAATTGAAGCTTGTGAATTTTGGAATCTTTTGTGTAATCATTGATAAATGATGATCAGATGTAAAATTTTTATAAATATATAATATCAGAGCCTGGCACATATTAGCAACAGGAGTCTTAAACACAAAATATAATTGTTCTGAATGATGTGATGAAACTGTTTAGAACATCAAAAAGTGATTTATCTAAACCACACTTCTCAAGTCAATAAAAAACTAAACTCATACACTCTAACTAAGAGTTCTCTAAGGTCAGGGATATTTAGACTTGGTGTTCTAAGCTCAGAGGAAATTCATGTGCCCCACAAGGAATGTATATAAAACTGTCTTGATCATGAACTGAACTGATTAAACTCTAGTGTATAAAATCTTTTAGTTGATCTGGTAGGAAGTTTTCAACTAAAACTACCTAATAGTTTTCTAATAAAATTTTAAAATAAGAGTAAAAATAAAATAATAACTTCCCTTTCCATCTATGACAGAGTAATGAATTGGATTTACCCTTTCTCCTTCAGCAAAAACAAAATCTGAAGGCAGACGAAAAATATGAAATAATTGTTTTTGGACATTGGACAAAATGCAGTGTAAGTCTGTGATCCTTTGAGAAGAGAAAAGCGAACAACATGATCCTGTGATTTTTTCCAAATTATTAGCTGGAAATGGTTTTCTCACTGCAAGGCAAAAAGGGCTTCTAGGTGTGGAGTGGGGCTGGGTGAGATTTTTACCTTTTCCTCATGTTTTTATAGAGTATGGAACATCTGCACAAGACTCAATAGTGGAGTGAATATTTCTGGCCTGTGAAGGAATATTAGGGCATTGAGGATATTTGATCTGAATGAAAATTATCTGTGAATTATACAATTCATTAATTTTAGAAAAAATTGAAGTAATGGTAAATTTAACTAAAATTCATCAACATACAGCAAAGTAGCTGTTACTTAGAATAAATACTTGTAAATCTGGCCTTAAATTTTATGATCTATGACCTTGGGTAAGTCTGTTAACTTTTTTCGATCTCACTTTTCTCATCTGTAAAGTGAAATTGCTAAACAAAGTCAGTAGTTGATAATAATTAAGAGTAATAACAGTTATTGAGCATCATCTACATGCCTCAATAATTCTTCACTACATCTCTGTGAAATGGGATTTCTTAGTATCCCATTGTACAGCAAGAATAAGTAACCTGTCCCAGGTAGTGGGTGACAGAGAGAAAATATGCACCCAGGTGTGTTTGTTTCTCAACTCTTTGTCATTATTCACCACATTATAATATTTAAATATGGATTAACCAAAACCCACGTGTTTTGACATGTACTCCATAATAGATAATGTAATAACAGAAGTAGTAGATAATTAACATAATAGCAGAAAGGAAGATCAATATAGCTATTCACTTATTAATTTTAACCCCAAGAATATTTTATAAAAGAAAAAAGTAAATGCTCCTCAGAGCTAAAACAACTGTTTCAATTTCCCATATCACTTTCCAGACTTCTACTTATATACATGCATATTTATAAATGTTTTTATATCTGACTTCCAGATTCTTTTCTATGATGGTGATATAATACAGTTCTTTATATTGCTTATATTTCCATCAGTTGTACAGTTATTTTTTTTGTTACAGAAGACATATTTGTATTTTCATTTTCTACAAATTTATTTATATAATTACTATGGAACTGAAAGTTCAGTGATTTAAAAATTATGCTATTTGGTACATTTAGATATGTTTTTCATTTATCTTTCATGTTTTGTTTATATTAGCCATACTACCTATTTTACATTATTGTGATTATCAGTTAATATATATTCCTTGTATACTATACTGAGCCAGAGGCTGCGAACTGTTTTACTTATTTCTGTATTACCCAATGTGAGCAGTGCCTGAGATGTAGTAGAAGCTCAGTAAATACTTGAAGCCATCCCTTTTTGTGGCATTCAAGAGCATTAGGATATATATCTAAAATCCTGTGTGCAATTTAATTTAGTTTTTGAGATCATCAACATAGCATTTGTAGTTTGCATATATTGAGGTGAAAAGTCATAACTACCTCTTGTCTGTCTTAACTCAGATCTTTCTGGATGCAAGTGGCAGTATTCTCTAAGGAAGCCACTGTGCCCACTGAGAGCAATTTATCTGACCAACATAACATCTTTACATGTTTATTGGGGTAAAAAGAGCTAGTTAACGCTTACAAGAACCAAATTTAACTGATACGAGCACTTCCTAAGTATATTTATTATTCTTTTTTATCCCTAGAACTCTTAGCACATTTCCAAATCTATGATTTTACCTCACGTGAAAATACCACAAGACTTCCTTGCCATAGGTCCCTCGGCCGTCACCAACTGCCTTTGAAAAAATTGTATAACTGTTAACTCTGCTTTTGGTCTAAAGTAAACCAGGTGCCTTTCAATATGATTTCCTGGATTGTTTTAATTCTCCAGGGAAGAAATTAGGAATGAGAGTTTAGTTGGGAATATATGTTAATTATTTCATTTGAGCACTCTTGAATTTACTTGTGTCAGGCTGTTCTAAGTGCTTTACACATTGCAAATCATTTAATTCTCATAACTCTTCAATTTTCATCATATCACCTCTCTAGTACAACTTTCTTGGAATTTCAGTCAGTAAGAATTTTTGAAATAAGATTTTTCTTAGAAATTCCAAAGGTGATTTTATTCCATCAAAATAAAGACTTACGTTATATGTACTATCAAAAATATTCTCCTTCACAAAAGTATATTTCACTATGCTTTTCAACTTTTGAAATGCTTTAAATAGCATTATTAAATTAAACGGCATTCTTATAAGTGCTATAGCATAGAAACGTTTGAGAGCACATTTTTTCTTCATGATACTGGAAATTTTATAATTTAGTGTTACTTTTGAACACATGATCAATTTGTAATAACATATGATTAATTTGTAATATAGCTATATTCCAGTTTTTTTTTTTTGCCAGTAAAAGCACTGACATTAAAGTGATAACAAATGATCTATGAAATTTGGGAAGATTAGTAGTTTTGTTCTCTAATATCCTTTTAAGTTAGTAATTACTTTGAACATCAATTGTCTAAATTTACCAATTAAAAGACAAGTTGTCAGATGGGTAAAAAAATAGACTAAGTGTATGTTGTCTACAAGAAATTACATTAATATGAAGACATATATAGGTTAAAAGTAAGGGGATGGAGAAAAATATAATATGCTAATACTAATCAAAAGAAGACAGGAGTAGTTATATTAATTTTAGACAGCAAGGACTTCAAGGAAAGATATCAGAGATAAATAAGGGCATTACATAATAATAGGATAAATTATCCAAGAAGTATAACAATCCTTAACATGTATACACCTAATAAGAGAATGACAAACTACATGAGGCAAAAACTAATAAAGTTGCAAAGAGAAATAGATAAACCAATTATCATCACTGGAAACTTCAACATCCCCATATTATAAATGGGCAGATTCAGTAGGCAGAAAATCAATAAGGACAATCAACTGGATATAACTGACATCTATAACCACTTTCTCCAACAACAGCAGCATATACATTCTTTTCAAGCACACATAATATATTCATCAAGGCTGACTACATTCTGAGCCATAAAACACACCTTAATGAATTTAAAAGAATGGATATCATATAGTGACTGCTCTTAGAACACAATGGAATTAAACTAGAAATAACAGAAAAATAACTAGAAAATTCCCTCTATTGAGTCGTTTTTATCCTATTTTAATTCTTTAAACATATATATAGTTGAAGCATTTATCTACTAAATCCAACATCTAGGCCCTCTGAAAGTCTATTTATAGTGCCTGCTTTTCTTCCAGAGTATGGATCATGGTTTTCTTATTCTTTCATATTTCCTAATTTTATTGACAAAATTGTGCATTTTAGGTAATATGTTATAGCAAGTCTGAATCCTGCTTTACTTTTTGTGACTTTCCTGCATCTCAAAGAATATATCTGGTTATATCTCTTCTCATATTTTTTATTCTAATTATTTTTTAGCCTGGTGTCTAAGAGGCTAAGACTGCAAAGCTGTCAGCCAGTGATAGGGGAAAAGCATGTGCTCCTATAACTCAAGTCCTTAAGAATTTAAACCTTAGCCTAATTACCTGCATGTACGTTGAAATGCATTCAAAATACAGCCAGTCTTCCAGTCTTTCTAGGCTTCCACTTCTCAGATATCTGAAATATCTCATGGATGAGAGATCTCAGGATCTCTCAAGTATCCCTTATGCATGTACATAGTTTCTTTGTCAGCCAGGAATGTGTCAGCCAGGACAGCTTATCTCACCCTTACATAGTTCTCCAGTATCCAGCCTCTCTGGCTAGGGCACTGTGTACCAACTAGGACTACAAACTATTCCTAGCAGAGTTACAGGTTTTGCCCTTTATTTCCCACTCAGTTCCCTACTATTAATGAAAAAAAAATCACCACAAGTTTTTAGCTTTCACCCCAAATCAAGTGTCCCTTTCTGGTTATGGTGGTCAGCCATGCTCTGTGAAAACTGTCCTAGCTGATCAAGATGGGAAGAGAGAAGGAAGGGAGCAGCCCCACACTGCTCCCTGCACTGCCCATGCAAAAAACAGACTCTGTTCTTACCTGAAATTATGAATAATACCTTCCCAAATTTTTTTGCCATTGGTCTATTTCCAGATTCCTAATATGGTTTGTTTTGATAATTCTATCTAATTTTATACGTATTTTTGAGGAGGAGGATTCATTAAACTCCTCAAAGCCATAGCCAAAAGTCCCAGCCACAAGTTCTACACATTAACCCAGGCAATACTTTGGTATTCAGAGAAAACAGTTTCTTCATCTTTCTGTAAGTGTTCTAATATTCCTTCCCTTCGCCTTCCATGGGATCTCACTCTGCTAATGGAAAAATAAACTTATTTGACAACATCCTGTTATTCTTTTTTAAATCTCTTTTGGTTACATGTTCAGTTAATTTAAGCAGTATCAGAGGACAAATAGTCTTTTGGGGATGACTGCTTCAATTGAGCAAGTATTGACAGTTGGGTTTCCTCTCTGATCATTGCTCTTAGCCTGGTGAGGTGATCCTGCTAATCTTCAGTCGTTTCAGGCCCTCTAATGACACCCACCAATGAAATTCATCACCCCAAACTTTGTTTTTGGTCACAAAGCTTAAAGCTGCCTTGCAATTATAATAATGTTTAAATATTCATATATGTGTGTGGGTGTACTTGAATGGGTGCATGTTTATAAAAAATCCATAGGATTGGTAATTTATTTGATATATTTAAGAATCGTAGTGACAAATTTTATAATCGCTATGCTTTTCTTCATGCTTTGAAATACTTGAGTGTTTGATTTTTTAAATTTAAAAGTCTGACTTATTAAATTTAAAAGAGTTTTATAAGTGGTAGGAAGCCTTTGTTGTCTAGATTGAGATGTAGATATTTTGAATGCTTGAGAAAAATAAACTAATTTTTTCGTATAGCTTGAACCATCTTAAGGAATTTACCTAATGAAATTTGTAAACTGGTAAATATCTAAGGTAATTCTCCACTGTCAAAATGATAAACCAAGTATTATTTGAACAAAGGACACAAGTAAAAGTGAGTGCCTTTAATTTTAACACAAATTTACTATATTTACATGTGACTATTATAATTGACAGGTTGTGTTACAAGTTTAAGGAGACTTAGATTTACAAATTGAATAACTGAATACTAAAAACAAAAATGCAAGCTTTGAATCAGTGAATTTTGGGGCCTATAGTACAGGCACTGTATTATTGTTAACTCAGTGCCTGTGTCCCAATTAAATAATCTAACACATTCCAAAAATTTGATCCCTTGCATCACTCTACAACCAAGATGGTCTCAAGAAAAAGAAATAGAAATCAGGGAAACAGGAGTAGGGAAGCAGATGGAAAAGGGAGGTCTAAGAACTGACCTGATGGAGGAATGGTCAAGAAGTCAACAAAGATTGAGGGCTAATCACTGTTTTCCTCAAAGTTTTATCAAGGGCTCCATCTTGCCATATGCTTAATTTACATCTCAGATTTGTAGTTTTTAATTGCCTTTAATTGAATGTAAGCAGCAAATGAAATTAGATCCTCTTGGATATATGAGGGTGAACTCATAATTCTATGTATGAAGTAATGTGTTAGTTCAGTAATTGGTCTCCTTTCTTCTTTAGGAAAAAATGCAAGTCCGGTATTAGAGTTTGGTATAAATTAAGGAAAAAACCCACAAAATTTCCTTAGAAATGCTATAGGCCAGCATTTCTGACCATGCTGCAGTGGGAAACTGCACATTGCATTTGGTCATGATATCTATGTTTTCCAAAAAAATAGAGTATGAGATAAAACTATTGACCTGATAAGCTCCTTATTGAAACTGATGCCTAAGATTAGCAACATTGGGACAGCTAGCTTTAGGACAAGGTGAAAGAGGGAAGAAGTTAGTTTTATTATGAGGATGTGAAAATATATGAGAAAGGTTTATATAATGCAAATATAATAAGCAAAAGTGAGGGAAACCTAGTATTTAACGTCTAATTAATATTGTTAAAATAAGAACAGTGCTACTGTGGAACACTAGTTTGAGGATTTAAAACTATAGTAGAGGTTAGTTTTCCATTATTCTATTTATTAGCCCTTTTGCATCACTACAATGTATGATAAAGAATATCCATAATAAAGAATTACAGAAACTGTAAAAGATTGCATTTCTTCTGAATGGTCAATGAGGATTACAATTTCAGCCAGTCAGTTTTACTGCATTTCCATTCCCAGAGTCCAGTTTAAGAGGGTAACAGAAGAACTGTGTCTCACTGCCCACTCATTTCTTCTCATCATTGCCTTTTTCACTTACCTTTAAAAATGTTGCATCCAGTTGTCTAGGTTTATCTATTAAAATAGGTCTTCCTGTTTTCTGCATTAGATGTGCCTAGTAAGTAACTCTTTTCATTTATTGATGCCTTTCTCTGTTCAGTTATTCTATGTCCAGTTCTAGTTAGATATAACATCTTCAGTTTCTCTAGAAGGGTGAGAGTTTTAAATTTCTTTTATTGTGATAGAGCATACAATATTTTTCATTTTAAACATTTTTAAGTGTAAAATTCAGTGGCATTACATTCACAGTGTAACCATTGTGAGGATTACATCACCACTATTTGATGTATAGTGGTGAGGAATCATCACCACTATTTCCAAAAATTTCTCAGTACTCCAAGTAGAAACTGCAACAATTAAGTAGTAATTGTAAGCAGTAATCTCCATTCCTACCTTCAACCCCTGTTCCTGGTAACCTTTTATCTACTTTTTAGGTCTATGCATTTGCCTATTGTATACAATATATAATTTAAGTAGAATAAATATTTGTCCTGTGTCTGGATTATTTCACTTATTTAGTATAATGTTTTAGAGGTTCATTTCTGTTATAGCATGTGTAAGAGCTTCATTCTTTGATGGCTGAATAATATTCCACTATATGTGTATATCACATTGTTTTTGTCCATTCATCTGTTGACAATAGTTGCTTCCACCTTTTGACAAATTATACTGCAATGAATGTTACTGTATAAGTATTTGAATTCCTGTTTTCAGAGTGGAATTGCTAAGTCATATGGTAATTCTATGTTTAGCTTTTTGAGGAACCACCAAACTTTTCCACAGCAGCTGCAATTCCCAACAGCAATTTAAGAGAATTCTAATTTCTCTATGTCCTGGCCAACCCTGTCATTTTCCTTAAAAAAAAAAAAAAAAGTCATCCTAGTATGTATGAAACAGTAACTCATTCTGGTTTTGATTTCAATTTCCTAATGGTCAATGATACTGCATGTTTACAAAAGCTTATTGACCATTTTTATATCTTGTTTGGAGAAATGTCTATTCAAGTCTTTGTCCATATTTTAATTGTTTTTTATTTTGAGTTGCATGAGTTCTTTATATATTCTGGATGTTACACCTTT
Organism: Phocoena sinus; assembly: GCF_008692025.1. Lineage (NCBI taxonomy): Eukaryota > Metazoa > Chordata > Mammalia > Artiodactyla > Phocoenidae > Phocoena > Phocoena sinus. The sequence continues at coordinate 48,408,647 of NC_045769.1, forward strand.
ATCAGATATATGATTTGAAAATATTTAAATATTTTCATCCATTCTACAAGTTGTCTCTTCACTTTCATGATAATATACTTTGATGCACAAAAGTTTTTAATTTTGATGGAGTCCAGATATGTTGCTCACACTTTTGGTGTCATATCTAATAATGCATTGCCAAAAATATAAGAAATGAAGGTCTTTTCCATTTATTTAATCCTTTTAAAATTTCTTTCAGAAATGTTATGAACTTTTTACTGTATAAGTCTTTCACCTCCTTGATTGATTGATTATTATTTTATTTAGGTATGCTCTTGTAGTGGGAATTGCTCTTAATTTTGGGGGGGATTATTTATTTTAGGTGTATAGAAATACAATTGACTTTTTGTGTTTATATTCTGTTCTGTAACCTTGCTGAGTTCACTTATTCTAGTAGCCTTCTTGTGGATTTGCATATTTGGGGATGTCTTTTCACATCTGCAAATAGAGATAGTTTTCCTTTTTTCTATCCCACTTGGATGCCTTTTATGTCTTTTTATTGTCTAATTGCTGTGGTAAAAAAAAGTTCTATTATGATGTTGAATAGTAGTGATGAAACAGGGCACTAAAAATCTCCCAACAGAGAAAAATCCAGGACCAGGTGGCTTCAGTAGTGAATTATACTGAACACTTAAATGAGACGTAACACGAGTATTTCTCAAACTTTTCCAAAAATGGAAGAGGAAGGAACATTTCCTAACCTGTACTATGAGGCCAGCATTACCCTGACACCAAAGCCATGTAAGGACATCACAAGAAAAGAAAATTAAATACCAGTATTTTTTATGAATATAAATGCAAAAATTCTCAACAGAAAACTAGCACACTGAATTTAATAGCATATTAAAAGGATTAGACATCATGACTCAATGGGATTTATCCCAGAATGCAAGGAAGGTTCAACATGAGAAAACTAACCAATATGATACACTGTGTTATGGTTTGAATTGTGCCCCCCCCAAATTCATATATTGATTTTCTAACCTCTCTACCAAATAAAGTCACTTTATTTGGAAATAGGGTCTTTGAGGATGTAATTATTTGTTGAGATGAAGTTATAGTGGAGTATGATGGGACCCTAATTCAATATGACTAATGTTATTGTAGAAGGAACATCATGTAACAACCCAGACATACACAGGGAAAATACAATGTGAAGACTGGAGTTATACTGCCCAAAGCCAAGGAACTACCAAATGCTAGAAGACAGGCTTAGAACAGATCCTGTTCTAGTGCTTTCAGAGGAAGGATGGCCCTGCAAACTCTGATCTCAGAATTCTAGCTTCTAGAACTGTGAGACATTTCTGTTGTTTAAGCCATTCAGTTTGTGGTGCTTTGTAACAGTAGCCCTAAGTAACTAATTGGGACTACGTTAATAGATTGAAGAAGAAAAGTGATCATCTCAATGAACAGAGAAAAGGCATTTGACAAGATCCACCATTCCTTCATGATAAAAACATTCAGAAAACTAGGAATGGAAGGGAACTTCCCCAACATGATAAAGGGGATTTATTAAAAATCCACAGCTAATAACATCATACTCAATGGTGAAAAGTGGAAAGTTTCCTATTTTTTGGTCAATCTAGCTAAAAGTTTGTAAATTTTCATTTTTTTCAAAAACACAAACATATGGCTTCATAGATTCTATTGTTTTTCTAGATCATATTTTATTTTTCTTCATTCTAATCTTTATTATTTCATTTTCTCTGCTAGCTTTGGGTTTATTTTGCTCCTCTTTCTAGTTCCTCAAGGTGTGAAGTTAAGGTTATTGACTTGAGATCTTTCTTCTTTTTTTAATGTAGATGTTTACAGCCATAAATTTCCCTATGAGCACTGCCTTTGCTGCATCCCATAAGTTTTGTTATGTTGTATCATTATTTTAATTTATTTAAAAGTATTTTCTAAACTCTTGAGATTTCTTCTTTGACCCATTGGTTAAGAGTATGTTGTTTAATTTCCACATATTTGTGAACTTTCCAATGTTCCTTATTGATATCTAGCATTACTCCATTGTGGTCAGAAAAGATACTTTGTTTGACTCAGTCTTTTAGAATTTATTGTGATTTGTTTTGTCGCCTAACATGGTCTATTCTGAAGAATATTCTGTGTGCCCTTGTGGATTCTCTTCCTGGGTGGAGTGCTCGATATGTCTGTTAGGTCTAATCAATTCATAGTTTTACCTTAGTCTTCTATAATACTTATTGATATTCTATATAGAAGTTCTATTCATTATTGGAAGTGGTATACTGAAAAACTGTTTCTCCTTTGAATTCTGTCATTATTTGCTTTATTTATTTTGGGGGCTCTGTTGTTTGGTGCAGATATGTTTATAATTGTTTTATTAATGAATAAACCCTTTCATCAACATATAATGCCATTTTTTGTCTCATAACATTGACCTAGTCTATTTTGTCTGATATTAATATCGCAACCTAGGCCTCTTTTGGTTACTATTGGCATGGAGTATCTTTTTCCATCCTTTAAATCTATTTGTTTCTTTGGATCTAAAATGCGTCTCCTGTAGGCAGTATATAGTTGTATTATTATTATTTTTCTATATGCCTCTGCCTTTTGATTAGAGAATTTATTCCATTTACATGTAAAATAATTACAGATAGGGAAGGATTTTTCCATTTAACTATTTTCTGTGTGCTTACAGCTATTTTTATCCTTCACTTTCTTCATCACTGCCTTCTTTTGTGTGTTGTTGCTTTTTTTGTGATGAACCATTTGACTATCTTTTTATTTTCTGTATATTTTTAGATGTTTTATTAATATCTAAAATGTTAATAAAATAACATTATTTTATTACCATACCATGGAGAGAATACATTTACAAATTTATAACATAATTTGAATTGATGTCAACATAACTTTAATGGCATGGAAAATCATTTTTCTTATACAGCTTTATCTCCTCTTCTCCCCTGTACTTATTGTATGTAGAATACAATAAGTATTGTAAAAAATATATACATGATATGGCCAATACCACTGAATTATAATTTTAATGTATTTGTCTTCTAAATCCTATAGGAAAATATGGAGTTACAAACCAAAATTTAATAACATTGTCTTTTATATTTGCCTATGTATTTACCTTTACCAGAGAACTTTACTTTTTCACAAAGCTTTGAGTTACTGTCTAGCATCTTTTCATTTCAATCTGAAGAATTCTTTTTATAAATCCTTGTAGGGCACGTCTAGTGATAACACACTCCCTCAGCTTTTACCTGGGAATGTCTTAATTTCTCCCTATTTTAAGGACAGTTTTGTTTGACACAGAATTCTTAGTTGATAGTTTTTTTCTTTCAGCACTTTAAACGGGTCATCCTACTGTCTTCTGCCACACATAGTTTGATGAGAAATTACCTGTTAATCTTATTGAGGTTCCTTGTAAATGAATGTGAGGTGTCACTTCTCTCACTGTTTTCATGATAGCTTGTCTTTTGACAGGTTGATTATAATGTTTCTTGGTGTGAGTCTATCCAATTTTGAAACTAAAGTTTTTAGATTCATGAATTTCGATAAATTTGGGATGTTTTGGTCATTATTTCTTCACATATTCTTTCTGTCCTTTTTCTCTTTTCCTTCTGGGATTCACATAATGCATATTTTGGTCTGCTGGACAGTATCACATAGGTCCTTATCTCTTATCATAGGTCCATATATATTTTTTAGGCTCTGTTTATTTTTCTTCATTTTTTTTTCTGCTTCTCAGACTAAATAATTTCAATTTTTCTATCTTCAAGTCCACTAATTATTTCTTCTGTGTGTTTAAATCTTCTGTTGAACCCCTCTAGTGAATTTTCTATTTCAGTTATTGTACTTTCATCTCCAGAATCTGTATGGTTCCATTTTTTACAAGTTATTATTATGATGATGATAAAAATACATAACAAAATTTACCCTTTTAACCATATTTAAGTGTGTAATTCAGTACCATTAAGTACATTTACAATGATCTACAAACATTACCTCTATCCATTTCCAGAACTTTTTCATCATCCCCCAAAGAAACTCTGTACCCGTTAATCAATAACTTCCCAATCCACACTCTCTCCAGTTCCTGTTAACATCTATTTGACTTTTCTCTGTGAATTTTTTGGTTCTGTGTAGCTCAGATAAGTGAAATCATACATTAACCATTTTTTGTTTCTGGTTTATTTCACTTAGTGTAATGTTTTCAAGGTTCATCCATGTTATAGTGTATATCAGAATTTTATTCCTTTTTAAGGCTGAATAATATTTTGTACATTTATACTGTATCTTGTTTATCCATTCACCTATTGATGAACATTTGGGTTGTTTCCACCTTTGGCTATTGTGAATAGTGCTGCTATGAACATTCGTGTACAAGTATCTGAATCCCTGCTTTCAGTTCTTTTGGGTATATACCTAGAAGTGGAATTAATGAAATACGTAGCAATTCTGTACTTAACTTCTTGAGGGACTGCCAAAATTTTCCATGGTGGCTGTTTGGTTCCCTTTTATAATTTCTACTTCTGTATTGATATTCTCATTTAGTTCACATATTATTTTCCTGATTTCCTTCGGTCTATGTCTATGTTTTCCTTTGGCTTTTTGAGGATATTTAATATAATTGTTTCATGGTCTTTGTATAACTACTCCAAAGTCTGGACTCCCTCAGGGAGGGTTTCTTAATGTTTATTTTGTTCCTCTAAAGGGGCTATATGTTTCCTGTTTCTTTGTATTCCTTGTGGGGTTTTTTGGGTTGTTTTTGTTGTTGAAAACTGGACATTTGCATATTATAATGTGGTAACTTGGAAATCAGATCTGCCTCTTTTCCGTGTTTTTTGGTGTTTTTATGTTTTTGATTTTGAAGGCTATAGTAGCCCATTTGTTTGGTGACTTCCCCAAACTATATTTTCAGAGGATGTGTTCCTTATCTTCTGTGGTTACTGAAGTCTCCGTTCCTTGTGTTAAGCTAGAGTTTTCATAGAGATTCCCTTGAAGACCAGGAGCTAAAAAACATACACACCCTAGTCTGTGCAAATTGGATCTATGAAGGGAACTACGTCAAATACTTAGGTAGGCTTACACTGAGCCGGATTGGTTTGAGGTGAAAATTTAGGGTGTTTCATATCTTTTCTGAGCATGAGTTTTGTTCTGGGCTTGTCCATGGCTTTCTAAATTCCTCTCACGGATGCTTTTGAATGCTTAATTTCTTAATGAAACTCCCTAACTTTTGTTCCAGGGCTTTTGGCATCTGTTTTACGTTTCCATCACATTTTTTTCCCCTAAGCATCTGTGAGTTGTTAATTTGGCTTGCAGCTTTTTTGAGCTATGCCTACTGCTTTTCTGGTCTGAGTTCCCGGTTAAGCTGAACAGGGACAAGTGCTTTTCTACATTTCAGGCAGCTCCCAGTTTGTAACAGACAAACACAACAATTTTCCAATGAAGTCTGTTCTGCTTCCTTCAAAAACAGGGACCAAGGACTTACACAAGGAATGCAAGTTTCTTTCTTTAAGACTGCTACTGTGCTGGGGAGGGGGTGGGGCAAGGACAAGTAAAAACATCATAAATCTTTGCTACCATTTGAAAGTTACCTTTTTCTTGATTCAATGTTTGATTAGTTACTGTAAACTTTTAACTGTTTTCCAGAGTTCTGAAAAGTTGGGTTTGACAGTTTTTGCTTGTCAGTGTTTCTGTGGGGGTATGGGAACTTCAAGGTGTATACTCCATTTTGCTGCAATCTAGACTAATGGTGAGGTTTTCACAATGGTGATTACCACGTGTTCTGAAAATATGTCTGGATCCATTTTGATTGGCTATTTCTAAGGTAATAAACAATTTTTACTGGAAATTCAACCTCACATTAAGTCTTGATCTAACTTTCTTTTTCCAACTTTCTTTTTCTAACTCAAGGTATATTTTAGCAGAATGCTCATGTGCCTTCTCAGCAATGTATTCAATATCCAAATTACTAAAAATAAATATTTAAACCTTATGTATTAATTTTTTGTAATAAAATTTGAAACTTCCCTAGTAAAATTCATTGCTTTTGTTTGTTTGGCCTCACTGCACGGATTGTGGGATTTTAGTTCCATGACCAGGGACTGAACCCAGGCCCTCAGCAATGAAAGCTCCAAGTCCTAACCACTGGACTGCCAGGGAACTCCCAAAGTTCATTGTTTTTAGAAATATATGTGCCTTTAATATCAAACTCAGTTTATGGGTCCCAAATTTTCATAGTACATGAGTCAGGAAACTACCACCCATGGGGTAAACCTGGCCTGCCATCTATTTTTGACAAGCCTGCAAAGTAAGAATGGTTTTATAAGTTTTTAATCACTGGAAAAAAATGATGTTTTGGGGTGTAAAAATGTAAAAAAACCCTCAAATTTTACTTTTCATAAATATTCATTGAATTCCCGCCACATTCACTTGTTCATATATTGTCTATGGTTGCTTTTGTGCTAGCAAGGCATAATGAAATAGTTTTGACAGAGACCATTATGCCCTGCAAAAGTATGATGTTTACTATCTATCCCTTCACATAAAAGGTTTGCCAGCCTCTGTACAACAGAAACAGAGTCAACAACCTGAGAACTCATTCCCATGCCTTATGGATTAAGAGGTATTCTTCAGAATCAAAAGCTGGTTACTTATAGAAATTTAAGCTACTACAGACTTTATCAGGTAATATGCATTTTTTCCCACTAAGTTATCTAAACAGTCACAAAGTTGGTTTTTTTTTTTTTTTTTTTTTGGCGGTATGCGGGCCTCTCACTGTTGTGGTCTCTCCCGTTGCGGAGCACAAGCTCCGGACGCGCAGGCTCAGCGGCCATGGCTCACGGGCCTAGCTGCTTCGCGGCATGTGGGATCTTCCCGGACTGGGGCATGAACCCGTGTCCCCTGCATCAGCAGGCAGACTCTCAACCACTGCGCCACCAGGGAAGCCCCACAAAGTTTCATTTAACACATGACATATAACAGAAGCTCTTTGGGATTAAGGTTTTTCCTAGAACTTAAATTTATCAATAATTTAAACCACTTTTTCCATAATTTTGACAGCTTCAAGAATTCTGAACTTTATGCTTCTTTCTCGAGTTGGAGAAAATTGGAAATCTCCTTTATCATTAAAAACCTTCTATTAGAGAGTACATTACTCTTATATGTTAAATCTTTAATTAGAGACATATGTGAACCAGAATGCCTTAAAATCAGTGCATTTCAGCGCTAAAGATTTGATTATTTCCTTATCAACTTTTGAAAACATGGACGAGAACTTTGATAAAAAAATTTTACACTAAAATCTTCTGTTATGTTAAAAGGCAACCTAAAAGTATGTGATTTCTGAAGCTGGGGAGCATCAGTGGTTTGTTTGGATGACATCTGTAAGGATACTTTCAATACCACTGTCAATTTATGCACACTGGAAGAATTAGTTCTCCTGAAAATTGTTTTGATCTGGACTGCCAGTCATTTCTCATCAACTATCATTTTTGAAAAGGTCTACACCTATAAGGTACATCATTTCGTATGATCTTTGAGATCAAATAATTTATAAGAGATTATTATAAATAAACTACTAATTGAGTAGCTTCATCATCACTGGAATGTAAAAATTCTTTATAATTACATTTTTTCCCTCTGGAACTATCTGTCATAACGTCACTGACTAACTTTATTAAAGGAAATCCAATTTTGTAAAACAATTTTCTCAGATGTTTCTGCTTTAGCGCTGGCTACTGTCAAGAAGATTATAGATAAAAGGTACCACATTCTCTAAAAATGTGTGAGTCAGCATTAGGGTAGATAGTGATGATGACTGAAATTCTTTACTGTTTGGTCCACCTTTTTTATCTTTTAAACAAGACTTTTAGAATCCAGAGGCAAACATGCTGAACGAAGTTGGATCCATGTCACAAAGTAGCAAGTTAACTGATTTTGAAAAAATAGCACTAGCTGTCCATCTTTTTGCTTTCCTCAGTGCTTTTTATGTTCTCACAAATAGAATCTTTATATCTATATTCATATAAGGTATCTATATAAAGGATTTAATAACTTTATTGACCAACAATTTATGTATTGATGGTATTTTAGCCACAAAATGTACCTTGTCAGAAAAGTGTTTTTTAGTCACGGGGTCATTTTATGTATATATAATATTTTATGCACAATAATTCTTTACTTCTTGATGGTGCTTTATACATAGTTGGATCTTTCTGGGAGGTGTTTTATAAACTGATGAAATTTTATCTGCAGGTGGTATAGATACTTTTATTTGAACATCCAAATACATCTTTTATAGTGAACCAATCAGTTTCATAGCTATGTCATAGAATTAAGCTTGAGTTTCATCTCAGTTTGCTAACTATTTTGGTGAACATACCCTCTAAAAATTTAACAGGAAAAATTCAAGTTCATTTTCTGATGGGTAATGAGGACTAACTGGTTTACTAGGTACACTTTTTGTCTCTTTATCTTCATGGCATGTCTGTATTGAATAATACTAGCACTCAGCATCTTCTTATACCAAAATGCTTATCAAAAGCATTATCAAAACTTTCTCTCACCCAGGTCTCTAATATGCTTCTCTTGCTTTTAATATTTTGCTCAGCATTACAGGAATCATCTTACAGGACACTATGTTATGTTTTAAAAAACATTTTATTTTCTAAGGGAAGTAAGCATAGTTATATCAGGTATAGAAACTTCAGTGCTTGTCCTGGTGAGGTGGTGAGGAAGATTTGGAAATACTGGTGTTAGTTCGAGAAAACACCTTTGACAGAGCTGAAGATACCTTTGCCAGCATTTTAGATCCTTGTTTAGGAATACTAGCCTTCGGAGTTTCTGTGGACAAAGCAACAAAAGTAGTATAGATAATTATTAGACATTCTAGTTGAGGCAGCCATACTATACAATTAATGATTTAGAATTCAAAAACTGACATTTATAGAATAATTTATGGGATTAAAAAAGAAGGATTCTTTTGATTGGATTCTTCCAACACTCCTGTGAAGGAAACAGGAAAAATATCTCCATTTTTGTATATGAATCTTGGCGAGGTCAGAAACCTTGCCTAAGGTCACATGAGGAGTGGCCAAGCTTGGACGGGGAACAGCTTTCTCTCATGGCATTATTATATGCTGCACTCTGATACTTCGTTAATCAGGTGTACAAAGAATACCTTTCTTTTTCTAGCAGAAAAACCTCTGAAAAAGTCTGATGAGCTAAACTCACATGGGAAAGTAACTTTCAATGCTATACAGTGAGGGTGTCTATTTCAGAGTGCTCACTTGAAAACAGAAGTGCATTAAAACTGCTATAATTTCTCACCACTTTGGGTAAATTTTTAGTTGATAACTTCAAGTATTTTTTATTTTTTGTCATGTAACAGAAAACTGTATAGATAATAAAAATTTCCATTTGGATTCATTTTTCTATACCACTCTTCAGGGCATGGACTCTCAGAATATATTATAATTTAACAAAATGAATATTTTACATGTAAAGACAAGTAAATATGTACTTTTCTGAAACTTTATGATAGGATGTGATAGGACATGAAAACACACATGATAGTAAAAGCCCATCTTTTCTTAATTCCACTACATGCCAAAGTTCATGACTATACCTCTTGCAGTTACCTAGATTTGTCTTTTCTAGCAAGGTAATCTTCTATTGTTAAAGCTAAGATAGCCAACAGCAGATTTAAAACTAAGAAAGCCAACAGAATAAAGAATAAAAATGTATGTTTAGGTTTTTACTGTGCTATAAAAAGGAAAAAGCTAAAATCTGCAGCAGATAAGACAAAAGCATGAATGAAAGAGAAAGATGTATATTCTGAAAAGGCAAGATAAAAATTTTACTAACACGACCGAGGCACTGATACAAGCCTTCTGAAATTCTCGTTGGAGAGGTAAGAGTTAATGTTCTGAAAACTTGGTGGCCTTGTTAAAAATGCAGATTCCTGGGCATCATTACTCTAAGATGCTAACTTAGCCAGCTAGAGAGGGTCCATTGTTAAAAAGTATTCTGGGTGGTTCCAGTATAAAGCAGTTCCTAGAAACACAATGAAGACCCTGCCCAAATCCATATTCACTATTAGAAGACTGGTAGGTTGCTGGTGTCCTAGATTAATAGCATCATCCCCAGAGAGAATAGTGAATGCTTGTGTTTATCAGTTAATAGCTCTTTTCACAGTAAAACTTTAAGCTATCTTTGTCATTGAGGACATAATTCTGGCATGCAATGGCAACTCTATGGAACCACAATGTAGAGGGAAAAAAGAATGTTGGGTCAGAGTCAGAAGATATGTTTTTGAGCCCTAAAAGCTCTCCATTTGTTGGCTGTATAACCTCAGCCAGTTATTTACCTACATTTTCTCATTTGTAAATTAGGGCTCTAAGACTTGCAGGGGGAATATAATATGGTGTAGGAGATATGAACAAGTTTGGTTTGGTCCATAAAGTGTTTTGCATTACTTGATAAAAACTGAAAGTCAGGAATTTTCACATAGAACTTCCATTTCCAGTTTCTTTTGAAAAATGCTAGAAACTGAACTAGAAGTCCTGGCAACAATCCAGCATGCCAATGACTGGACCTGAGTAACAGCTCCCTTCTTTAAACGGGGCATGCCATCTCCAGTGGACCACAGACCCCTTCTCAAAATACTGCTCTTGTTTTTTACCTACCTAGCTCCTGTGAACTTTTGATTATGTGAACTGTGGTCATGTTGAATGAGCTTAGGCTTTGAAGTCGGGCAGATCTGTTATTTGAATCCCAGCTCTGCAGCTTACTAGCTTGGGGTGACCTTGAGTAACCTACTCTCACTTTCTCTTTAGTAAAATGAAGATAGCTGATACCTGTTCAACGTTAGTTCTGTTATCTATTACTCCTTTGGTTTAAGAATTGCATAGAAAACTGCAAATGGAAATAATATCTTACTATTTATATTTTTATATATAGCAATCTCATATTGATAATACATGTCAATACTGCAAGGGAGAAACTACCCATTCTAGGAGTAATGTTAAAAGGATAGTATATTTTGTACCTGAAATGACTTCTTTTGAGGAATTCACACTACCAAGAATATTCTTGTTTCCTTTAAACATGGTGATAAACTGCCAAGACAAAACAAAAATTGACTCGATCTTTTGTTGGATACTACACACTAGAGATACCTAGAAATCCTCAAGAGATGTAGCACAATCATTACAGCATTTTATATAATTTCTGTGTTCTGCAGTCACAAATAATTATTCTCTGAGAGACTCATACGTTTTGCCAATTATGATGGCTAGGATTGACCCTTTTCATAGATATGGGCCTTGGCTACCAAATGATGATTAAAGGTTCAGGCATGTTAAAAGTGACAAAAAAATGTCAGCTCTGTCTCTCCCCCCTCCCCTTTTGGATAAATTGGAGTGAGAAGTAAGTTATAAATTCTTTTCTGATAATAGAGATAAGAGAAGGAAAATGGATGTTTACTATATAAGCCCAATTTCCTTTTATGGAAAGTTTAGCAATTTTGGAATCTAGGGAAGTAAAGTAGGTGTGTGGAGCTAGGGCAGGGAACATGGCTCAGGTACTGGTTTTACTCTGTAGGTCTTTATCATATCTTTGAATGCAAAGGGAGCAATTTTCCCAGAAAGGCATAGAATAGCCTGGGACAGGTACCTGGGCTTCACTGTAACTATTCTATAATGCTAGAAATTTAAAAAGTAAAAAAGTCAATGAAGTGAGGCTAAATACATGTAACATAAAATGTATTGTATATAGATTATGTAAAGACTACCAGATATTAATGAGTTTTACCACAATTCCTCCAAAAGGACTTGAGGTAGTTTATGTATTGAAATATTTTGAACAGGATGCCTGAAGAATAAAATGGAGCAGAGACTACCTAAAGAATTTATTCTCGGCATTGGCTTCACAGAGTTATCTGTGGAAAATTTTTTAAAAATATGAATGCCTGGGTCCCATACCACCACTGGAATTGAAATCCTTGAGGGTGGGGCAGATATTGATATTTTAAAAAATCATGGCTCTAATTTGTGAGAATTAGAGTTGATAAGCCCTAATCTATAAGTAGGGAGCAGATGCTCCCTACTTATGAGATGAGTAATATACTTAAGTTCTGCTAAGAACTTCTAGCGTTGCATTAGATTTAGGAGTATTTGCTATTACTTCATGGAACATTGTTAAAATCACTTAAGGTTTTTGTCTGAAAATTTCAAAATCTTGGCTATGTTGGAGTTGGCATCGCTTGTCCTTTCCCTTGAAAGTGGTAGACATTGTCTTAGTTCTTTGTATGTTAAGTAATATTGGATTGTATCCTGAGCATTTTAAACAATGTATGTGATTCTAAGAACTGTTAAAATTCTTTGTAGAAGGTTGATTTTTTTTAAAGTACGTAATTAACCCATTAAGTTTTAGACCACACATCCTACTCTGCCTTCTATGGCTGTGGTTCCAATGTAAGTTCAGTTTTCAAAGTCTTGGTGGTATTTTTTAGTCTATACCACTATTAAGACTGTAGTTCAAGTTCTCATAGTCTTTTGTCTATAGAACTTCAGGTCAGTCCCTGGCATGCACATCTCAGGAGACAATTTATAAACAGATTTGGAGGGATTCCTTTTTTGATATCCCTCCTCTCTTTGATTTTAGTGTCTCTGACTCTCAGCAGTCCCCTTTTCTGGTTCTATGCCTAGAATGCTGTGTGCTTCTAGCCTTCCTGTGTGCTGTCTCTCACATCCCATGACTGTATCCACGTCTGGGGTAAATTAACAAGAGAAAGCAGAGAAAAAAAGTAGCACGTTTCCCCCTAATGTTCTTCAGGTTACTGGAGCCTTTTTCCTAATTCCTCTGGTCAGAAGGATTTTCTTTCAGTCCTAAGTGCCTCACAGCCTTCGTTGCCATTGTTGTGTAGCTTCATGGCTGAAACTTACCTTGTGGCAGGGGCAGAAGAGGGGGAAAAAGTGGGCTTCCCTATTTTCCATTTCATAGGAACTTCTTCCTAATTCTGGTAAGAGAGCAGTGGATTCTCTTGGAGCTTTCTTATTAGATGTGAGAGGAAAAAACCCAGGAAACTCATAATGGTATTATTTTCTGAGTTTTGATTTCCCTCCTCAAACTCCTTCTATTATTTACTTTTCAGAACCCTCAGTAGTTGTCCAAAGTTTTTAGTTTTAATCAGTGAGAGATACAGGTGGAATGTGCTTACTCCACCTTACTCAGAACTGGACTGAATAACAACTTTAGTTATAGTTTTACCATGGAAAAAGCAGTAAGCAAGGAAAAGAGCAAGAACCAAAAGGGTCCAGATTAGCCTGCAATTCACTTTGGTACAAGGAATGGCCTGTCATCAGACTAGAGAATCATTGTCTCCCCTTTAGTGCCATATGATTTTACTTGGAAAATATGACCTAAGTGCAGCCTGAGGTTGTCAAATAGATGTTTATGTTCAAAAATGAAGATTAGGTTGAGTGAGGAACTAACCCAGCATCTTTAGATATGTGGCAAAAGTTATCTTAAGTATGAGTTGTAGTTCTGAAAATTACTCTGATAATGAGAAGTGGCTGGATAATCGATGGACTGTAATGTCATGGGGTTGGAGAGATTTGCTTAAAAATGGGATTAAATTGAGCGAAGAAACAAACAACACAGAAGAGGATTTGTAGCTTGAGCACTCATTGGAAGGTTTCTGAAAAGGATTAGCAAAGAGGACACTTTCTGAGTTTACACTGGAGAACAGCTGGGCCTTTTGGAAAACTGCCTTTAGACAGTCCTTAGGAATACAGAGAAATAGATGGAATCAGCAATTATTTCTTATAAACTGCTCTCTTCCATTTTTGCTTGTATTTCCTCCCTGCCTCCACCAAGTCCCTCACTTGGGTCTACCTGCCCTAGGCAGGGCCAAGTGACTCACTCCCTCTAGGATTTCCTCCAGAGACTGCAGTAACAGGGTTAAGGGATGGAATTGCAATTAGGTGCTAGGGAGGAACAGTGGCTTATCCAGTGCACTTAAGCAAGGAATGATAACTTAACCCTAAGGTGAGAACTAATGGATTTCTTGGGTACCACCAACAAGTCTCAGCCAGGAGGAGAGATCTGAGCATGAAGAAATTGCAAATAGGGGAATGCTTCCTGATGCCTCTCAAATAGCACCACGTAGTCCCTGGTTTGACCTTGAAAATTGGGCTATGTTCATCTGGACTCCATGTATTCTAATTAGAGGATATTGAAAAATATTTACCTTAACACTGTTTGAATTTTCTGGCCTTCGTTCCCGAGAACTTGCTGTAGAGGGGGGAAAAATAGTATTTTTTCTGAGGCATAAATAGTGTTGACACAAATCTGATCTTATTGTTTTTCACCAAAAAGTCATATAATTTAGGCTGATAGAGGAAATTATTATTATTTTTAGTGTACAATGCGAACAAAACTGAAATAGGTGAGATTGCTAGAATTCTGTGGCATATCTTAGCCCTTCTTTTAGAAATTATGAAAGATGAAGTGTGATGTAGTAGGTAAGGCAGATTCTGTAACTTAGTAGGCATACATCTATGCATGGCCACTCAATCCGTACGGGCCTATTTATTGTACATGTAAAATGAGAAGTTACCCTGTAGGTGATTCCTAAGGGTCTTTCTAGCTTTAACACTCTTTGATTCTACATAGCTAATTAAAAGCAGATAATTGGAACAAAGAGGAAGGTGCTGGTCTTATGAAATACTCTGAGTGAAAATCAGGAGAATTTTGAGGCAATACCAAGAAGAAACCTTGTGGAGTTGCACAGAACTAAAAGTTACCTAAATTTCAGGGGAGGTCAAGACACCAGTAGAAGAATTCAACCCAAGGAGGTATGAGATAAGTTTCATAAAGACCCCAGCTAACGTGTTAGGGAGTCAGAAAACCTGAGTTTGAGTCTTGGCTTCACTACTTAGAGCTGTGTGAATATTGGCAAATTTAATCTAACTTCTCTCCCAGTTTCCTCCTATGTAGAATGTGAATAAGACTATCTTCCTGCCTGTCTCTCAAGAGGACTCAATGAGATATCTCATACGTAAAAAGTATGCATTTTATAGACATGTGATCATCCAGAGTCCACACATGTGATTACTCTCTGAATTACCCTTTGTGTCAATGTAGGTTCTGGAAAAAATAGTAAAACCTCAATTAACTCAAATATGATAAGAGCTGATAATCTGACTTATCTGAGAAAATTGGTAAAATTTCATTGTTGGTTGATAATATTTCTGGAGTGTCTGACTCTATATCACATATAGCTGAACTGACTTTTGCTTTTAAACGACTGAGGACATTTGGGTTTACTACCAGGACTATTATTCCAAACACCAGTTTTTATGTTTCCAGGTTAGATGGCTATCAACTTTCCAGGATATACTAGGAATTTGTTTTGATGAAGAGTCACAGAAAAATTCCTGCTAATTCAGGATCTAACATACTCAGATTTGAGATTTTCTCCCATATTCTATATAAAACTATAAATTAAAATTAGGAATGTATGTGTTCAACCCTAAGCTTGTCACTGAACTCCAGACTGAAATATCCTATTGCTATGTGACACCTCAACTTAAATATCTAATATCTAATACCTTAACATAACCAAAACAGAATTCTTGTGTAACCTCCTTAGATTCCCATAGTCTCTCCTATTTTACTAACTCCTCCTACTATATGCCTGTTTTAGGCTCTTGGGAATATAGCTGTGATCTTCATGGAGCTTACATTCTAGAGGGAGGTAGTGAAAAAACAATTAAAACATACAGTCTGGCATATAGTAATAAATGCTAGGGAGAAAAATAGCAAATAAGTGGAATATGCAGTGCCATCTTGAGAATGAGGTTACAATTTCAAAAAGTGGTCAAAGAAGATGTCACTGAGAAGGTGACATTGGAGCAAAGTTCTGAAGGTGAGGAATGAGCAATGTAGATACAGAGGAAAGAGCACTACATGAGGATCAGCAAGTGCAAAGACCCTGAATTCCTGGAATATTTGAGGAACAGCAAGAAGGTCAGTGAGGCCTGAGCAGGGTGAGCCAGAAAGAAACAGAGGAGGAGGTTAGAGAGGTAATAGGGGTTTGGAGTGATATCCAGATGATGTCTGGTTTTGCAAGCCACTGTAAGTTCTTTGGCCTTTGTCCCAGATGAGATGGGAAATACTTATACTTGGAATTATCTTTGATGCCCTGCCTCAAGTTACAATGTAAATTCTTTGAGATCAAGGACTTTGTCAGTTTTGTTCACACATGGGATTTTAGAACACAAAGGAGGTGCTCAGTAAAATCTTTGAATGAATGAATGAATAAACGATTGAATTGGACAGCTGCAATATTACTGAAGGATATAAGAATTAAGCTGGATCATTGCAACAAAGTTGGAAAAAACAAAACACTGAATTTAGGGTCAGGAGCCTTGGGATCTAGACTGTGTTCTGCCTCTGACTCAAAGTAATCTTGGACATTTTCTCACCTTGAGCTTGAGTTTCCTCATGTAAACAATGAGGGGCGTTATAGTAAGTGATTTCTGTCTAACTCTAGCAGCCTAGGATTCCATAATACAGGAATCATACAGTGATTATTTTGACCCCTGGTTATGGTACATTTATAGAATTTTGGCATGCTTACTGTTACTCTATGAATCCCATCTTAATAAAAATGACTTCCACTTCCAAGTTGAGAGAATATGTTTCTTAAGTAACAACCTAAGTGAGTTGTATGTTTGAAATAGCTGTGGTTCAAATTTCAAGGCCACTTTATAGTAAACATGACACTCAACCTCTTGGACATGCTACCATTGTTAGAACCACATTAATCATCTGAGGTTTCAACAGAGTGCCAAACAGTCGTCACACAAATGTTCTAAGCAGTCAGTACAATTATAGATTTAAAAAACAACAACAAAGTGAGGTCCATACTAGCCATATTTAAATGTAAGCAAATAAATTTAGCTTTAAAAGTCTTTTTTGGGGTACATTTTGATAGGGTTAAGCACAAGTGAAGGATAACTTCTCAAAGAAATTGTTAAATCCTAGTATCATGGATTCTGGTTCAGCTAGAAACTATCATGATATACCCTGATTTGGGGAATATTTCTCACAGGAGCATGGTAAATATAAATTCATATTATACCATATTCTTGACCAAAATCATTAATAAGACAAACTAGCTGACTTATTTTAACACACGTGTGATGTAGTACTGGATCATTTCTAAAAGTAGATAAGCTCATAGGAAAAAAAAATAGTATGAATTTCAGGTTTGATAAATAAAAACACTGATCAAAGCAGTAGAGTGTCCTTTTGAATACTTTCTACTTTAAATCAAGAAATACAAAACTCCAACCTTCCGTAATTTTTGTACTTTTATCTGCCATACAATCTTCAGTCTCACTAAAACAAAAGAAAAAAAAACATTTAATTTTTTTGTGTATTTAATGAATCAAGAAATTACTGGTTAAGTAAAAGAACAATCTGTCAGTCATTCTTCATATGGAAATAAACCTGGAAGAGTGTATCACTGAGTTTCCAAATTGAATGCAAATTATTTATAAATTGGCTCTTTTTTCCCAACTTTTAAAATTTTGGTTAAATACACATAACACAAAATTTACCATCTTAACCATTTTTCAGTGTACAAGTTCTTTGCTTGAGTACATTCACATTATTGTGCAACCATCACCACCTATAGTTCTATAGTCTATAGAACTTTTTCATTTTCCCCAATTGAAACTCTGTACTCCTAAATACTA
This sequence comes from Phocoena sinus, assembly GCF_008692025.1. Lineage (NCBI taxonomy): Eukaryota > Metazoa > Chordata > Mammalia > Artiodactyla > Phocoenidae > Phocoena > Phocoena sinus. The sequence continues at coordinate 48,426,415 of NC_045769.1, forward strand.
ACACCACATATTCCTCTCTCTCCATCTCCTGGAACCAATATTCTACCTTTTGCCTCTGTGATTTGACTACTTAGGTATCTCATGTAAGTGGAATCATATAATATTTGTCATTTTGAGACTGACTTATTCACTTAGCATAATGTCTTCAAGGTGACATATAGTATGTGTCAGGATGTCCTTCCTTTCTAAAACTGAATAATATTCTTCTGAATGTATGTACCATATTTTGTTTTTCCATTCATCCACCAATGTACTCTTAGTGCTGCTTCCATGATTTGGCTATTGTGAATAATGATGCTATGAATATGAGTGTAAAAATATCTGCTTGAGTCCCTGTTTTCAATTCTTTGGGGTATATACCCAGAAGTAGAATTGCTGGATCATATGGTTACTCTATATATTTAACTTTTTAGAGAAACTCTCACACTGTTTTCCATTGAGACTGCACCATTTTAAATTCCCAGCAGCACTGTACAAGGGTTCCAGTTTCTTTACATTCTTGCCAACGTGTTATTTTCTGAAAATTTTTTTGATAATAGCTATCCTAATGGGTGTGCAATAGCATCTCATGGTTTTGACTTGCATTTCCCTGATGATTAGTGATGTTGAGGATCTTTTCGTGTGCTTATTGCCCATTTGTACATCCTCTTTGTAGAAATATCTATTCAAGTCCCTTGCCCAATTTTTAATCAGGTTGTTTGGTTTTTTGCTGTTGTTGAGTTATAGGAGTTCTTTATATATTCTGGATAGTAATCCCTTATCAGACATATGACTTGCAAATATTTTCTCCCATTCTATGTGCTGACTTTTCACTCTGTCCTTTGAAGCACAAAAGTTTTTAAATTTGGTTAAGTCAAACTTATCTAATTTTTCTTTTACTGCTTGTGCTTTTAGTATCATATCCAAGAAACTATTGTCAAATCCAGTGTCATGGGGCTTTCCCCCTATGTTTTCTTATAAGAGTTCTATAGTTTTATGTAGGTTTTTGATCCATTTTGAATTAGTTTTTATACACAATATAAGGTAAGGGTCTAACTTCATTTTTGTTTGTGTGTGGTTATCTAGTTTTCCCAACACTGTTTGTAGAAAAGACTTTTTTTTCTCCATTGGATGGTCTTGGCATGCTTATCAAAAATTATTTGACCATATATTAAGGATTTGTTTCTGGGCTCTTTATTCTATTCCATTGGTCTACATATCTGTCTTCATGTCAGCACCACACTGTTTTGATTACCATAGCTCTATGGTAAGTTTTGAAATCAGGAAGTCCAAGTATGTTCTTCCTTTTCAAGATTGTTTTGGCTGTTTGGAGTCCTTTGAGATACTATGTAAATTCTAGAATGAATTTTTTCTTTTCCTGCAGAAAAAGGTGATTAAGTATTTTTATAAGGATTCATTTAATCTGTAGAATCCTTTGGGTAATATTGAAATCTTAACGGCCTATTTCCATTAATATGTGTCTCCTTTAATTTCCTTTAGGTATGTTTTGTAGTTTTCAGTGTACAAATCTTTTGCCTCTTGGTAAGTCCATTCCTAAATATTCTGTTTGATACTAGTGCGGATTGAATTTTTCTTCATTTTTGGATCGTTCATTGTTAAGTGTTTAGAAATGCAATTTTCTTCTTCTGTGTTGATTCTATATCCAGCAACTTTGATGAATTCATTTATTTGTTCTAAGAGTTTTCTTTCTTTTTTGTATAGAATCTTTAGGGTTTTCTACATATAAGATAATGCCATCTGTGAACAGAGCTCACTTTACTTCTCATTCAATTTAGATGCCTTTTATTTCTTGCCTAATTGCTCTGGCTAGGACTTCTGGTAATATACTCAACAGAAGTGATAAGAATGGGCACCCTTGTCTTTTTCCTGAGCTTAGAGGAAAATCTTTCAGAATTTCACCCTGAGTACAATAATGTTAGTTGTAGTTTTTCCATATATGGCTTTTATTATTTCAATGTAATTTGCTCTTATTTCTAGTTTGTTAAGTGTCATTATCATGAAAAGGTGTTGAATTTTGTTAAATCGTTTTTCCTGCATTAGTTTAGATAAGAATGTGTTTCTTTTTCTTTCATCCTGTTGATGTCTTGTGTTACACTGACTGATTCTCATATGTTGAACTTCCCTTGTATTCCTGGGATAAATCAACCTTAGTCATAGTGTATAATCATTTTAATCTGCTATTGAATTCTGTTTACTAGTATTTTGTTGAAGATTTTTGTATCAATAGTTTGAAGAGGTTTGTTCTTGTTTTCTTTGGTGGAAGTTTACTTTACATCAATAGTTTGAGGAGGATTGGTTTTAATTCTCCTTTAAATGTTTGCTACAATCCACCAGTGAAATCATCTGGTCCTGTTTTTCTTTGTTAGGAGCTTCTTAATTACTGATTCAATTTCTTTACTAGTTATAGGTTTCTTCAGATTTTTCCATTTTTTCATGAATCAATCTTGGTAGGTCATGTTTTTAGGAATTTGTCTATTTCATTTAGATTATCCAATTTGTTGGCATACAATTGTTAATAGTACTCCTATACTTCTTTTTATTTCTGTAAAATCATAGTACTCTTATAATTCTTTTTATTTCTGTAAAATCAGTTATAATGTCTCTTCTTTCACTTATGATTTTAGTTATTTGAGTCTTCTCTTTTTTTTCCTTAGGCAATGTAGCTAAATTTTGTCAATTTTATCAATGTTTTGAAGAACCAACTCTTGGTTTCAATGATTTTATTTTTGTATTCTCTTATTTTGTCTATCTCTACTTTAATCTTTATTATTTCCTTCCATCTAATAGTTTTGAGTTTAGCTTATTTTTCTTTTTCTAGGTAGGTATTTAAGATGTAATGTTAGGTTGTTATTATAAGATCTTTTTTCTTTTTTATTGGAGTATAGTTGCTTTACAATGTTTTGTTAGCTTCTGCTGTACAGCAAAGTGAGTCAGTTATACGTATACATATAACCACTCTTTTTAGATTTCCTTCCCATTTAGGTCACCACAGATCATTGAATAGAGTTCCCTGTGCTAAACAGTACGTTCTCAATAGTTACCTATTTTATACATAGTAGTGTATATATGTCAATCCCAATCTCCCAATTCGTCCCACCCTACCCTTCTCCCCTTGGTAACCATAAGTTTGTTCTCTACTTATGTGACTCTATTTCTGCTTTGCCAGTAAGTTCATCTGTACATTTTTCTAGATTCCACATATAAGTGATATTATATGATATTTGTTTTTCTCTTTCTGACTTACTTCAATCTGTATGACCATCTCTAGGTCCTTCCATGTCTCTGCAAATGGCACTATTTTGTTCCTTTTTATGGCTAATATTCCATTGTATATATGTACCACATCTTCTTTATCCATTCCTCTGTCGATGGACTTTTAAGTTGCTTCCATGTCTTGGCTATTGTAAACAGTGATGCAGTGAATATTGGGGTGCATGTATCCTTTCGGACCATGTTTTTCTCTAGATATATGCCCAGGAGTGAGATTGCAGGATCATATGGTAGCTTTATTTTCTTAAGGATCCTCCATACTGTTCTCCACAGTGGCTGTACCAATTTACATTTCCACCAACAGTGCAGGAGGGTTCCCTTCTCTTCACACTCTCTCCAGCATTTATTGTTTGTGGATTTTTTTGATGATAGATATTTTGACTGGTGTGAGGTGATATCTCCTTGTAGTTTTGATTTGCACATCTCTAATTAGCAATGTTGAATATCTTTTCATGTGCCTCTTGCCCATCTGTATGTCTTCTTTGGAGAAATGTCTATTTAGGTCATCTGCCCATTTATTGATTGGGTTGTTTATTTTTATGATAGTAAGTCACATGAGCTGTTTGTAAATTTTGGAGACTAATTACTTGTCTGTCACATCATTTGGAAATATTTTCTCCCATTCTGTGCATTTCCTTTTCATTTTGTTTATGATTTCCTTTGCTGTGCAAAAGCTTTTAATTAGGTTCCATTTGTTTACTTTTTTTTTTTTTTTTTGGTGATATGCGGGTCTCTCACTGTTGTGGCCTCTCCCGTCGTGGAGCACAGGCTCCAGACACGCAGGCTCAGTGGCCATGGCTCATGGGCCCAGCCACTCTGCGGCATGTGGGATCTTCCCGGACCAGGGCATGAACCCGTGTCCCCTGCATCGGCAGGCAGACTCTCAACCACTGCACCACCAGGGAAGCCCTACTTTTGTTTTTATTTCCATTACTCTGGGAGATGGATTGAAAAAGATATTGCTGCAATTTATGTCAGAGAGAGTTCTGCCTATGTTTTCCTCTAAGAGTTTTATAGTGTCCAGTCTCACATTTAGGTCTTTAATCCATTTTCAGTTTATTTTTGTGTATGGTGTAAAAGAGTGTTCTAATTTCATTTTTTAATTTTTACATGTAGCTGTCCAGTTTACCCAGCACGACTTATTGAAGAGGCTGTCTTTTCGCCATGGTATATTCTTGTTTCTTTTGTCATAGATTAGGTGACCACAGGTGTGTGGGTTTATCTCTGGGCTTTCTATCCTGTTCCATTCATCTATATATTTTTTTGTGCCAGTATCATACTGTCTTGATTACTGTAGCTTTGTAATATAGTCTGAAGTGAGGGAGCATGATTCCTCCAGCTCTCTTTTACTCTCTCAAGTTGCTTTGGTTATCTGGGGTCTTTTGTGTCTCCACACAGATTTTTTTGTTCTAGTTCTGTGAAAAATGCCATTGGTAATTTTTTTGTTTTTTTTTTTTTTGCGGTACACGGGCCTCTTGCTGTTGTGGCCTCTCCCATTGCAGAGCACTGGCTCTGGACGCGCAGGCTCAGCAGCCATGGCTCACGGGCCCAGCCGCTCTGTGGCATGTGGGATCCTCCCGGACCGGGGCATGAACTCATGTCCCCTGCATCGGCAGGCGGACTCTCAACCACTGCGCCACCAGGGAAGCCCATCCATTGGTAATTTGATAGGGATTGCATTGAATCTGTAGATTGCCTTAGGTAGTATAGTCATTTTGAGAATATTGATTCTTCCAATCCAAGAACCTGGTATATCTTCTGTTTGTGTCATCTTTGATTTCTTCCATCAGTGTTGTATAGTTTTTGGAGTACAGGTCTTTTGTCTCCTTAGGTAGGTTTATTCCTAGGTATTTAATTCTTTTTGCTGCAATGGTAAACGGAATTGTTTCCTTAATTTCTTATTCTGATCTTTCATTATTAGTGTATAGAAATGCAAGATATTTCTGTGTATTAATTTTGTAACCTGCAGCTTTACTTAAATTCATTGACAAGCTCTACTAGTTTTCTGGTAGTGTCTTTAGGATTTTCTATGTATAATATCATGTCATCTGCAAACAGTGACAGTTTAACTTCTTCTTTTCCAATTTGAATTCCTTTTATTTCTTTTTTTTTTTCTGATTGTCATAGCTAGGACTTCCAAAACTATGTTGAATAAAAGTGCAAGACTGGACATCCTTGTCTTGCTCCTGATCTTAGAGGAAATGTTTTCAGCTTTTCACCACTGAGTATGATGTTAGCTGTAGGTTTGTCGTATATGGCCTTTATTATATTGAGGTATGTAATCCCTCATTTCCTCCACTACTGCCTTCCTTTGTGTCAGTTGAGGTTTTGCAGAGATGCGTTTTGGTTACCTTTTTATTTCCTTTCATTTATATTCTATATTTTCTTTGTTACCACACAGATTCCATATAATGTTCTAAAGTTATGACAGTCTATCTTAAATTGATACCAATTTAACTTCAACTTCATACAAAGACTCTACTCCTTTATAGATCAACCCTCATCCCTTTGTTATTACTGTCCCAAATTATGGCTTTATATATTCCATGCCCATCAGCATAAATTTATAATTATTTTTATGCGTTTTTAAAATCTTGTAGAAAATAAAAGTGGAATTATGAACTGAAATTATTATAATACTGGTTTTTATATTTGTCCCCGTGTTTACCTTTACTAGACAGTTTTATATTTTCATATGGTTTTGAGTTACTGTCTAGCATCTTTTACTTTCAATTTGAAGAACTTCTTTTAGTGTTTCTTGCAGTCATGTCTAATGGTAATGAACTTTCTCAGCTTTTTTAGTTTTTGTCTTAGAACATTCTGATTTCTTTCTCATTTTTGAAGGGTATTTTTTGCTGGTTACAGTGTTCTCACTTGATAGTTTTCTTTCTTTTAGCCCTTTAAATATATAATCTACTGCCTTCCATCCTGCAAGATTTCTTCTGAAAATTTTACTGATAACTTTATGGAGATCTCTTGTACAAGTCATTTCTGTCTTGTCACTTTCAAGACTCTCTTTTTGTCTTTGGCTTTTGATGACTGTGATTATAAGATGTCTCAGGTAGTCTCAGAGTGCTTATGCTACTTAGAATTCACTGAACTTATTGTATTTGTATATTCATGCTTTTTCAAATTTGAGGAGGTTTTAGCCATTATTTCCTCAAATAATCTCCCTGCCCCTTTCTCTTCTCTGGAACTCACCATGGTGTGTGTGTGTGTGTGTGTGTATATATATATATATATATATATATATATATACTTACATATGTATATATCACTGCTTGAAGGTATCCATTAAGTGCCACAGAATCTGTTCACTCTTTGTTCAGTCTTTTCTTTTTGCTGCTCAGACTCAATAATTTCAAATGACTTGTGTTCAAGTTCACTGATTCTTTCTTCAACTTGATTGAGTCTGCTCTTGAATCATCTAGTGAATTTTTGAGCTCCAGAATTTCTGTTATTTCTGTCTGGTTCCTTTTTAGTTTCTATCTCTTTGTTTTTATTTATATGTATTTTATTCATATACTTTTGCCCTGATTTCCTTTAGTTCTTTGTCTGTAGCTTTTGAACATATTTAAGACAGTTATTTTAAAGTCTTTGTCATGTATGTCTAATTCTTGTGCTTCTCCATGGACATTTTCTGGGAATTTATTTGGTTTCTTAAAATGTGCCCTATTTTCATTAATATGCATTGTGATCTTATGTCGAAATTTGAGCATTTAAAGAAATAGCTACCTCTTCCAGTTTTTGGAGATTGTTGTAGAAGCCCTTCACTAATTAGTAGGACTCTGAACCTTGGGAACAGTCTGAGGTAAAGCCTTCAAATCTTACTTTTGTTCTGGGTATATGTCCTTCTGGGCCTATGTGTGTACTTTCTTTTTTCCTTCTTCCATTTTCCTGACCTGCTTTTCAATGTTTTATTTCCTAAGTGTCTCATCATGTTTCTTCTAAGGGCCTTAGCTATCCTATTGTTTCCCCCTGCCTGTAATCTCTTTCCCTCAGGTGTTTGTGCATCTGCAGTCCCTTGTGATTTTCATGCACCATGGCATCCATCTACTGACTTCAGTGGCTTCTAGGCTTAGACCCAAACAATGCCAGCATTCCCAATTTGAGCTCCTATTCAGGTGAGACAGAAAACATTCTCTCAGGCAGCCCACAGATAGGCCCAAACATTACAAACAAGTTCTAATCTGCTCTTTCCACCTCAAGAGAGAAAACTGAGAATTGCACCATTTCTTCCCAACTGTGCCACATCATGTTGCAGAAGGGGGTTGGGCAAAAACAAGTAAAAGTGTGTGGAATTTCCTGCCACTTTGAATGTGGCTTTTCTTTGATTGGGCATTCCCTTGGTTGCTGCAGTTATTTGACTGGTTTCCAGAGCTCCTATAAAGTTGTTTTAGCAATCTGTAGTTGTTTATTTTTTGTTCCTACAAGAAAATAAGGGTGTGCAGTTTCTTGGTCTGCTATCTTGCTCTAAATTGTCTTTTATTTGGTATTATCTGTGTCCTCTGTCTCCACTGATATAAACAATAGAGAGGTACCGGCATTACTAATTTTGTATGTTAATATAATCATTACACAGGAAAAAAGAGGCAATGATTGGCCAGGAAAATATGTCCCCAAATAGTGTCAGTGTCAAAAAGAAACAATTCCATCATGTTGAGTGGGAAAAAATTATAACCAAGTAGATTTTTCTCCTATTTATACCTATTGCTTCTCCCACAATAGAAATGCTACCTCTTCTAGGTTATGAATATTCTTATAAACTTAAGAATAATTTTAGACAAGTTCTAACTGTTTTAGATAGTTATTGTTTTAGATATAGTTATTAATTAGATTTCAAGTCTACAGTGTACTTTTTCTCTCTGTCCTCTATAAATGCCATATAGTTCAGACTTTCCTCCTATAGTCATCCGAACTTGGGTTGCCTTCTCCTCATGTAAATGCTGTCCATCTTTACAGGCCCACATCAAACTCCATTGCTTTCTAGAATTCATCCCTGAATGCTTCGGCTTACACTGCTCCCTCTCTTATTTGGATTCTTCTTAGAGGCAGTTATACACACTGGAACATTTTGTTACTTAAAGAGAGTTGAGCAGGAACCCTTTGGGCTGAAAGGCACTGGGTCACAATAGAATCTGCTCTATCTTCCAGGTAAGAAAAACAAAAAACAAACAAAAAAAAACACACTAGCAAATTCTTCATCCAAGACACTGCTATACTAGGAAGAACATAGAGGCCAGGTAACTAGAAATAGGGAATCAGATAGAAAGGAGAGGGTTTAGGGAATGTCCACAGTAGGGAGCCAAGGGAGAAAAGGATAAGTAGTGAGGGAAGGTCTAGGGCTGAATACTTGCCCAATCGTAGTTTTACCAGAGACCTCATTCTTCCCATAAGCATTACTTTCATCTCATATTTCTATTTTTATATTGCTTTAATCTCATGTACCCAGCAGATGAAATCAGGTCTTCTTGGTTGTATGAAGATGAACTCATAATTCTGTGTATGAAGTAATGTGTCGGCTCAGAAATATGGTTTCTTTCTTCTTTCTGGAAAAGTGCAAACCATATGTTACATAAAGCAGCGTTTGATATGCACTTTCTCATATACTTGGCATATTCTGCCCTCTAATCTACACTATTATTAGAAAAAGTTTCAGAGATTACATTAAAAATGGATGAACACTAATTCTAATTAAAATGTCTCTTTCCAATAATTCTTTGGAAATGGCTAGTAAAGATGATCTATATTATAATATTGAAGTCTGAATAAACATTAAAGATTAACCTAGCACAAACTGTGAAGAATATAGTTTTCCATTTCTGTACTTTACAAATATTTTAATGAAAACTTAGTTCAAAAAGAAAAAAAACAGAGATATATATAATTCTGGTCAGTTCAGAAGCTTGTCAAGTCAGTCATCTTAACCGTACTCTGATATGTTTGTTGGGAAGTCATGTGTGATTTTATGGCTATAACTTTTGTAAGAATACCTTAATTGTTATGTCTATTAGAATCTTGAAAAAACAGACTACTATTATTGGGATTACTGTATATGAACAATAATCCATTATATGAAATCCATTTTGACTTTTGGTATTGTTATAACAATTCTTTAGTTATCTATGAAGCCAGGATTTCTGACTATGAGGCTCAAGAAAACTACTCTGCAGACTGCATTTGATCATGTAATCACACATAGATTCCCAACAAATAGGTCAGAGTATGTGTTAAGATGATTTACCTGGGAAACTTCTGAACTGAAGAGTTGTATCTCTTCTTTTTCTCTGGCTCATCTCAGCTTTTGTGTTAACCTAGGAATAATGTCAAATGGATAATCAATAGAGTTGTCTCACCAGGAAATCCTGTATCATATACACTTTTCCAAGACATGTTTTGGTATGGATTTTTGGACAGGAACCACCCAAAGGGTCACTGAAGTCTAGACCATTATGTTATGTGAGGGGTATGGTATTAGGGACAAGAGCTGTTCCCCATGACGAGAGTGGAGTTTATGGGCTGGTTGCAAGGGTGATATTTAAAATATTTTGATTAACTTAACTTTGGGAAAGTTGGCTAACTTGTAAGAAAAAAGTTGGCTATGTAACTGCCCAAAAGATATGTATCTATTAAAGTGAGAGTCAAGATTCAAACTCAGACAATCTGAATTCATGTGGATTCTTTTTTACCTCTTCCTACCTTGGCCCATTTTCTGGTCCCACCCTACCTGCTCAAAAGGTATTTGTCAGCCAAAATACAAAAGGGCTGGAATCTATTAAAAGATGGATGTAAATAATTAGCTTGCATTTCTCTTAAATAGCTTCCATTTTCTGTTATCCCTGGACTTCTAGCTAATATATGTCTCTTTCCATTACCTGCTTTCCCTCAATTGTGTTTTATGGCTTCATCTGTTAGTTATTTCTCTCATACTGTAAGTGTTGCCAGACTAAGGAAGAGACTATCTGGAACCATTTTAGTATTTTTTTCTGCCCAATTAAGGTACATTCTTGGACAGAATTTCTGAAGATCTCTACTCTTTCCATAGATATCTGGTTATTGACAGTCATATTTCTCACTCACCTTCCTCTGTGGCTTTTCCTCCCAAATAGAATTCAGGCTACTTGTGCTTCGTGTTGGCTTGGGAGAAACAACTTTGGTTTCTACTGGCTTTGTGGCTTCTTTCACTTGACCTTCAACTTTTTCTCCTAAGTGTTCTTCTTGTACAATCTCTCTTAAAACAACTTCATTTTCATCAGACATTAGTTCCTCTTCTATGGTACTTTCTGAAACTTCTTGATCAATATCATGAGCTACTAACCGAAGGATGAGTTCTTTTTTGTTCTGAACATCTTTTAAAAGCTCCACCTTGGTGATATCAGGCTTCCTTATATTCTGAAATGAATTTCTGCAAACAGCCTGGAATTGAAGGTATAATGAATATCAAAAACAAATGCCTCAATCACTTTTCCTATGATTCTATTATAATACAGCTATTTTAGTATGATTTCTAGTTTCATTGTTAAAGTAGTATTATCTTAAGATGCCATGCTTACATTAGCAATATTTTAAAAAAGAAGCATGAAAATTGTAAGAAATATTTGTTGGTATCTATCATTTCTTTTACCTTCAGAGGTTATTTTATTAATCTACCATAATTTACTTCAGAGTTTAAAGGAAGGATTAAAATAGGTTCTTTTTCTTCTTTTTTTGGTTAAACTTTATATTTTGTTGCATCATATTTACTTCTTTGTTTTTTGGTTACTTTGAAAGTTTGTGACAGAAGTAGACATGATAATATATTTTTCTAAAATTGTAGGTGGGTTATCACAGAGAAATTGAAATGTACATATTTTCAACAAGAAAGCAAGGTATTATCTGATCTTGACTTTTAAAAATGATGAATAACCAAGATTGTGAAGGTCTTTGACTCTTTAATCCCTATCATTCCACCCCTGATCCTTTGGATATATTTTCCAAAAGAATCTTGAAAATATAAATCTTCATTTTTTTCTCACCTCCCTAGTCAAATCTCACTTTCCATTTTCAATGTCTTAAGACAGATAAAAGACAGTTACAATTAAATAATAGAACTTCCACATTTCAGTAGCCTTTGATGATGCCACAGAACCTCCATATTGTTTTGAGTTAATAATTCTAGACCTCAACATCCCTGTGTAACACTTTAAGCCAGCTTTTCAGATATTGGTGTCCTAAAAGAGTATCTTCTGTGGAAACAAAATATAGAAACAGCTTCCTTAAGAATTTAAAACCAATCAGTTTTGATTTTCTGTGTTAGTGGAGGGGACCAGTGGTTTACAAAATCCAAAATCTTTCTATATGGCTTTGGAATTTGTGACTATATATGGTTTTCATATGTACATGCCTAGTGTGTTGGGAATTTATGGTATCTCAAAACAGAAAATAAAGCCCTTGGGTGAGGCCAACAAGTGTCTAGATTCGCTGATCTAATCTACTGTTCTTTGGTTTCTTCTCTTGTCTCTATGCAGGAGATTGATACTCAGATTGGTACAAATCGTGTGTCGTATCAGAGTTGTCTAGGTCTGCTTCTTTGTGTTTTATTTTGAGGATGGATTTTCTTCCCCTTAAGAGGACAGCAGAAATTATTTTGGTTTAAATATTCCCATCCTGCTTTCCTGTGGTCTATAAATGACTTAATGAAAGAGAACTGGTAAATACGAGTAAGATTTGTGACAGAAAATTCTACAGATAATTAAAAACTGCTTTTGACTAATGTTATTCCATAGTCTGTTCAACAAATTTTACTCCTAAGGGGTTACTTATGTATGAATGAAGACTACCAAATGATATGCTAATGCAAACAATGAGAAACCATGTGGAAGGATAAATTTGAGAGTTTGAAAGGACTGTCATCTGGTTCAAAAAATTTAGGGAAAAGAAGATTAAATTAGTATGTCAGCCCATAATAATCTCAGTATTTGAGTATGAAAACACAAAGTGCCAATTAACATATTTAACAGCCCTGAGACCTAGTTCAATGGGTTGCAGGATAGTGCTGGAGAAAATTTACTTCAAGTTTATGCTCCAGGGAGAATGGTTCTATAAAACTTTGCTCATTGTCCAGGCCACAGACTGTACCCCTAAGCACACTCAGTCCTCTTATGAGTGAATACCATGAGTAGAAGAGGCTCTGATAAAAATCAATATGTGTAGTAGATCAGTGTAACTATTGGCTAGACCACCCTTTGTCCTCAGTGGTATAGTTTCCTTGAAAAAGGACATCATTTTAAAGTCTCAATTAGTTTAATATATTTGGGGCCTAAGTATGGAGCTGCAGGGCAGAGCTAGGGACTAAAGCATGAGGAAACAGGTTCTTAAATATGGCAGCATTAAAGCAGCTAAATCTAGAACAAGGATAGAAGAAGAAAGAAACTTGCCACTTCTTGAGAGTATAGAAGAACTTGAGGAAGGCTAATATATAATTAAAGTGAAATAATAAGAAACAAGTATAACCTAAGAGTTTATAGAGCAGTAGTAATCAGAGTAGTCTGATATGTGTTGATGAATGTTGTTAAAAGTAAAAAGAGTAGTATTACTCCTGTAGGGCCTTAGGTTTGGGAAATCTATTTTAGATAGTTTTTATCATTATAATTTCAGGCAGCCTGATTTTACTGTTAAGGGTATGTCCCTATATTCCCATTATTTTTTTAAAGCCAGTTTAAACTCATTGTCTTAGGAAAACTAGCCTGAGACCTTTAGAGTGAGCCACAGAGCTGATATGGCAAGTCCCAGTAAGTCATATAACTATACGAATGAACTTGTGCAACCAATTTTCCTATTGGGCTAGGCAATAACAACAACAACAAAAAATACATTCCCATATACCTATTTGAGGAAGGGAATCACAGAACAACCATGGCTCACTTTTTTTTTTCTATTGCTTTTTCACTTACCTCAAAGGGTTTTACGTCTAGTCGTCCCGTCTTATTCAATGAGGTACGTCTTTCTCTTTTTAACTGTCCTACAGTAGATGTGTCTGAGGAATAACTTCTTCTACTTATTGATGCTCTTCTCAGTTCTGCTATGTTATGTCCAGTGTTTTTAAAACATTCCACCTTAAGTTTCTCAAGAGGTTGAGTTTTTACAGAAATTACTGCTAAATGTTCTGAGATAATGTTTGGATCTATTTTGAGTGGTTTATTCCCAACGTGTGGAACTATTTTAATTGTAGAGTCCTCTACAATTGAATCTTTATTTGACTCTTCTTTATCTAAGTCAGGGATCACTTTAGCATGCTCTTGTGCCTTTCGAACAATTCTGTTAATGTCTAGATCTCCTAAGAGACCAGCATTTGAATTCTTTGGACTAACGGTATCTAAGGGAAAATTTGAAACTTCATTAATAATTAAACTGGCCACTTTTTTAGGGAAAACTCCATTTGTACTTTTTATATCATAATAAAGATCTTTATGGGTTCTAGGTTGTTGTAGTACATTACTATAAATAGAATCAATAACCTGAGAAATCATTTCTATACTTTCTGGATTTAAAAAGTGTTCTTCAGAATCAGCAGCAACAAGATTAATATTACTCTTAGAAATTTCAGCCGTCACAGATTTTGTCAGTTGAGATGCAATTTTATTTAACTCAGGCTTTGATAAATTTTTTGCATGTTTGCTTGAGGCACTTGGCACCCTTACTATTTTAGCCAAGAACAAAGCCAATGCTTCCTCTAAAAACGTGGCATCTAACACAGAACGTTTTTTGGATGAAGACTTTTCCTGGGACTTAAATTCATTAACCATTTTGGCCACTTTTTCCATAATTTTGATAGCTTCCAGAGCTAATTCTGAACTTGATAATTCTTCCTCTACTTGAGGTTGAAATTTAGAATTGGAAATTTCTTTCACCAATAAAAAACCTATTATATCAGAGAGGACATTACTCTTACCCATTAAATCTTTAAATATAGAAATGTGTGAGCCAGAGTGCTTTAAAATACTGGTATAAACAGAATTAACTACTTTTTCAACAGTTTCATTGTCAGCTAAAGGTACAGTAGGCAATTCCTTCGCTGGTGATACAACTTTAATCTTACTTTTGGAGATAAATTCTTGTATTGAATTTAATATTTTTGAGACAATTTTTTGAATTTCAGTTTCTAGGGATTTGGGTCTTTCATTATCTACTTTTGGAAACATAGATAAAAGCTTCGATAAAAATTTCACAGCAATTTCTTCTATTATGTTATAAGGCAGTATACGAGCATGTGATGGTTGAGGCTGGGGAACATCCGCAGTTTGGATAACATCTTTAAGAATATTTTCAACAACATTGTCAACTTCTGCACACTGATATGGAGTTAGCTCTCCAGAAAAGTAGTTCTGCAACTGATTACCAGTCACTTCTTGTAGAATTAAGTCAACCATGGTTTCTGAAAGAATTCTACATCCACTGGCTGCACAATTTTGTATAATCTCTTGTGATCCAAACTGTGACAAGAGATTATTGTAGAGCGATTGAGCCACTAATTGAATAATTTCATCATCATTGGGATGTAAGGATTCCACATACTGTATAATCATATCTTCATTTTTGGAGATCTCTGTTGTAACTGTACTTAATAACTTCATTTGCAGGAAATCTAGTTCTGTGAACCAGTTGCCCTCAGATGTTTCTGCTTCAGTGTTGGATACTGTTGAGAAAATTTTAGATGAAAGAGTGTAAATCACATTCTCTAAGAATTCATGAGGCAGCATGATGGTATATGGCGATGATGTTTGACATTTTTTGCTGGCTGTTCGAGCCACCTTTTGGACCTTTTTAACAACATCCTTAGTTTCCAGAGGCAAACATGATGAAGGTGGAAACTCATCACACGATATCAAACTTAGCTTATATTGAAAAATTTCACTTATCACTGCACTAGTTAGTCGTCTTGCTAAATTTCCCCCATTACTCTTTATATTCTTACAAATGGAGTCTTGAGATTTATATTCCTTCAAAATATTGCACACACAGGAGTGAACAACTTTGTTGACCAATGTTTTATCAATTGATATTTTATCTAGGAAAAGTATCTTATTTGAAGAGGGTTTTTCAGTCATTTTATGCATATTATCCACAGTTATTTTCTTGACATTGGATGGTGCTTTATCTATATTTGATTCTTTATGCCTGGGAGGTTCTTTAGGAACTGATGACACTTTTTCTACAGGTAGAAAAGACTGATTTTCCTTATCTGGCCTAAATACCTTAATTTGAGCATCTGAAAACTCCTTCAACAGTGAATCAATAAGTCTCATAGCTGTGTCATAGAGTTCAGCTTGATTTTCATCATCACTTACATTTTGACATCTATCATATGTTTGTGTTTCTGGTGAGGAAGAAAAGACCAATTTGTTAACCATTTCGGTGATAACATCTTCTAAAAATTTAGCAGGAAAAATTCCAGGTTCACTTTTTGGTGGGTACTGAGGACTGTCTGATTTACTAGGTTCCTTTTTAATATCCTTAACTTTTACTTTCTTTTTTTCTCTTTTTTCCCCTCTCTCTTTCTCTTTCTCCCTCTCTTTTTCTATTTCTCTTGCTTTCTCTTTTTCTTCTTTTTTCTCTTTGACAGGGAGATTTTTGTTAATTGACAGGTATAAATCCTTTGTTGAAATGGACTGTGCAAAATCCTTGCCAACCTCTTGAACTAGAGGCAATGATATATAACTTGGCAGACTTTGTCGTTTTGAATAATCTGCTAACTCTTGAGAATGATATATTCCTAAGATATTATCATAAATATTTTCAATGACATTTTGAACGTATTCATAATCTGAGCACTGTCCTTCCTTCATATCTATTTGAGCTGGAGAGTCTTTCCTTTCTTCATCGTTTGGCTTTTGGGCAACTGTTTTCTCTATTGTGGTCTTTGTATTTCTTGCTTTGGTTGTCAAAGAAGATAACTGAAAGGGCTTGTCTTCTTTTTTTAATGAATTTTCTCTTGTTTGGTCAATCTTCTTCTCAATGTCTATTGCAAAATCTGGTCCAAGTATTTCCTTTTCACATTCTGTACCATCAGTAGCTACTAGAAATTGTGTGTGTACCTCCTTAACTTGCCCCTCCTTATTTGAAGGTGATACGCTTTTCTTCTCAATTTCATTATTTTTAAGTGTTCCCTTCAAATACAGCTCCTGTTTATCTTTACTTTTCACACTAGTAGTTGGAGAAGTAACTTCTGATACATTATATTTTTGAATTGGAATTCCCATTTTATTTTCATTCTCTTTCTTTTTATTTGCCACATCTGCAGCTGACTCTGATAACAGGTTAACCATGTTGCTTTTCATAATTCTTGTTACAGAGGTAACTATTGGATCTTGGATGTCACCTTTTTTCATTGATGTCTCCTTAGTTTTGAAACTTTTCTTTTTACTCATTGCACCTCTATCTATTTCCAAAGTATCCAACACATTTTTCTGGTCTGAGGTTAGAGATGTGTGTTTATATGATTGTTCTGGTAAAGTAAGTTGGTTCCCTTTTAAGCATCTGTTTATCTGTGTAGAGGTTTTCTGTGGAAGGTGTTTAACCCTTTGGGTGATGTTATCTGGATTTAGAAATGAATAGAAGGTGGAAGACCAGTCTCCTGAAAAAAGTGGTTGAATCTTGAAAGCAGAGATGGCCTTCTGGGCTGAAGCAGCAATCATTTCTGTAACAATGTTGTTTTTATCATCCTTCTGAATAGCATTAGATCCATACTTTCCTATAAACTGATCATACACAAAATTGGATATCTTATCAACTGTCTCTTTATCAATTGGTGGAAAAGAAAAAATTTCTTCAGCATTTGGTAGAACTTTAATTTCACTTTTCCTAAATTCTCCTATCAGAGAGTTTGCAAATTTTATAGCCAAGCTCACAATATCTGGCTCTGGTGTTTCTTTTTTCTTAGAATCTTCAGTAATACTTGGAAGAGAGTAAAACTTGTGAACAAGGTCAACAATTACATCTTCCAAAAATGTAGCTGAATATAGAGAAGGCTGTCTCTTTTCTTTACCAGGTTTAGTATGTACAGAGACATGGTCATAATTAGATAAGTTATTGGAAGATGATTCTTCACCACGTAAAAATGGCCTCAGATGATGATCCATGATTTCCTTCATAATGAAAGCAGCTATTCTACTGAGGAATGAGCCTCCTTTTTTGTCTGCATCTTTCTGGACTTCAGCTTGAAATTCAGATTTTTTCAAAATATTATTACATATAGAGTCAACCAAATTCTCAGTCACTTCTAATTGCATACTCTCTGCATTCTCCTCTGCCGTAGCAAGACGGATCTCATGTTCAGAAATTTCTTTGATAATTTCATCAGTTAATTTTGATGCTGCATCCACAAACTCATAATCTGGTGAAACCTCTTCCTCTTGTAGTTCACTTTCAGTGTCAGTTGAAGGGAAGATATGCACTAGAAGCTTGTAAATCATGTCTTCTAAAAGAGAATGTGACAGCACAGTAATACATAATGGCAAGGCATGGCTATCTCTCATGATGACATTGAGCACATTTCTGATGATTTTATCAGCTTGAGGGGAAGAGTAGGAAGAAGATACTAATTCTCCTGAAACTAATGACTGCACCTGATAATCATAAATTTCTTCCAAAAGCAAATTATATATTTTTCTTCCAAAACAAGCTGTGTCACTTTGTATAGCCCTATATATTTGAATCAGAGATTTATATTCATCTAATATTTTTTCATAAATTAGGTTGACTGTTTTTTTAACCATTTCTTTATATCCTTCTGAAAAACACATATCATCATCAAAGTTATCTGAAACTAAAATCTCCGATGTGGTGAACTCCAGAACAATTGATTTTACTAATGTTGTAACAATGCCAGTAATTTTGTCTTTAACTGTATCTGGATTTTCAGCAGCCAAGACATTATGTGAGAATGCATAAAGAAGTTTACATAAAAGTTCAGAAATTACTTCCTCCAAAAAGACAGCTGAATTCACAATTAAAGACAACTCTTTTTGTTTAGGATCTACTACTTTCTGTTTGTAAGTTTGATCAACTGCGGCTGAAAGGAGAGTTTTATCTCCAGGTAAAAATAACTGAAGATGATGGTTAAAGATTTCTTTTATTATAAAACTTGCTATTTTTGAAACAGGTATATTACTTATATCTTTTTTATTTTTTGTAAGAGACTGGTATATATTTGAATAGGAAAGATCAGCATAAATGGAATCAACCATGGATTGGATATCTTTTTCTGAAATCAAACTATGTTTTTCATTCCCATGTTTAATAATACATATTGAATGTTTTGAAATTATTGACATGATTTCATTTATCAGTTTTATTACTGTATTACTTAAGTCTGATTGAGAAGTATTTGGGTGTTCTGTACTGGAGGCCAATGGACTCATCTGAGATATAAGCTGAGACACAATTTTTTCCAAATGAGTATGTGATAACATAGTAGTATATATTGTTGAAGCCTGTCTTTGGAATCTTGATTTAGTAATGTCACATTGAACTTTCTTTATCAAAATATCAGTACTAAGTTTGGATTGTGATCCAAATGGAAACTTTTCTATAAGATTTGTGTGAATTTGGAAATCAAAGGTTTCGGCTAGGATGGTTTTAGTTATCCTTGCAGCCAGTGTCTTTGTGTCATTTAGAAAATCTTTATCAGGCATCATATCCATTTCATATTCTTGCACAACTTTGCTGTACACCATGTCAATAATGTTTTTGACTACATCTCTCTCCACTGGAGGCAAACATAAATTTTCCTCAGCATTCTCTAAAATGCTAACTTGGGCTTTTGAGAATTCCTCTGTTATGAACTGTATGAGTTTTTCAGCTTTATCAAACAGCTCATCTTCTGAATCTGTTACTGATTTTGTTTGTACAATGCCTAACACCCTGTGGAATATCTTGCCTAAAACCCCAGAAATCACATCTTCCAAAAAAGTTGAGGAATAAACACTGGCATAAAACCACTGCCTTTTCTCATCTCCAAAATATGTATATGATGAAGAAGGTAATGACTTTCTGTTCACAAATGGCTGAAGATGTTGTTGACAGATATGTTTAATGATAAAACCTGCTATTCTGTCAATAAAAACATCATTACTGCTTGTGATATTTTGCTCAACTGATTCTTGAGACTCAGAGTTTGAAATATTTTTGAATACTGAGTCCACAAGATGCTGAACATTGTCTTCTGAATAAACAAACTTGGTTTCTTCATCTCTTGAAAATCGAATTTCATGTTGGGAAATCTTCATCCTAATATCACTGATTATATTTGAAGCAATTTCATTGAAATTAACTTTTGATCTATCTTTTGGAGTTTCTCTGTTTGCAACAATGCTAGATGCAGAAGGGAAAATTCTAGATAATAGTATTCTGATCATGTCTTCTAAAAATGTATATGGCAGCAAGGTGTTATACGGAGATAAAGTCTGACTTGGCTTGGTAGACCTACTGATGTTACTAAGAACATCTTGAATGATATTCTCAGTTGTTGAAATAAAATATGAAGATGACAAATCCCCAGAAAACAGTGGATGAAGAAGGTAATCTGAAATAGCTGCTACAACTAAGTTGGTAATTTTTTCCACAAAAATATCTCTGTCTTCAGACTCTTTATCAACCTCAGGGTCTAATCCATGCTGTTTTAAAACATTTCTATAAACTGAGGTGACGAGTTCATCCACAATATCTGTATCTACAGAGGGGTAAGACTGTTCTTTGTCATTATATAGAATGTGAACTTTAGCTTTGTCAAAATGGTTATTTACTGAGTTTACTATTTTTTGGGTCATGTTTTCCAGCTCAATTTCAGTGTTATGCTTTGGACTGAAAATTTTTGATAAAAGTCTGGCAACAATTTCCCCTACAAATGTCTTAGGGTAAATACCTGAGGGTGATGGTATCTGGGGTCTGTGTGACTCTATGACTTCACTGAGAACCTGTTTAACCGTATTCGATATTGTATCTGATGGAGTCTTTGGACGAGGTAAACCTTCTCCACACAAAAATGGTTGAAGATGATTTTCAATAATCTCTTGGATAATAAAACTGGCTATTTGGTCAACCATAATTGGGCTTCTGCTAACTATACTTTTCTGTATTGAAAGAAGGGAGTCAGATGTTTGCATAATATTTCTATAAACAGAATCCACCATCTTCTGGAGGTTTTTTCCTGTACATAGATATTGATTATCATATATAGTGAACCAAATTTTATGTTTTGAAATGGCTGATATAACCTTATTTATTATACAGGTAGATATTTCATTAAAATCTGAACTCATGAAATATTTTTTTCCCAAAGAGGACGCCTTACTGGGTGGAGGAATGAGTTGAGATAAAAGTCTTCTGATGATATCTTCTAAAAATGAGTGTGATAACATGGTGCTATAGCCCGCTGAAGACCTAGCTTGGGAAGTAAATTCTCTCAGGTTGTTTTGAAGTTTCTGTAATATAATTTCAGCATTGAGAGGGTAGTATGAATTATGTAAGAGCTTTCCCCTGAAGCAAGATGGGAGTTGGTAGTCCAAAATCTCTAACAATATGCTATTCGTTATTTGTTCTGCTATTGAAGTACTGTCACATGCCAGATTACCACCACAGGTCATTTTCAACTTATATTGCTGTAAAACATCATAATAAACTGAGTCAACAATCCTACTAAAAGTTTCTTTATGGATTGGTGGAAAACACAGCCTTTCTTCAGAATTCCGTAAAACAGTGACCCTTGCCTTATTAAACTCATTCACTACATTGTTGATAAATAATGCATTCATCTCATTGAGCTGGGCTTCAGTGATGTTTTCATTTTTGCCCCACAGTGAAATAGAGAGGTTAAAAAACAGTTCTGAAATTATGTCCTCTAAAAATGTGGCTGAATAAACACCCGTATTCATATCTCCTGGATATAGCTTATTATGGATGGCTATTGTATCCATATCCTTTGTTCCCTGTCTTTTAAGAGGTGACACATTAGCAAAATTTGCTGAATACTTCTTGCCAAATGGTGCTTGTATTTTGGAGTTTACACTGAGATTATTCAGGGGTCTTGTCAAAGCATTGCCATCATAACTCGTGAGTCCTAAAGAACCTTTACCTTGTCCTAATTCTGTTAACTCTGGCCTTTTTGTTTTTATGAAACTAGACTGTATTTCTCTCGTTCCATACTTCAAATGCTTGTTTGCAAAAGGTGGACTTTGGGGCAGTTGTATACTGTGACATAATTTATCCATCAATGATTTAACCAAGCTGTGGGAAAGAACAGTAAGAATAGAGTCTGATGACAGTAAATCTTGATCCATTTCTGCCAGATTTTCCAAAACGTCTGACATATAATCCCCTTGAAATTGTTCACAGTCCATCGTTCTCTTACAACAATCAAATTCTTCATCGTTTACACTTTGAAGTATTTTTAAAAGTTGACATTCTTCTGCTGATATCTCTTCAGAAAGAGGGCTATTATCAAGAAAGACAGAGTTTGTGCATTTTTCTAAAAGTGTTCTAATAAGTTTCTCACACACAACATTGAGAAGGAAAACTGATTTGGGGGTGAGCCCTAAGTTATTTCCAAGTATGTTATTACATTGCTGATCATTTGATGATGAAAAAAATATTGCTTTTTTATCAGCATCCATAGCCTCATCTGGCTGTTCATTTGGTAAAAATAAATCCAAAACAATACTGAAAACTTTGTTGACTACTTCTTTGGATTCATGAGGTTTGAGGCTACCAGCCAGACTATCTAACTTATGGGCCAGATAACTTAATTTATTTCTTTGAATGATATGATCAGTTTTGTGAGTAGATAATTTCCAGTCTCTGGAAGCTTTCTGTCTTTGCATGGTATTTTTTTTGTTGCAAATGGGCACACTGTTGCTTCTAAGCATGGAAAATGGTCTATTTCTTCCACTGTTTTCCAGGTGATGATTTAACCCTATTTCTTTGGACAGTACATGAATCACACCTATTAAGAGATCCTGAAAGAGATCATCAAAGTCAGCAGCAGCTACTCCTGGGCAGCAAATGTACTTTCTTTTTAATGAAAACATTTGCTGTGCAATGTCAGTCTCTATGATGTTACTATTTAAAAGGATTTCAGCAATAATTTCAGAAATACTTAAAGCAAGTTCTCCAACAAAAATTGACCTACTCTCAAACACTTGAGAATCAATTAAAATAATTGTGTTAAATGCTGCATGGGAAGCTTTCTCCTTTTCTCTGCTATCTGTAGTGCTATCAGAAATGCTTGAAATTAAATGGCAAATGACGGACTCAGTGAGATGTTCACAAAATTGATAAAGCGAATAATCATTGTATATGCTTCTTAGAGGCTGTTTTGATTCATATTTTTTTCTTGACGGTGTGGAAACAATAGACACCTCCTCACTGGAAACTTAAAAAAGAAAACATTACCATTTTAGCACGCATTAAGGGACATATGGAAAATTCTATATATTGGTAGTTATTTACATATGAATTTCACCTTTGGAACACCTCACTAAAGAAAAAGTAAAATCTAGTCAAGAAAGATATTGGGTTTTCTTCAGATACTTATTTTCCCACCTGTGGAATCTTAGTTTTAGCCATAAAGTTGAGAAAATAACCCTGAAAAATTCAAATCTCTAAGTCTAGTGCTGATACCTGTCTTGCTTAGATGGGTGAAGGTGCTCAAAGAAACTGGAAATCCTGGGGCAGAGAAATGATTTCCAAGTGTGGTGTTACATCTTAACATGTCTGCAGTGATCTCTAGAGACTTCATATAATTATTTAAAAAATATTTTTAGTCAAACATATAATATTATGTATTACTTTTAGGAAGCTAAAGAGTTGTGTTGCAATAACAACTTGACTGAAATAAAAGAGTGCTCACTTCAGAAAGGTTAGGGATGGACTGTAACATCAGCAGTACTTTAACCCCTAGATTAGTTTGTTACAAAGATAATGGGCCAACCCAACCAGGCACAGGACTGTATTCTGCTATTCAACAGAGTACTGCAAATCATATACCTACTTGGTATGGCCAATTTCTTGGAGTGGCAGCCAGAGCTACATACTCTTTTTTTCACAAAACTACCTCAGAATGTAATAACCTATTATACCTCTGCATGTGGAATCAGGCAAGACTCAGTGGAGAGGGGAGGCTTTAAGCTGAACTTTGACAGCTAGACAGGTTTTGGCCATGTTGAGATGAAGGGAGGGAGGAAAGAGTGCTCCACGTGGAAGGAACATGAGTGAAATCGCTGGAAGGCCCTGGACATGTCTGGGAATAGAGAAGATATATGATAGAAAGAGCCAAATACCAGTGGGAGGGAATCATGGATCTTCTCTTGTTTGCTTTGTTTTTCTTATTCTCTAAGTTCAATTAGGCTATGCTTAAAGAAATTCTACTTATAAGCTTGCAATTGCAGACACACAACTGTCCACCTTGAAATCATACCAGTTTTAAGTATAGGAAATGTCCTCATGGTGCAGGTAGGTAGGACTGATAGTATGTGTTCTGCAATTTGAATGATGGGCAAGTGATGTATCTGGACTGGTAATGTAGCAACTAATTATTGGCAACTAGAATTACTGATCCAGTTCAAAGCTATAATAGATTATTAGATTGAATTTTATGAACTTTCCAATAATAAATTTTCACATATGAAAGTAGCTATCACATATGGTTCAACCTCTAGCATATACAGATAAGCCTTTTTAAGAAGGGAATGAAAATATATTTTTAAATATGTTTAGAGTATTATACCTAAAAGGAATTTAGTAACACTGGAATATAAGCAAAATAAGATGTTTAACACTACTGTTCTTATACACTGTGACTAATAATAGCAACGACTTCAACTGTACACATTAAAGTTGAATCACAACGTTCAGTTACCTGTACATTTGGTATGATTATAAAGAAATCATGCATGAGAACTTTAATAATCTTTGGAACTCGTACCTCATGTTCAACCAAAATCCCCTGCTTTAAAAAAGTCACATTTTCTCTCATCTGCAGATATGGAAAATTGAGAGACAGACCTTTTCAGATTCAAACCATATGAATGTTTATTTTTATATATTAATATATATTAATATATATATTAATATATATATATTAAGAAGTAATTAAATACCCTCCTTCTAAGGCTGTTTTCAGAAAAACAGTAAATGAAGCTTCTTGGACAGGAGATCTTTTAAATATATCTATTTTTTTCTAAATTGTGCCCACTCTTACCTCTAGTTTCAAGGTTCTTGAAATATGTGACCACAGATGTGGTGACATGTCTTGCTACCAAATGAATTTCATTTGGACCCAGTTCATGATCAGCAAAAGCAATGACTTCAACTTCCTTCAGAGTCTTTATCTTCAGGTAACTCTTATTTTCCCATTTTTGCATTAAAGAAAAATCTCCCCTGCTGGCTTCAGGTTTTTTGTTTTCTTCTTCAGGTATACAACTGATTCTTTTATCCCACATTCTAAGCAAACTTTTCTCCTCATTCTTTTGACCATATGTTACAGACAAAGGGTTTTGCTTTGTTATGAAAAATGGTTTCATTGTTTCTGTGCCTTCATTAATGTGTGGTTGACTTGGAAAGCCGTAGCTTGACAGCACAGTACTGACAATATTTTCTGCGGCTAAACAAATTTTGAGTGGAGAGACAGTTGTCTGAATTTGGTTTGGCTCAACAACTGGTTTGGAGATCTCATAATGAAACGCTCTTGGATTTTCACCTTTTCTCATTTCTGTGAATGACATGACTTGCTGTGATGCTGTTTCTGTGGATTCATTTGCTTTCTTTAACACTTTTTGTAAGACACTCCCTTCAGGGAGGGAGCTATTTCCTTTCATAGCTTGATCAAAATAGCTCAAGTCAGATTCCTTTCGGCTAAAGTCTTGTACTTTGTTTCTAGAGCATGATGGTATGTTTTCTGAATCAGGCCTTTCCATTGGCTCTGAGCTTCTAACTGTGTCTTCTACAGAGGCTCTGGAATATAAGGGTAAATTTGATGAAGACTTATACCTTTTTTTCTTATCTTCCTCTGAATAAAACCCTAAACCTGGTATGCTGCTTTGTGGAGGATGATTCCCGAATCCTACTTCCTTTAACTTTGACATGGGCATTTTCGTATTAGTTGCTAATTCAACCTGATTAACAATGTAGGTATTTTCTACTCCTTGGAACAAACTTTCCTTTGGAAGGTTTTTGATCAGAGACTCATTGAAATGAGTACACTGGTCCATCAGTGTACCAATGATCTCACTTGCTGCAATATTTTCTTTCAATATGCTACTTGAAGATGGTTCTGCTTGGCTTATTTCTTTGTCCAGCTTGCTCTTAATTATACCAAGCATGTCGCTGACAATATTAATGGCATATGTAAGTAACTCTGAGTGGAACGAATGAACCTGTAGAAGGGTATTCTGTACATTTTCCTTGGAAATAACAGTACTTGACTTGGATTCATCAGAAAACTTTTTTAGTGGTTGTAATTTGGGCAACATCTTTTTGCTTAATAGTCTCTGTTGGACAGGAAAAAGGTTTTCTACAGGCATTTTCGCTACTTCAGAAAACTCATATTTAGAGATATGTTTAAACTGTAAGTCTACAAATGACTCTAACAGGTTTAAAACCCTTTCTACAATTTCTCGAACAATTTGGTTGCTAGAGCCCAAAGGACTTTGGTCTTCGGTTTTAGTGTTATATATTGGTTCATTGCTGAGGATGTCCTTGGTTGGAAAACCACATTTACTTTTAGTAGTAATGTGTTCTTTCCTGCTTGCTGGAGTTTCTTTACCATGTGGAGTGGGCATTTGGGATAAAAAGCACAGCTGTAATTTTTCAAATAGCATTTCAACAATTTCCCTTCCAAACATATTAATTTGTGCTTTGGTGTCTTCAGCTCTCGTAGAAGCTCCCTTAAAACAACTATGAAACCTGTTTTCACAATCTTCAAGATGTGGCAAATTTAAAAGTGAAAGAGAATATTCTAATTCTTTTGCTTTTATTGAAATTTCTGTCAAACCATTTTCAGCTATCATCAAGAGCTTACATTTTTCATTTTCCATGTCATTTGATTCTGCTTGCCATTTGTCAAACATTTTTTTAAATACACCTTCTTCAGGAAAAATCTGTTCTAACCGTGAAGAAACATTTTCCAAGTAAAAACATGCTTGTGGTTTGGCAAGAGACTCTGCACCTATATTCCCCTGTGAAAGTTTGGGATCATCCAGATGACAGAATACGATAGGATTAGCCAAATTTTGGTTATTTGTAGTGTATAATCCTTGCAAAACCGTACTAGCTATTTTATTTGCTGCCATGATTTGATCGGATGGTAAAGCTTTATCACCTACCATTGCTCTAATTTGCGTCACCTTTTCAAATTCTTTAACAGTTGTTTTCAGGATATTACTTATTATATCCTTGGCATATATTTTTAGTTCTGAAGTAGGCAACTTTACTTCCAGTAAGTTTTTGTCATCTCCCGTTGGTAGGATGTGTGGCAGCCCAATGGCAGTCTTGGACCAGATGTCTTTTGGAGTCTTCTCTCCAGGACCTAATTTAGTCTTGCTTTTGGCCTTAGTACGACTAGGTCCTACGTGTGGTTTTGCTCTAAATTTAGGCAAAGGAGTAACTTTTGATCTTGCTTTTAAACTTGTTTTAAAACGTGGCTTAGGGTTGCCCTTAGGGCTTAGTTTAGACCTGTGTAGTCTTAGAGGTTGCAACTCAACAGAACAACCTTTATGGGACAGGGCCTCTTCTAGATAAAGTGAGGCAAAATTTGTGATCTTATTGAGAACCATTTGGACTAAATCCTTCCCCACTTTTAATGGTGAATATTGTAAAAAAGTTTTTTCCAATAGAGAGACATTTTGACTGCCTGCATAAGGATAAACCTGTGGTAGCATATAGCTAGTGAGATTACTTCCTATTCCTGCTTGTGTAGTTTCTCTGATGCATGATGATTTCTTTGGTAAAATATTTTTGTCAGTTGCTTGTACTTTATTACTTTCATATAACAACGTCACAACTACAGAGTACATTTCTCCCAAAACGCTTTCAATTATGTCACTTGCTACACTGTTAATATGGGATTGAAAGAAGTTTTTTTGTGTTATGTCTAATGTTTTAATTTTAGAGCTAGACATAAAGTGGGGGATTTCATTAAATGAAGGCAAATGGCCTATGATTTCCATTATTCTTTGATACACTTTACTTAAAACTTCTTCCACTGCACTGAATAATGCAGTTCTTTCTTTTTGTTTTGATTCTTCATTTTTTATAAATATTTCTTCTAGAACAATTCTCTGGCTTTCCCTTTCCAATGCCATTTGGTTTTGTTCTAATGGATACTTTAAAAACAGAGAGAGTTTGGTGTGTGTTTCCTGAGCTCTTTGTCCCAGTGATATTTCATTTGATGCAGTTCGTTGTGAAAATAAGTTAGGATTGTCCGTTGAGTAAAAACTGATTTCCTTTACAGATCTTTTATTATATAAAATCTTTAAGATACTGTTGACAATTTCACTCACAGTGGTGATTTCTTGGAATGAAATGTTTGGGTATGGATGCATCTTTTGGATTTTGAGGTCTAAGTCATTTTTAATCAGCTTCAAAATGGCACTGGCAATGATGTCAGCATATTCTTTAAGACTAGCTTGTGATAGATGAATTGTAGATCCAAGTTTTTCTCTGTAACTGGCAAAAGTGAAATCTGTGAGCTCTTCACTGAGAACAGTTTCATTTGATATTTTCAGAATATTCACATTTGATTCCACCTGGCTTGATTCATGAAAGATGCTTTCATCTCGTCTACAGTTTTCCAGTTCTGGGCTCAGAAATGACTTTTCTTTAGGCTGGAAAGCAAGAGTAATTAACAAATCCAGTCTTTCTGTGGCAAATGATTCTAACCGATTGAAAATAGTTTTAGTAATGAAGTCAGCACTTTCCTCACATGGGTCAGGAACAGATTTCTTGGGGTCTTCTTTCTCTACTATAGTTATATGAGTATCATTAGCATAAGCTGATTTCAGATTTTTTGAAGATGGAAAATGCCCTGTTTTTCTTTCACTTTTTGACTCCATAAGAAGAGGCTGTTGACATTCTTCTTTTGGAAACATATCACAAAAGGTCAGGGGCAATCTTGTAGAAGTAGGATCCTTTGAATTTATGCTAAGTATGACAGCAGAACTGAGATTATGAAGAACGATATCTACTATATCAGTGGATATCGATATGACATCTGAGTTAGGAACTGAAAAATTTGGAAGAATCTTATTTGCACCCTCAATGAACATTTCAGAATTTGCTCTGGAATGTTTGCCAGCTATGCTACATTTCAAAGTGGGTGTGGCAAATGAGAGATTATTCTGATACAGTAGTTTTTCATAAATATCACATAAGATACTTTCAATGGTATCTTGTATTTGAAACTGAAGTACTTTTTGATACTCAGTCTTAATAAACAGCTTTTCAATAATACCTTCTTGCTGATCTGAATTAATCTCTTTGTCAGGATTGTTTTTGTCACATTTTCCTTTAGATGATACAATATCTAACACTGTGTTAACAATTTGACTTGCAATACTCTCAGAAACCACAATGTTACGAGTTAAAAAAGAATTTTCCCTTTCTTTATCTAATTCATGTTTGATTCCTTGTAAAATTTTTCTGGCCACTTCTGTTGCATATGTATTTAACTTATTCAAAGAGACTTGACATAATGAGTTGGTCTTTTCTGACATAATATGATCCACTGAGCAACAGGAAGATTGATCATCAGAATACAAATCTTTGGCTGATAATGCTTTGCTTAATGTACTCTTATCCTGCTGAATAGGTAAAGCCATTGGAACTGTGAAGTTGATCTGGGGACAAAAGAGAGATTGTACTTTGGAAGTAGCAAAAATTTCTAAACTTATTAATACTGCCTGTATAATATCTTCAACTATGTTTACTTTAGCCTGTTTGTCAACATTGAATCTGGACTGAAGAGTATATGGATTCTTGTTCGGCACAGTGATGGAGGGCTTTCCTCCTCCACTGGTGTGTTCATGAAAAGAAACATTTGTTGAAAAGGTGATGGTCTTATACCTGTTTTCACTTGCATTTCTCCCTGTCATAGCAGCTGAATAAAGTTTATCAAACACAGTCCTAACAACATCATCTGCCACTATGGTTACATCTGCTTCAGACACCATCATTTTATCTATAAATTGAACAGATGTTTGAGCAACTGTCTCTTCAATATTGTGAGGGATGCCACTTAAATAGGAGTGGGAGAGAGAAAGCACATTTAACTGACTGACCAAAGCACTTTGAAAAATTTCATTCAAAATATTTCTTATAATGGGAACAACTGGAGATTTCTGTGGTTCTTTGAGTTTCACTTCAGTTTCGTTTAAGGTTCTTTCTAGAACACATTGTTGAAGAGAATCTGATTTAGTTTCTTCTCGAAGTGATCTTCTCTTTCCAATGAATTCTTTCTCTGTATTTGCATCATCTTCTAGAAATGAATCTGATTCAACTCCACCAGGAAGAAAATTTCCATAGGTTGGCCTGTATCTATAAGTTTGAATGCCTCTCTCTTCAGATTCAGTTTCATTAAGCATATCTGAGGATACTGCATCTAAAATTAAACTGACTATATTCTCAAGCATTTGTTTGTCAGGTGATGGTGTTTCCATACTTGTCCTCAAATCTAATGAGTTCATCTTTAATTCTGTTTGAATAGCTTTCAAAATAGCACTTGATACCTTCTTTGCATGCGTGTATAAAGCAGATTGCAATAGTTCTTCATGTGTGTCCGTGAAAACACTGGGACTTTCACATTCCAAGTCCATCTTACTGATTTTTTTATTTCCATCATTGATAGATGCCTCCAGAGTTTCTAAATTTCCACTGGCAAACCCTTCTAGTTTAGCAAAAACCATATTAAGAATATCTGAAGCCACAGCTTTCAGTTTATTAGAATGAATTTCTTTTTTGCTCCCTGTTTTGGAAGACTTAGGAGCAATAGATTTTCCCTTGCTTTTAGTCTTCTCTTTATTACCCTGATGAACCATCCTGGAAACTATGCTGGAGATTATGTCAGTGCACTTGGCCATTTCCTCAATAATTGAAGTAAACAATAGGCTGTCAATATTAAGAGACTCTGAGACAGCTTTAAATCCCGAACTTACAGAACTACTATCCATGTCAACACTACATAATTTTGCAAGGATATATTCCAAAATTGTTGTGGAAATGAGCTGAATATTAGACTGCATTTCAGTGGCTGTTTGCTGATTCTCATTTGTCTTCTCTCTGCTTAGCTTACTACAAGATGGCTGACAGTGAGGGTGGGCTCCTATGAGCTTGCATAACATTTCATAGAGTGTTTCCCCAATATCATCTAACACTTGCAATCTGGAATTCTCTTTGAGATCTTTTTCTTTAATGACACTGTGGAGAGCACATGGAGTAGCTAAAAATTTGTAAAAAGTGTTTTTATCCTGTCCACTTGGCAAAATGTTCCCTTTATCAACGTTATCAGATCCACATGACGTCATAGGCTTTGGATTATCTGAAGGGAGTGAAATATTGCTTTGATCTGAATGTCCCCTTGATAATATTTCACAAATGCAAGTTAATAATGGAGATGCCATAATGTCATCACTGAGATTTGAGACAAGAGATTCTGATTTATCAGTGTCAGTAAAAAATCCTTTACCTGTAAGGGATTTGGTATGGTCTGTTTCCCTAAGATTTAGGTTTTTCTTACTGAGTTCCAGTTCATTCTGGATAGCATGCAAAACAATGTTTACCACTTTAGTTGTATAAGTACTAAGTTGAGATTGTAATGAAGATTGCTCTGCAAGTGAAGGTTTGAAGCTCATTTGCAATTTTGGACAAACAAATAACTTCAGCCTTTTAAAAACTGCATTAATGATCTTATCAGTAATGGCATCTATAGGCTTAGGTTCACTTTCTTCAGATTTTAACAGGGAAGGCTTTGCAGGATCTATATCGAGTGAAGATAAATATTTTATTTTCTTTTCACTCTCGAACCATATTTTTAATGGCTTTTGATTTGGTGCTTCTTTGACCATGTGGAGAGTGTCAGGACTCTCTAGAGAAGTTTGAAGAACTGATGAAATGGAACTTTTGGTGGTATTAGGAATGCAGCTTGCCTTATAAAGTATATTTAATACAGCATCTGTTATTTCTTGAGCCACTGCACTAATTTCTGACACAGAAAACATCTGGTCCATCCATTCTTGATGTGACAGTTCTTGAGGTTTTTCTGAAACAACAACTGAAGCTTCTTTGCCAGTTTTACTGTCTAAATGACCAAGAGGAATAGAAGATACGTCCTTGAACATTTCCGTTAAAATACTTTTAACTATGTTTTCTGAAGCCTTTTGTATTTGATGCTTTTGATCTTGGCTGAAAAACAAAATGTCTTTATTTAAACAGGGATTTTCCTTTAGAATTTTATTCTTAAAAAATGGTAGCTCAGTCTTTAACCTCCGATCATGAAATGCAGTTTTGCTTCTTGGAGAAGCAGGCTTTGTAGGTTGTTTGCTATTTCTTTTGTATTCAAGACAAGTGTTTCCTTTTGTAAACCAATGCTCAGGAATCTGTTCTTGTGATTTTGCTTTTTCATCTTTAAAAGATGAATCAAGCACATTTTCCACAATTTTGTCTATTTCTTCATTATCATCTTCAGAATAAAGGACCATGCCAGGAACATTAATAGGTGGAAATGGTCTTCCAGACCCAGAACCATTAGATAATCTAGTGCCAGTGAGTCTGTACTTTACTTCAGTGTCAGAAGGACTTCTCAGTCTAGAATGTCTACATTTTTGATTATCTGCTTTTACTGGTTCCTGATGTAACTGAGTAAAGATTTCATCGAGCAGCTTAAGGAGTACTACAGTTTCATCAGATGCAATAAGTCTCTCATTGTTAAGTTCGGTTTGTACATGTCCTAGTATAGTGCTGATTGCTTCCTCTATATAGCCAACCAAAGAGGACTGGGAAAAAATATTTGACATTAAATTTTGTATTTCTTCTTTAACAATTAAATTAGCTGCATCAAGTTCAGGACATTTCTCTTTGTTGGCTTTTATAAAGCACATATATGGTGGGTCTGCCATATATTGCTGATAAGAAAGTTTAGCTGCATCTTCAAGATGAGGAAGTTCATATTGCTTGCAAGATGCAAGAGTCATCAGCTTTTTTAAAATGGCATGCACCATATCCTCTGCAATATCACACATGGGTTCCACAGTATGAGGCAGTGAATCTATTAAAGGTTTTCCATATGATGGAGTGAGAGATTCTCCACTGGGTGTTAAGCTTGGTTTAATGTTGACTGACAAATCTTCTTGTGAAAATATCTGGATACATTTTTTCTCAACTGCAGACTGTAGCTTCTCAAGCATATTTTCCACGATCTCTGAAGCTACTGAGCAGATATCTGCATTAGAAACCAAGTCTCCTTTTTCAGGCTCACTTTGGTCAACAAAAACTTCAGCAGTAACAGAAGAAATAGAAGGAATGGCCTGTGTTAAATCAGACATTATTTCTTGAAAAATGCTTTCCAAAATCAATTCAGTTTCCCCTTTTAAGTGACACTTAAAGTTAACAAAAACATTCTTTAAA
Source organism: Phocoena sinus (assembly GCF_008692025.1). Classification (NCBI taxonomy): domain Eukaryota; kingdom Metazoa; phylum Chordata; class Mammalia; order Artiodactyla; family Phocoenidae; genus Phocoena; species Phocoena sinus. The sequence goes on from NC_045769.1 coordinate 48,459,331, forward strand.
TTCTTCATTTCATTCATAGCTTTTGTTTTTTGATCAGAAAACAATGGACTCTCTAAGCCATCTGTTTCAGTGGTAGCATCCTTTGATTTTTTTGTGCCCGTTTCAAATGATGCTAGAAGGTGACTATCAGATTTACAACTTCTGAGCTTAGGGTATGTATATATCATGCTTGTTTTATTATATTTGAGTTCAGGTGTTCTAGATTGTCCTTTAATGTGATACGTTTTTCCCACAACTGTTCTTTCCACATGGGCAGATGGTGGTTTTAAAGGTGTGCTTGGTCGCCTTACTGATATGTCAACTGCAAATGCACAGGGCTCTCCCTGAAATGTTTTAGTTGTTGCAGATGTGTAGCTTCCATATGTAAACTCTTCACTGCATGTGCTACAAAAACTCGAACTATCTGAAGAGAGGATGGAGACATCAGACACTGGGTATGCATTATTTTTCAACCTTTCTTCATACTTTGTAATGGCTGGGTATAATATACTGGTCACTGTAGCCACAACCCAGGTCATTATGTTCTGAATTATGCTATTCAGTTCCCCAGAAGTTACCTGGAAAAGAGGCAAGCAGGAATGAAAAGAAAATCATGTTAACAACTTACTCTATTCTGGGACAGAGGATAACATTTAATTTTTTATGTCAAACAATGCATAGCTTGATACCACCATCGTTATAAAAAGAACACAGTGAAAGAAAACCTATTTGGAATTTCAAATTAATTTCAAGTTGGTTTATTCTGTGCTACAGTAAAATACTTTTTGTATAAGTTTCCATTTGACTCCCATTCCCTCAGAAGCTTTTTCTCCCCCCCAACATTTATTGCTAGGATAAATGAATTTCTGGTAAAAAAAAAAAAAAAAAAAAGATCACTAAATAACTAGCTATCCAGGCACATTACAGGCAAGTATTTCGGCAAGAAGAAATATGGTGTCTACAATCCAGCAAAATTACTTTAAAATGAACCAGATTATTTCTTTTTTTTTTTTTTTTTAACATCTTTATTGGGGTATAATTGCTTTACAATGGTGTGTTAGTTTCTGCTTTATAACAAAGTGAATCAGCTATACATATACATATGTTCCCATATGTCTTCCCTCTTGCGTCTCCCTCCCTCCCACTCTCCCCATCCCACCCTTCCAGGCTGTCACAAAGCACCGAGCTAATATCCCTGTGCCTTGCGGCTGCTTCCCCCCAGCTATCTACCTTACTACGTTTGTTAGTGTGTATATGTCCATGACTCTCTCTCGCCCTGTCAAAACTCACCCCTCCCCCTCCCCATACCCTCAAGTCTGTTCTCCAGTAGGTCTGCGTCTTTATTCCTATCTTACCCCTAGGTTCTTCATGACATTTTTTTCCCTTAAATTCCATATATATGTGTTAGCATACGGTATTTGTCTTTTTCTTTCTGACTTACTTCACTCTGTATGACAGACTCTAGGTCTATCCATCTCATTACAAATAGCTCAATTTCATTTCTTTTTAAGGCTGAGTAATATTCCATTGTGTATATGTGCCACATCTTCTTTATCCATTCATCCGATGATGGGCGCTTAGGTTGTTTCCATGTCCTGGCTATTGTAAATAGAGCTGCAATGAACATTTTGGTACATGACTCTTTTTGAATTTTGGTTTTCTCAGGGTATATGCCAAGTAGTGGGATTGCTGGGTCATATGGTAATTCTATGTGTAGTTTTTTAAGGAACCTCCATACTGTTCTCCACAGTGGCTGAACCAATTCACATTCCCACCAGCAGTGCAAGAGTGTCCCCTTTTCTCCACACCCTCTCCAGCATTTATTGTTTCTAGATTTTTTTTTTTTTTTTTTTAATTTTTTTTATTTTTATTTTTTTTAACATCTTTATTGGGGTATAATTGCTTTACAATGGTGTGTTAGTTTCTGATTTATAACAAAGTGAATCAGCTATACATATACATGTGCTCCCATGTGTCTTCCCTCTTGCGTCTCTCTCCCTCCCACTCTCCCCCTCCCACCCCTCCAGGCTGTCCCAAAGCCCGGAGCTTATATCCCTGTGCCTTGCGGCTGCTTCCCCCTAGCTATCTACCTTACTACGTTTGTTAGTGTGTATATGTCCATGACTCTCTCTCGCCCTGTCAAAACTCACCCTTCCCCCTCCCCATATCCTCAAGTCCATTCTCCAGTAGGTCTGCGCCTCTATTCCTGTCTTATCCCTAGGTTCTTCATGACATTTTTTCCCCTTAAATTCCATATATATGTGTTAGCATACGGTATTTGTCTTTGTCTTTCTGACTTACTTCACTCTGTATGACAGACTCTAGGTCTATCCATCTCATTACAAATATCTCAATTTCATTTCTTTTTAAGGCTGAGTAATATTCCATTGTGTATATGTGCCACATCTTCTTTATCCATTCGTCTGATGATGGGCGCTTAGGTTCTTTCCATCTCCGGGCTATTGTAAATAGAGCTGCAATGAACATTTTGGTACATGACTCTTTTTGAATTTTGGTTTTCTCAGGGTATATGCCCAGTAGTGGGATTGCTGGGTCATATGGTAATTCTATTTGTAGTTTTTTAGGGAACCTCCATACTGTTCTCCATAGTGGCTGAACCAATTCACATTCCCACCAGCAGTGCAAGAGTGTCCCCTTTTCTCCACACCCTCTCCAGCATTTATTGTTTCTAGATTTTTTGATGATGGCCATTCTGACTGGCATGAGATGATATCTCATTGTAGTTTTGATTTGCATTTCTCTAATGATTAATGATGTTGAGCATTCTTTCATGTGTTTGTTGGCATTCTGTATATCTTCTTTGGAGAAATGTCTGTTTAGGTCTTCTGCCCATTTTTGGATGGGGTTGTTTTTTTTTTGTTATTGAGCTGCATGAGCTGCTTGTAAATTTTGGAGATTAATCCTTTGTCAGTTGCTTCATTTGCAAATGTTTTCTCCCATTCTGAGGGTTGTCTTTTGGTCTTGATTATGGTTTCCTTTGCTGTGCAAAAGCTTTGAAGTTTCATTAGGTCCCATTTGTTTATTTTTGTTTTTATTTCCATTACTCTAGGAGGTGGGTCAGAAAGGATCTTGCTGTGATTTATGTCATAGAGTGTTCTTCCTATGTTTTCCTCTAAGAGTTTGATAGTTTCTGGCCTTACATTTAGGTCTTTAATCCATTTTGAGCTTATTTTTGTGTATGGTGTTAGGGAGTGATCTAATTTCATACTTTTACATGTACCTGTCCAGTTTTCCCAGCACCATTTATTGAAGAGGCTGTCCTTTCTCCACTGTACATTCCTGCCTCCTTTATCAAAGATAAGGTGTCCATATGTGCGTGGGTTTATCTCTGGGCTTTCTATCCTGTTCCACTGATCTATCTTTCTGTTTTTGTGCCAGTACCATACTGTCTTGATTACTGTTGCTTTGTAATATAGTCTGAAGTCAGGGAGCCTTATTCCTCCAGCTCCTTTTTTCGTTCTCAAGATTGCTTTGGCTATTCGGGGTCTTTTGTGTTTCCATACAAATTGCGAAATTTTTTGTTCTAGTTCTGTGAAAAATGCCAGTGGTAGTTTGATAGGGATTGCATTGAATCTGTAGATTGCTTTGGGTAGTAGAGTCATTTTCACAATATTCATTCTTCCCATCCAAGAACATGGTATATCTCTCCATCTATTTGTATCATCTTTAATTTCTTTCATCAGTGTCTTATAATTTTCTGCATACAGGTCTTTCATATCCTTAGGTAGGTTTATTCCTAGATATTTTATTCTTTTTGTTGAAATGGTAAATGGGAGTGTTTTCTTGATTTCACTTTCAGATTTTTCATCATTAGTATATAGGAATGCCAGAGATTTCTGTGCATTAATTTTGTATCCTGCTACTTTACCAAATTCATTGATTAGCTCTAGTAGTTTTCTGGTAGCATCTTTAGGATTCTCTATGTATAGTATCATGTCATCTGCAAACAGTGACAGCTTTACTTCTTCTTTTCCGATTTGGATTCCTTTTATTTCCTTTTCTTCTCTGATTGCTGTGGCTAAAACTTCCAAAACTATGTTGAATAAGAGTGGTGAGAGTGGGCAACCTTGTCTTGTTCCTGATCTTAGTGGAAATGCTTTCAGTTTTTCACCATTGAGGATGATGTTTGCTGTGGGCTTGTCATATATGGCTTTTATTATGTTTAGGAAAGTTCCCTCTATGCCTACTTTCTGGAGGGTTTTTATCATAAATGGGTGTTGAATTTTGTCGAAAGCTTTCTCTGCATCTATTGAGATGATCATATGGTTTTTCTCCTTCAATTTGTTAATATGGTTTATCACATTGATAGATTTGCGTATATTGAAGAATCCTTGCATTCCTGGAATAAACCCCACTTGATCATGGTGTATGATCCTTTTAATGTGCTGTTGGATTCTGTTTGCTAGTATTTTGTTGAGGATTTTTGCATCTATGTTCATCAGTGATATTGGCCTGTAGTTTTCTTTCTTTGTGACATCCTTGTCTGGTTTTGGTATCAAGGTGATGGTGGCCTCGTAGAAGGAATTTGGGAGTGTTCCTCCCTCTGCTATATTTTGGAAGAGTTTGAGAAGGATAGGTGTTAGCTCTTCTCTAAACGTTTGATAGAATTCACCTGTGAAGCCATCTGGTCCTGGGCTTTTGTTTGTTGGAAGGTTTTTAATCACAGTTTCAATTTCAGTGTTTGTGATTGGTCTGTTCATATTTTCTATTTCTTCCTGATTCAGTCTTGGCAGGTTGTGCATTTCTAAGAATTTGTCCATTTCTTCCAGATTGTCCATTTTATTGGCATAGAGTTGCTTGTAGTAATCTCTCATGATTGAACCAGATTATTTCTAACAAAGCATTTCTCAAACAGATGAAGTCAAAACATTTGGGTGCCTTCAGAGGCATCTGTCTAGCTAAGATGTAAGGATGGAAAAGAAGCCATCTCTCCTCCCCTTCCCTGCTGCAGGGGTGAGCCTGTGATGTGTATATATGGAAATGACTACAGCTAATTGCTAAGAATCATTTGGTAGGCAACAAAAAATTCATGCTTTACAGAGATTGAGTGGCTTTGTATCCAACAAAAAAGTATCAGTGGAAACTGTTAAGAAGGCTGAGAAAAGGTGATGCACTGAGGGAACAGATGAATTTAGATTGAAAACAAGGGTAATCTAGAACTGAGTCTCAAAGAGTCAGGAGGGCTGAGCAAGAATAGGTGTTGGAGAATCCCTCATTTTGGGCTGGAAATGACAACTCAGGGACCAGATTTGAATGACAGTTTCCTTAGTGGTCAGTGGTGCTGTCCTACATTTAAACTGGACCAACAGTAGAAACAAAATCTATCTGTTTCTATATACATCAAATTATGTACTGAAAAAAAATTTTTTTTTATTCATTTATTTTTGGCTGCATTGGGTCTTCACTGCTGTGTGCGGGCTTTCTCTAGCTGCAGCAAGCGGGGGCTACTCTTCGTTGGGGTACACAGGCTTCTCATTGCAGTGGCTTCTCGTTGCAGAGCATGGGCTCTAGGTGAATGGGCTTCAGTAGTTGTGGCGTGTGGGCTCAGTAGTTGTGGCTCACAGGCTCTAGAACGCAGGCTTAGTAGTTTAGTTGCTCCATGGCATGGGGGATCTTCCCTGGCCAGGGCTCAAACCTGCGTCCCCTGCATTGGCAGGCAGATTCTCAACCACTGGGCCACCAGGGAAGCCCCTGAAAATATATTTTGGACTCACAAAACATCCTCTTGCCTATAATAAACTAATAGTATGTTTTAAATTGTTATTACTCTTAAAACATAAAAAGCGGAGGGGGGACCTTGAAGATGGCGGAAGAGTAAGACGCGGAGATCGCCTTCCTCCCCACGGATACACCAGAAATACATCTACACGTGGAACAACTCCTACAGAACACCTACTGAAGGCTGGCAGAAGACCTCAGACCTCCCAAAAGGCAAGAAACTCCCCACGTACCTGGGTAGGGCAAAAGAAAAAACAGAGACAAAAGAATAAGGACGGCACCTGCACCAGTGGGAGGGAGCTGTGAAGGAGGAAAAGTTTCCACACACTAGGAAGCCCCTTCGCGGGCGGAGACTGCGGGAGGCGGAGAGGGGAGCTTCGGGACCGCGGAGTAGTGCACAGCGACGGGTGCGGAGGGCAAAGCGGGGAGATTCCTGCACAGACGATTGGTGCCGACGGGCACTCACCAACCCGAGAGGCTTTTCTGCTCACCCGCCCGGGGCGGGCGGGGCTGCGAGCTGAGGCTCGGGTTTCGGTTTGGACGGAGCTCAGGGAGAGGACTGGGGTTGGCGGCTTGAACATAGCCTGAAGGGGTTAGTGCACCATGACTAGCCGGGAGGGAGTTCGGGGAAAAGCCTGCACCTGCCGAAGGGGCAAGAGACTTTTTCTTCCCTCTTTTGTTTCCTGGTGCGCGAGGAGAGGGGTTTAAGAGCGCTCCTTAAAGAAACTCCAGAGACGGGCGCGAGCCGCGGCTAAAAGCGCGAACCCCAGAGACGGGCGCGAGCCGCGGCTAAAAGCGCGGACCACAGAGACGGGCGCCAGCCGCGGCTAAAACCGCGGACCCCAGAGACGGGCGGGAGACGCTAAGGCTGCTGCTGCCGCCACCAAGGGGCCTGTGTGCGAGCACAGGTCACTCTCCACACCCCTCTTCCGCGGAGCCTGTGCAGCCCGCCACTGCCAGGTTCCCAGGATCCAGGGACAACTTCCCCGGGAATACGCAGGGCGAGCCTCAGGCTGGTACAACGTCACGCCGGCCTCTGCCGCAACGTCATGCCGCCTCTGCCGCTGCAGGCCCGCCCCGCACTCAGTGCCCCTCCTTCCCCCATCCCCCAACCCCCGGCCTGAGTGAGCCAGAGCCCCCGAATCAGCGGCTCCTTTAACCCCGTCCTGTCTGAGCAAAAAACAGACGCCCTCCAGCGACCTACACGCAGAGGCAGGGCCAGATCCAAAGCTGAGCTCCTGTGAGCTGTGAGAACAAAGAAGAGAAAGGGAAATCTCTCCCAGCAGCCACAGAAGCAGCGGATTAAAGCTCCACAATCAACTTGATATACCCTGCATCTGTGGAATACCTGAATAGACAAGGAATGATGCCAAATTGAAGAGGTGGAATTTAGGAGCGAGATCTATGATTTTTTTCCCTTTTCCTCCTTTTGTGAATGTGTGCGTGTATGCTTCTGTGTGAGATCTTGTCTGTATAGTCTTGCTTCCACCATTTGTCCTAGGGCTCTATCCGTCCATGGTTTTTAAAAAAATTTTTTTTCTTAATAATTTTAATTGTAATAACTTTATTATACTTTACCTTTGTTCTTTTTCTTTCTTTCCTTCCTTCCTTCCCTCCTTTAGACAACGAATCACCCCAAATTGAGGAGGTGGTCTCTGAGAGCAAGATTTATGATTTTTCCCCCTTTACCTCTTTTTGTGAATGTGTATGTGTATGCTTCTGTGTAAGATTTTCTCTGTATAGCTTTGCTTCCAACATTTGTCCTAAGGTTCTATCCGTCCCTTTTTTTTTTTTTAATATTTTTTAAATTCAATAACTGTATTATACTTTATTTTATTTTTACTGTATATTCTTTCTGTCTTTTTTCCTTCTGTCCCTCCTTCCTTCCTCCCTCCCTCCCTCCTTTCTTTCCTTCTTTGCTTCTTTCTTCCTTCCTTCCTTTCCTTTCCTTCTTTCTTTCCTCATACTTCTACTAATTCTACTTTTTCTCCCTTTTATTCTGAGCCATGTGGATGAAAGGCTCTTGGTGCTCCAGCCCAGGAGTCAGGGCTCTGCCTCTGAGGTAGGAGAGCCAACTTCAGGACACTGGTCAACAAGAGACCACCCAGCTCCACATAATATTAAACGGTGGAAATCTCCCAGAGACCTCCATCTTAACACCAGCACCCAGCTTCACTCAACGACCAGCAAGCCACAGTGCTGGACAACCTATGCCAAACAACTAGCAAAACAGGAACAGAACCCCACCCATTAGCAGAGAGGCTGCCTAAAATCATAATAAGGCCACAGACACCCCAAAACACACCACCAGACGTGAACCTGCCCACTAGAGAGACAAGATCCAGCCTCATCCAGCACAACACAGGCACTAGTCCCCTCCACCAGGAAGCCTACACAACCCACTGAACAACCTTAGCCACTGGAGACAGACATCAAAAACAACGGGAACTATCAACATGCAGCCTGCAAAAAGGAGACCCCAAACACAGTAAGATAAGCAAAATCTGAAGACAGAAAAACACACAGCAGATGAAGGAGCAAGATAAAAACCCACCAGACCTAACAAATGAAGAGGAAATAGGCAATCTACCTGAAAAAGAATTCAGAATAATGATAGTAAGGATGATCCAAAATCTTGGAAGTAGAATGGACAAAATGCAAGAAACAGTTAACAAGGACCTAGAAGAAATAAAGACGAAACAAGCAACGATGAACAACGCAATAAATGAAATTAAAAGTACTCTAGATAGGATCAATAGCAGAATAACTGAGGCAGAAGAACGGATAAGTGACCTGGAAGATAAAGTAGTGGAAATAACTACTGCAGAGCAGAATAAAGAAAATAGAATGAAAAGAACTGAGGACAGTCTCAGAGACCTCTGGAACAACATTAAATGCACCAACATTCCAGTTATAGGGGTTCCAGAAGAAGAAGAAAAAAAGAAAGGGACTGAGAAAATATGTGAAGAGATTATAGTTGAAAACTTCCCTAATATGGGAAAGGAAATAGTTAATCAAGTCCAGGAAGCACAGAGAGTCCCATACAGGATAAATACAAGGAGAAATACGCCAAGACACATTAATCAAACTGTCAAAAATTAAATACAAAGAAAATATATTAAAAGCAGCAAGGGAAAAACAAGAAATAACACACAAGGGAATCCCCATAAGGTTAACAGCTGATCTCTCAGCAGAAACCCTACAAGCCAGAAGGGAGTGGCAGGACATACTGAAAGTGATGAAGGAGAAAAACCTGCAACCAAGACTACTCTACCCAGCAAGGATCTCATTCAGATTTGATGGAGAAATTAAAACCTTTACAGACAAGCAAAAGCTGAGAGAGTTCAGCACCACCAAACCAGCTTTACGACAAATGCTAAAGGAACTTCTCTAGACAAGAAACACAAGAGAAGGAAACGACCTATAATAACGAACCCAAATCAATATAGAAAATGGGAATAGGAACATACATATCGATAATTACCTTAAATGTAAATGGACTAAATGCTCCCACCAAAAGACACAGATTGGCTGAATGGATACAAAAACAAGACCCTTATATATGCTGTCTACAAGAGACCCACTTCAGACCTAGAGACACATACAGACTGAAAGTAAGGGGATGGAAAAAGATATTCCATGCAAATGGAAACCAAAAGAAAGCTGGAGTAGCAATTCTCATATCAGACAAAATAGACTTTAAAATAAGGACTATTAAAAGGGACAAAGAAGGACACTACATAATGATCAAGGGATCGATCCAATAAGAAGATATAACAATTGTAAATATTTATGCACCCAACATAGGAGCACCTCAATACATAAGGCAAATACTAACAGCCATAAAAGGGGAGATCGACAGTAACACATTCATAGTAGGGGATTTTAACACCCCACTTTCACCCATGGACAGATCATCCAAAATGAAAATAAATAAGGAAACACAAGGTTTAATTGATACATTAAACAAGATGGACTTAATTGATATTTATAGGACACTCCATCCAAAAACAACAGAATACACATTTTTCTCAAGTGCTCATGGAACATTCTCCAGGATAGATCATATCTTGGGTCACAAATCAAGCCTTGGTAAATTTAAGAAAACTGAAATTGTATTAAGTATCTTTTCCGACCACAACGCCATGAGACTAGATATCAATTACAGGAAAAGATCTGTAAAATATACAAACACATGGAGGCTAAACAATACACTACTTAATAATGAAGTGATCACTGAAGAAATCAAAGAGGAAATAAAAAAATACCTAGAAACAAATGACAATGGAGACACAACGACCCAAAACCTATGGGATGCAGCAAAAGTAGTTCTAAGGGGGAAGTTTATAGCAATACAAGCCCACCTTAAGAAGCAGGAAACATCTCGAATAAACAACCTAACCTTGCACCTCAAGCAATTAGAGAAAGAAGAACAAAAAAGCCCCAAAGCTAGCAGAAGGAAAGAAATCATAAAAATCAGATCAGAAATAAATGAAAAAGAAATGAAGGAAACGATAGCAAAGATCAATAAAACTAAAAGCTGCTTCTTTGAGAAGATAAACAAAATAGATAAACCACTAGCCAGACTCATCAAGAAAAAAGGGAGAAGACTCAAATCAATAGAATTAGAAATGAGAAAGGAGAAGTAACAACTGACACTGCAGAAATAAAAAAAATCATGAGAGATTACTACAAACAACTCTACGCCAATAAAATGGACAATCTGGAAGAAATGGACAAATTCTTAGAAATGCACAACCTGCCAAGACTGAATCAGGAAGAAATAGAAAATATGAACAGACCAATCACAAGCACTGAAATTGAAACTGTGATTAAATATCTTCCAACAAACAAAAGCCCAGGACCAGATGGCTTCACAGGTGAATTCTATCAAACGTTTAGAGAAGAGCTAACACCTATCCTTCTCGAACTCTTCCAAAATATAGCAGAGAGAGGAACACTCCCAAATTCCTTCTAGGAGGCCACCATCACCTTGATACCAAAACCAGACAAGGATGTCACAAAGAAAGAAAACTACAGGCCAATATCTCTGATGAACATAGATGCAAAAATCCTCAACGAAATACTAGCAAACAGAATCCAACAGCACGTTAAAAGGATCATACACCATGATCAAGTGGGGTTTATTCCAGGAATGCAAGGATTCTTCAATATACACAAATCTATCAATGTGATAAACCATATTAACAAATTGAAGGAGAAAAACCATATGATCATCTCAATAGATGCAGAGAAAGCTTTCGACAAAATTCAACACCCATTTATGATAAAAACCCTCCAGAAAGTAGGCATAGAGGGAACTTTCCTCAACATAATAAAGGCCATATATGACAAGCCCACAGCAAACATCATCCTCAATGGTGAAAAACTGAAAGCATTTCCACTAAGATCAGGAACAAGAGAAGGTTGCCCACTCTCACCACTCTTATTCAACATAGTTTTGGAAGTTTTAGCCACAGCAATCAGAGAAGAAAGGGAAATAAAAGGAATCCAAATCGGAAAAGAAGAAGTAAAGCTGTCACTGTTTGCAGATGACATGATACTATACATAGAGAATCCTAAAGATGCTACCAGAAAACTACTAGAGCTAATCAATGAATTTGGTAAAGTAGCAGGATACAAAATTAATGCACAGAAATCTCTGGCATTCCTATATACTAATGATGAAAAATCTGAACGTGAAATCAAGAAAACATTCTCATTTACCATTGCAACAAAAAGAATAAAATATCTAGGAATAAACCTACCTAAGGAGACAAAAGACCTGTATGCAGAAAATTATAAGACACTGATGAAAGAAATTAAAGATGATACAAATAGATGGAGAGATATACCATGTTCTTGGATGGGAAGAATCAACATTGTGAAAATGACTCTACTACCCAAAGCAATCTACAGATTCAATGCAATCCCTATCCAACTACCACTGGCATTTTTCACAGAACTAGAACAAAAAATTTCGCAATTTGTATGGAAACACAAAAGACCCCGAATAGCCAAAGCAATCTTGAGAACGAAAAAAGGAGCTGGAGGAATCAGGCTCCCTGACTTCAGACTATACTACAAAGCAACAGTAATCAAGACAGTACGGTACTGGCACAAAAACAGAAAGATAGATCAGTGGAACAGGATAGAAAGCCCAGAGATAAACCCACGCACATATGGACACCTTATCTTTGATAAAGGAGGCAGGAATGTACAGTGGAGAAAGGACAGCCTCTTCAATAAATGGTGCTGAGAAAACTGGACAGGTACATGTAAAAGTATGAGATTAGATCACTCTGTAACACCATACACAAAAATAAGCTCAAAATGGATTAAAGACCTAAATGTAAGGCCAGAAACTATCAAACTCTTAGAGGAAAACATAGGAAGAACACTCTATGACATAAATCACAGCAAGATCCTTTCTGACCCACCTCCTAGAGTAATGGAAATAAAAACAAAAATAAACAAATGGGACCTAATGAAACTTCAAAGCTTTTGCACAGCAAAGGAAATCATAATCAAGACCAAAAGACAACCCTCAGAATGGGAGAAAACATTTGCAAATGAAGCAACTGACAAAGGATTCATCTCCAAAATTTACAAACAGCTCATGCAGCTCAATAACAAAAAAACAAACAACCCCATCCAAAAATGGGCAGAAGACCTAAATAGACATTTCTCCAAAGAAGATATACAGAATGCCAACAAACACATGAAAGAATGCTCAACATCATTAATCATTAGAGAAATGCGAATCAAAACTACAATGAGATATCATCTCACACCTGTCAGAATGGCCATCATCAAAAAATCTAGAAACAATAAATGCTGGAGAGGGTGTGGAGAAAAGGGGACACTCTTGCACTGCTGGTGGGAATGTGAATTGGTTCAGCCACTATGGAGAACAGTATGGAGGTTCCTTAAAAAACTACAAATAGAATTACCATATGACTCAGCAATCCCACTACTGGGCATATACCCTGAGAAAACCGAAATTCAAAAAGAGTCATGTACCAAAATGTTCATTGCAGCTCTATTTACAATAGCCCGGAGATGGAAACAACCTAAGCGCCCATCATCAGATGAATGGATAAAGAAGATGTGGCACATATACACAATGGAATATTACTCAGCCTTAAAAAGAAATGAAATTGAGCTATTTGTAATGAGATGGATAGACCTAGAGTCTGTCATACAGAGTGAAGTAAGTCAGAAAGAAAAAGACAAATACCGTATGCTAACACATATATATGGAATTTAAGGAAAAAAAAAATGTCATGAAGAACCTAGGGGTAAGACAGGAATAAAGATGCAGACCTACTGGAGAACGGACTTGAGGATATGGGGAGGGGGAAGGGTGAGTTTTGACAGGGCGAGAGAGAGTCATGGACATATACACACTAACAAACGTAGTAAGGTAGATAGCTAGGGGGAAGCAGCCGCAAGGCACAGGGATATTAGCTTGGTGCTTTGTGACAGCCTGGAGGGGTGGGATGGAGAGAGTAGGAGGGAGGGAGACGCAAGAGAGAAGACATATGGGAACATATGTATATGTATAGCTGATTCACTTTGTTATAAAGCAGAAACTAACACACCATTGTAAAGCAATTATACCCCAATAAAGATGTTTAAAAAAAAAAACATAAAAAGCAGTAAGTACAAGTAATTGGCAGCAAAGCCTGGAAGGCTGGCTTGTAGACAGGAGGATAAACAATAGGATTCCTGTAATGGAGCTGTTCACACCCAAAATATTGCCTTAAGTTAGTTAGAATTATTCCCATTTCAGACCAACACTGAAAGATAAGTTAACACCTATGTAGCATACTCTCTCCTGATACATTAAAGACTGTTTACGGGCACCCCAAGGAAAGCTATTTTATTCTGCTCTAATCCCTGAATCTCCTAATACATTTTTGCATTTATTATACAGACAATGGCTAGTGGTCTGAAAAACATATTTTGGGCGATAGCATATGTCATATAATACTTATATAATCACATCCAAAATCAAATATTTTAAGAACAAAGCAACTGTTCTAATCTACTATGACATATAAACTAAGACATTCAATGTATATTATTTTTCTTAGTACCAGAGATAATAAACAGTAGCCCTACATTATTACTCTTAGGCTAGGTATGAGAAAAAGTTTCCAACCTTGATATATGAAAGATATTCCTAAAATTTTCTATGTAGTAAAATACGATAAATAGAACCTAGTTTGCAGTTGCTTTCCATTATAATATTAAACTGAGAGATATTCTCCTGAATCAAAGTTTTCATTTTGCTACATGTTCTATGAATTGAGTCCATGTGAAAAAGTATGTCAGAATATATGTTGTTTTCAAACCTCTCTCTCTTTCCTAACTGGTCTGACTGGATCCAGAATTAGGCCTTACAAAAATACCCTCTTATCCAAGTCTCAGCTCATAGGTGACCAGGTCCTTTCTGTGTGACTGGGTGCTTCCCACCAAACTGGCTAGAGACAAACCCAGGCATCCCAACTCATCAGCCAAGTCTGTGAAGTGATTTTGTTAACGGCTTCCCATGACAGACTGGGTTTATGATTATTTGATGGCTAAGTCCCTTAATGACCCTTCCCTGACTTCTTGCTCATCCCCATGAGACATCTTCCTGAAGAGGCAAAATTATATTTTGATGAGAACTTTAGACTACTGTGAAATCTAAGAATTAACTTAAAGTAAACTTATTAAAGAAGAAAAAAAGGGCAAAGAGGGACACTAATCAATAAATGATTACTCATTGTTTGATTCATAGTTTTTTTTCCTATTATGACACATACAAGAGTATCGTTAATATGCTGCTTTATCAATGAGTTTTATGATACATACTTTTTCTTGCAAGCAGTTTTGTAGGAGATTCTGTTGTCTGTAAAGTCAAGAAAGGTTGATGATTTAGTTATTATTTAGGGTCAAGGATTTATGTAGCTTTTTCCAAAACTTCTAATCAGTGAATCAGTTTTTTCTCTTTATATCTAAGAGATTTTTAAAAGAAATTCAAAAGAATAAACGTTTTTATTGTCCACCCCCACCACCTATTTCTCTTCCTTCTTTGATTTTGGCCCACATGATTTATTACTCAGAGGAGTAGAATTGTGGCTGCTGCATAAAAAATATGTCTATTTGAAAATTCCAATTCTGACCCATGTTAACCATTCATGCTTTGAGGTTCTCTGGGGAAGGCCACAGACTTGGAGGGAGACAGTGAGCTAGTCCTTTCTGTTTGCTAAAAGACAGCATGAGGTAGCAAGACAATCTGACGAGAGATTCCGGATAATCCTTACTTACCCTTTCAAATCCCATAGTCCTACCCACACTCTCATCAAACAGTAGTAAGGAATTAAGTGGTGACTATTTAATAACTACAGGTTAAAATCATAAATTTCTAGCCATATTAAATACTAATTTAGATGTAGCCCTTTTCTATGTATGACAATATTCTATCATGTGTTCTAATTAGATTTTTTATCATGATACTAATGAAATAAACAACATAGTTTTCTGAATTGTAAAAATTAAAGAACTCAATGAAAAATATAGAATAACATACAGTTAATGAAACAAGATCTAAGACTTTAGTTCTGATTTATTTTTGTATATTTCAGATATTTATTTTCATAAATTTCAACATAGGTCCTTTGCTTATCTTCCTCCTGCTTTAAGAGAAAATTGATATACCTTTTTTACCTTTTCTAGGCCTGTACTTTACATTATAAAATTAGACACTGAGTTTGTGTTGTGCAGTGATGAGAGCTGGGATCCTGCTCCAATAGCAGTGAGCATCACTGACCTCTGAAGACCACACGCAGAGGAAACAAACTTGGACTGAAATCAGTGATAGCTTACTCATCAACTGTGTTCTCCCAAGATCTCAGAAGAACATGTATACAGTTAAATGGGTTCCTTCAGAAGGGTGGCAAGATGGCCGAGTAGAAGGATTTGAGCTCACCTTCTCTCATGAAAACACCAAAAACACAACTAATGGCTGAAGAACCACTGACAGAAAAGACTGGAACCTATCAAAAAAGATAGTCTACATCCAAAGACAAAGAAGAAGCCACAAAAAGATGGTAGAAGGGGTGCTTTCATAATATAATCAAATTCTATACCCAGGTTGCCAACCCACAAACTTAATTATATCACAGAGGTTCTCCCACAGGACTGAGAGTTCTGAGTCACACACCAGGTTCCCCAGCCTGGGGGTTTGGCACCAAGAGGAGGAGCCCCCAGAGCATTTGGTTTGAAGGCTAGCAGGTCTTGAGTGCAGGAGCTCCATCGGACTGGGGGAAACAGAGACTCCACTCTTGGAGGGTGCACACAAGGTTTCATGTGCACAGGGACCCAGGGCAAAGCAGTGACTCTGTAGGAACCTGGGCCAGACCTATCTGCGGGTCTTGGAGTGTCTACTGGGGGTCAGCTATGGCCCACTGGGGGGCAAGAACACTGGTGGCAGAGGCCCCTGGGAAAATTCCTCAGCATGAGCTCTCCCAAAGGTTACCGTTTTGGCACTGAGACCTGGCCCCACCCATTAGCCTGCAGGTTCAAGTGCTGGGATGCCTCAGGCCAGAAAACCAACAGGATGGGAACACAGCCCCACCCATCAACAGACAGGCTGGCTAAAGTCCTCCTGAGCTCCTTGACACAGGCCTGTCCACCAGAGGGACATGACCCAGTTCCACCCAAAGTGGGCAGGTACCAGTCCCTCCTGCCAAGAAGCCTGCATGAGCCCCTGAACCGACCTAACCCACCAGGGGGCAGACACCAGAAGCAAGAACTACAATCCTGCAGCATGCGGAATGGAGACTACAAACACATTCAGGCCAGATATATGTAAAGTGAAGAAAGGGAAAAATGTACAACCAAGAATACTCAAACCAGCAAGGCTTTCATTCAGATTTGACAGAGAAATCAAAAGCTTTACAGACAAGCAAAAGTTAAAAGAATTCAGCACCACCAAACCAGCTTTATGTCAAATGCTGAAGGAGCTTCACTAGGAGGAAAAGAAAAGGCCACAGCTAAAAACAAGAAAAGTATGAATGGAAAAGCTCACCAGTAAAGGCAAACATACAATAAAGGTAGGAAATCATCCACACACAAATATGATATCGAAACCATCAATCGTGAGAAGAGGAGAGTATAAATGCATGATATATTGGAAATGCATTTGAAATTGAGACCAGCAACTTAAAACAACCTTGCATATATATAGACTTCTTTATCAAAACCTCATGGTAACTGTATCTACAATAGATACATACACAAAAAAGAAAAAGGAATCCAACACTAAAGATAGTCATCAAATCACAAAAGAAGAGAAGAGGAAGGGAAGAAAAAAACCCTACATAAACAAACCCCCCCAAATTAAGAAAATAGCAAGTAGAGGCAAGACAGGACACGTGCCCCTGAGAGGCTGGGGTATGGGGGCAGTTCCCATGCTCAGAGGGGCCCACACATGGAGAGGGGATCAGCAGGGATGGGGAGAGACTTTTGGGGGATCAGAAGGGAACACAGCCAGCATTTTCCCCATTGGCTCCGGACCCTGGGGTCCCAAGCCTAAACCTTTGCCCCCTGGCTGTGCTGAGCCTAGGCCCTGTCCCTCAATCCCCCAAGGCCTTTTCTGGCATGCCAGTCCTGAGCCTATGCCCTGTCCCCCTCACCTAATCCCCGACCCCCCCAGCGAGGTCTTTTCTGGCCCTGTTTTATTTTTGGTTGCTGTTGTCGTTTGGTTTTGCCTTGTTGTTGTTTCATTTATATTTTTATTTTTTCTAATGTATTTTTTATTCTAATTTTATTTTTTACTCTTTGTTGTTCTCCTTTTTGTTTGTTGCCTTTTTTTTTTTGGCTGTGCCACGCAGCTTGCAGGATCTTGGTTTCCCAGGCCAGGCGTCAGACCTTAGCTCCTGTGGTGGGAGCACTGAGTCCAAACCACTGGACTAACAGAGAACCTCAGACCCCAAGGAATATTAATTGCTGTGAGCTCTCTGGGAGGTCCTCATCTTGGCACCAAGACCCAGCTCTACCCAACTGCCTGCAAACTCCAGTGCTGGAAGCCTCAGGCCAAACAACCAGTAAGAGAACATAACCCCACCCATCAAAAAAAATGAGATGACAAAAAAATATGTTACTGATGAAGGAGCAAGGTAAAAAACTACAAGACCAAATAAATGAAGAGGAAATAGGCAAGCTACCTGAAAAATATTTCAGAGTAATGACCGTAAAGATGATCCAAAATCTCAGAAATAGAATGGAGGTACGGATCGAGAAAATACAAAAAAATATTTAACAAGGATGTAGAAGAACTGAAGAACAAACAAACAGTGATGAACAACATAATAACTGAAGTAAAAAATACACTAGAAGGAATCAATAACAGAAGAACAAATAAGTGAACTAGAAGATAGAATGGTGGAAATCACTGCTGAGGAGCAGAATAAAGAAAAAAGAATGAGAAGAAATGAGGACAGTCTCAGAAACCTCTAGGACAACATTAAATGCACCAACATTTGAATTATAGGGGTTCCAGAAGAAGAAGAGAAAGAGAAAGGGTCTGAGAAAATATTTGAAGAGATTATAGTCGAAAACTTCCCTAACATGCGAAATAGGCACCCAAGTCCAGGAAGCACAGAGAGTCCCACACAGAATAAATACAAGGAGATACACACCAAGACACATATTAATCAAACTAACAAAAATAAAATTCAAAGAAAAAACATTAAAAGCAGCAAGGGAAAAGGAACAAATAACATACAAGGGAATCCCCATAAAGTTATCAGCTGATTTTTCAGCAGAAACTCTGCCAGCCAGAAGGGAGTGGCAGGAAATACTTAAAGTGATGAAAGGGAAAAACCTACAACCAAGATTACTCTACTCAACAAGGACCTCATTCAGATTCAACAGAGAAATCAAAAACTTTACTGACAAGCAAGACAAGAAAATTCAGCACCACCAAAACAGCTTTACAACAAATGCTAAAGGAACTTCTCTAGGCGGGAAACACAAGAGAAGAAAAAGACCTACAGAAACAAACCCAAAACAATTAAGAAAATGGTAATAGGAACATATGTATTGATAATTACCTTGAATGTAAATGGATTAAATGCTCCAACCAAAAGACACAGCCTGGCTGAAATGATAAAAAAACAAGACCCATATCTATGCTATCTACAAGAGACCCACTTCAGACCTAGGGACACATACAGACTGAAAGTGAGGGGATGGAAAAAGCCATTCCATGCAATTGGAAATCAAAGAAAGCTGGAGGAGCAATACTCATATCAGAAAAAATAGACTTTAAAGACTGTTACAAGAGATAAGGAAGGACACTACATAATGATCAAGTGGTTCAATCCAAGAAGAAGATGTAACAATCAAATATTTATGCACCCAACATAGGAGCACCTCAATATACAAGGCAAATGCTAAGAGCTGTAATAGGGGAAATTGACAGTAACACAATAATAGTGGGGGACTTTGGTTTCCCACTGAAACCAATGGGCAGATCAGCCAGACAGAAAATAAGGAAACACAAGCTTTAAATGACACAACAGACCAGATAGACTTGCTATTTATAGGACATTCCACACAAAAGGGACAGAATACACTTTCTTCTCAAGTGCACATGGAACATTCTCCAGGACAGATCACATCTTGGGTCACAAATGAAGCTTCAGAAAATTGAAATTGTATCAAGTGTCTTTTCTGAACACAATACTATGAGATTAGAAATCAATTAAAGGAAAAAAACTGTAAAAAACACAAACACATGGAGGCTAAATAGTACACTACTAAACAACCAAGAGATCACTGAAGAAATCAAAGAGGAAAGAAAAAATACATAGAAACAAATGACAATGAAAACACAACAACCCAAAACCTATGGGATGCAGCAAAAGCAGTTCTAAGAAGGAAGTTGACAGCAATTCCATCTCACCTTGAGAAACAAGAACAATCTCAAATAAGCAATCTAACCTTACACCTAAAGCAAGTAGAGAATGAAGAACAAAGACAACTGAAAGTCAGTAAAAGGAAAGAGATCATAAAAATCAGAGCAGAAATAAATGAAATAGAAATTAAGAAAACAATAGCAAAGATCAAAAACTAGAAGTTGGTTCTTTGAGAAGATAAACAAAATTGATAAACCTATAGCCAGACTCATCAAGAAAAAAAGGGAGGACTCAATAAAATTAGGAATGAAAAAGGAGAAATTACAACTTCCACTGCATAAATACAAAGGATCATAAGAGACTGCTACAGGCAACTATATGCCAATAAAATGGACAACCTGCAAGAAATGGACAAATTCTTGGAAAGGTACAACTTTCCAAGACTGAACCAGGAAGAATTAGAAAATATAAATGACCAATCACAAGTAACGAAATTGAAACTGTGATTAAAAATCTTCCAACAAACAAAATCCAGGACCAGATGGCTTCACAGGCCAATTCTATCAAACATTTAGCGTAGAGCTAACACCAATTCTTCTCAAACTCTTCCAAAAAATTGCAGAGGGAGGAGCACTCCCAAAGTCATTCTATGAGGCCACTGTCACCCAAAACCAGACAAAAATATCACAAAGAAAATTATAGACCAATATTACTGATGAACATAGAATGAAAAAATCCTCAACAGAGTACTAGCAAACAGAATCCAACAGCACTTTAAAAGGATTCTACACCATGATCAAGTTGGATTTATCCCAGGGATGCAAGGATTCTTCAATATACGCAAAACAATCAATGTGATACACCATTTTAACAAATTGAAGAATAAAAACCATATGATCATCTCAATAGATGCAGAAAAAGGTTTTGACAAAATTCAACACCCATTTATGATAAAAACTCTCCAGGGGCTTCCCTGGTGGCGCAGTGGTTGAGAGTCCGCCTGCCGATGCAGGAGACACGGGTTCATGCCCCAGTCCGGGAAGATCCCACATGCCACGGAGCAGCTGGGCCCGTGAGCCATGGCCGCTGAGCCTGCGCGTCCGGAGCCTGTGCTCCGCAACGGGAGAGGCCACAACAGCGAGAGGCCCACGTACCGCAAAAAAAAAAAAAAAAAAAAAAAAAAACTCTCCAGAAAGTGGGCATAGAGGGAAACTACCTCAACATAATAAAGGTCATATATGACAAAGCCACAGAAAACATCATTCCCAATGGTGAAAAACTGAAGGCATTTCATCTAAGATCAGGAACAAGACAAGGATGTCCACTCTCGCCACTATTATTCAACATAGTTTTGGAAGTCCTACCTGTGGCACTCAGAGAAGAAAAATAATAGGAATTCAAATTGGAAAAGACAACGTATAAGTGTCACTCTTTATAGATGACATATTATATATAGAGAATCCTAAAGATGCTACCAGAAAAGATGCTACTACTAGAGCTAATCAATGAATTTGGTAAAGTTGCATGATACAAAATTAATGCACAGAAATCTCTTGCACCTCCTATACACTAACAATGAAAGATCAGAAAGAGAAACTAAGGAAATAAACCTAAGTAAGGAGGCAAAAAACCTGTACTCAGAAAACTATAAAACACTGATGAAAGGAATCAAAGACGACACAAACAGATGGAGAGATATACCATGTTCCTGGATTGGAAGAATCAATATTGTGGAAATGACTATCATACCCAGGGCAATCTACAGAGTCAGTGCAAGACCTATCAAATTGCCCGTGGCATCTTTCACAGAACTAGAACAAAAACTTCTACAATTTGTATGGAAACACAAAAGACCCGTAATAGGCAAAGCAATCTTGAGAAGGAAATGCAGAGCTGGAGGAATCAGGATGCCTGATTTCAGACTATACAACAAAGTACAGTAATCAAGAAAGTATGGTACAGGCACAATAATAGAAATATAGATCAATGGAATAGGATAGAAAGCCCAGAAATAAACCCATGCACCTGTGGTCACCTAATCTATGACAAAGGAGGCAGGAACATACAATGGAAGACAGACAGTATCTTCCATAAGTGATGCTGGGAAAACTGGACAGCTACATGTAAAAGAATCAAATTCAAACGCTACCTAACACCAAACACAAAAATAAACTGAAAATGGATTAAAGAACTAAATGTAAGGCCGGACGCTATAAAACTCTTAGATGAAAACATAGGAAAAACACTGACATAAGTCACAGCAAGATCTTTTTTGACCCACTTCCTAGAGTAATGGAAATAGAAACAAAAATAAACAAATGGGACCAATTAAACCTAAAAGCTTTTTCACAGCAAAGGAAACCATAAACAGGATGAAAAGACAACCCTCAGAATGGGAAATATTCTGAGAAAATATCTGCAAATGAAACAACTAACAAAGGATTAATCTCCAAAATATACGAACAGCTCAAGCAGCTCAATATCAAAAAAAACCAAACAACCAAATCCAAAAATGGGCAGAAGATCTAAATAGACATTTCTCCAAAGAAGACATACAGATGCCCTGGAGGCACATGGAAAGCTGCTCAACAACATAATTATTAGAGAAATGCAAATCAAAACTAT
The DNA here is from genome assembly GCF_008692025.1 of Phocoena sinus. Classification (NCBI taxonomy): domain Eukaryota; kingdom Metazoa; phylum Chordata; class Mammalia; order Artiodactyla; family Phocoenidae; genus Phocoena; species Phocoena sinus. The sequence continues at coordinate 48,481,587 of NC_045769.1, forward strand.
AATGAGGTATTACCTCACACCAGCCAGAATGGACATCATCAAAAAATCTACAACAAATGCTGGAGAGGGTGTGAAGAAAAGGGAATCCTCTTGCACTGTTGGTGGGAATGTAAACTGATACAGCCACTATGGAGAACAGTATGGAGGTTCCTTAAAAAACTAAAAATAGAACTACCATATGACCCAGCAATCCCACTACTGGGCATAAACCCTGAGAAAACCATGATTCAAAATGAGACATGTACCCCAATGTTCATAGCAGCATGATTTACAATAACCAGGACATGGAAACAACCTAAATGTCTATTGATAGATGAATGGATAAAGAAAATGTAGTACATATATACAATGGTATATTACTCAACTATAGAAAGGAACAAAATTGGGTCATTTGTAGAGATTTGGATGAACCTAGAGTGTGTCATACAGAGTGAAGTCAGAAAGAGAAGAACAAATATTGCATATTAATGCATTATGTGGAATTGAGAAAAATGGTACAGATGAAACCTATTTGCAGTGCAGGGATAGAGCTGAAGACATAGAGAAAGCAGGTGTGGACATGGCGGGAAGGGAAGGATGGGATGAATTGGGAGATTAGGATTAACATAAATATATTACCATGTGTAAAATAGATAGCTAGTGGGAACCTGCTGTAGAGCACAGGGAGCTCAGCTCAATGCTCTATGATGACCTAGATAGCTGGGAGGGGTGGTGGGTGGGAGGGAGGTCCAAGAGGGAGTGGATATATGTATACATATAGCTGATTCACTTCATTGTACAGCAGCAACTAGCACACTGTCAAGCAATTATACTCCAATTAAAAAAAAGATTAAATAAATAAATAACCTAGGGGTAGTAGAAAGCATGTAGAAGGTACTCAATTAAGATCTGCTGACCAATGAAGGCTTATTAATGAACAGACTCCAGTGGAACTTTTCTGAAAGAAAACAATGAGTAAATTAGTATCACCCACATTCAGTGCCCTCTGTGTCTTCAGTTCAACAAGCCAAGCCCCAGGGACACAAATATGAACAAGATGTAGTCCCTGATCTTAAGGAGTGTACAGACTTGTGGGGACACAGATGTGTAGGCAACTGTAATATTTACAAAACACATGGGCACGTCTTATCTCATTTACATCATGAGAACCCAAGGTAGCTGGTATAACACGTGACTTTATACTCAATGTTTAGAAGAGAAACTGAGGTTAAGTGACTTGTCCAAGATCACTCCAGTAGTACGTGGAGTTGTAACAAGAACCCAGTTCTGCTGACTCTAAACCAAGGGCTCTTTCTGCTGCACACTAATGTTCTAGCATAACATGCTTATTTCCCAGTGCCAGTGACGATGGAGAAATCCAGCTCATGAAAAGCATTGATATCTAGTGAGTGAGAGGCAGGCATTGATGGCATCAAGGAAGGCAGGCGAATAGTTAAATATTTTTCTTCTCATTAACTATAATATTTCAAATACCAAAAAGAATTTGAGGTTACTTTTGACAAAGCATGATATCATATACTTTTTTTATGTTTAAAAGAATAAAGTAATGAACAGAAATAGAGATGAAATCCCTGTGTCAGAAAATTGAGGGTAAGAATAGGTGGGCAAAACTCTTAGCTCTGAGCTTCCTGAGAGACAAAGCAAACTGGGAAGTGACAAGGTTCTTGTATATAAAAGGAGGTGGACTAATTTTAATTTTAGCATATATTATCACCATTTGTCCTCTGATTTCTGAATCACACAGCAAAAATCAGTATTCTTACAGAAAACATTGATTTGAAAGTATAGCATTTTACCAATAAAAAAAGTGAATTTGTTATATTTGTAAATTCTGTGGGTTGATCAGAAAAAGATTTGGAAATTTGGTAACAACATACTCAATAGCACATGATTGCCAACATTAATGGTTTAGTCTGTTCTGTAAAGGAAAATGGGAGAAATGGCATCCAGTTTAGAAGGATCATGTAGCAGAGTATCAGAAATATAATGGGGATGGGGGGTGAGAAAAAGATTGCCCTCTTCATAAATAGTACACATTTCAAGTTCTTAACTGAGTGAACAATAGCCAAAATGCCATATCAAACATAAGATGACATTCACCAGCTATAAGGATATTTCATCATTCATTCACTCATTCCACAAACAGTTACTGAGTGCCCAGAGTGGGCATTCAAGCCCTGCCCTTAAGGATGAAGACAGAGCAGTAAACAACACAGACAAAAATGCCTGCCTTCGCCAAGCTTTCATGAGGCAAAGCCTAGCATGTAGCACAAATTAAAGATGGATGTGTACTTTGTCTATGAGAGAGCTGGAGTTCCCACAGTCACACTGGCATCCAAATGAGACATCCTAAAAAGGCTACAGCCCTGTGTTACTGCAGACTGTGAAACACATGCTTGGTTTTTGTCACAGAACTATCTAGAGCATAGGGGCAGCTAGGAAGGGAGGTGCAAACACCGATCCTAACTGCCGTAAAACAGGGCTGAAGAGTGGGTCCCACCTTAGAAGCTCACATCGGATGGAGGGTGGGCCAACCCTCCCACTGCAGAAGTAGCCAACAAGCACCTCCTTCAGTTTGAGGAAATGGTCCTCTCCTGCTATAAAGATGGCTTTAAGGAGCAGTTGGGGTGGGGGGGAGCTACAGCAGCCACAGAAGCTGTTAGACAAGGTAAAAAAAAAAATATATATATATATATATATATATATATTTATATATGGTTTTTTAAGACCCATACATGCACTTATTCAATTAATATTTATTAAATCCTCACTACATATGCAAAAAGCACCGCGGTAGGAACTAGGGAAAGAGAGAGGGGAGTGGGTGGAGACATGGTTCCTGCCCTCATGTCTCTTACCTGCTAGAAAGAGAGTCAGACATTGAACAACTAATCAATTAATTACAAGTAGAACATCTACTAGGAAGAATGATTAGAGTCTATAAGAACTTTAAAAGGGCAAATTAACCTAGTGCCAAAGATAACAGAAACCCTTTACACAATCCCACTCACTTCCTCTCTCCTCTCCCTCTCCTCCATTTCGTCCCCTCCCCCATCCCTCCTCTCTCAGACACATGCACACACACTTGTGGGCACACAGGTGCATACACAGGCACACATAGCTATGATGTAATCAGGCACCTCTTTGTCTTCCTTTCAAAGAGACAATTTTTGAGCTATAAATACTAAAGATACTATTCATTCTGGCTTTTAGGCCAACAGGCTGCAACCCTGGCAAAACCATGCCAAAATTCCTACTCTGAGTTAGGATGCAGTCAGGTCTAGATGAAAAAAGGAATGTTTCAACTGATTACATCTTCAAATATTTCCTAGTTATTTGAGTTTATGGTTGTGCTTGTCCTTCTTGATACTTAATTAGAATGTACAGGCCTCAGATATGAGCTTGCAGGAGACAGACAGTGTTCAAAATGAAAATGACAGCTTTCCATTGGCTTGTGTGCTGTTCTATAGCAGCTCAGTGTCAGGTGCTGAAGTTAAGCTAAACTACATAAAACCAGAAGATGTAAAGGCTAAAGTTGAAAAATTAAAACTTAGAGTCTACATATACTGAACTTTGGCTATTCAGTTATAACGTCAAATTGGGAAAAAAGCATAATAAAAACAAGTAAGGAACATAATTTTGGACAAAGCATTGAGCTGGGCAGATTTTAAAACTTTTCAATTAAGTTATATATCTACAAAATATTTGTGGTAGATAAAAATGAGAAAATACAGGTATATAGAGAGATAAAAATACAGCCATATTTAATAACCAAAGCACTTTCCATAAAATGACTATATCAAAGTATTTAACCAATTCTTTATTATTGGGCATTTATGCTTTTGCCTAATCTTTATTAACACAAATGTTTCAATGAACACCTTTATATACGCATTTCTGCACATCTCTCATTATTTTTTTATAATAAATTCTTAGAAGTGGAATTTCTTAGCTGGGCAGTATTCAGATGTTTAAAATCAGAATTAAAGCAATAGCCAACTTCAGAAAACAGAAATCATAAGTAACACAATAACAGTGGGGGACTTTCACACTCCACTTTCATCAATGGACAGTTCATCCAGAGAGAAAATCAATAAGGAAACACAGGCTTTAAATGACACATTAAACCAGATAGACTTAATTGATATTTATAGGACATTCCATCCAAAAGCAGCAGAATACACATTCTTCTTAAGTGCATATGGAACATTCTGCAGGATAGGCAATATGTGGGGCCACAAAGTGAGCCTTGCTAAATTTAAGAAAATTGAAACCATATCAAGCATCTTTTCCAACTATAACTCTATGAGATTAGAAATTGACTACAAGAAAAAAAAATTATAAAAGCCACAAGCAAGTTAGAGGCTAAAAAATATGTTACTAAAGGACCAAGGGATCACTGAAGAAATCAAAGAGGAAATCAAAAAATACCTAGAGACAGATATTGGAGATTGGTTCAAGATGGCGGAGTGGAAGGATGTGCTCTCAACTCCCTCTTGCGAGAGCACCAGAATCACAACTAACTGCTGAACAATCATCAACAAGACACTAGAACTCACCAAAAAAGATACCCCACATCGAAAGACAAAGGAGAAGCTGCAATGAGATGGTAGGAGTTGCACAATCACAATAAAATCAAATCCCATACTGCTCGGTGGGTGACTCACAAACTGGAGAACACTTAAACCACAGAAGTCCACCAACTGGAGTGAAGGTTCTGAGCCCCATAGCAGGCTTCCCAACCTGGGGGTCTGGCAACAGGAGGAGGAATTCCCAGAGAATCAGACTTTGAAGGCTAGTGGGATTTGATTGCAGGACTTCAACAGGATTTGGGGAAACAGAGACTCCACTCTTGGAGGGCACACACAAAGTAGTGTGTACATCAGGACCCAGGTAAAGGAGCAGTGACCCCATAGGAGACTGAACCAGACCAACATGCTAGTGTTGGAGGGTCTCCTGTAGAGGTGGGGGCGGGGGTGGCTGTGGCTCACCACAGGGACAAGGACACTGGCAGCAGAAGTTCTGGGAACTACTCCTTGGTGTGAGCCCTTCCAGAGTCCGCCATGAGCCCCACCAAAGAGCCAGGTAGACTCCAGAGCTGGGTCACCTTAGGCCAAACAACCAACAGGGAGGGAAGCCAGCCCCACCCATCAGCAGACAAGCTGATTAAAGTTCTACTGAGCTCTTCTCTACAGAGCAACACCCAGCTCTACCCACCACCAGTCCCTCCCATCAGGAAGCTGGCACAAGCCTCTTATCCACCAGAGGGCAGAGAGCAGAAGCAAGAAGAACTACAATCCTGCAGCCTGTGGAACGAAAACCACATTCACAGAAAGACAGACAAAATGAAAAGGCAGAGGACTATGTACTAGATGAAGGAAAAAGATAAACCCCCAGAAAAACAACTAAATGAAGTGGAGATAGGCAACCTTTCAGAAAAAGAATTCAGAATAACAATAGTGAAGATGATCCAGGACCTCAGAAAAAGAATGGAGGCAAAGATCCAGAAGATGCAAGAAATGTTTAATGAAGACCTAGAAGAATGAAAGAACAAACACCTAGAAGAATTAAAGAACAAACAGAGATGAACAATACAATAATTGAAAAATACACTAGAATGAATGAATAGCAGAATAACTGAGGCAGAAGAACAGATATTACCTGGAAGACAGAATGGTGTAATTCACTGCCACAGAACAGAATAAAGGAAAAAGAATGAAAAGAAATGAAGATAGCCTAAGAGACCTCTGGGACAACATTAAATGCAACAACATTCACATTATAGGGGTCCCAGAAGGAGAAGAGAGAGAGAAAGGACCAGAGAAGACATTTGAAGAGATTAAAGTTGAAAATTTCCCTAACATGGGAAAGAAAATAGCCACCCAAGTCCAGGAAGTGCAGAGAGTATCAGGCAGGATAAACCCAAGGAGAAACACATCAAGAAACATATTGATCAAACTGACAAAAATTAAAGACAAAAACTATTAAAAGCAACAAAGGAAAAATGACAAATAAGATACAAGGGAACTCCCATAAGGTTAACAGCTGATTTCTCAGCAGAAACTCTACAAGCCAGAAGGGCATGGCATGATATATTTAAAGTGATGAAAGGGAAGAACCTAAACCAAGATTACTCTACCCGGCAAGGATCTCATTCAGATTCGAAAGAGAAATCAAAAGCTTTACAGACAAGCAAAAGCTAAGAAAATTCAGCAGCACCAAACCAGCTCTACAACAAATGCTAAAGGAACTTCTCTAAGTGGGAAACATAAGAGAAGAAAAGGACCTAAAAAAACAAACCCAAAACAATTAAGAAAATGGTAACAGGAACATACATATCAATAATTACCTTAAAAGTGAATGGATTAAATGCTCCAAACAAAAGACACAGGCTCACTGAATGGATACAAAAACAAGACCCATATATATGCTGTTTACAAGAGACCCACTTCAGACCTAGGGACACATACAAACTGAAAATAAGGGGATGGAAAAAGATATTCCATGCAAGTGTAAATCAAAAGAAAGCAGGTAAAATAGACTTCAAAATAAAGAATGTTACAAGATACAAGGAAGGACACTACATAATGATTAAGGGATCAATCCAAGAAAATATAACAATTATAAATATATATGCACCCAACATAGGATCACCTCAATACATAAGGCAAATGCTAACAGCTATAAAAGAGGAAATCGACAGTAACACAATAATAGTGAGGGACTTTGACACCTCACTTACACCAATGGACAGATCATCCAGAGAATTAATAAGGATACACAAGCTTTAAATGACACACTAGACCAGATAGATTGAATTGATATTTATAGGACATTCCATCCAAAACCAGCAGATAACACTTTCTGCTCAAGTGCACACAGAACATTCTCCAGGATAGATCACATTTTGGGTCAAAAATCAAGCCTCGGTAAATTTAAGAAAATTGAAACCATATCAAGCACCTTTTCCAACCACAACACTATGAGATTAGAAATCTTTTACAGGGAAAAAAATGTAAAAAACACAAACACATGGAGGATAAACAATACGTTACTAAATAACCAAGAGATCACTGAAGAAATCAAAAAATACCTAGAGAAAATAACAACGAAAACATGATGATCCAAAACCTATGGAATGCAGCAAAAGCAGTTCTGAGAAGGAAGTTTATAGCAATACAATCCTATCTCAAGAAACAAAAGTCTCAAATAAACAATCTAACCTTACACCTATTGAAAGTAGAGAAAAAAGAACAAAGAAAACCCAAAGTTCATAGAAGGAAAGAATTCATAAAGATCAGAACAGAAATAAATGAAATAGAGAAAAAGAAAACAGTAGCAAGATCAATAAAACTAAAAGTTGGTCCTTTGAGAAGATAAACAAAATTGGTGAACCTTTAGCCAAACTCATCAAGTAAAAGAGGGAGAGAACTCAAATCAATAAAATTAGAAATGAAAAAGGACAAGTTACAACAGATATTGCAGAAATAGGAAGCGTCATAAGAGACTATTACAAGCCACTCTATGCCAACAAAATGGACAACCTGGAAGAAATGGACAAACTCTTAGAAAGGTATAACCTTCCAAGACTGAACCAGGAAGAAATAGAAAATATGAACAGACCAATCACAAGTCATGAAATTGAAACTGTGATTAAAAATCTTCCAACAAACAAAAGCCCAGGACCAGATGGCTTCACAGGCCAATTCTATCAAACATTTAGAGAAGAGCTAAAACAAATCCTTCTCAAACTCTTCCAGAAAACTGTGGAGGAAAGAAAATTCCCAAACTCATTCTACAAGGCCACCATCACCCTCATATGAAAAGCAGACAAAGATATCACAAAAAAAGAAAATTACAGACCAATATCACTGATGAATATAGATGCAAAAATATTCAACAAAATACTAGCAAACAGAATCCAACAACACATTAAAAGGATCATACACCATGATCAAGTTGAATTTATCCCAGGGATGCAAGGATTCTTCAATACATGCAAAACAATGTAATACGCCATATTAAAAATTGAAGAATAAAAACCATATGATCATCTCAATAGATGCAGAAAAAGCTTTGGAAAAACTCAACACCCATTTATGATAAAAACTCTCCATATAGTGGGCATAGAGGAAACCTACCTCAACATAATAAAGGCCATATATGACAAACCCACAGCAAACATCATTCTCAATGGTGAAAAGCTGACAGCATTCCCTCTAAGGTCAGGAACAAGACAAGGATGTCCACTCTCGCCATTATTATTCAACATAGTTTTGGAAGTCCTAGCCATGGCAATCAGAGAAGAAAAAGAAATAAAAGGAATACAAATTGGAAAAGAAGTAGTAAAACTGTCACTCTTTGCAGATGACATGATACTATACATAGATAATCCTAAAGATGCCACCAGAAAACTACTAGAGCTAATCAATGAATATGGTAAAGTTTCAGGATACAAAATTAATGCACAGAAATCTCTTGCATTCCTATACACTAACAACAAAAGATCAGAAAAATAAATTAAGGAAGCAATCCCATTCACCATTGCAACAAAAATAATAAAATACCTAGGAATAAACCTACCTAAGGAGGTAAATGACCTGTACTCAGAAAACTATAAGACACTGAGGAAAGAAATCAAAGATGACACAGATGGTGAGATATATACCATGTTCTTGGATTAGAAGAATATTGTGAAAATGACTATACTACAAAAAGCAAGCTACAGATTCAATGCAATCCCTGTCAAAGTACCAATGGCATTTTTTACAGAACTAGAACAAAAAACCTTAAAATTTGTGTGGAGACATAAAAGACCCTAAACAGCCAAAGCAGTCTTGAGGGAAAAAAATGGAGCTGAAGGAATCAGACTTCCTGACTTCAGACAATACTACAAAGCTACAGTAATCAAAACAGAATGGTACTGGCACAAAAACAGAAATATAGATCAATGGAACAGGATAGAAAGCCCACAGATAAACCCATGTATCTATGGTCACCTAATCTATGACAAAGGAGGCAAGGATATACATGGAAAAGAAAGTCTCTTCAATAAGTGGTGCTGGTAAAACTGGACAGCTACATGTAAAAGAATAAAATTAGAAAACTCCCTAACAACATTCACAAAAATAAACTCAAAATGGATTAAAGACCTAAATGTAAGATGGGACATTATAAAACTCTTAGAGTAAAACATAGAAAGAACACTCTTTGATAAATCACAGCAAGATCTTTTTTGACTCACCTCCTAGAGTAATGGAAACAAAAATAAACAAATGGGACCTAATGCATCTTAAAAGCTTTTGCAAAGCAATGGAAACTATAAACAACACGAAAAGACAGCCCTCAGACTGGGAGAAATTATTTGCAAATGAATCAACGGACAAAGGATTAATCTCCAAAATATATAAACAGCTCATGCAGTTCAATATTAAAAAAACAAATAACCCGATGAAAAAATGGGCAGAAGATCTAAACAGACGTTTCTCCAAAGAAGACATACAGATGGCCAAGAGGCACGTGAAAAGATGTTCAACATTTTTGCTAATTATTAGAGAAATGCAAATCAAAACTACAATCCAGTATCACCTATACTGGTCAGAATGGCCATCATCAAAAAGTCTACAAACAGGGAATTCCCTCGCTTTCCAGTGGTTAGGAGTTTGCGGTTCCACTGCAGGGCACCTGGGTTTGATCCCTGGTTGGGGAACTAGAATCCCACAAGCTATGCAGCACAGCCAAAGAAAAATGTCTACAAACAATAAATGCTGGAGAGGGTGTGGAAAAAAGGGAACCCTCCTACACTGTTGGTGGGAATATAAACTGGTATAACCACTATGGAGAACAATGGAGGTTCCTTAAAAAACTAAGAATACAACAACCATATGATCTAGCAATCCCACTCCTGGACATGTATCCAGAGAAAACCATACTTCAAAAAGATACATGCACCCCAATGTTCACTGCAGCACTATTTATAGTAGCCAAGACATAGAAGCAACCTAAATGTCCACTGACAGAGGAATGGATAAAGATGTGGTACATATATACAATGGGATATTACTCGGCCACAAAAAAGAATGAAATAATGCCACAACATGGATCAACCTAGAGATTATCATACCAAGTGAAGTCAGACAAAGACAAATATCATAGGATATCACTTATATGTGGAGTCTAAAAAATGATAGAAATGAACTTATTTACAGAACAGAAACAGACTCACAGACTTTGAAAACAAACTTCTGGTTACCAAAGGGGAAATGGGGTGGGAGGGATAAATTCAGAGTTTGGGATTAATATATACACAGTACTATATATAAAATAGATACTTAACAGGACCTACTGTATAGGACAGGGAACTCAACTCAATATTCTATATTAACCTATATGGGAAAAAAATCTGAAAAAGAATAGATATATGTATATGTATAACTGAATCACTTTGCTGTACACCTGAAACTAACACTGTAAATCCACTATACTCCAATATAAAAAAAATTTTTAATAAACAAATTAAATAAAATAAAAAATTTCCCAAAGCCTAAAATTCAGTTACGAGAAAGAGCAAGACAGAGAATTATATCCTATATCTTGGCAGAAAATGAAAACCTCCCTGGTTTCAGCTCAGACATGGGCTTTGTAGCAAGAGTCCATACTCAGACTAGTACTTTTTGCAATATGGAACCTGGAGCCTGAAAGGTAATGTCAGTGACATGTTTTATCTTTTGGCCTCCTTTATTTTTTCAGGATCTGTTTTCTTAGGTCAACCTAAGCACAAGTTTTTTTTTTTTTTTGATATTCTGCAACCTAATTCTCCCAGATTCATTTTTCCATTCTCGTCACATTATACTGTAGGCACCAAATGGAACTCAAGGAGTCCACTGTATTAACTGATACCTGTACCTGACTCCAACAGACTTTCTTCCTCAAAGGCATGCAGAAATATCCAAACAAAGAGAAAAGAACTAAGAATAAAAATAATCAAATAACTGAGAAAACTTCAAAGAAGACCACTAAAAAACAACTGTGATAACCAGATAAAGGTTGACATCAGTGAAAATGGCAGAGTAAAGAGCTCTGAAAATTTACTCCTTCTTAAAAGCAATAGGTAAACTAACAAATTTTTTTCATTATTTTATAGTAAATGGTTTTCATAGTCAATTTTTTTCAGTTTTCAGAACTCTGAAAATTAACCAAAGGCTTTCAGCATTCCAGAGGGAGTTTACTCAAGAAAAATAGATGATCTAGGTAAGAACAGTGAGCTTTGTGGTGTTTTAACTTGTCCTATTTCCATCCTCTTTCTCACCAACAGGGTATCTTTGAAAAAGAACAGCTCACAATCACAGTGGCATAGGTTTCTTCCTTGTGGTATCTGCCCAGTATCTAGCATTATGCTTTGAACATAAATAAATTCCCATTTAAAATCGTTTGGATTTGGGCCTACTCACTCTAACACAAAATGAAGCCTTTGTGCAGGCCACTAATGGACTTATACAACTGGTTCCTAGTTTCTTGCCATCAATTTTTCTTATATATTTCTGTTGGAGTTATCCATCATGTATGCTAATTTGACCATATCATTCCCCTTCCAAAACATCAGAGTATTGCCCAATAAGTAAACTATAAATTTCTGACCACAGTATGCAAGTAGCAGGCAGACTTACTGTCTTCATCACTGTTACTTCCTACATCTTCCATCCCAATAATATAAATATATTCATTATGTAAGTGTAATGCGTAATTGTTGAAACTGTTTATACTCACTGCTATCATACTTGCTTTGTCTTCATTCTCTTGGTCTTGAATTTCCATGTCTATTTTACAAATGTTTCTGTCTTTTGTATTAACATTAGAAAAAACAGAACTAATCAATAGATGAAAGGGAGGGAGAGATAGGGTGGATGATAGAGTACATGTAATGATTCCACAGTAAAGTCTTACGAAATCTGGAATTAAATCAGAATGAGAAGAATGTGAATGTGTATGATGGGCAGAGTCAGACCAGAAAGTATTGTTAGCTGTATTTTGTTTGTATTCTGACAGGATGTTAGGCTGGCTGGCTGCAACTAAAAGTATTTTTCCCTGTCAATTTGGGAGGGTGTGGTGAAGAATCTCCAGGTAATACACAGAGTTACTCATCTTACTGAGCTAAGATTTTTAATGAAAAAGTATCCAAAGTATTTGCTATGGAAGATCCAAATGACTCTGTAGTTCTATAATGTTGGGTGGAGAATAAAGAGGCAGCACTCAAGACTTTATTATGATCTTCCTCTAACCACTTCTATAAAGAGGCAGGTATTTATATTTAATAAACATTTATTAAATAACTAAAATAAAAATGGCCATTTTGTACAAATGATCACCATTCTTCCACCTTGTTCTATTTATTTAAACTGGACTAGTCCAGTTTCCTTCTTTCTGCATCTATTATAGTGCTGTGTATCCTATGAACTCTCAGTAAGTCAGTTAAACTGATGTTCATCAGTCCTAAAGTCAAGATCCTTCCTCCAAGAAAGCTTGGTCTGAATATGTCAACAGCATTTACCATCATATACCACTTAACTCTATCCAACCATTTTCATAGAAATTTGGTGTTTGTAAAGTCTTTCCTGGACCTCAGTTGAGTTATTGATTTTTTTAAAAAAGGCAACAGTGTTGGGTCTAAAATTATAGTCTCTAAAGTTGAGAAAGCCATATATAGACACCAACAGAAACAGGCTGCCACCAGTTTGAGGAATAAAAACCCCTCAGGCTCCCCAAATTTCTTCTCCAGAGACTTGCAAGTTCCATCATTAGAGATTATTATTTTGGATTATATGGCAAATACACTTTAGGTTAGGAATGACTAATTAAAATTTTTAAAAGTAAAACTAATCTAAACTAACCTGTCCTTAGGAAACCAGTAATCTCAAAAGGTTTAAGGAATGGTAAATGTTTCAAAGGGGAGAAAGGCAAAGAGACAAGTCCAGATCCTGGAAAGCTACCTGAAGAGGAGAAGACATGGTTGGATATACTTGAAAGTGGCATGAAGACTCTGAATATAGGGTAAGTGTAGAACCACAGTGGGGTAAGGAAAGAAGGAAAAGGAAGAACATTAACTTTGTCTACTTTACAATTTAAGCTTAGTGAGGAGAATTTGCAAAAGACAAAGTTTCACTAAATCTAAGTAGAAGTATAAGAATGGAGGATCCCACGTAATTATTTGCTTTTTAATATGACCCACGTACTTATTAGAATATTAATTTATCATTATATATTAATTTTCTTAGATACTTACGTATTTGAGAAAACAGAAGAAGGGAAAATACCCTGGACTGTGGCAGGAGCCCTAGGTCCTATTTACCAGAAAAAGAAAATAATTAGTTTGCATCCTTCCCCAACAACTTGTAAAATGATAATATCCTCTAATAGTTCTTTATTCTCTGTTGTCACAGTCTTGTTTAAAAGCCTCCAGAGACTCTCGACAATGAAGTCTAAATTTCTTTGCAAAGCATAAAATATACCATACAATCTGATGTTCTTATCTACCTCTCTAGTGTCTTCTCTGGCTAGTCTTCCATGTGTATTCTATGGATCAGAGGCGCAAAATAACTTATTTCCTAAATGTATCATCTTTTCCATGCCTCTGGGCCCTTGTTTTTGTCATTTCCTCTGTCTGGAGCACCCTATGCCCTCTTTTTTTTTTTTTTTGGTGGTACGTGGGCCTCTCACTATTGTGGCCTCTCCGGTTGCGGAGCACAGGCTCCGGACGCGCAGGCTCAGCAGCCACGGCTCACGGGCCTAGCCGCTCCGTGGCATGTGGGATCTTCCTGGACCGGGGCACAAACCCGTGTCCCCTGCATCGGCAGGCGGACTCTCAACCACTGCACCACCAGGGAAGCCCCCTATGCCCTCTTTTAACTTATCTTTTAGGTCTCAGTCAGCTTGTGTTAACTCTTCTAGAAAGCCTTCCTTGAAACTAAGTAAATCTTCTTCTCTAGTGGTCCTAAAGCATTCTACCCATTTCTATTATAAAACTCATTATGCTATACTGTAATTAAAGGTTTGCTCTTCTGTCTCCCTGATTATGATGTAAATTTCTCACTATATCTTCAGCATTTATTTTTGGAGAATACTACGTAATTAATATGTTTCCTCAACATTTATTCATTGATTTGTTGGCCATTAATCTCTTCCCACTCAAACATCATCTCACTCGCTTTGTATGTAATCTAGCTAGATTTCATTACTGGATTTTGGTAAAGATTCTGGATACAGATGACATAGAAAGTTTTTATGCACAACACCTTCACACTGGATTTGGTGTTTGATAATTATGCAAATACACAAATGAATAAAAATTGTAGACAGAAAGAATGTCCTGGTTACAGAAAGTAGTGTTAGTAATTAAAGCCTGTTCAGTCAAGTTTAAGTGGTAACTCGTGTTTCTCTCAATAAATGAGTAACCAATAGGTACCAGTGATGCATTAAAAAGTCTTACTTAAATCCTATGAACCTTTTTGACTTTGTGTAGATATGTTTTTTTGTGTGTGTTCAGATTTGGAGAAGCAGTACCTGAAATTAAGAATTCATAGACCTGAGAAATTAAGTGTGAAGATAATATAATTTTAAAAGCAAAATAAAAAACAAACTCTTCTGTGGTTTCATTAATATTCTGGAGTAAATATTCTAAAAGTATTTTCCTAGAATTCTATATAAAATATTAAAACCATCCTCTTAAAAACAGCTAAGCTTTCAAGGAGGTAAGCGAAATCTTTGAGAGTAAAAAATTGGGGGGAACACACATATGGAATTGTAAGCAAATGATGAAGCTGATGCCTGCCCTGTACCCACTGGCCATAACTGCAAACTTAATGGATAACCAGGGGACTTAAAACCATATATCAGTCTCAAACCAGATGGGAAATAAAATCTTAGAGCTTGTGAAAATATACTTTATCCCACAAAACTACACCCTTGGTGAAAGAGCTGTCTTAAAAAAATCATGCCACAGAGGTAGCAGCACAAACAAATTATGCCTTGGCATCAGCTGTGGATAGAGGAAGAACAGCAGAAAAGAAAAATATCTCTGAAGAATTCATAACCATATATTATCTCTTACGTGACTTTGAGGTTCAAATTCACTGTATGGTCCATAAAACTCCAAATGAGAAATTTAAAATGAACCTGTTTTTATCGCTCTCCCAGATGCCTAGCAGTAGCATATGAAGAAAACTTAACAGCTTTATTGAAGTATAATTGATATTTGCAAAACTGTACATATTTAACGTGTTCAGTTTGAGTTTCTACATAGTAATATATCCTATGAAAGTATGGAATTCTGTCAAAAATGATGTATTTCTGTCAAAAACAAGCTAACATATAACAACACATCCCTGCCACTCACACACAGACAAATATGAAGAAACAAACCAACATGCCAGTTATCAGGAAAAAAAAAGCATTAAAATTAGATGACAAATATTTCAGATATTGGAATTATCAAATATAGAATATAAAATATGTGCATTTTATATGTTTAAATAAATAAAGTAGCAATTGGAAATCACAGGAATGGAACCTATCAAAAAAGTCCAATCAAATCTGAATAATAATGAGACATTTTATAATATATATTATATATATATGTTTAATCAAACAAATTTAAAAGTGCATTAAATTTATATAATAGTAAAATAGATACAACTGAAGAGAGAATTGGTGAAATGGAAGACAACCTCAAAGAAATTAACCAGAATGCAAAAGAGAGAAATGGAAAATGTGGTCTTTAGACGATGTAGAAGTAGACACACACACACACACACACACACACACAAACACACACATATATAACTGGAGTTTCAGAAGAAAAGAATAAAGAAAATGAGGAGAAGCAACATAGGAGAGAAAAACAGCTGAGACTTGGCCAGAACTGCTCATCATAGTGATACTAAAGTAAAGCAGATGAAAGATCTTAAAAGCAGCCTGTGGTGTGTGTGTGGCAGGGGTGAGAAGGTAGGGAGGGGGATGTGGGAGGAAGGACCACTTACATAGGAATTAAGTAGAACAGAAAGCAGATCATTTAAGTAAAACAATATTTTTAAAGTGCTAAGAAAAAAAGAACTGTCCCTGAGAACTGGTATATCCAGCCATAATTATATCCCATAACATGGATAAAATACAGTTTTATTAAATAAAATCTGAGACTTTACTCCCAAAATACATTCATTAGTGACATTTCTAAAGAATGGATGTATTTTAGGAAAATGAAGGTGATTCTATAAAGTATGAAATGCAATAAGGAATGATGAACAACAATAAAATGGTTAACATGTGAGAAAATATAAATAAAACTTGAAAAATAGAATAGTAATTTAATAGAAAAATAGAAACATAATTTCTATAAAATAGAAAAGTAATTTAATTTTGAATTTTTTACCAGATAAATTATTAAATATGATATGAGATAGTGAGTAGAAGTAAATTATTCTAACTTTGACTTTTACTTTAAGTATACATGTTAAAATTTAAGGGTAATTGTCAAAAGAAATATACATATAGTAAAAAATGTCCAAAACAGTAGAAGGAAAGCTGAATTAAAAAATACACTTAATATTCTAAAAGAGAGGAAGAAAGGAAAAATTAAATATATATATACATATATATATTTAAAAGGAGAACAAACTGAAAGCAAAAATAAGGCAGTAAAAATCTTCCAAAGATCTGTAATTAACATAAATGTAAATGGTTTAAATTCAGTTAAAAATCAGTAATTCTAATACTGAATAAAATAAAGCAAAATCCAAAGTCAAGTATTTGTAAGAGCTACAATTAAACATTGTAGCTCTTAAAGACTCTAAGATTGAAAGCTGATACAACTATAGTAACATCAAATTGAATTTAAGACAGAAAGCATAGCTCAGGATAAAGGTCACTACATAATAATAAGATTAAGTTATTAACTTGGTAATAAGTTACCAAGATAACCCTAGATATGACTAATAACCTCGATCAAGAAATAGAAAAGCAGGGCTTCCCTGGTGGCACAGTGGTTGGGAGTCTGCCTGCCGATGCAGGGGACGCGGGTTCGTGCCCCAGTCTGGGCGGATCCCACGTGCTGCAGAGCGGCTGGGCCCGTGGGCTGTGGCTGCTGAGCCTGTGCTCTTCAGCGGGAGGGGCCACAGCAGTGAGAGGCCCACGTACCGCAAAAAAATAAATAAATAAATAAAAAATAAAAAAGCAAAAATGGATACAACTACACAGAGGAGTTGAAAAACTATCCTATCATTCCCAATAATTTTTTGAAGAATTTAAAAAGTAAGACTATAGACTACTTGAACTACACAACTAAACATCTCAGTTGAACGGAAATATTTAGAATATTGTACTTCAAAGTTGACAATATTCATTGTTTTCAAACAGGACATTAAACAACTTAATCATGTACACTAAGCCAATAAAGCACTTCTTCAGATACTTCAAAAGGCTGGTAACATAAATGTCATGTTCTTAGTCTACAAAGCAATTAGAAATCAGTAACAAAAAGAAAAACAAATCCAATATACTTGAAATTTTAAAACTCATGAATACAAAATAACACACAAAATTAGAATTTAGATATGATTTAGGGAATAAAAATACTGCACATCAAATTTTGCAGTACATTCCAAAATCTCTTTTGTACATACCACCAATTTAGTGTCATACACAGTTCTAAACACTTGACAAATATTAAGTTATTGAATTACCATAGCAATCATATGAACAACATACTATTATTAGTCTCATTTTATAGTTGGAAAAACTAAAGAACAGAGAAGTTAAACAACTTGGCCAAACATAAATTTTAAGTGTGGGAATGTGGATTCAACTTAACTAGTCTGGGGTCAGAGTATGTGTTCTTTCCCGCTATGCCATACTACCTTGCAATAATCCTATCCTTTCAATATGTATGGAGAGGATATATGATAAATTTATGCCAATAAATTTGAAAATTCATATGACTTGAATACATTTTCAAGAAAAGTTTAACATGCCCCAAAAATCTGAAAAGAAATGAAAAATAGGAATAGTTCTGAATCACTAAAGTCATTGAATCTGTAAAGTTTTTGTCACATAGTGAGCCAGGCCCAGGTTATTTTGCCAGTAATTTCTACCAAGCATTTATGAAATATATGATTCTAACTTTAGAAACTTCCAGAAAATAATAAAGAGGTAATATAACTCATAAAGCTAGTGTAAACTTGTACAAAAACCACACCAGAAAACTACGAAAAAGGAAAATTACAGCTGAACTTCTCTCAAGAACCTGGATGCTAAAATCCTACAATAATTACTAGAAAATATAATCTAGAAATGTATACTACATGATGAATAAATTTGATTTAATCAAGGAATGAACGATTGTTCTGAGAATAAAAAGTGATCATTTCAACAAGAGATGCACTAAAAAGTCAACATTCACTGATAAACCTTAGCAAGTTAGAAACAGAAGGGCATTTTCTTAACCTGGCATCTACCAAAATATTGCGGTGGGCATCATATTTAATGAATAATTTTAAAATATTTTAAATCAGAAAGAAGACAAAAAGCCCACTTGCATCATTTTATTCACCATTTCTCTGAAGGCCCTAGAAATGGGAAGAGTACAAGAAATAATTTAAAAATATTAAGATTGCAAATAAAGTAATCTGTCATTATTTACCGGTAATGTTTATATTAAAAAACAAAAGAATCAACAAATAAGGAATAAGAATTAGAGAATTTGAAAAGGTTGATGGACACATAATCATATAAACATCAATCACATTTCTATACATTAGTAACAAGTAGTTAAAGAATATACCATTTTTAATAGCAATAGAAATAGTACCTAGGAACAAATCTAACAAAAAGATGTGTAAGATGTTTCTGGCGAAAACACTAAACTTAAAGAAATGAAATTTCCATAAAATGGAGTGATAGACCATTTACGCTGATAGGGAGAATCAGTATTGTAAAGATATTTGTTCTCCCCTTATTAATTTATAGTTTCAATGCAGTTTCAGTCAACACCTCAGCTGGGTGTGTTTGCATGTGTTTCTGAGACTGGCAGGTCAACTTAAAATTTATATGGAGGAAGACAGATTTAGCCAAGGCACTCCCAGAAAAGTAGAACAAAGTGGTAAAAGTGGTAGCAGATGGGAGCTGGTGGATAAGATGTCTTCTCCTTACTGATGTCAAGACATTGTGAATCATCAACAGTGTGATACTAGTGCAATGACAAACTGATCTTTTGGAACAGAATAGAGAAATCAGAAACAGATCCACACATATATGGTATCTGCATATTAGCAAGCTGGCATTCCAGATAAGTGGGTGAGGACAGATCTTTCAAAAGAATAGTTATCAGGCAGAAAGTCAATAGCAATAGCTGGTATACCCACGGTTAAGCTGGGACTGAGAGCAGTAACAACAACAGTGTACTTTGTGAGCCTGCACAATAGGCAAAAGGGGACACAACAGAGCACACTCACAGGTGAACAGCTCCAGAGGTGGAATACTCAGTGGCTTCTCTCCCCATGGGAGTGCTCCAGTCCCACCTACCTCACATCATAGACCAGAAACACAGCTAAGAAACAGATCTGGAGGCCTCTATGTGAACAACTAGGGAGCAGACCCTGCCCCTGACAGGGCAGTGACAACCACAGAGCAAAGGGGAGGCCCCACTCAATATCCAGGGCAGGCTATAGTCAGCACAACACCAGTCAAACCCTCTATCAAAGGGATAGGGCATACACTGAGAAAAGAGGTGGCAGTCATCCATACTAAAAACAGCCCCTGCACCAAAAACAAAACAAAACAAAACAAAAAAACCCCATTAAACCCAAGCAGGCTACATAGGGATGTTCCCACATAAAAATAGCCCTCCAAACTCTGAGGGTCTGGCATCAGGAGGAAGAACCTCCAGAGAAGTTAGCCTTGAAGCCCAGCAGGGCTTGAGTGCAGGTGCTCCACTCTTGGAGGGTGCACACAAGGTTTCATGTGCACTGGGACTCAGCGTAAAGCAGTACCTCCATAGGAACCTAGGCTAGATCTACCTAGGGGTCTTGGAGGGTCTCCTGGGGAGATGGGGGTTGGTTGGCTGTACCTCACTGTGTGGGCAAGGGGACTGGTAGCAGAGGCCCCAGAGAATATTAATTGGCGTGAGCTCTCTTGGAGGTCCCCATTTTGGCACCAAGAACCAACCCCACCCAACAGCCTGCAGGCTCCAGTGCTGGAATGCCTCAGGCCAAACAACCAGCAAGACAGGAACACAACCCTACCCATCAGCAGACAGGCTGCCTAAAGTTGTACTAAGCTCACAGACACCCCAAAACACACCCCGGACATGGCCCTGCCCACCAGAGGGACAACACGCAGCTCCACCCACCTGAGGGCAGGCACCTGTCCCCCCAACCAGGAAGCCTGGACCAACCTCACCCACCAAGGGGCAGATACCAGAAGCAAGAGGAACTATGATCCTGCAGCCCATGGAAAGGAGACCACAAACACAGTAACTTATAAAGAATTAGATGACAGAAATATATTGCAGAAGGAGCAAGATAAAAACCTACAAGACCAAATAAATGAAGAGGAGATAGGAAATCTACCTGAAAAAGAATTCAGAGTAATGATAGTAAAGATGATCTAAAATCTCAGAAAAAGAATGGAGGATCAGATCGAGATGATACAAGAAATATTTAACAAAGACCTAGAAAAACTAAAGAACAATCAGAAATGAATACAATAACTGAAATGAAAAATACACTAGAAGGAACTGATAGGAGAATAAATGAGGAAGAAGAATGGATAAGTGAGCTAGAAGATAGAATGTTGGAAATCACTGCTGTAGAATAGAATAAAGAAAAAAGAATGAAAAGAAATGAGGACAGTCTCAGAGACCTCTGGGACAACATTAAACACACCAACATTTGAATTATAGTGGTGCCAGAAGAAGAGAAAGAGACTGAGAAAATATTTGAAGAGGTTAGAGTAGAAAAATTCCCTAACATGGGAAACAGTCACCCAAGTCCAGGAAGCACAGAGAGTCCCATACAGTATAAACCCAAGAAGGAACATGCTCAGACACATATTAATCAAATGAACAAAAATTAATACAAAGAAAAAATATTGAAAGCAACAAGGGAAAATCAACAAACAACATACAAGGGAATCCCCAATGGTTATCAGCTGATTTTTCAGCGGAAACTCTGCAGGCCAGAATGGAGTGGCAGGATATGTTTAAAGTGATGAAAGGGAAAAAGCTACAGCCAAGAATACTCTACCCAGCAAGGCTCATTCAGATTCGATGGAGAATTCAAAAGCTTTACAGACAAGCAATGGCTAAGAGAATTCAGCACCACCAAACCAGCTTTACAACAAATGCTAAAGGAACTTCTCTAGGCAGGTGAGGTTAAAAAGAAAAAAAAAAAAAAAGGCCACAACTAGGAACAAGAAAATCACAAATTGGAAAGTACACTGGTAAAAGCAAACCTACAGTAAAAGTAGGAAATCATCCATACACAAATATGATATCAAAACCAGCAAACATGAGGAGACTACAAATACAGGAAATGGGAATTACATTTGAAATTGAGAGACCAGCAACTTAAAACAAACTTGTATATATATATAGACTGCTACATCAAAACCTCATGGGAAATGCAAACCAAAAAATAGATACACACACAAAAAAGAAAAAGCAACCCAAACACAACACTACAGATGGTCATCAAAGCACAAGAGAACAAAAGAGGAAGTGGATGGAAAAAGACCTACAAAAACAAATTCAAAACAATTAAGAAAATGGTAATAGAAACATACATATCAATAATTACCTAAAATGTAAATGGATTAAATGCTTCAACCAATAGACACAGAATGGCTGAATAGATATAAAACAAGACCTGTGTATATGCTGTCTATAAGAGACGAACTTCAGACCTGGGACACACACAGACTGAAAGTGAGGGGATGGAAAAAGATATTCCATGCTAATGGAAATCAAAGAAAGCTGCAGTAGCAATACTTATATCAGACAAAATAGACTTTAAAATAAGAGACAAGGAAGGACACTACATGATGATCAAGGGATCATTCCAAGAAGAAAATATAACAATTATAAATATATATGCACCCAACATAGGAGTACCAATATATAAAGCAAATGCTAATGGCCATAAAAAAGGAAATCAAAAGTAACACAATAATAGTGGGGGACTTTAAGACCCCACTTACACTAATAGCAGCTCATTCAGACAGAAAATTAATCAGGAAACACAAGCCTTAAATGACACATTAGACAAGATAGACTTGATATTTATAGAACATTCCATCCCAAGCCAGCAGAATACACTTTCTTCTCAAGTGCACATGGAACATTCTCCAGGATAGATCACACCTTGGGTCACAAATCAAGCCTTGAAAATTTAAGAAAATTGAAATCATATCAAGCATCTTTTCTGACCACAACGCTATGAGTTTAGAAATCAATTACAGGAAAAAAACCTATAAAAGCCACAAACACATGGAGGCTAAACAATATGTTACTAAACAACCAATGGGTCACTGAAGAAATCAAATAATACCTAGAGACAAATGACAACAAAAGAAAGAGAATCCAAAACCTATGGGATACAGCAAAGGGAGTTCTATGATGGAAGTTTATAGCAATACAATCTTACCTCAGAAAACAAATCTCAAACAACCTAACCTTACACCTAAAGCAACTAGAGAAACAAGAACAAACAAAGCCCAAAGTTAGTAGAAGGAAAATAATAAAAATAAGAGCAGAAATAAATGAAATGGAGATTAAAAAACAGCAGTAAAGATCAATGAAACTAAAAGCTAGTTCTTTTGGAACAACAAAACTGATAAACCTTTAGCTATTACTCATCAAGAAAAAAAGGGAGAGGGCTCCAATCAATAAAATTAGAAATGAAAAAAGGAAGTTACAACTGACACCACAGGAATACAAAGGATCATAAGAGACTATTACAAGCAACCATACACAAATAAAATGGACAACCTAGAAGAAACAAATTCTTAGAAAGGTACAACCTTCCAATACTGAACGAGGAAGAAACAGAATATATGAACAGACCAATCACAAGTACTGAAATTGAAACTATGATTAAAAAACTTGCAGCGAACACAAGTCCAGGAACAGATAGCTTCACAGGGGAATTCTGTAAAACATTTAGAGAAGAGTTAACACCTACCTTCTGGAACTCTTCAAAAATTGCAGAGGAAGGGAAGGAATACTTCCCAAGCTCATTGTATGAGGCCACCATCACTCTGATACCAAAACCAGACAAAGATGTCACACACACAAAAAATTACAGGCCAATATCACCTATGAACATAGATGCAAAAATCCTCAACAAATTACTAGCCAACCAAATCCAACAACACATTAAAAGCATCATACACCATGATCAAGTGGGATTTATCTCAGGGATGCAAGGATTCTCAATATATGCAAACCAATCAATGTGATACACTGTATTAACAAATTGAAGAATAAAAACCATATGATCATCTCAATAGATGAAGAAAAAGCTTCTGACAAATTTCAACACCCATTTATGATAAAAACTCTCCATAAAGTGGGCATAGAGGGAACCTATTTCAACATAATAAAGGTCATATTCAACAAACCCACAGCAAACATCATTCTCAATGACAAAAACTGAAACCATTTCCTCTAAGGTCAGGAACAAGACAAGGATGTCCACTCTTGCCACTACTATTCAACATAGTTTTGGAAGTCCTAGCCACACAATCAGTGAAGAAAATGAAATAAAAGGAATCCAGATTGGAAAAGAAGAAGTAAAACTGCCACTGTTTACAGATAACATGATATTATACATAGAAAACCCTAAAGATGCTACCAGAAAAGTACTAGAGCTTATCAATGAGTTCTGTAAAGTTGCACGATACATAATACACAGAAATCTCTTGCATTTCTATACACTAATAATGAAAGATCAGAAAGATAAATTAAGGAAACAATCCCATTTACCATCACATCAAGACAAATAAAATAAAATACCTAGGAATAAACTTACCTAAGGAGGCAAATGCTTGTACTCAGAATAAGTACTGAGTATAAGGTACTGACAAAAGAAACCAAAGATGACACAAACAGATGGAGAGATATACCATGTTCCTGGATTGGAAGAATCAATATTGTGAAAATAACTATACTACCCAAAGCAATCTACAGATTCAATGCAATCCCTATCAAATTACCAATGACATTTTTGACAAAATTAGAACAAACGTTTACAATTTGTATGGAAACAAGAAAGACCCCGAATAGCTAAAGCAATCTTGAGAAAGAAAGATGGAGCTGGAGTAATCACACTCCCTGATGTCAGGCTATACTGCAAAGCCACAGTAATCAAAACAGTATGGTACTGGCACAAAAAAAGAAATATAGATCAGTGGAACAGGATAGAAAGCCCAGAAATAAACCCACGCACCTGTGGTCACCTAACCTATGGCAAAGGAGGCAAGAATATACAATGGAGAAAATACAGTCTTTTCAATAAGTGGTGCTGTGAAACTGTAAACAAAATGAAATGACAACCTACAGAATGGGAGAAAATATCTGCAAATGATGTGACCAACAAGGGGTTAATATCCAAAATATACAGACAGCTCTTGCAGCTCAGTATCAAAAACACGAACAACCCAATCAAAAAATGGGCGTAAGATCTAAATAGACATTTCACCAAAGAAAACATGTCAATGGCCAAATAGCACATGGAAATATGCTCAACCTCACTGATTATTAGAGGAATGCAAATCAAAACTAAGAGGAGATATCACCTCACACTGGTCTGAGTGCCCATCATCAAAAAATCTGCAAACAATAAATGCTGGAGAGGAGGTGGAGAAAAGGGAACCCTCTTGCACTGTTGATGGGAATGTAAACTGGTACAGCCACTATGGAGAACAGTATGGATATTCCTTAAAAATCTAAAAATAGATTTAACATATGATCCAGCAATCCCACTCCTGGGCATATATCTGTAGAAAACCATAGTTCAAAAAGATACATCTACCCCAGTGTTCACTGCAGCACTATTTACAATAGTCAGGACATGGAAACAACATAAATGTCCATCAACAGAGGAATGGATAAAGAAGATGTGGTACATATATACAATGGAATATTCTCAGCCATAAAAAAGAACTAATGTTATTTGCAGCAACAGGTATGGACCTAGAGATTGTCATACTGAGTGAAGTCAGAGAAAGACAAATATCATATGATAGCACTTATATGTGGGATCTAAAAAAAAAAAAAGGTACAAATGAACCTATTTACAAAACAGAAATAGTCACAGGTGTAGAAAACAAACTTGTGGTTACTATGGGTAAAGGGGGGGAAGGGATAAACTGAGAGACTTGGATTGATATATACACACACTATATATATACACAGTGTGTGTGTATATATATATGGATAACTATATATATAATAGATAACTAATAAGGACATACTGTATATGACAGGGAACTCTACTCAGTACTCTGTAATGTATAATGGCCTGTATAGGAAAAGAATCTAAAAAAGAGTGGATATATGTATATGTATAACTGACTCACTCTGCTGTACACCTGAAACTAACACCGTATTTTAAATCAACTATACTCTAGTAAAAATTTAAAAAGGAAAAAAAAGTTCTCAGGCAAACAGTTATTCATGTGGGGAGGAAGGCAAGGGAGATAACAGTTTTACACTGAGAGGACCTGAAGGGGAGCTCTACTGGTAGACTGGTTTTGCTGTAGGTCCTTAAGGTAAGAAAGGGCTACAAATTATACCTGAGGGGAGGTACAGGAATTTTCTCTTTACAGAGGGTTATTTATGATTCTATTCATCCTGTTCCCCTTATGCAGAAATAATTGTGGTTTCCTCTACTTGCTGATTTCCTGCTAATACCTAGGCCTAACAGCTAAGGTCATTTAAAAAAGTATGACCAAGTAGAGAAAATTAAAAACTCACTTAAGAGAAACCCAGAAATCATAGGGCTAAGAACTACATGTGACATTGTCAAAAGAAAAACTGATGAAAGACTCAAGCTATGCCCATTCACTGCATATTGCCTATGGCTGATTTACAGCTACAGTGGCAGAGGTGAATAGTTGCAATAGAGACTTCATGGCTGGCTAACACATGAATTAAAACCTTAGGTCTCTCAAATAAAGAATAGACATTTTTTTGGTATATCTGTGGAACATTAAAAAATATCAATACATATTTGGCCACGAAGAAAACTTAACTTCAATGAAGAGAGATTTAAAGGCTATATTTTCTGATACTAATTCAAATAAATTAAGAACGTTACCAAAATTATTTATTAGAAATTTAAATATATACACAGATAACTGTTTTGAAAGAGAATTTAAGAGGGGAAGTAAAATCTATGTGTAAACCAATAAAAAACAGAGCAATTTACATCAAAATCTACAGTTGTGAGCTACACTCACAGGAAAATGTTTAGCATAGAGGGTATTATTATTAGAATAAAAAACAAAACAAAATTCCACAGTTTTGGAAGACAGAGTTAATAGCTTGGCTGGGAATGCTCTGTCCTTATCTCTATGGAAAAATGGATGTTTGACTTTGACTTTATTAAATTTACTTTTTGCTTATTTATTTTTTAAATTACAATTGATTTACAATATTTCCTTAGTCTCAGGTGTACAGTAATTCAGTTAAATATATATTTCCAGATTATATTCCATTATAGATTACAAAATACTGAATTTAATTCTTCATGCTATACAGTAAATCCTTGTTGCTTATGTATAGTAGTTTGTATCTGTTAATCCCATACTCCTCTCATTTGTCTCTCCTTCCCTCCCTTCTCCCCTTTGGAAACCATATATTTGTTATCTATCTCTGTGTGACTGTTGTAGTTTTGTATATAGAAGTGATTCTGCTGTATCCCATAGATTTTGTATGGTTGTGAGTTCATTTTTGTTTATCTTGAGGTATTTTCTGATGTCTTCTTTGATTTCATCATTGACCTATTGGTTTTTTAGTATCATGTTGTTTAGTCTCCATTAGTGTTCATTCTTTTCCCATTTTTCTTTCTGTGGTTGATTTCTGGTTTCATACTATTGTGGTCAGAAAAGATGCTTGAAATAATATCTACCCTCTCAAATTTGTTGGAGCTTGTTTGGTTACCTTAGTATGTGGTCTATTCTAGAGCTTTCCATGCATGCTTGAGAAGAATGTGTAGTCTTTTTTTTTTTTTTTTTTGGATGTAGTATCCTACAGATGTCAATTAAGTTAAACTTGTCTACTGTGTCAACGTAGGACCTCCATTGCATTACTGATTTTTTGAGAAGATAAATATCTGAAATAAACACCTTAGCTTTAACAGCTCAAGGAACTAATTAAAGAAGGACAAACTAAGCCCAAAGATAATAGATGGAAGGTAATAACAAAGATCAGAGTGGAAATAAATGAAATAGAGCCTAAAAAGAAAATAGGAAAGATTAATAAGTACTTTTTAAAAAAGATTAACAAAATAGACAAAATTTTAGCTTGACTTAACAGGAAAAAAAAGGGGGAAAGACTCAAAATTAGAAATGAAAAAGACATTACAGTTGATACCACATAAAGTCAAAGGATAATAAAAAACTACCATGAAAAATTATATCCCAACAAATTAGATAACCTAGAAGAACTGGATAAATTATTATAAACGTCCAACCTACCAAGACGGAATTATAAAGAAGTTGAATATCTGACAGACCAATTACTAATAAGGAGATTGAATCAGTAATCAAAAACCTTCCACACAGGGAACTATATTCAATATCCTATGATAAACCGTAATGGAAAATTATATAAAAAAGAACGTATATATGTGTATAACTGAGTCACTCTGCTGTATGGAAGAGAGTGGCACAACATTGTAAATCAAGTATAGTTCAATGAAAAAAATTAAAACCTTCCAGCAAAGAAAAGTGCAGGACCAGATGGTTTCACTGGTGAATTGACCAAACATTTAAAGATGATGAATTAATACAAATTCTTATCAAACTCTTCCAAAAAAAAAAAAACCAAAAGAACCCCAAACCCAGAAGATGAGGGATCAGTTCAATATTCATTATACAAGGCCAGCATTACTGAGATATCAAAGCCAGACAAGGACACTACAAGGAAAAAAAAAAAAAGCTATAGGCCAATATCCCTGATGAACATAGATGCAAATATTCAAAACAAAATATTAGCAAACCAGAGGGGGGACCTTGAAGATAGCGGAAGAGTAAGACGCGGAGATCACCTTCCTCCCTATAGATATACCAGAAATACATCTACACGTGGAACAACTCCTACAGAACACCTACTGAAGGCTGGCAGAAGACCTCAGACCCCCCAAAAGGCAAGAAACTCCCCACGTACCTGGGTAGGGCAAAAGAAAAAAAGAAAAAACAGAGACAAAAGAATAGGGATGGGACCTGCACCAGTGGGAGGGAGCTGTGAAGGAGGAAAGGTTTCCACACACTAGGAAGCCCCTTCGCGGGCGGAGACTGCGGGAGGCGGAGTGGGGAGCTTCGGAGCCGCGGAGGAGAGCACAGCAACAGGGGGGCGGAGGGCAAAGCGGGGAGATTCCCGCACAGAGGATCAGGGCCGACCAGCACTCACCAGCCCGAGAGGCTTGTCTGCTCACCCGCTGCGGCAGGCGGGGCTGGGAGCTGAGGCTCGGAGCGCAGGGAGAGGACTGGGGTTGGCGGCTTGAATATAGCCTGAAGGGGTTAGTGCACCACGGCTAGCCGGGAGGGAGTCTGGGGAAAAGTCTGCACCTGCCGAAGAGGCAAGAGA
The DNA here is from genome assembly GCF_008692025.1 of Phocoena sinus. Taxonomy (NCBI): domain Eukaryota; kingdom Metazoa; phylum Chordata; class Mammalia; order Artiodactyla; family Phocoenidae; genus Phocoena; species Phocoena sinus. The sequence continues at coordinate 48,510,439 of NC_045769.1, forward strand.
CTTTTTCTTCCCTCTTTGTTTCCTGGTGCGCGAGGAGAGGGGTTTAAGAGCGCTGCTTAAAGGAACTCCAGAGACGGGCGTGAGCCGTGGCTAAAAGCGCGAACCCCAGAGAGGGGCGCGAGCCGCGGCTAAAAGCGCGAACCCCAGAGACGGGCGGGAGACGCTAAGGCTGCTGCCGCCGCCACCAAGGGGCCTATGTGCGAGCACAGGTCACTATCCACACCCCTCTTCCGCGGAGCCTGTGCAGCCCGCCACTGCCAGGTTCCCGGGATCCAGGGACAACTTCCCCGGGAGAATGCATGGTGGGCCTCAGGCTGGTGCAACATCACGCTGGCCTCTGCTGCCGCAGGCCCGCCCCACACGCAGTGCCCCTCCCTCCCCCCCAGCCTGAGTGCGCCAGAGCCCCCGAATCAGCGGCTCCTTTAACCCCGTCCCGTCTGAGCAAAAAACAGACTCCCTCCAGTGAACTACACGCAGAGGCAGGGCCAAATCCAAAGCTAAGCTCCTGTGAGCTGTAAGAGCAAAGAAGAGAAAGGGAAATCTCTCCCAGCAGCCTCAGAAACAGCGGATTAAAGCTCCACAATCAACTTGATGTACCTGCCTCTGTGGAATACATGAATAGACAACGAGTCATCCCAAATTGAGGTGGGCTTCGAGAGCAAGATCTATGATTTTTTCCCCTTTTCCTCTTTTTGTGAATGTGTAGGTGTATGCTTCTGTGTGAGACCTTGTCTGTATAGTTTTGCTTCCACCATTTGTCTTAGGGTTCTATCCGTCCATGGTTTTATAAAAAAATTTTTTTCTTAGTAATTAATTATAATTTTAATAACTTTATTATACTTTACCTTCTTTCTTTCTTTTTCTTTCTTTCTTTCTTTCTTTCCTTCCTTCCTTCCTTCCCTCCTTTAGACAACGAATCATCCCAAATTGAGGAGGTGGTCTCTGAGAGCAAGATTTATGATTTTTTTCCCCTTTACCTCTTTTTGAGAGGGTGTATGTATATGCTGCTGTGTAAGATTTTGTCTGTATAGCTTTGCTCCCAACATTTGTCCTAAGGTTCTATCCATCCCTTTTTTTTCTATATAATTATTTTTTAATTCAATAACTTTATTATACTTTATTTTATTGTATCTTCTTTCTCTTTTTTCCTTCCTTCCCTCCTACCTTCCTTCCTCCCTCCCTCCTTTCTTTCCTTCTTTCTTTCTCTTTCTTTCTTTCTTCCTTCCTTCCTTCCTTCCTTACTGCCTTCCCTCCTTTCTTTCTTTCTTCATACTTCTAGTAATTCTCTCTACTTTTTCTCCCTTTTATTCTGAGCCGTGTGGATGAAAGGCTCTTGGTGCTGCAGCCAGGAGTCAGGGCTCTGCCTCTGAGGTAGGAGAGCCAACTTCAGGACACTGGTCAACAAGAGACCTCCCAGCTCCACATAATATCAAATGGCGAAAATCTCCCAGAGACCTCCATCTTAACACCAGCACCCAGCTTCACTCAACAACCAGCAAGCTAAAGTGCTGGACAACCTATGCCAAACAACTAGCAAAACAAGAACACAAGCCCACCCATTAGCAGAGAAGCTGCCTAAAATCATAATAAGGCCACAGACACGCCAAAACACACCACCAGACGTGAAACTGCCCACTAGAGAGACAAGATCCAGCCTCATCCACCACAACACAGGCACTAGTCCCCTCCACCAGGAAGCCTACACAACCAACTGAACCAATCTTAGCCACTGGAGACAGACATCAAAAACAGCGGGAACTACAAACCTGCAGCCTGCAAAAAAGAGGCCCCAAACACAGTAAGATAAGCAAAATGAGAAGACAGAAAAACACACAGCAGATAAAGGAACAAGATAAAAATGCACCAGACCTAACAAATGAAGAGGAAATAGGCAGTCTACCTGAAAAAGAATTCAGAATAATGGTAGTAAGGATGATCCAAAATCTTGGAAATAGAATGGACAAAATGCAAGAAACAGTTAACAAGGACCTAGAAGAAATAAAGATGAAACAAGCAACGATGAACAACACAATAAATGAAATTAAAAATACTCCAGATGGGATCAATAGCAGAATAACTGAGGCAGAAGAACGGATAAGTGACCTGGAAGATAAAATAGTGGAAATAACTACTGCAGAGCAGAATAAAGAAAAAAGAATGAAAAGAACTGAGGACAGTCTCAGAGACCTCTGGAACAACATTAAACGCACCAACATTCCAATTATAGGGGTTCCAGAAGAAGAAGAAAAAAAGAAAGGGACTGAGAAAATATGTGAAGAGATTATAGTTGAAAACTTCCCTAATATGGGAAAGGAAATAGTTAATCAAGTCCAGGAAGCACAGAGAGTCCCATACAGGATAAATACAAGGAGAAATACGCCAAGACACATATTAATCAAACTGTCAAAAATTAAATACAAAGAAAATATATTAAAAGCAGCAAGGGAAAAACAAGAAATAACACACAAGGGAATCCCCATAAGGTTAACAGCTGATCTCTCAGCAGAAACCCTACAAGCCAGAAGGGAGTGGCAGGACATACTGAAAGTGATGAAGGAGAAAAACCTGCAACCAAGACTACTCTACCCAGCAAGGATCTCATTCAGATTTGATGGAGAAATTAAAACCTTTACAGACAAGCAAAAGCTGAGAGAGTTCAGCACCACCAAACCAGCTTTACAACAAATGCTAAAGGAACTTCTCTAGACAAAAAACACAAGAGAAGGAAACGACCTATAATAACGAACCCAAATCAATATAGAAAATGGGAATAGGAACATACATATCGATAATTACCTTAAATGTAAACGGACTAAATGCTCCCACCAAAAGACACAGATTGGCTGAATGGATACAAAAACAAGACCCTTATATATGCTGTCTACAAGAGACCCACTTCAGACCTAGAGACACATACAGACTGAAAGTAAGGGGATGGAAAAAGATATTCCATGCAAATGGAAACCAAAATAAAGCTGGAGTAGCAATTCTCATATCAGACAAAATAGACTTTAAAATAAGGACTATTAAAAGGGACAAAGAAGGACACTACATAATGATCAAGGGATCGATCCAAGAAGAAGATATAACAATTGTAAATATTTATGCACCCAACATAGGAGCACCTCAATACATAAGGCAAATACTAACAGCCATAAAAGGGGAGATCGACAGTAACACATTCATAGTAGGGGACTTTAACACCCCACTTTCACCCATGGACAGATCATCCAAAATGAAAATAAGGAAACACAAGCTTTAAATGATACATTAAACAAGGTGGACTTAACTGATATTTATAGGACACTCCATCCAAAAACAACAGAATACACATTTTTCTCAAGTGCTCATGGAACATTCTCCAGGATAGATCATATCTTGGGTCACAAATCAAGCCTTGGTAAACTTAAGAAAATTGAAATTATATCAAGTATCTTTTCCGGCCACAACACCATGAGACTAGATATCAATTACAGGAAAAGATCTGTAAAAAATACAAACACATGGAGGCTAAACAATACACTACTTAATAATGAAGTGATCACTGAAGAAATCAAAGAGGAAATAAAAAAATACCTAGAAACAAATGACAATGGAGACACAACGACCCAAAACCTATGGGATGCAGCAAAAGCAGTTCTAAGCGGGAAGTTTATAGCAATACAAGCCCACCTGAAGAAGCAGGAAACATCTCGAATAAACAACCTAACCTTGCACCTCAAGATGCAATTAGAGAAAGAAGAACAAAAAAACCCCAAAGCTAGCAGAAGGAAAGAAATCATAAAAATCAGATCAGAAATAAATGAAAAAGTAATAAAGGAAACAATAGCAAAGAACAATAAAACTAAAAGCTGGTTCTTTGAGAAGATAAACCACTAGCCAGGCTCATCAAGAAAAAAAGGGAGAAGACTCAAATCAATAGAATTAGAAATGAAAATGGAGAAGTAACAACTGACACTGCAGAAATAAAAAAGATCATGAGATTACTATAAGCTATTCTATGCCAATAAAATGGACAATCTGAAAGAAATGGACAAATTCTTAGAAATGCACAACGTGCCAAGACTGAATCAGGAAGAAATAGAAAATATGAGCAGACCAATCACAAGCACTGAAATTGAAACTGTGATTAAATATCTTCCAACAAACAAAAGCCCAGGACCAGATGGCTTCACAGGTGCATTCTATCAAACATTTAGAGAAGAGCTAACACCAATCCTTCTCAAACTCTTCCAAAATATAGCAGAGGGAGGAACACTCCCAAACTCATTCTACGAAGCCACCATCACCCTGATACCAAAACCAGACAAGGATGTCACAAAGAAAGAAAACCACAGGCTAATATCACTGATGAACATAGATGCAAAAATCCTCAACAAAATACTAGCAAACCAAATCCAACAGCACGTTAAAAGGATCACACAACATGATCAAGTGGGGTTTATTCCAGGAATGCAAGGATTCTTCAATATACGCAAATCTATCAATGTGATAAACCATATTAACAAATTGAAGGAGAAAAACCATATGATCATCTCAATGGATGCAGAGGAAGCTTTTGACAAAATTCAACACCCATTTATGATAAAAACCCTGCAGAAAGTAGGCAGAGAGAGAACTTTCCTCAACATAATAAAGGCCATATATGACAAGCCCATGGCCAACATCATCTTCAATGGTGAAAAACTGAAGGCATTTCCACTAAGATCAGGAACAAGACAAGGTTGCCCACTCTCACCACTCTTATTCAACATAGTTTTGGAAGTTTTAGCCACAGCAATCAGAGAAGAAAAGGAAATAAAAGGAATCCAAATCGGAAAAGAAGAAATAAAGCTGTCACTGTTTGCAGATGACATGATACTATACATAGAGAATCCTAAAGATGCTACCAGAAAACTACTAGAGCTAATCAATGAATTTGGTAAAGTAGCAGGATACAAAATTAATGCACAGAAATCTCTGGCATTCCTATATACTAATGATGAAAAATCTGAAAGTGAAATCAAGAAAACACTCCCATTTACCATTGCAACAAAAAGAATAAAATATCTAGGAATAAACCTACCTAAGGAGACAAAAGACCTGTATGCAGAAAATTATAAGACACTGATGAAAGAAATTAAAGATGATACAAATAGATGGAGAGATATACCATGTTCTTGGATTGGAAGAATCAACATTGTGAAAATGACTCTACTACCCAAAGCAATCTACAGATTCAATGCAATCCCTATCCAACTACCACTGGCATTTTTCACAGAACTAGAACAAAAAATTTCGCAATTTGTATGGAAACACAAAAGACCCCGAATAGCCAAAGCAATCTTGAGAACGAAAAAAGGAGCTGGAGGAATCAGGCTCCCTGACTTCAGACTATACTACAAAGCTACAGTAATCAAGACAGTATGGTACTGGCACAAAAACAGAAAGATAGATCAATGGAACAGGATAGAAAGCCCAGAGATAAATCCACGCACATATGGACACCTTATCTTTGATAAAGGTGGCAGGAATGTACAGTGGAGAAAGGACAGCCTCTTCAGTAAGTAGTGCTGGGAAAACTGGACAGATACATGTAAAAGTATGAGTTTAGATCACTCCCTAACACCATACACAAAAATAAGCTCAAAATGGATTAAAGACCTAAATGTAAGGCCAGAAACTGTCAAACCCTTAGAGGAAAACATAGGCAGAACACTCTATGACATAAATCACAGCAAGGTCTTTTCTGACCCACCTCCTAGAGTAATGGAAATAAAAACAAAAATAAACAAATGGGACCTAATGAAACTTCAAAGCTTTTGCACAGCAAAGGAAACCATAAACAAGACCAAAAGACAACCCTCAGAATGGGAGAAAATATTTGCAAATGAAGCAACTGACAAAGGATTCATCCCCAAAATTTACAAGCAGGTCATGCAGCTCAATAACAAAAAAACAAACAACCCAATCCAAAAGTGGGCAGAAGACCTAAATAGACATTTCTCCAAAGAAGATATACAGACTGACAACAAACACATGAAAGAATGCTCAAGATCATTAATCATTAGAGAAATGTAAATCAAAACTACAATGAGGTATCATCTCACACCAGTCAGAATGGCCATCATCAAAAAAATCTAGAAACAATAAATGCTGGAGAGCGTGTGGAGAAAAGGGTACACTCTTGCACTGTTGGTGGGAATGTGAATTGGTTCAGCCACTATGGAGAACAGTATGGAGGTTCCTTAAAAAACTAGAAATAGAACTACCATATGACCCAGCAATACCAGTACTGGGCATACACCCTGAGAAAACCGAAATTCAAAAAGAGTCATGTACCAAAATGTTCATTGCAGCTCTATTTACAATAGCCAGGAGATGGAAACAACCTAAGTGCCCATCATTGGATGAATGGATGAAGAAGATGTGGCACATATACACAATGGAATATTACTCAGCCATTAAAAGAAATGAAATTGAGCTATTTGTAATGAGGTGGATAGACCTAGAGTCTGTCATACAGAGTGAAGTAAGTCAGAAAGAAAAAGACAAATACCGTATGCTAACACATATATATGGAATTTAAGAAAAAAAAATGTCATGAAGAACTTAGGGGTAAGACAGGAATAAAGACACAGACCTACTGGAGAATGGACTTGAGGATATGGGGAGGGGGAAGGGTGAGCTGTGACAGGGCGAGAGAGAGGCATGGACATATACACACTAACAAACGTAAGGTAGATAGCTAGTGGGAAGCAGCTGCATGGCACAGGGATATCGGCTTGGTGCTTTGTGACCGCCTGGAGGGGTGGGATAGGGAGGGTGGGAGGGAGGGAGACGCAAGATGGAAGAGATATGGGAACATATGTGTATGTATAACTGATTCACTTTGTTATAAAGCAGAAACTAACACACCATTGTAAAGTAATTATACCCCAATAAAGATGTTAAAAAAAATTAAAAAAATAAACAGGAAATGTAAGAGCTAAAAAAAAAAATTAGCAAAGCAATTCATTTGTACATTAAAAGAATCATATGCCAGGATCGAGTGGGATTTATCCCTGTGATGCAAGAATGGTTCAACATATGCAAGTGGTTAACTGTAATACACCACATTAACAAACAGATCCGTGTTCTAGAAAGATTGCTTTACACCAAAACGTAGGGTGGATTAAAAAGAGGAAGAAGAGGCTGGAGGAAGGTTACTGAAATAGTCAAGGATGGAGGAAAGAAAGGCAGCAGTTGTGGGAATGCAAAAGAGAGAGAAAGAGGAATGAAGGAGGTAGATTAGACAGAGAGTGGCAACTTGGGGATACAAAATTCAAGAAAGAGGAAGAGTTAAAGATAAGTCAAGTTTTGTGCCTGGGTAAAAACAGGATCAAGAAGTTGAAAAATTTGATTTTTGTATTGAATTTGAGGTGGTCATTGGCCACTGGATGGAGGTGTCTAGTATTTTCTATGTGTGTATATAGGTTTTGCATGAGAGTGTTATTAGTGACTTCCAAAAGTCTAACAAGGTGCAGAAAAACTTAGTTATTGTATATTCCACTCAAGGGGAGATGGGAAATAGGATGTATTGTCTGTGGGGAATAGATGGCAGTGCAGTATGAGGACCTTCCTGGGCATATTTCTCTGTATTATAACCTACTGAACCACAGTATGTCAGTACCTTACTCTACCTATCACTATAAACAGCTACAGCAGAGACTCTAACTTTTCCACACTTTGCAAATTTCAAAAGTCATACTTATCAAGCAATCATTCAAACATATAGGCTAATTATAACATCAAAATTCGTAAACAGTTTTATACCATGCTTTATTTTCCAAAATAACCATGGTTTTTAAAATCCATGGTATAACAAGTAACTTGAGAAACCGTATGGTGAAACCATAATTAGGTACTTAACAAACAACAGAACAATTATGAATGTTTTTTATTTTCTTACCTCTATTATCAAAAACACTTGATTTTTTATTTGTCTCTCCATCTTTCTATATGGTACAACATTAAAGATAAAAACATTCATTAGTAACTTCACTTCTGAAAGATTTTGCCTTCTACCAATCAACCAAATTAATACAGATTTTCTTCCCTTTTATCTTCTAACTCTCTCATGAAAATTGTCTCAGGGACAATACTTATTACCAACCTCCTAGGACACCTTCCACAGGGATCTCAAATTTCACTAGTTCAAAATTGAGTTTAATATGAAGCCACGTATAAACTTTACCCTCTTCTAGTACTCCACATTTTTTTTAAAGACATGGTAATCTATTTAGTGGTTGGTTCTAAAACGTTTAGTCATTCAGTTTGTTTCAGGGAAATACAATCCAACCTATTCTAATCCAATCTAATGCTTTAAGAACACATTGCTAAGAATCAAAATAAAATTTATCATCCCAGACTCTCAATTTACTGTAATAACATTTTTGCATCTGTCTGCCCCATTAGACAATGAGTCCTCAAGGGGAAAGATTATATCTTATTCTTCTTTGTATCCTATGTGACCAATTTATTCATTTTCCCTTCCTTCAGGAAAAAGTCACAGGGCTTTGGCCAACAGTAGATGCTCAATAAATATTAGATATTGCAATTGCTAAATGTTTGTTTGGATTAGTTTCTACTAATGAGAGTGAGTTTAGCACAAAGGTAACTCAACACATCTAGGGAAAGGAATCAGTTCTCATGAATAGATCCTAATACCCCTAACCAATCCATAACACGGTAGAGAGGGAGATGGTTCACAGAAGTAAAAGTTAACTAGATAAATTAATAATCACCATACAGAAGCTTGAGACATAATTTCATACCTTTTGTTCAATATCATTATCTTGTACATCTGGTTGACAAACAAGAGAAGGTACTGATGTTTTGGCAATATTCTTTGAACTACTTAGAGACCGATGAATGGTGTTTACAAAGGGTCCTAAAAGTAAATGAAAGAAACAGTATAGTTTTTAAAAGAACTCACTGAAGTATAATTTAATGGTTTAATTATAATTGTGTGGTTTAATTATAACTTAATTATAACTTAATTATTTAAATTGAACGGTTTCCTCACTTTAAAAATACATCTATAACTGTGAAGTCATCACTGCAACCAAAATAAAATTTCTAATACCCCTGAAAGTTTTCTCATCCACCTTTGTAATCCATTTATCTCTTTCTTCCCATCCTCAGACAACAGTGCTCTCTACCTCTTACACAAGATTAATCTGAATTTTCTAGAATTTTATATGAATGGGATCATATAGTATGTGATATATAGTATTTTTTGCCTGGCTTCTTTCACTCAGTATTGTATGTTTTAATAATTCATTCCTTTTTTAAAAAATTTCTGAGAAGTATTCCATTGTATGGATATGCTACCATTCTTTATCTATTCACCTGTTGTTTGGGTTGTTTCCAGTTTTGGCAACTTACAAATATTTATGAACTTACCTGCACAAGTTTTTGTGTGGGCATACTTTTTCATTTCTATTGGGTAAATATACCTAGTAGTAGAATGGCTGGGTCATATGGTAAGTATATGTCTAACTTTTAAGAAATGCCAAACTGTTTTCCCAAGCGGCTGTACCATTTCATGCCATTCAGCAGTGTGTCAGAGTTTTAATTCTCACACATCCTTGTCAACACTTAGTAGGCAGAAGAAAGGAAATAAGATCAAAGTGAAAAAGAAATAGAAAAACAAGAGAGGAAAACTAACAGTTGACTCCTTGAGAAGTTCAGTAAAACTGATAAAGCCAGACCAGGAAAAAGAGAAGACACAAATTTCCATCATCAGGGAAATTAGAGATAACAGCATAACAGTCTATAGATAATACTAAAAATAACAGATTATGAAAATTTATAGCAATAAACTTATATGAAAGGGACAGATTTTCCTCAAAAACAATCAAATCTCACTCATGAATAAATAGAAAATATGAAGAACCTCATATCTATTAAAGAAATGGAATATATAGTTAAAAACATTTCTACAAAGAAAACTCCAGGCTCAAAAGACTTTACTTCTGAATTACACAAAATACCAAAGGAAGAATTTACACTAATTCTACACAAATTCTTCCAGAAAATTGAAGAGGAGTAAACTCCTCTCCCAACTCATAGTTTGATACCAGAATCACTCAGATATAAAAATCATTACAAGACATTACAAGAAAAGAAAAACTCAGTCAATATTCTCCTATGAATAAAGATGCAAAATCTATAAATAAATTGAATCTAACAATATACAATAAAAGATAATACATAATGAATAAGTGAGGCTTATTCCAAGAATGCAGGGTTAGTTTATCATTCAAAAATAAGCCAAAGTAACTTACCACAGTAAGAGAAAAGAGGAGGAAATGTAGACAATTATCTCAAAGATGAAAGGAAAAACTTGATAAAATTCAACACCCATTCATGATGAAACTTCTTAGTGAATGAGGAGTATGAAGGTATGTCCTTCCTTTGATAAAAGCTATCTTCAAATCTCCAGAACTATATTCTAATTTATATTGATCACTTGGCCTTATATTTTAGAAGAAGATCAGAATGTACACAATCACCATTTTGTTCAGCACTGTTCTGGAGGTCCTGGCCAGCAAGAAAAAGAAATGAAAGGTGAACCCAAATAAAATCCCAGCTGACTATGTTGTAGAAATTGGAGAACTGAAAAGATACATACATGCCAATGTTCACAGCACTGCTATTTACAGTAGTCAAGACATGGAAATAACCCAAGTGCCCATCAAAAAATGATTGGCTTAAGAAGATGTGGTGTATCATGTATGTGTATACACACACACGGAATATTAGGTGACCATAAGAAATAATGAAATATTGCTGTTTGCAGTAACATGGATGGACCTAGAGAATATTATGCTTAGTGCATTAAGTCAGACACAGAAAGACAAATACTATATATCACTTATATGTGGAATCTAAAAAATAATACAAATGAATCTATACAAAAGAGAAATGGACTCACAGACTTAGAAAACAAACTTAATGATTACCAAAGGGGAGAGGGAATAAGGAAGGGACAAATTAGTATTGGATTAATAGATACAAACTATATTCATAAAAGAGATAAGCAACAAGGATTTACTGTATAGCACAGGGAATTATACTCAATATCTTGTAATAACCTATAATGGAATATAATCTGCCAAAAAAAACCCTGAATCATTATGCTGTACACCTGAAACTATTGCAATATTGTAAATCTACTATACTTAAATAAAAAAAATAAAATTTCTATGGAAATGCAAAGGCCCTAGAACAACCAAGTCAACTTAGAAGAACAACAAATGTTGGAGAACTCAAACTGCCAAATTTCAAGACTTATTATAAAGCTATAGTAATTAAGAGAATGCTATTGAATATACCCACATAAGGACAAATAGACCAATAAAAGAAAAGAGCATGTCCAGAAATAGGTCCAACTATATATGATTACTTCATCTTCTCAAAGATACCAATGAAACTCACTGGTGTTGAAACAACTAAATGTGTACAAGGTAAGACTGGATAGTCCAGTCTTCTCAGATAGCAAGGAAGCTAACAAAAATCACTAGGGTTGTGTCAAAAAGGACTCGAAAGTTATCTTGAAGGGGCCCTCACTGGCCAGAGCTGTCACAATTTCAACATTAGTAAGCACAGTAATAGCAAATTTTAAGCACATAAAATTTATATAAATCTGTGAATTCATAATGAAACAAAACTAATTGCTCACTGTTAGAAGATGCTACTGAAACAATACATTATTTTGAAAACTAATAAATGATGGTAAAATATTAAGCATCAGTCTGCTTTTCTCAAGTATCCTGTATCACAAAGTAACCAAATAGTAGTTGGGGGAAAGTTTCTTTTTATTAGAAATTTTCTAGCTAGTTTACGAAGAAGGAAAAATATCCCAATTTTGTAACGCATAATTAATTTGTGGATCAAGGCCTTGAACATAAATGGCTGCTAATATCACAAAGAGAAAGACAATGCAATATTATGTGTCTCCTGATGGAAAGATACACCATCATGTATGCATCAGTCTTGCTAAAGAAACTGAACCTGAAAGTGCATAGATTTAACTAATACTTTACAGGAAGTACAGAAGAAATAACATATACCATATAGATGCAATCAGCAAAAATTCAGTAACTGAGGAGCTCAACAAGACAAGCAACTCAATTCCTTCAACAAATAAACTAATTTTAAAGAAGAGGAGGGAGGGAGGGAGGGAAAGAGAGGAATATATGGAAGGAGAACCTATAGATTAAAAGACTCAAAAGACATACAAACTATCACAGTATGTGTCAATGTAGATTCAAAGTAATGTCAAAATACTTTTGTGACATTTATGAGATTACTGGAAGCTGAATTGTAATTAGATATTTGATTACATTAAGGAATTATTATTTGTGCAATGTGATCATGGTATTGTGCTTACACATTAAAAAAATAATCCTTATCTTTTAGGTACATATTGATAAGTTGATGGATGAAAATAATATGTGTGGGATGTGCTTTAAAACAATATGGCAGCAGGGAGAAGTTGAGGACATAGACAAAACAAAACTGTCCAGGAGTTGCTGAAGCTGAAAGATAGGCACATAAAGATTCTGTTGGGGGGCTTCCCTGGTGGCGCAGTGGTTGAGAATCTGCCTGCTAATGCAGGGGACACGGGTTCGAGCCCTGGTCTGGGAGGATCCCACATGCCACGGAGCAACTGGGCCCGTGAACCACAACTACTGAGCCTGCGCATCTGGAGCCTGTGCTCTGCGACAAGAGGCCGCGATAGTGAGAGGCCCGCGCACCGCGATGAAGAGGGGCCCCCGCTCGCCACAATTAGAGAAAGCCCTCGCACAGAAACGAAGACCCAACACAGCCAAAATAAATAAATTAATTAATAAACGCCTACCCCCAACATTTGGAAAAAAAAAAAAAAAAAAAAGATGGAAACCTTTAAAAAATAAAAAAAGATTCTGTTGGTTTTTGCTTATGTTTGAAATGTTTAATAAGTCTAAAAAAAGTCATTAACAAAATTATGGAAATATGTGCCACAAATAAGACAAAAGATTAATGTCTTTGCCATATCAAAGAGAACTCATAGAAATGAACCTCAAATAAAAAGTAACAAAATATACAAACTATAAGGAAAAATGTAACATTTTATTATACTGAACTAAGAACTTCTGTACATCAAAAGATAAAAAAAGAATAGAAACAAATTACAAATTGGAAGAAGATATTGCTATACCATATATATGTATATAATAGAATGTGTGACCAAAAAAATCTTTCAAATCTGTAAAAGAAAGAAAAATACCCCAATAGGAAAATGGACAAGAGATTTGAAAAAATAATTTCTCAGAAGAGGGAACATGACCCAGAAATCCCATATTGAGGCATATAACCCCTAGAGAATCACCTGTCCATGAATACCAGGAGATATATATGTATAGAATGGTGAAATATTGTTCAAATAACAGATACTTCCACCAAAAGAAAAACATATTAAATTGTGGTGTATTTACACAATGGGATATTCACACAATGGGATAGGATTAGTACTGAAAGGAAGTAAAATGTCAGACAATACATAGGTAAAACTTTTGAAATATAATGCTGAGTATAAAAAGTAAGTCACAAAACACTGTATACAATATCATATCAATTATATTAAAATACCTTAATAATGTTATCTATGTCCATCAGAACCATGGAGAACAACAGTTTTAAAGTTTTTTTGGGGAAAAAAAAAGCCTGACAACTTATAATTCGATATCAAGGGTAAATAGTATAATTCAGGAATGAAGGTAAAATAAAAATACTCTCAGGTGAAGGAAAACTAAGATAATTCAGTGCCAGATAATTTGTTCTAAAAGAGATGCTAAGGGAAGTTCTACAGACTGAAGGAAAATGATACCAGAAAGAAACATGGGACCAGAAACATCAGGAATTAATGGGTGACCAAAATGTTAATTATTTGAGTAAATATGATAGGCTGTTCTTCCCCTATTTAGTCATTTAAATGATGATTACTCTGAGTGGCTGTTTGGTATATGTAGATGTAATACATAAGATAATTATAACAAAGGGGAGAGGAGTAAGGAGACATATATAGTGGTAAGGTTTCCACATTCTACATAAAGAGGTAGAATATCTAGTTAGGGTTGACTGTGATAAGCCAAGTAAGTACACTGTTACTTAGAACAACCACTAAAAAATCTGTACAAAGAGACATAGTAAAAACAATAGCCATGGACAGTTGGAAATCAAACTTTAAAAATACCATGTACAACAGTACCAAAAATGAAGCACTTATGTATACATATAACACAACATATACAAGATTTCTATACTGAAAACTACAAAACACTTATGAAAGAAATCAAGGACGACCTAAAAGTCCTTGATTGGAAGGACCCTGTAAAGATTTCTTTCCCCCTTAAATCGATCTATAGATTGATTTAATATACTTTATTCAAAAATCCTGGCATAATTTTTGCAGTAAAGCTGAGTATAAAGTTTGTACTCAGATAAATGAATTAAAATACCCATAAAAATTTTGAAGAAAAGTAAAGTTGCTGGAATTATGCTACATTTTAATAACAAGCTACAGTAATCAAAGACAGAGCAATATGGGCAAAGGGGGAGACACACTGATCAATCAGAAACAGAAACAGAAAATTAAAAGGCAAGTTACAGACTGAGAGAAAATATTTGCAAGTCACACACCTGAAAAATACTTCTATTCAGAATATACAAATAACTCCCAAAACTCAACAGAGCAAAAAGCTTCAACAGATACTTCACCAGGCAGGATTTACAAAAGGCAAACAGCATATGAAAAGATATTCATCATCATTAGCCATCAGGCAAATACAAATGAAAACTACAATGAGATACCATTATATCTATTAGAATGATTAAAATAAAAAGTACTGATAATACCAACAATTACAAGGATGCACAGCAAACAGGGAATGCAAAATGCTACAGCCACTCTGGAAAACAGTTGGGCAATTCTTTATAAACTTAAACATATACAACAATTCCTTGTTCACACAAAAAGCTTAATGTATACTTCTGATCTTTCTATTCATAATCACCAAAATCTGGAAACAACCAAATTTCCTTCAACTGATGTATGCATAAATAAACCTGGTACATACACACAATGGACTACTACTCAGCAATAAAAAGGAGTCAACTACTGACAAATGAAATAATTTGAAAGAATTTCAAAGGCATGCTGAAAGGAGCAATTATCAAAAGATCAAATTCGGTATGATTCCATTTACAAGGCATTTTCCAAAGGAAAAAGAACTATAGTGATGGAGAACATATCAGTGGTTGCCTGGGCTTATTAGTGGGAGAGAAGACGGTGTGACTGCAAAAGGACATTTTTGGAATGTTGTAAATGTTCTCACATGATTCTGGTAGAGGTCATACTAATTCATACGTGTGTTAAAATTCATGCAATTATATAAAAAATTCCATTTTGCTTTAGGGTAATTTAAAATCCAAAATAAATTACCTCAGGATCTTTTTATGAGAATGAAAAAATACAGAGACAAGATCAGAAGCAGGAACTATAGAGAATTCTGGCCTCTGAACTCTGGATAGTTGCCAATTATGAAACGTGAGGGCAGACTGCCCATAAGAGTGTAAAGGTTGTGACACTGTATGGAGTTCATACTTAGTTCAGTGATGAGATGGAAACTAAGGAGGTATGATTATGGTGAATGGGAAAGAGGGGCACTTTTAATATATAATGAATTATGATATCACTACTGTACATTTCTAAAATTCACACAAAACAAGAATGATTCACTTGCTAATCTCTTAGAGGGTAGAAAAAGATCCTCTCCCCCCCAGATATGTATTAATATAGTTTTAGAATTCATCTTTGTCTCCCAGCTATGCTTAATTAAGTTTATAGTGTTGATACCTGGACGACTGTCACAGATAGAGTGGTACCTTAGTGAGGCTGAAAATCATATTTTCCGTCTATCATTCTTTCCTCCAATAACACTGAGATTTTTTTGACATCAGTAAGACCAGTCTGGCCTGCATTCAACACTAGACTTTTAGAAGACCATTCTGCATGAGATAACTGCTTTAGAGACTGAGAATTTAGTTTTATTGTCTACATTTAGTAGATATGTGGCTTGTATTGTCATAATTGTATGTGTTGTAAGTAACTCTTTGATATTTTATTAAAAAAATCTTTGGACTTTAAAAATGGGACCAAAAAATCTTTGGACTTCAAAAATCTTTGGTCTTTAAAGCTTAGAGCTGAATTAAGTAAACCTCAGTAGTCCTGAGTGGAAGACAGCCTCAGCTAACCCTATCTTATTCCAGAGACTTTATGAGACTAATCAAATTACACAGTCAGGGAAGAAAAGATTTTAAACTTTTTCTTTAGAATTTAACTGATAAAGACAAAGGGATTTAATTTTTATACTTTAATTTTTCCCTGGAAATTTAATATGGGAGAAGAATTCATATTGCTCAATTTCTAACAGTCTTATACTTTTGATAGTATATTATTGGGAGGATATTTATGCTGTTGTTTGGGTTCTGGTCTAACCCAATGAGCTCTAATGGACAACATGAAGTAACATAGAATGATATAAATAAAGAAAGTGATATTTCACTGGGGTCCATAGTGGGTTGAGTGAATGTACATAAACTTAATTTCTGACTCACTTCAGAGTTTTTTTCTTTTTTTTAACATCTTTATTGGAGTATAATTGCTTTACATTGTTGGGTTAGTTGCTGCTGTATAACAAAGTGAGTCAGCTATACGTATACATATATCCCCATATCCCTTCCCTCTTGCGTTTCAGAGTTTTTAAAAATCATTTCAAGCAATATAAAAATTATCTTGCAATTTGTTACATTCATGTATTTTTCATTCAGCAGCAATAGACCATTTAATTTGTCTAAAATGATAAGTTTAGAACACTAAATCTGTAACTTGAGATGAAATTCTGAAAGCAATAGAGGTTATATCATTGTTTGTAAGCATCACTCTAAACCTGTCATTTGACAACAAAGAACAGAGGAATTATCTGAACTTAAGCAAAAAAGGCCATCCAAATTCAGTATTTCCCAAAAATACTATTTAATATTTCTTATCACAATATTAAATTACCATATGCTCCTTTATCTGCTTTCTGGTCACCAACAGGATAAATTATCTTTATGTCATCATTACTCTTCTTTTTCTTCTTTGGAGAATTAGCTTAAAGAAATGCAACAAAACATTTATTTTTAATAATGATGATGACAGAATTACCCAAGACAGGCTCTCTTTTCATGCCCAATAGGAAGTGAGCCTATATGCTAATTTCTATTTAGGATTGTGGGGAGGTATTGGAGAAGATGGAGGAATGCGAAAAACGATTACTCTTCAAATATTATCCCTTCAAGTTAAAAGATAGAAGGACAGAATTTTCCTCTGACAGAGAGAAAAGCTATACCTGGCTCAACTGTAACATGCCATTTCATCTTTGTAGAGATGGATACCAATATAGCTACTGGCTGGAGACCCACCAGCCAACAGTGACAATTGCAACTCTTGAATGTACCTCACAGCCTAGCATAAGCAACCATATACATATTCCTCTTTTGTGATAAAGGAAATTATAGTTCCCGTTTCTAACCATTTAGGAGGGCAAAGGATCCTCACAGCATGTGCGCTCAATGGGTTTTCATTAAGGCTGTCAAATGTGAGAGTGATCTGTCTTCTCATTGGAGCAGGTTCACCCAATGTTCCTGTCCTCTCTTATTCTCTCTGTCCCTCTGGAAGCTATCTACTTGGTGGAAGATGACAACATTACTATAGAGGAATAATTCAATTTCATTTGTCACTTTGATAAAATAAATTAATTTATATCCCACTTCTTCAAAAAAAGGGATTTGAGGCAACAAGTGTTTAAAAATGTCTTCTTGAAACTCTTTTCCTATTAAATGAGAAAATTAATGGTTCTTGATGCAGGGATGTATATAGTTTCTAAAGTGATTTCTTTTTTGAAGGATGAACTTGCTATCATTATCTCAATGAGCTGAATAGGCTGAATTAGTCCATTCAGTAAGCATGCATGTATACAAACACACACAAAGATATACATATATACATACAATACTAGGTGCTCTGTGAAACAGAAAGGTGGGAGTTACGATATAATAGGTAGTTAAGACAGTGGGAAGTATGGAATACATGTATTAAGAATAATACAAAGTACTATAAGTGATTCGAAGGACAGGTATCTTCAAATTACAGTTATCAAGAAAGACTTTTTGTAGTGTCACTTACAGTGGAGCTTAAAGAATTGTAGGAGTTACAGAGATGGACAGTGAGCATGTCATTCCAGGCTAGAAACTTGGATAAAGAGAGGCACAGAAGTATAAAAGTTCACTTGTGTTTTAGGAACGGTCAGCAGTCTCGTTTGATTAGACAATGAAATTAATTGAATGCTTACTATGTGCTAGAACTCTTGGGCTCTTTATGCGATTTAGGAGTATTTTCTTCTCAGATGATGCAACTGTGATTCAAAGAGGTTAAATAATTTTGTTCAAGCTATTTACATGGCTAGACAATGGTAAAGCAGGACTTTGACTTCAGCAGTTTGGCTCTAGAGCCTAAGCATATCACCCCTAGATCATATCTGCCTTATTCAAGGAGGTAATGTGAAATAAAGTTAGGTTTGGGTTTGACCCTAGATGGTGATGAATGGTTGTCTAAAAAGTCTGAGCTTCATTTAAGAGGTAATGGGGATCTTTAAGTTTTGAGGCCAGGAGAAAAAAACTAGAACAGAGTTTTACGTGTAATTATGTAGCAGTGTAAAAAATGGATCTGAGGTAGGTAAAAATGAGAGCCAATGGAGACTAGTTAGTAATATACTTAAGTGACAAAGGGAGGCTCTCACATAGAAACAGGATTGATGGGACAGAGATAGGATTGATCTGATGCTATGATGATAACTCATGGAAGATTATTATCTTCTTTCCTAATACATTTAGTCACAGATAATTAAAACAAGTCTACATTTTGGTATTCTGGCCATGAAATTTTAATATCATTAATTAATTTAATAAATCCTACTATAGTCTTAAAATGTTAAAAATAAAAGGAAGCTGGTAGATACTGGGCATAACAAAGTAATGACTTGATGTTCTTCCTTTAAACTTTCATTTCTTCCCTTTTTTTCCTTTCTTTGTTCCTTTCTATCTTTCTCCACCTCCTTTCCTTCTTCCCTGTGTTCTTTTCTGGTACTGTCTATTCTTTATGGCTGGCAAAATAGTAGAACACATGTTGGTATGTGATAGCAATTATCTTACAAATTTCTAAGGTTTCAGTAGCAAAAAATACATTAAGTATAGGGAAGTTGGTTAGAACTGCAATATAGGCAAGCCTGTCTGCTGAACCACTTGATAAGGTTATTTTAATTTTTACATGTATGTCTACTTTTCAACTTGAACTATTACAGGGAAATGCCTAGAACCCTTCGCTGGCACAAAGCAGGTAGCAAACGTGAGCAAACAGAGTTTTGTAAAAGGATCTTTTACATAAATACACAGACAAGCACTTTCTACATAGCTACATCAGCCCTTAATGTTCTCACATTCATAATGTGGTCCATCTTGTTCTCTGTAATCAATTGTATTTTTCCTCATATCTTCTCTTTTAATGCCACTTCCTTGCATTTTTTGTAAATGATAAGCCATTTTTTTCTCTAGAAGGGCTTGTTTCTAAAATATTAAAGAAGTATATTGGTTAACATCAACTTGCTGTTTAGAAATACAAATAAATATTTAAAATGTGATAGTATGTTGGAAATGAGCAAGCCTTATGACTTGTAAGGTTATTCAGAGTACAAAGTTGGGGGGGTAGTAAGGGGTAAATTGCCACACATGGTCAAACATGAAGAATATATTTAACCCTTAGATGCAATTTATCTCACTGCACACCTTCAGGGTGTCTAGTTTCAGATCAGATAGCATCTCAATGCATTGCTCTCCTGGTGAGTTTAGGCAATTTCAAATCATCTTCAGTTGGAGGATTCCTTAACCAAGAGTCACTCAGGCCTATTATATTATATATTATATATAATTATATATTATAATAATATATTGTTATATATATAATTATATATAATAATAATATAATATATAATAATATATTATAATAGTACATAATTATATATATTATATTATAGGCAAACATAATATCATACATGAAATTTGACTTCTCTCTGTAAATCTCTGGACTAATATTGATACTGGATGTGCCAGAAAAGAGATAGCTGCACAGAGGAAATCACCCAGAAATCCTCAGAGAATTTCCTAAAGTAGTCAGCAATGGAATGGATCACTATGTGTATGTGAGGAGACAATCCAAGACCAAAGACAGGATCATCCCAAAAGATTCAAGAAAACAGTACTTGGCACCTATCTATGATGCCTATTCTCACCAGCCACCCCAGAAAAATTTTGTAAGTCGTAGGGCACTGGGTAGAGTACTAAAATGTTGCCTCAGTAGTGGGGAATAACTAGTCCCAGATTAAACATGATTCTGGCCCCATCTAACAACTATTAAAAAGCAAGACCTATAAAAATCAAACCATTTCCAAATAAACTACCTATCTACATTCAAGAACAAAAGCTAAGGAATATTTATAAAAAGCTGAAAATATTCAGCACACACAATATAAAATTCACGATATCTGGCATCTAATCAAAGAATACCAAGCATATAAAGAAGCACAGAAATATGACCCATAAAGTGAGTAATCAATCAAAAATGATCCAGAAATGATACAGCTGTTAGAATTAAAGATAACATTAAAATTGATAAACTAAAAATAGAGCTATCATATGATGCCACAATCCTACTTCTAGGCATATATCTGGAGAAAACTCTAATTTGAAAAGATACATGCACCCCAATGCTCACTGCAGCACTATTTACAACAGTCAGGACATGGAAGCAACCTAAATGTCCATCAACATAGGAATGGATAAACAAGATGTGGTATATATATATATACATACATACATATATATATACATATATATATATATATATATATACACACATACAATGGAATATTACTCAGCCATAAAAAAGAATTACATAATGCCATTTGCAGCAACATGGATGGACCTAGAGATCATCACATAAGTGAAGTAAGTCAGAGAAAGACAAATATCATATCACTTATATGTGGAATCTAAAAAAATGATACAAATGAACTTATTTACAAAGTAGCAATAGACTCAACAGACATAGAAAACAAACTTATGGTTACCAAAGGGGATAGCAGGGAGTGGGTGGAGAGATAAATTAGGAGTTTGGGATTAACATATACACACTATTATATATAAAATAGGTAAACAACAAGGACTTGATCTATAGCACAGGGAACTATATGCAGTATCTTGTAATAACCTATAACGGAAAAGAATCAGAAAAGGCATCTATCTAGATATACTTATATATGTACAACTGAATCACTGTTGCACACTTGAACCTAACACGACTTGTAAATTAACTATACTTGAATTAAAAAAAAACAGATAACATAACTACACTCCATATATTTACAAGGTAAACAAGAGACACAGAAGATATAAAAAGGGCCCAAATCAATTTTTTTTTAATGTGTGAGATGAGTAATGCAATGGATGCATTAATGGCAGAGTAGATATCGCAGGGAAAGAGATTAATTAATACATGTTCAGAAAAAGAAACCATCTAAAAAGAAACACTGAGAGAAAAAGAAAATTACAAAATGAGAGGCTGTGGCCAAGATGGCAGAGTAGGAAGACCCTGAGCTCACCTCCTTCCATGGGCACACCGAAATTAAAACTATCTGCAGGGCAACTGTGAGAATGACATGAAGACTAGCAGAAAAGATTTTCCACAACTAAAGCTATAAAGAAGTAACCACAATGAGATGGGTAGGAGAGGAAGAGGTGAGGTATAGTCAAGAGCCACACCTTGGGGTAGGTGACCCACAAGAGGATAATCACAATTGCAGAGGTTCTTCCCAAGGAGAAAGAGGTCCAAGCTCAACATCAGGCTCCCCAGCCAGGGGGTCCTGCACCAAGAAGACGAACCTCAAGAACATCTGGTTTTGAAGGTCAGCAGGGCTTGTGTATGGGAGAACCAGAGGGCTGTAGGAAATAGTGACTCTGTTCTTAAAGGGCACATGTAAATCTCACATGTTCTAAGTCCCAGTACAGAGGCAGTAAGTTGAAAGAAGCCTGGGTCAGACCAACTTGTTCATCTTGGAGAGACTCCTGGAGAGATAGGAGGCAGTTGGCATTCCCTTTGGGGATGGAGATGCTGGTGGTAGCCATTTGGGGAGACTTGTTCTACTATGAAGACACCAGAGCTGGCAAGTGCCATTTTGGAATCCTCCCTCTAGCTTATTAGCACTGGGGGATGATCTTCTCACCAGGGAGCTGGCACCAGTCCTGGGATCCACCTGGGCCATACAACCAGCCTCACTGTGACCCACCATCTCCTAACAGGTGACTAGTTCCTAACCCAGCCACCACAGGCCCCATAGCCAGCCTCACCAGGACATGCTTTGCCCACCAGTTGGCTGGCATGAGACATGGGACTCCCTGGGCCTTGTAACCAGCTGCACCAGGACCCAGCTATGTCCATCAGTGGGCAGGCAGCCAACCAGACCAGGGGCCAGCCCTTCCTACCGGTGCACCAAAGTAGTCAGCCCTGCAACTGCAGAAGAGAAGAGCCCATGCAGCCCCCATAGGGGACACTCCTAGAGCATAGAGCTCTCATGACCAGAGGGGAGTGTGCTGCTGGGCGTCATAGAATGGTACTTATATAAGGACACTTCTTCAAGATTGGGAAATGTAACTTATCTATCTAATACACAGAAATAAACACAAAGAATTAGGCAAAGTGAGGAGAGAGAGCAATATGTTCCAAACAAAAACAAAACTTCAGAAAAAGAACTAAATAAAGTGGAGATAAACAATCTACCTGATAAAATTGAGTTCAAGGTAATGGTCATAAACACACTCAAGGAACACAGAAGAAGATGGATGAACAGTGAGAAGTTCAACAAGAGTTAGAAAACATAAAGAAGAATCAAACAGACTGAATAATACAATAACTAAAATAAAAAATACACTAGAAGGAATCAACAGATTAGCTGATACAGAGGAACAGATTGGTGAACCGGAAGACAGAGTAGTTGTAATCACCCAAGCTGAACAGAAAAAAGAGTTCAACAAAATAAGGAGAGTTTAAGACATCTCTGGACATCAACTACACTATCATTTGCATTACAGTGGTCCCAGAGGGAGAAGAGAGAGGGAAAGGCACTGATAACTTATTTGAAGAAATAGATGAAAACTTGTCTAACCTGGGAGAGAAAATAGACATTCAGGTCCAGGAAGCACAAAGAAACCCAATCAAGATCAACCCAAAGAGATCCACACCAAGACACATTATAATTAAAATGGCAAAAATTAAAGAATCGTAAAAGCAGCAGGAGAAAAGCAACTAGTTATGTACAAGGTGACTCACATAAGACTCTGAGCTAACTTTTCAGCAGAAATTTTGCAGACCAGAAAAGAGTGGCACAATATATTCAAAGTGTGAAAGGGAAAACTATAACCAAGAATACCTGGCAAGGCTATCATTCACATTTGAAGGACAGCTCTTAAGTTTTGTAGATAAGCAAAAGCTAAGAGTTCAGCACTACTAAACTGGCTTTACAAGAAATGTGAAAGGGACTTCTCTAAGCAGAAAATAGCACAACTAGAAATATGAAAAACACAAAAGGAAAAATCTCATTGGTAAAGGCAAGCATACAATAAAGGCAGTGGATCAACCACTTATAAAGTTAGTAGGAAAGTTAAAAGACAAAAGTAGTAAAATCATCTATATCCACTGTAAGTAGTTAAGGGATACATAAAACAAAAAGATGTAAAATATATCAAAACATTAAAAGTGGAGGGGAGAGTAAAAATGTAGGGTTGCTAGAATACATTTGAATCTAAGAGATAATCAACTAAAATAATCATATATATATATGGGTTTTTACACAAGAACCTCCCAGTAACCACAAACCAAAAATATATAATAAAACACACAAAAAAGAGGAAAAAATCCAAGCATAATGTTAAAGATACTCATCAAGTCACAATGGAAGAGAGCAAAAGATTAAAGGACAAAACAACCACAAATCAATGAACAAAATGGCATTAAGTACATACCTATCAATAACTGCTTTAAATGTAAATGGACTAAATGTTCCAATCAAATGACAGAGTGGCTGATGAATACAAAAACAAGACCCATATATATGCTGCTTACAAGTGACTCACTTCAGATCTAAAGACACACAAACTGAAAGTTAAGGGGATGAAAAATGTACTCCATACAAAATCTGGGGTAGCAGTACTTTTATCAGACAAAATAGACTTTAAAACAAAGACTGCGACAAGAAACAAGGAAGGATATTACATAATGATAAAAGGATTGATCCAGGAAGATATAACAATTGTAAATATCTATGTATCCAACATAGAAGCACCTAAATACACAAAGTAAATGCTAACAAACATAAAGGGAGAAATTGACAGTAACACAATAATAGTAGGGGACAATAACACTCCACTTACATCAATAGATAGATCATCCAGACAGAAAATCAATAAGGAAACACTAGCCTTAAATAACACATTAGACCCAATGGATTTCATATATACATATAACATTCCATCAAAAAGCAGCAGAATACACATTCTTTTCAAGTACATGTGGGACATTCTCCAGCATAGATCAATCACATGTTATGCCACAAAACAAATCTAAATAAGTTTAAGAAGATTGAAATCATATCAAGCATCTTTTCTGACCACAATGAAATCACCACAAGAAAAAACCTGCAAAAATCACAAATACGTAGAGGCTAGACAACATGCTACTAACCAACCAATGGGTCACTGAAGAAATCAAACTAAACATACCTGGAAACAAAAGAAAATAGAAACACAATGATCCAAAATCTATGGGACACAGCAAAAGCAGTTCTAAGAAGGAAGTTTATAACAATACAAGCTTACCTCAGGAAACAAGAAAATTCTCAAATAAAGAACCTAACCCACACCTAACAGAATTAGAAAGAGAAGAACATACAAAACTCAGTTAGTAGAAGGAAAGAAGTCATAATGATCAGAGCAGAATAAATGGAATAAAGACTAAAAATAAAAAGGTGGAAAATATCAATGAAACTAAGAGCTGGTTCTTTGAAAAGATAAACAGAATTGATAAACCTTTAGCTAGACTCATCAAGAAAGAGAGGGCCCAAATAAATAAATCAGAAATGAAAAAGAAGTTACAACCAACATCACAGAAATACAAAGGATAAGAGATTATTACGAACAATTATATGCCAATAAAATATACAGCCTAGAAGAAATATACATTCCCAGAAATGTACAATCCCCCAAGACTGAATTGGGAGGAAAATATGAACAAATCAATTACCAGTAATGAAGTTTAACCGGCAGGACCTAAGGGCTTCACTGGTGAATTCTACCAATATTTAAAGATGAGTTAACACCTATTCTTCTCAAACTATTCCAAAATATCAAAGAGGAAGGAAGGGTCTTCTAAACTCATTCTAGGAGACCAGCATCACCCTGATACTGAAACAAGACAAAGACACAACAAAAAAGGGAAATTACAGGCATTATCACTGGTGAACCTAAGATGTAAAAATCCTCAACAAAATATTAGAAGTCAGAAATTGACAATACATTATAAGGATCACACACCACAATCATGTGGGATTTATCACAGGGATATAAGAATGGTTCAATATCTGCAAATCAATCTATGTGATATACCACATTAACAGTCTGAAGAAAAATCATATGACTTTCTCCACAGATGCAGAATAAAGTTTTGACAAAATTCAACATCCAGTTATGATAAAAACAAAAACCCTCCACAAAGCGGGTACAGAGGAAGCGGACCTCAACATAATAAAGACCCCTTGTGACAAACCTACAGTCAACATCACACTCAATGGTGAAAAACTGAAAGCATTTCCTCTATGATCAGGAATAAGACAAGGATGCCCCATCTCACCACTTTCCTTGAATATAGTATTGGAAGTCCTAGCCATGGCAATCAGACAAGAAAAGTAATAAAATGCATCCAAATTGAAAAGGAAGATGTAAAACTGTCTGTTTGCAGATGGCATGATACTATATATAGAAAATCCTAGAGATGCCCACCAAAGTTATTAGAACTAGTAAATGAATTCAGTAAAGTTGCAGGATACAAAATTAATATACAGAAATCTGTCCTGTTTCTACACACTAACAATGAGCTATCAGAAAGAGAAATTAAGAATCACATTTACAGTTGCATCAAAAAGAATACAATACCTAAGAATAACTCTAACAAAGGAGGTAAGAGACTTAATACTTGAAAACTATAAGACATTAATGAAATAAACTGAAGACAAATGGGAAGATATACTGTGCTCATGAATTGGAAGAATTAATATTATTAAAATGACCATATTACCCAAGGCAATATACAGATTCAATGTAATCCCTAACCCTAACCAATGGCATTTTTTAGAACTAGAACAAATAATTCTAAAATTGGTATGAAAACAGAAAAGACCCTGAAGAACCAAAACAATCTTGAGAAAGATGACCAAAATCATGGTCCCTGATTTCAAAGTATACTACAGAGCTACAGTTCAAAGCAGTATGGAGCTGGCACCAAAGCAGACACATATATCACTGGAACAGAAGAGAGCCCAGAAATAAACCCACACATACATGGTCAATTAATCTACAATAAAGGAGGCATGAATATACAACAGGGAAAAGACAGCTTCTTCAATTAATGATGCTGGGAAAACTGGACAGCTACAGGGAAAGGATCAAACTAATTTACTTTCTCATACCATATACAAAAACAAATTCAAAATTGGATTAAAGACTTAAATGTAAGACCCCAAACCAATAAACTCCTAGGATAAAACAGGTAGTATGCTCTTTGACATCGATGTTAGCATTATTATTATTACTTTGATCTGTCTCCTCAGGCAAGAAAAACAAAAGCAAAAATAAACAAATGGGATTCCAACAAACTAAAACGTTTTCGGACATGTAGACTATTGGCAAAACAAAAGGCAGCTTACTGAATAGGAGAAGATATTTGCAAACAATACACCCAATAAATGGTTAATATCCAAAATACACAATGGAATCTTAAAAAAAAAAAAAAAACAAGCCAACTTAAAAATGGTCAGAGGACTTGCTCAACATGACTAATCTTCAGGGAAATGCAAATCAAAATCACAATGAGTTACCACCTCACCCCTGCCAGAACAGCTATCATTAAAAAGACAACTAATAACAAATGGTGAGGATGTGGAGAAAAGGCAACCCTCAAGGCACTGTTGATAGGATTGTAAATTATTAGATGGTAGCAGCCACTATGGAAAACAGTATGGAAACTCCTCAAAAAATTAAAAATAGAGCTACCATATGACCCAGGAATTTCACTTCTGGGTATTTAACCAAAGGAAATACAAACACTAATACAAAAGATACCTGCACCCCAGTGTTCACTGCAGCATTATTAACGGTAGCCAAGATATGGAAGCAACCTAAGTGTCCATCCATAGCCAAATGGATAAAGAAGATGTGGTCACACACACAATGGAATATTACTCAGCCATTAAAAATGAAATCTTGCCATTTGTGACAATGTGGATGAACTAGAGGATATTATAGCTAAGTGAAATAAGTCAGAGTAAGACAAATACTGCATATCATGTGTAGCATCTAAAAAATAAAACCAACAACAACAACAAAATAAAACAGATTCAGATACAGAGAAGAAACAGGTGGTTTCCAGAAGGGAGGGGGTGGAAAGTGGGTGAAATAGATGTAGGGGATTAAGAGGTGCAAACCTCAAGTTATATAATAAATGAATCACAAGGACAAAATATATAGCATAGGGAATATGGTCAATAATATCATAATAACTTTGTATAAGGATAGAGGATTACTAGACTTATTGTGGTGATCATTTTATAATGTATGCAAATGTCAAATCATTATATAATACACCTGAAACTAACATAATATTGTACACTGACTATATTTCAATTTAAAAATTACAAAATGAAAAACATATCAGTGAAGCCTGGTACAGTGTCAAGCAGCCTATTATGTCTGTAGAGAGGCAAGATAGGACAAAAAAAATTTGATAATAATATCCATTATAATTGCTTCTATTCTACATAATACTGGAGGTTCTAGTCAGTGCAGTCAGGCAAGAAAAGAAAATAAGAAGACATCCATGTTCAGTGAGAAGTTAAACTACTTTTATTTCTAGCAACATGATTATTCATGTAGAATATCGATTGGTACATAGAATAAAACAACTAGAACTAAAAAGTGCTTTTATCAATACAAGATACGAAATGAATATTAAAAATTGTTTTTCTATATCCTAACCTCAATTGGAATTTGAAATTAAAAATACAAATTACAATAGCATAAATCATGAAATACATAGGGATGAATCTAGCAAAAGATGTGTAAGAGCTGTATACTTCAAATTACATGAGTACACAAGAAGAAAAATTAAGAAAAACCTGAATAAATGGAGAGAGGTATTTGGTTCATGAGTTGGAAGACCCAGTATTATCAAAAGATCAATTCTGCCCAAACTGACCTACAGAGTCAATACAATTCCAATCAAAATCTCAGCAAAATTTCTTGGCAGAAATTGACAAGATGATTTTAAAATTTATACAGAAATGTAAAGGGCTTAGATTAACTAAAACAACTTCAAAATAGAAAAACAAACTTGGAAGGCTAACATTACTGATTTAAACAACTATTAAAGGTATAATAATCAAAGCAATATAATATACAAAGAGGGCAAAGAGCAGAAAAGGAGTAAATTTAGACTAATACAAATGATTTTTGACAAAGAAGCTAAGACAGATCTCTTTAAAGTTTTTGACAACCCTGTAACTTAAGAACATAAATTGGAGTAAAAATAGATATCAAATATTAAAGCAAAAAAATAAATATATTAAGAAAAATATACAAATGAATTGAAAACCTCTCATATTAAAACATGATTCAAAAAAGACAATTTAGAATAGCTGCATTGGAAATATCAATAATTCAAATAGCTCTGCCATTAAGATGCCTCAGGTAGCCTGTGGTGTTACCATGCCTACCATCAGTGGTCATGTTTAATGGACACTCCCAGTGCCATAATTTGATCCACTGCACCAGATGTCACTAAAATTGGCCAAGACTCCTTGAAAAGCAAATGTAATCATGCAAAAATTAAGAGGAAACCTAGGGCACGTTGTTGCTACACGTAAAAGAGTGAAATTAGAACACTCTCTAACATGGTACACAAAAATAAACTCAAAATGTATCAAAGACCTAAATGTAAGTTCGTACATTATAAAACTCTTAGGGGAAATCATAGGCAGAACACTTTTTGACATAAATTGCAGCAATATCTTTTTGATCCACCTCCTAGAATAATGAAAATAAAAACAAAAATAAACAAATGGTACCTAATTAAACGCTTCTGCACAGCAAAGGAAACCATAAATAAAATGAATAGACAAACCTCATAAT
The DNA here is from genome assembly GCF_008692025.1 of Phocoena sinus. Lineage (NCBI taxonomy): Eukaryota > Metazoa > Chordata > Mammalia > Artiodactyla > Phocoenidae > Phocoena > Phocoena sinus. Next base: position 48,540,112 of record NC_045769.1, read on the forward strand.
GGGAGAAAATATTTGCAGATGAAGTGACTGACAAGGGATTAACCTCCAAAATATACAAACAGTTCATTCAGTTCTATGTCAAAACAAAGAAACAACCCAATCAAAAAATAGGCAGAAGATCTAAATAGACATTTCTCCAAAGAAGACATACATATGGCCAAAAAGCACATGAAAAGATGCTCAACATCACTAATTATCAGAGAAATGCAAATCAAAACTACAATGAGATATGACTTCACACTGGTCAGAATGGCCAACAAAAAGTCTACAAACAATAAATGCTGGAGAGGGTGTGGAGAAAAGGGAACCCTCCTACACTGTTGGTGGGAATGTAAACTGATACAACCACTATGGAGAACAGTATGGAGGTTCCTTAAAAAACTAAAAATAGAACTATGATTCTATTTTTGATCCAGCAATCCAATATGATCCAGCAATCGCCCTCCTGGCCACATATCCAGAGAAAACTATAATCTAAAAGAATACATGCACCCCAGTGTGCACTGCAGCACTATTTACAGTAGACAAAACAGGGAAGCAACCTAAACATCCATCGACAGAGGAATGGATAAAGAAGATGTGGTACATATATACAATAGAATATTACTCTGCCATAAAAAATGAAATAATGCCATTTGCAGCAACATGGATGGGCCTAGAGATTATCATACTAAGTGAAGTCAGAAAGAGAAAGACAAATATCATGAGATATAACTCATACGTGGAATCTAATTTAAAAAAATAAGAAACAAATGAACTTATTTACAAAACAGAAACAGACCTACAGATATCGAAAACAAACTTATGGGTAACTAAAGGGGAAACGTGGTGGGGGAAGGGATAAATTAGAAGCTTGGGATGAATACACACACACTACTATATATAGGATAGATAACCAACAGGGACCTACTGTATAGCACAGGGTACTCTACTCAATATTCTGTGATAACCTATATGAGAAAAGAATCTAAAAAAGAATGAATATATGTACATGTGTAACTGAATCACTTTGCTGTACACCTGAAAACTAACAATGTTGTAAATCAACTATACTCCAATAAAAAAGTGGTGAAAAATTAAATACTAGAAAATAATAATTATAGTAAATTAGAATAAGCTGAGCTTGCCATATTACGGGTAATGAGTCCCTGATAATACTTAAAGGTACATGTATGAAGGGTAGAATAAAAGATTACCAACATATTTCAATTTCCAATATTTAAAAAATTATATAGCAGTAGATAGCAGTATAACCAAATTATGTAAATCTTACACTTACAATATAGGTTTCTCAACAACATACTACCTAAAATAATCATTTAGATTAGATTATTTTAGGTTAATACTTATTGACATGAAGAGTTGTCAATGTTATTTTGTTAAATAAAAAAGCAGTCTACAAAACAGCCTATAAGGAACAATAACATGTATTTATTGCAATATATAAATATTCATAGAAATATTATGCAATGTATGTGTATGTAGTTGTGTGTGTATGTATACCAATAAATAGGGTGGTGCTGGGATTACAAATGAATTTTCTTTCTCTTTATACTGATTTATACTCTGAATCATAAAATATTACATATTATTTAAGGTTCAAAACAGTTACTCTAAAAAAATTAACTGGTGGGGAAAAATTGAGAACTTTCTCCAAGAAATTCTGATTCTAAGAAAAACAATCAGTTATGTCATTGTTTTCTATAGGAATTACAAGTGTAGTTTATGGTGTGAGATAAAGTCAAAAGTAGTTATATCAAAAAACAGAGAAGTACTTTTTATATTATAGTTGCAATATGACCAAAATATAGCAAAAATTTTTATAACTTTCAGTTCTGTGTAATACAAATCATTTGGGGTAACATTCTATCGTCTCACAAAGTGAACTACATTCAAAAATCAAAACTATCAAAAGTTTGTCCTCAAACAGCCCCAATTAGAGGTTAAAGCTCACTCTACCTTCCTGTCACTCTCTTCTCTGTTTTTACGCCGTTGTTCCTCTATCCTAGCTTCTCTTTTAACATCTTCTCCGATCCTTGTTAGAAGTAACATCTCTTTTGTCTTCCATTCCTAAAGAGCACGATGTTACTGTATTCAGTATGTATTCACAATAAACCAACAAGCAAGTTAGAACAAGTCAAGAGCCTAACAGAAATCAGGTCAAGCGTAACTGAAGTCATACATTGGCTTTAGAATGCGCTTCCTTCACTGCACTCCTATTAGGAATGCAGAGATGGTTATTTTTAACTAAAGCTAAATTAAAAATTTTTGCCTCTCCACACTGAGGGCTATAGGAGAGTTAAACAGTATCTAGTAACTTTCACCATCATCACTTTAAGAGCAGATATTAGCTCATATATGTAGTTTGTGGTGTCATCCTCATTTTATGTAACAACATACATATCATAGCTGTGAACAAAGATCAATGTGGGTAAAATGCTTCGACTTGAAATGACTTCAAGAAGTATGATGGACAGCTCAAATTATTTACAAATGAAATAACTGTACACAATTTTTCTCTCAATATTTTAAATTTGTTGTGTCTCACCTCTTCAATTTTCCTACGAAGACTAAGTTTTCTTCTTGTGTGTTCTCGCTGTTGTCTTTCTTCTCTATCCATCCGTATTAGGCGTTGCTCTTCTGCTGTGTGCTCAAGATGTTCTAATTCCCTACTTATCATATCCAAATATCTAAGTAAAAATGCAAATGTAAGTGAAGGTGAATTGGGAGTTTTCCTTATTATGGGATCATCTGCTTTGATATTCCCAAACTACCTCCTTTCTTGCTTTTTATTTCTTGAGCTACAGGAATTTTACTGTTTTTCTATCAGCTCTGTTCATGGACTTTAAGCCAGCCTGACCCATGAACTCACCATATTTTATTCATTATACAGATCTCCCTACTATATATATAAGTATCTGTTGTTATGGCCAAGACAATGATAAAATGTGGAGCAGACTGATTAAAAACATTTTGTACAGTACATATTCACAATAGGCTTAGGAATATGAGTTTGCAAAGAAGACTGAAATAACTGAAACACTGACTTCAAATCTGGAAAAATTCAGATTTGAATTTCCTTAGAAAGATGTGTCTTGAGCCCCCTTGTAATTTATAAGGCCTTGAACAAATCTTCCATCTATAGTCTGGGTCTCTGGTATGTCAATCTGTATTATGGAACTACCATGGAACATAAAATCAGGTAATGCAGCTTAATTTCTCACCTTAATGGAGGAGGAGGAAAGAACTATAGTAAGAAATGGTCTTGACCATGGAAAGGTAAAGATTGAATGTAAGTAGATAATATCTAAAGAGCTTGCAGGTTTTGTTTTTTTGAGATAATGCATGTTTATATTAGTATTAAAGTTATACCAAACTCCTTTATTGACTGTGCATTAATTTCCTCAAACTTAATGCTGTCAGAGCTTAAAGAAGACCCATAAAAAATTATTATTAGAGGCATGTGCTAAAGATACTTTCCCACCATCTCCTACTATAGGAAGGATTTTGGATTTGATTAATTCTTCAGTTATCAGCTTGGATTACCTCTTGAACTCCCAGAAACTCTATCTTCTCTAGTAGAAACTCATCTTTAGCCTTGGCACCCAAGTTTCCAATTCCTGTACTTCTTGATCTCCCTTCCTCTCCATACTGAAAGAGTGGAGTTAAATAGCATCCAGTACTTTAAAAAATTTCCTACCTTCAATTATTTGTAGTATTTTCCAACTTATTTGGGTCCACATTATATACATAAAATATGCATTAACTTCAATCTCACCTGTGCCTTATTAATCGTTCCTGGTCCTTAATAGATGGGGTGCCCTCCTGTAACAACCAATTTTGGAACTGTGCAACATCAGAACGTCCAGGTATTTGATTCTCTTCCTGTAGTTTACTTACTTGTTTTGCAAGTATTTTCTATTAAGAAAAAGTGTGTATCACATATATGTATATGTGTGTATATATAAATTTTTTTAAACATTTCCCAGGAAACTGTCGTTTGATATGTCTTTTCATATTTAGCGTTTAGTAAAATTCCCATACTTTGTAAATAACTAATATTGTTTAACTGTATTTAAATCTTTTTTTTTTAAAGATTTTTTTGATGTGGACCATTTTTAAAGTCTTTACTGAATTTGTTACAATATTGTTTTTGTTTTATGTTTTTAGCTTTTTGGCCCTGAGGCATGTGGGATCCTAGCTCCCAGACCAGGGATTGAACCCACACCCCCTGCATTGGAAGGTGAAGTCTTAACCACTGGACTGCCAGGGAAGTCCCTAACTGCATTTAAATCTATTTTGAATCCACTGCAGACATGGACAACTGAACCAAAGTAAAGATTTCTCTCTCTGAAAATAAAAGATAAATATTTCAGCTTATTTTTCTACCCATTCTGAAGAAATTTTAAAAAATGGAAGAAGCGGAGGAGAAACTGTAGGCACAGAGGAGGAAATGGGGGGAAATATAGAACACTTAAAAGTACTGGGGAGTCATCCTCATTTCTATACAACTCTTGACCTTAGAACATAAACTTGTAAAAGTACATATATGAGCACCTTTCTCATTTTTACCCAACTCTCTTGACTCTAACGCCTGAATTCACTCATGCAGGCACACATGTGCACACACTCTCACATGAACTTTGAGTGAAAATGTGAAAGGAAGTCACTAACTTTACCCACTCACTCTATACCAATCATTCCAGTTCACCTTTAAGGACATTTTTTACTGTATGAACACAGCTACATGTGTGTGGGTACAAACATACAGTGTACATGTTCTTTGAGTCACCCTTAGGATATTATAACTATTCATACTGTTACTTAAGCTGTTTTGGTTTCCAGCTTAAGAATCTTGCTACTACAATGGACTCTTCCCATTGGTCCCAGCTCACGTAGAAGGGACACATCTGAGTAGCAATTTAATTACTAAATTTTGTCAGCAACCACTGGCATATTAATAGATGACTTGGTCCCTTTCCTTCTCTTGGCACAAAATAGGAACCTCAAAATATTATTTACTACTGCTCTAAATTTTTACTTGGAAAAATTATCAAAATTCAAAGTAAAATATTATAAGAAAATACTTTGTATACAAACCTTTCCTCCAAACTCTATGTAAAAAAAACAAATTTAAGTATTTAACTTACTTGTTCTCTTATATAGTTTCTTTCAAAGTCTAATTTTAAACTGGTAAGATATTGCCTGTACTTATTCAATTCCCTCAAGGTACATACAATCTAAAAAAAAACACACAAAACAACAACAAAAATATATAAATACAAATATTTTAAAATCAAAGCAATTACTTTCCAGAGCAAAAATAACATTTTGATATCGAGTAATAAATTGCTAACAATTTTGTAAGTAATACCTCTCTAAAATTGTTAATCAATAGGAAACTGCTATCCAAGTAACATTACTTTATTAATATGACTTATGCCATGATAAGGAACTGAGTACACACAATTGGAGCTATTAAAAAATACCAACGTAAAATGTTCAACCCCAATAAGAATAGAGTCTATCAGGACTCTATCAGGCTGATTTTGCTAGATTCTTATTTTGTCTAAAGTTTTCAAAAAGTATATGGGACATAATCCTTGACAAGCATACATGCCATCAGAGACAGAGAAAGAGGACTATGATACAGTTGGGAAAATTATTTGTATATCCTCAAATTATCTGGTAATCATCTTTTGATATAACAAAGAAAAAAGGTAAATGAGGAAGTAGTTTCACTTAGAAAACAACTGCTGTCTGACTTCCTTTGATCCAAAAACTGAATAATTTATGGACTTTTCCATTAAGTATCTCTTATGACCAAGTTAAAGGTGATACAGGTCACCCAGTGAGGTACAGAAGCAAGCTTATACCAAGTCTTGGAGGTTTTCAATGATTAAAAGAAATTATCTTCAACTCACTTTATTATTGCTGGTGATGTAGCCACCTTTCTTTAATCTCCTCAAGATGTCTTTACGCTTATGGTAGGCTCTTAAATGTGGATCATGGAGACTTTTATATTGGTTTTCCAAAAGTCGACAATAAGGATCAGTCAGGTTAAAACCATAAGAAGGTCGGAAAAGCTGCAAACATGGATTTAAACATACAATTAATGAATTTTACTTTTAATATCAACCTATTAGAATACCAGATTGTTCACTGAAAATAAAGTATGCAAGAAGAATGTGAAGTGGGGAAAAACCAGCAGTAGAAGAATTTGGAATGGGCAATGTTAATTTCTTATCCCTACCTCTTTTCTTCACTGACCTGAATTATTCTAAAAATCCACCCTCACTCAATTAATCCACCCCCCCACCCCAATCTCCATCAGCTCCTGACCCAAAGCTAGAAAACGGAGGAGGAAAGGAAAAGAAAGGGAATAGGATAAAATTTGTTTTTAATGTATAAAGCTAATACTAAGATTCTCCCTTTTCCTCCTCCCTCTTCCAGATCAAGGCACTGCATTAGAAGGATAAAGGGATAATATCAATTATCATGATTATATCTCAATAATCTGAAAATGAAGGAAAACAGAAAATCTTTCACAAAAATTCATTGAAACAACTCTGACAAAAAATAGAAGTAAAACTCAGATGTTAAAGATGATGAATTAAAGAGTTACTGTATTTTCAGTTCTTATCTAATACAAGAAACCCAATGATTTCTGAGCACTACAGTCAGGAAAAAATTCAAGGTCTATATTATACAGTTCAACATATTGAAGAACGAATTATAAAGGATATTGATAGGGATTGAGGTTTCTCCATATGTGTAAAGACCAAATACAACCTTATGAAGTAGTCATTAACATACAAAAGAAGGAAAATATCAGCTAATAGTCATAATGCTATATCTGTTACTTTAGAGGAAGCAGATGAATTATTTAATCTCATCTTTAAGTTAAAACATTACAAAGTGAGGGGGTTTAAAATTTTGGGGGGGATGTGAGTACTTAGTCCATTTTTCAAAAATTTTTCAATAGCAGGATGGTGATAATGGGTAATGGGAGAACCTCTGAAAGGGAAAAAGTAGAGGATGGAAGCAGGTGTGGAAGTCATCCGAATGTTGTCTTTGCATCCTATCTTTGTGCTTTCCTTTAGGTTTTCTTGGCCAGAACAACAGAAATTTTAGTCTAAAGTGACGTCAAAGCAGGAATTGCCTCAAGTGAAAGGCAGTTGGAACGTGTGGGAGATGTGGCAAACCTGAGAGCACGTGCCCTGTCTGCAGGCATCTAATTCAATTTATATGACCCCACACATTGTGCATCAATCCAGAACTGTCTGGAGGTACCAATTTGTGCTCAGTCTGTGTTCTGTCTGGTGGTAGCCACCTCAGTCAGATTCTGAACACTAAGGAGCTTGGGTTGGGACCCTAAAAAGAACTCCCTCAAGGTAAGTATGAGGATTCTTCTTATGTGGACAAAAGGGGAGACTGGGGAACCTGATAGGATGCTAGTGTTCCTTATCCATTTAAAAGCTTCCAGGTAAGTTTCTGACCACTTGCTTAATACCAGACTTTAATCTCTTCCAAGCGGTCTAAGTTGTAAAGTAGAATTCCCTAATTACCAAAGCTTCCCTGAGAAGGCAAGAAAAAAAAAAAGGGAATTCTATAAGGCAATGTCTTAAATTCAGTGAGACCAGATAAAAAGTTCATATCTTTCCTGTAAGGGAAATAGTCAAAAATCATGAGTCAAGGAGTGGATTGTTTCTTTTAGATGTTGATGTTTAGCTGTCAACTTCTTTTAGATGTTGAATTTTAGCTTTGATGGCCTATGTTTCTCAAAACCAGCCCTGGACTAGTGACCTGTAAACGAACACCTTTCATATTGGGTTGCCCAAAAAGATCGTTCGGGTTTTTCAGTAACATCTTACCGAAAAACCTGAATGAACTTTTTGGGCAACCCAATACAAACCCATTTATTAGTGTCAGGGTAACCCATCTGTTGTCAATTAAAATAATTGGAAAGAAACAACTAAAAGTGTAAATATAAAGCACTACTTCATTGAGGAGATTGATATCCTTCTTTTTCTTTCAGTACAAAGTCAGTCTTCAGGGAAATTGGGCCTAATTATGATTAAATGAAGAGTCTGGGGGAAAATGAATGTAATAAAGAACAGAGAACATCTTTTTAAAAAGTAGTTGACAAGTGAATTATTATTTGACAGAGAAAATGGTAATATAGCAAACAATATTTGAGGAAGCAGACAGAAGACAGGGCTAAGTTTACATAATAAAAAGGAGTGATATAGGTTTCAAGCATGCTTAGGAAAGCTGGTTTGTGTGTATATGACTTAGTCAAATTGTGTGAGGTTGGCATATTTTTAGTTAACTTGCTGTATTCTAGTAGAAGAGACTTTTTTTAAAAAGGGAAGTTATGTATTTTCCATAAACAAAATTTACTTTAAGAAATCATGTTTATTAGTCAAGTATCAAATATGAAGGGCCCCTACTCATTTCTGATGACATCATAAATACTAGATGAGTAAGGGGGTAACTCAGAATTCTTCCTTGTAGAATTTTTTGCCATACGGATCAAAGCAACTGCTCAAAAAGAATGTATTGAACCTCCTTTAGTGTTAAGTACTGAATCAAGGAATGGGGAGGTTTGAGAGAGGGGGTCACACTGAGGACTAAAAACATGAAAGAGTTTGAGGGCAGTATACACTATAACCCAGTAAGATTTAAATTATAAAATTATAGTGTTGAGTAAAATTATACAAACCAAGGGCAATGCAAATTATAAGGAAATATAAGCTAATTGGGGGGCTGTAATGGTTGAGAAGGAATCTTGAAAGATGGCCCAAATTCATAGTTGGGGAGAAGAGCAAAGGGTATGCCAGGTTTGGGAGGCAAGGTGAACAAAGTCACAGAAGTATTAACATGGTCTGTGTGAGTAGGTATAAAAGACCTCAACTAGAAAAAGCAGAGGTTGTGCACTGGAGAAAAGACTGGATGGGGAGGCTGGGGCAAATCATGGAGTCTCCTCAGGGAGACAGAGCCTTGTTTTCCTAAAGTCAGGTTAAAGGACTAAACACTTTAATTCATTTCAACTCTACTTTTTTTCGCACTTCGTGTGTGAAACAGAATTCAGCTCAAAACAGAGAGGTGTTCTGTAATGAGAATTCTGTCCAAGTTATTATTGGTTAAAATCATAACATATAATTAAATGCCAGCCAGTACAGATAACCTTCCACCTTTCGACCAAACATATTTCTAAGTGAATTAAATCTCAATAAATAGGTATAAGTGAAGTGTTATTATAAAGTTAATTTATGGAATCATATTAAGACAGAACTAAGAATCTAAACTTTCTAGCCCATGATTCTGTCCAAATCATACTAGATGAATTTGCTTGGTACGCATCCTAAACAATAGCTTAAGATAGGATAGGTACGGAACATTAGTGCAAATTCCCTCAATGCACTTCGCCTGATGTAGCTAGCGCCTGAATTTAACAGCAGTCGAAAAGGATAAAGAAACCAACGTAAGCCAATTAAACATCACTTTACCTTTTCACTTAATTTTGTGGTATAGTATAAAGGGTTGCTTCCTGGGATCACAGGCAGCTTCACCCCAAGAGGCAGATCCAGTAGTTGAGCCGCTCCGATCCCCGGAAAGTGGGTTTTGTGCGCGACCTGTCAGGTACAATTGGAGAGTTTTGTCTTTCCTTTAGGTATGTTAGTTTAGGCCAACCTACTGTTACTCCAACCTAAGGAACAGAAGGGTCCAGCCCTGCCAGACAGCCGGAAAGACCTCCGCTTCCGGGTTACCAGCTCCCTCCCACCGCGCCACGGCCAGTTGCGGCCAGTGCAGCCAAAGCCCTGCCACCTGCCGCGCCGCACGAGGGCGCCAGAAGCTGGACGGTTATGGTCCACAGGGATCGCACGTGACCGTCCGCGGCACCGCCCCACCACCGCGCCCACCAGGCCTGAGGCCTGGTAGAGGACAAGGACGACCGGTCTTCGCTGACACTCACTCCGCACTGCTGGCTGGCCGCGGCCAGGCCGCTGGCGGCCGTCTTGGTAGCGGCGACGTTGGCAGCCTTGGAGCAGGCGCTGAGGTACAACTCCATAGCCGGCCTGGGCCCCTCTGCGCCTCTGCCGCCCTACCCTCTCGCTTCCCCTCGCACCCCTTTCCCGTCGTTGTCCCTCAGTCCCCACCGGGCCGGAATGGCCGGTACCCCGAGTTCCAGCTGCCCACCCTCGCGGCGTCACAGGCTCCGAATGCGCGGACGCCGCAACAGCAGTGCCCTCCGCGAGGGCCGGTCCCTTGCGCCGGAGGCTTGGGCGCCTCAGAGCTGGGGAAATCGGTACTAGGGGCCTGGTCCCAGCGCGCCAAGGTCGAAATATCTTTTCTCTCTGAACCCTACAGCCCTCAGTCAAACCAACTCAGAATCAAAATGTATAAAGCTTTGCTGGCATGCCAGCTGGCTAATATCTCCTGGCCTCCGAGAAGGTTTGGTTCCATGCAGAAAACAAACAAAAAAGAGTGACTGTGCAGCCCATTCTAGGGCCAGAGGCCTGGCTTTCTACATGCCCCGCCCCCCCCACCCCCGCTTGCAGACTGTGACCATACCACATCCCCAGGTTCCCATAACCTCGCCCCACCCCACTCCAGGTCCCACAGGACACCGTCCTCCGACCCCACTCTAGTCTTCCTCTTTCATTTATAGCTCTCTTCTCTCTCTCTCTCCCAATCCCTCCTCGCCAACTGTCCACCTCTCTTGCTCTTCTCCTATATGCCTTTCTCCTCTCAACCATCCAGCCAAAATTTATAAAGTGCCTGACACCTTTGGGCCAGTCATCTGAGCTGGGTACTAAAGGATACAGTGATGAGAAGAAAAATATGGTCCCTTTCTTCAAGGAGCTAACTAGACTGTGAGTACTTTGAGGGCAGAGACTGTATCTGATGTCAGGAATTTGGACTTAGTCTCTTAGATTCCTTGGCACACACTTATCTTCTTACTTTGGGGTCATTAGTAATAATACCTACCATTTATTGAGAATTTGCTAACTACAGATTCTGTGCTAAACACTCTCTACATTAACCTTTATAACAACCTTGTCAAGAAATACCCCATTTTTTTCAAAGATTAAAGAAGAATAACAATCACTATTAAATAGTGGCCCCAGAGGCAGTTTCTTAAATCCGTACACTCTACTTTTACATCTGCTCTATTTGTTTTAATGCCATGCAGTTGCTTAGGACTCCTAAATTTGAACAGATGTCTCACAATCATCTCAAATTTAATATATTCAAATCTCAACCCACACCTTCCCCCACAGAACAAAACAAAGACCCTATTCTTCCTGCATTTCTCATCTCAGTGACAATGTCAGTATCTACCCAAACCAGAAGGTGAGAAATTCTAGATACTTCCCCTTCTGAGCCTGCTGATTCAAGACTGACTGTGTCTTTGCTGTGCTGTTTCCTCTGCCTGACAGCCCTTTGCACTTCATTGCTTGGCTAATTGCAATCAGCCTTTAAGACTGCTTAAGTATTCTCTCCTCTAGGAAGCCTTTCTGACATTTCTAAGCTTTTTCAAATTATCTTCCTCTGTGCTTCCCTCCGTTTTAGCACTTTTCCCAATACATCCAAAATGTCTCTTTACCTGTCACTCTCCCTTTAATAGAATGGAAACTCCTTGAAAGCAGGTATTTGCTTATTCAATTTTATATGTACAGTACTTGGCATAGTACCTAGCAAGCATTTAGTGAGTCCTAAGTATATTTTTGTTGCTACATGCTAATGATGGCCCTACCCACACAATAGCAATAGCAAAAATCATTTTCTATGGAATGCTTTTAGCAGGACTTTCCTAAATTGTCTAGAATTGCTTATGGTAAACAAACTGGAATATAAAGATTTATGGATAATGGTTGGTTGGAGAATGTTATATAATCTGCATAACCCAATATAAAATATAAATGTCTCATAATCTAACTGGCTCCTTCTATCAAAGTGAAGTAATGCATTCCTCACAAAAACCTCATCTGTTAACTTGGGCCAGAGTGCATCTGATGTGGTGTAGTAGGACTTGGAGAACTGTGCTAGAGGTCTTGGACCTTTTTTTAAATGTTACCTGTGCCTTATGATTACATATATCCTTGAAATTATTAGTAAAGCTTGATACTGGGTATGAGTCCCTTGAATCTGAATTATCAAGCTAATCCTTTATGTTATCTTAAATTCCAAGATGCATTGATTTCTATGATAGCCCTTCTCAGCTTTCATCCTATTGATTGATTTAGTCATTTGATGTCCCTCAGAAGGCATAAGATGAAGAATTTTATATTGGTAAAGTAACAACATATGTGGGTAAAAATCTGAAGACTAAAATTAATTTGCCCTTATTCTCAGATCCCAAGACTCTCAACCCAGAAGCAACTATTGATATAGTCTGTGTATTGTTATGTACATGCAGACATATCTTATGAAGCATTTAGTGTTCATTTTTACTGAACAATGTCTTGAAGATCATTCCATATGAACAACTGTGATTTAATTTAGTTTTTAACTACACATGTATAGTGTGTAATTACCATAATTTATTCAACTAGTCTTATATTTATGAATTTTTATTTTCTTCTGTTACAAAAATTCTGTAATAAGCATCCTTTTAAATAGATTCCTAGATTAAAGGGTATGTTGTTTGTTTTTCTTACAGATATTGTCATGTTTCCCTCAAAGCAGTTATACTAATTCATCCTACCACAGAGATTTGGTAAGGTACGTGCCTGATGTTATTATCTTCTTTCTGTCCTGAGTAGATATTTCTCATAGGTTGTGGTTTCAAGTAACGGCTAAAACTAGTTTTTATAATTTTTTTTTGTTTCAGAGACAATATAGATTCTTTTCCCTCAATTTTCATGTTCTTTTTTTTTTACTCTTGTATTTTGAAACCTTTACTCTGCTAACTTTAAGCAAAATCACTGGATAATTTTCTGTTAATGTATTTAAAGTTATATAAGCTTAGGGAATGAATAAAAGGAAAGTAGTGGCCAAATTGCTTATTATGGACTAACCGGCAAAATATATTTTTTGTCTCCTTTAAAAATCAAAGCAACATTTAGTAATCATAATAAACATGTGTATATTTAGCCCAAAATATATCACAAATTAAAAATAAGCTTGAACTTGTCAGCCTGTGTACAAAAGGGTTAATACACTACACCTGAGCCTGCTATCTTTTTAGAGAAGTCTGCTTGCAAGATTCTCTCGTGACTAGCATCTGGGAACTTGGCAGTTGAACCTCTCACAAACTGATTACATGGGTTCACTGTTCCTAGACTGTAAAGACAGTGTTTATGCTGGGACACATGCTTTCTATCTGGGCGTCTGGGATTTTGATAAGTGCCAGGGAGCAGGTGCTATCTAATCATCCACCATAAAAACCTTGGGCTCTGTTATGGGCTGAATTGTGTTCCCCTAAAATTCCTATGTAGAAATCCGAACCCTCAGTACCTGAGAATGTCGCCATATTTGGAGGGAGGGCCTTTAAATAGGTGATTAAGTTAAAATGAGATCATCAGAATAGGCCCTAATCTAATATGACTGATATCCTTATCAGAATGGGAGGTTAGGATATAGACAGGCACAGAGGGACGATCATATGAAGACATGGGTCTGTCTCATCACGATAAAATGAAGATTCTTCAGGGAAGATTTGTCTGTCTTGTTCAATGTACTCTTCAATAAGTAGATCAGTGCTCAGTAATTATTATTAAATAGAAAAGACAGTAGGAGGTAATCAATAAACACCATTTCAGTAAATGAGTAAATTTAAGAAAAGGGAAAATTTTTTTTCTTGGTTATTGCTTAAAAGGACATTACCAGTGTTTACTTCAGGATATTTATGCTTTTGTTTTCATTTTATTTTATTGCATCCATTTCTGAGCAATGATCTTTCTAATTGACACTATTTTCTTTAGATAGCATCTCACATTCTTAATCCCTAAATTATTGTTTTCCTACACGGTGTTAAGAACATGAGCTATGGACCTGGAGATTATCATAGTAAGTGAAGTAAGTCAGACAGAGAAAGACAAATATCATATCGCTTACATGCAGAATCTAAAATGAATGATACAAATGAATTTATTTACAAAACAGAAACAGACTCACAGACTTAGAAAATAAACTTATGGTTTCCAAAGGAGAAAGGTGCGGGGGTGGTAGGGGTGGCAAAGGATAAATTGGGAGTATGGGATTGATATATACACAGTACTGTATTTAAACCATATAACAAGGACCTACTGTATAGCACAGGGAACTGTACTCGGTATTCTGTAATAACCTAAATGGGAAAAGAATTTGGAAAAGGATTGATATGTGTATAGCTGAATCACTGTGCTGTACACCTGAAACAACACTGTAAATCAACTGTGCTCCAATATATATTTTAAAAAATGAGCTATAGGGTAGTAAAAAAAAAAAACTGTAATAGCTTGTCATTCCTCTTTTTCTCTCATTTAATTATTTATTTAAAGAATAGATACATCATTAAATTATAGTAATAACTTTCTTGCATACTTCGACTGCATCAGAATATTTTAATTGCAATTGTTCGGCTTTCATACAGTGATACTTATAAAACCTATCAGTATCTGCAAATTAAACAAAGTTCAGGGGCTTACTGATCTGGGTAAAGGTATAGTTATTTTGTTAAATGGAGGATCAAAAACTGTTAGCTACTTGTGAAATTAACTCGGTGGATCAAGGCAATATTTTTAAAGATAAACAAAAGAGAAAAGATAAAAAAATAGTTTTTCAGAATTAGCATGATTACTTTATGCAAATTTTCTTTAGCTATAGATTTATAATTGACATATTTTCCTTATATATGTAATGTGTGTATTATGAATTTAAGGAAGGACAGCCACAAAATAAAATCTAATAATAGATTATGAGCATTTATACTTAAATAAAAAGATTTTAAAACATGAAAATCCTTCAGAATATTAGAACAGAAAATGGTATCAGACATTTAAATGAATACTTTTATTTTATAAATAAAATCACAGGAAATTAGTAAAATGAAATCTTCCAAAATTACCAATAGATTAATGGGAAATTTAAGGTTGTAACTCAAGGCTTCTGTCAGTTTTTCAAATCGTGGCACTTAATATAATGCTTTATGCTGTTCGAGAATATAACTTTGGATCTGTTCTACTCAGACTGAAACTGCAATCAAGTTAAGATTAATCTTTTTTCAATAAGCATATTTGTTTTATACTAGGTGCAATCACCGTAGAAATGTGGTTGTTCAACTTTGTTAAAAAAATAGACGTTCATTTAAATGTGTAACCATAATTAGAGGCATTTATTAATTTAACTTTTTTATCCTTGTAATAATGAATTGAGAAATTTTTGTTAACATGGAATAATTGTCACATTTTCATGTAGTTGGTATCAAAACTATCCTAATATAAGTGTTCAGAATAAGCACCAGTTAAAAATATTACTACGTCCTATCGTCTTCTGTCAGTTGGTCATTTATATTAATGTTGCAGGAAATCACAGGGTTATTTCACAGGAAGCACCTTATCAGTTGCAGGGCTTTTTGTTTGTTTGGTTAATTTTCACCTAATTAGTGAACAGTCTGAAAAAAACTTTTATCTTTAGTATGGTTTCAAAAGTAATGAAGGTGGGAATAAAAAAGACCTTAGAGGACATTGGTAGAAAAAAAAAATCTCTCAATTCTTTTTTGAGACTTTTGTCTGAATTTTACCTTGTCTGATATAGGAGCTCATTTCTGTTTTATTAGTGGTGGCATGACAGACATATGCAGTCGCCTATTTCTTTATTGTAAATCGTTCTGAATCACTTTTAGATATATCTGTGACATACAGAAAACAGTTGGGTTTTGTTTTGTGGGACAATTTGAAATTTTTAAAAAATTTAATAAACCCATTTTCACTTATTAACATAAATATATGTTCTACTGTCAAATTATTTTATGCTGTATTTACTAAGATTCCTTTGGTGACTTTCTTGCTCCCTTTCTTGTTTAACTTTATTACTTAACTGCCCTATTAATGCTTCTAGATTTCTTTGATATCTTTAAACAGAAAGTACTAATAAAATTATTTTGAAATTATTAGGAGAGGTTTATATTGGAAAAGATCTTCAAATCATGTAAGTCTGATTTGGAAATGGAATCCTTTGTGTTATCTCAGGGTTAATAACTTGTTCAAGGTTACAGAATTAGAAAGTGATTCCTCCTTCACTCCAGAACACACTATATATTAGTGTGTTCACAGGAATAAAATTTATCTTTGTCACACTAATTTAAAAAATTTCCAACAGGCTCTTGTACAAGGTAGTCCTAAGTTCACCTTTACCAACTCTTAACTGAATGAGCTATGAACCACAATTCCTTAATTCATAAAATGGCAATGATAATAATATCTATTTTCAATAATTATGTTATTAAAAGGTGAAATAGCATATGTAAAGAAGCTGTGCAATCGTTTGTAGACAGCCCTAAATAGATGTTATTTTCCACTTCTTCTTCTTTATATAATTTTTTCCTCTTCCCTTTATGGAAACAATTATTGTGAGAACTTGAATAGATAATGCCTGCCTGTGATCATAAGATTCAAATGCATATTCTGTGTCTTTGGGCAACTTTCACTTTCCTCATTAATTTTTTACTCAAATAATGCAGTTTTCTATAATTGAGTTTTATCAGATTTCATCAAAGCTTACTTCAAAGATAGTATTTTCATCACATCTATTTGGAGACTATTTTATCACTAAGGAGTAAACTCTTACCAATGAATATCTGATTGTCCAAAGGTATTCAGATAACACATTTAAATTCCTACTTTATTTGCAGCTAATCATAAATAAGAACAGTTTTTGACCTTTGCTAATTATCATCTACCATTGCAAAATGCTAACATTGCAAAATCTTAGTCTCTATAACCATTATGCTTCATAAAATATATTTTAAAACCAAAATTATTTCTTTAACCTTCACGAAGTACAAGAATTAAAAAAAAATCTTTGTTTCGGTAACTCAAGTTTGTTAACTACCTGGTAAAGTTTCCGAAGACTTTCAGAGTGATAAAGGAAGCAGTCTACCTTTATAAATAAGAAGATTGTCACATTAATTAAAAGTTAATAAAGTCTAAGTTTTGCATGTAGAATATAGAAAATATGCTTTCACTAACATTGGTACATTGTGCTTATTATAAATTACATCTCTTTAAATTGTTTTGAAGTGCTTAAATAACATGTCAGTAAGTTATCCTGTTCTTTAACTTAAAAAATGTGAATGTGGCAGTAAAGTTGGAAAACTTCAATGTGTAAAATATCAAAGTGGCTTCTCAGTTAACAAAACTGAGCCATTCAACTTTTATATGAGTGAGGGGTTTAATAAAATGAATTAGAGCTTATACAAAAGCAGGAAAGGCTAGTATGAACATCTGAAATGCTACAGCTGGATGATCAGTGAGACAATAACAACTAGAGCCTAAAGCACTAGAGCAAGAGGAAAAGCTGGTGTTCAAATAGAAATCCAGTTATGCGATGTGTCTAGCCAAAAGGTGGGAGCATGAAGAGAGAGCTCATGAAGAATTCTGCGAAGTCTGCCACAGTGGGACAGTGTGAGCTTGTAAAGTCATCTGCAGCTTCACTCTGATTAAGGCACTATGACTGATCTCTGAAAACAATGACTTTTGCTTCACTTCTCCCTTCTGTATCTCACACAAATTACTTTCATTAGCAAATTCTGACCTAGAGCTTACGGGGAAGAAGATTCCAGAAAAATTAGTTTTTATCCTTAGCAAGATTATGTTAGAGACAGGTATAGAAGAGATAATCTAGCACCGTTATAATGTTTTCTTTATATTTGATAAAATAAGCATTTATCTTCCTGTTTCTAGAACAATTGATCTTTTACGTGTATTATCATAAAATGAAATATAAATAGTCAAACAGTAAGTGATCAGAACTTTAATATGACACTCTGTGATTCCTTTCCACCTTTTCGCCCTGGATTTCTATCTTGTGTATAAAAACTCAGTCCAGGTTACAGCCTCTCTTTGAGTATGAATGTGCTAATCTTAAAATTCTGAGACATAAAATTTTAAAACTTTTCTTAAATAAATGTTGAGCATTCCACACTGCTGTCAGTTTGTGTTTTATCTTTTTGATATTTATTTTCAAAAGTATTATAACAGCTTCTTTAGCTTATTAAAAGAAATAGAAGATTTCTACTGGCTTAGTTCTGTCAGTCTTGGAGCCACAAATTGCAATGAAGCTGACCAAACTGCATGAATTGGGGCTTGATTTCTTGTCTAATTTTTTCTATTGAAGCATACTCTATATCCAGTAAAATGCAAAAATATTAAGCATATATCTCTGAGTTTTACTAAATGAACTCACCTATATAACTGTCACCTAGATCAAGATCTAGAACATTATCAGTATACCAGAAGTCTATCAGTGATGTCGCCAAGCAAAATATTGACATATATCACTATAGATGAAATTTGAATGTTTTATATATTACATAAATAGAATCTAACGACATGTATCATTTGTGCTTGGTTTATTTTATTCAATATTATGTCTGTGAGATTCATTCCTGTTGTTGCCTGTAGGAGCAGTTCATTGAATGGTATCCACTATATGGATATAGCAAACTGTACTTTTACATTTCATTATTGATGGGCATTTTGATTGTTTCTAGTTTGGAGATATTACAAATAATGATGCTACAAAAATTTTTGTACATGCTCTTTGATGCACAAGTATATGTATTTCTGGAATAGAATTGATGAGTGGTAGTATGAATATTTTCAGCTTTAATAAATACTGCAAACTATTTTCCAAAGTGGATTTCTAATTTACAGCCCCACCAGGACAGAAAAGTTCTAGCTCTCCGCATCATCACTAATAATTGGTATAATCGGTTGTTGTTATTTTGTTTTAGCCCTCTGGTAGTGGTATCTAATTTTCATTTCTCTGGTGACTAATGATGCATATTTTCTCATATGCTGTCTGTCATTTGTTTATCCTCTTTTGTGAAGTTTTTGACTTTGCTGGCATGTCTGCTTTTTTATTATTGATTTGTAGTTTTTATGGACTTGCATATATCCTTTGTTGTTTTCACATATTGTAAATATCTGTCATTTTGTGGCCTAATTTTCACTTTCTTAATGTCTTTTGATGGTCAGAATCTTTTTTAGTAATTGTATTTATTTTTTGGCTGCATTGGGTTTTTGTTGCTGCGTGCGAGCTTTCTCTAGTTGCAGCGAGTGGGGGCTACTCTTCATTGTGGTGTGCAGGCTTCTCATTGCGGTGGCTTATCTTGTTTCAGAGCACAGGCTCTAGGCCTGCGGGCTTCAGTAGTTGCAGCATCTGGGCTCAGTGGTTGTGTCTCCCAGACTCCAGAGTGCAAGCTCAGTAGTTGTGGCACATGGGCTTAATTGCTCTGTGGCATTTGGGATCTTCCCGGGCCAGGGCTCAAACCTGTGTCCCCTGCATTGGCAGGCGGATTCTTAACCACTGAGCCACCAGGGAAGTCCCAGAATCTCTTAATTTTTGACATATAATTAATCTATCTTTTCTTTAATATTTTGTTTCTTATATACTTATAAATTGTTGTCTATCTAGGGTCTTGAAGATATTTGCCTGTGTTAACTTCTAAAAGCTTTATTGTTTTAACTTTCAAATTTAGTTTTATAATCTATCTGAATTGCTATTTGTGTGTTGTGGAGGAAAAGATGTATTTTTCACACAGATTCCAACTGATCCAGTACCATTTATTTAAAAAAGAACACCTTTCCTCATTTCAATGCAGTGTCACTTGGACGTAAACCAGGTGACAATAGGAGTCAGTATGTTTCTCTTTGCTCCATTGAGCTATTTGTCTTTCCTTGCACCTGTACCACATTCTCTTCATTACTACAGATTTGCCTGTCACTGTACAACATCCAGCTTTCTTTATCATCTTCAAACCAATCTTAGATTTGTGGACCCTTTCCACTTATATATAAATTTTAGAATAAGTTTGTAAATTTCTACGAAAACAAAAATGTTCCATAATTTTGATTGGAATTGTGAGAGATATTTTAAGACTATATAGTATGTTTCTCAACACATTTTCATCCATGAGTGTTAGTATCCACTGAGGATAGTCACCTGAAAAAATAGGACTGTTATGTTTACCAAATTTTTATTTGTTTCTGATTCTACAATTCATTCTATTTATGTAGAACTTCTTAATTGTGATTATACTGTAGAAATGATCTTTCCCTACTTTATTCATTCCCAATACTAGTTCCTGTTTGTTATTACTGCTTTTGAAACTTTTATTTTAAAAACTTAGACATGAAATGTGCTCGTAGCTTCCAGGTATTTTCATTAGACAGAGATAAGATACACACACATGCACAAAGAGACCTATATCTATTTCTTTGTTTATTCATATCCATTTGTTAACACACAGCTCACACCAATTTATCCAAGTCCAATCAAATGCCACAGGCTTCATTCTTGTCTTCATCTTTCTCATGTTTTAATTCCCTGCTGGTATCCATTATCCTTAATAAATTTACTTATTTTTTTCATGA
The DNA here is from genome assembly GCF_008692025.1 of Phocoena sinus. Classification (NCBI taxonomy): domain Eukaryota; kingdom Metazoa; phylum Chordata; class Mammalia; order Artiodactyla; family Phocoenidae; genus Phocoena; species Phocoena sinus. Next base: position 48,560,700 of record NC_045769.1, read on the forward strand.
CCCCTTTGTTTAACCATTCCCCAATCCTGCCAGTTTCTTTTACCTCAGTCATATTTGCCTCTTCTATCTTGGTCACCTTGATAAAAGGAAAGAAAATGGAAAGAAATTGAAACAGTTTTCTTTTCTCTTTTTTGAAGAGAAAAGATAGAAGACAAAATGACAGGGAAGAAAAATAGATGAAGTGAGCAAGGTGGAGGAAAAAGAGGTTCTCATTGATATCTCACCTCAGCAACAATAACTTGGCAACCATAAATGGGCAAAAGTGCCTTTGTAGGAGCTTTGGGATCTAGGTGGGAGTTGTGAAACTTCAGTGGAGTCCAAAACATTTTGAGAAGGCATGCCTGCACCCAAGAGGCTGACTTGCCAACTGTGGTCTCAATTAAAGACCCAGAAACAGCTCTGTACCCCTAAGGAGTAGGCTACAGCCCCATTAGCCATGGTCCTGTCACTAGCACTATTTACTAAGGGCCTGGGAGGAGTTGCTCACCAATGCAAGAGTGCATTGATCGTGAAGAAACAGGCAAATATGATACTGCCAAAGGAAACTTTTAAGCTTTAGTAACTTACCCTAAAGAAATGGAGTTCTACAAATTAACTGTTTTGAATTCTTTGTCAGACGTCTTAAGGAAACTTAATGAAATGCAAGAGGACGCAGATGGACAACTAAATAAAATCAGGAAAAAATGCACTAATAGAATGAGAAGTTTTATAAAGAAGTAGAAACCACAGAGCAACTAATTCTGGAATTGAAGAATGCAATGAGCATCTAAATATAAAAAGCAAATATTAACAGAACTAAAGAGAGAAATAGACAGTAATATAATAATAGGGGATTTCAGTACCTTGCTTTCAATATTGGGTAGATCATCCAGACAGAAAATTAATGAGTAAACAGTGGCCCTGAATAACACTTTATACCAAATAGACCTAAAAGACATATATAGAACATTCTAGACAACAGCACCACAATACACATACTTTTCAAGGCACACAGAACATTCTCTAGATCATATTTTAGGCCACAAAGCAAATATTAATAAATTTATAGAAGACTGTAATCCTATCAGTTGTTTTTTTCTGATCATAATATGAAACAAGAAGTCAATAACAGGAAAATGGAAAAACGTACAAATACTTGAAAATTAAAACACAACCTTGAAAAACTAGTGCGTAAATGAAAGAATCAAAAGGGAAATCAGAAAGTAACTTGAGGCACATGAAAATGAAAACAATAAAATTGCTTATGGGATGCAGCAAAATCAGTTCTAAAAGGATAGTTTACAATGGTAAATGCCTATGTTAAGAAACAGACCTCAAATAAATGATCAAATTTTATACCTCAAGGAATTTGAAAAAGAAACTAATTCCAAAGTTAGCAATAGAAAGGAAATAAAAGATTAGAGCAGAAATAAATATAACCAAGAAAAAAAGAACTCAAATATACAAAATTATAAATGAAAGAGAAAAAATTACAGTTTACACCACAGAAATACAAAATATCATAAGAGGCTACTATGAACAATTATATGACAATAAATTGTATAAGCTGGAAGAAATGGATAAATTTGCTAAGATTGAATCATGAAAAATACAAAATCTGAACATACCAATAATGACTTAGGAGATTGAGCAGTAATCAAAACCCTAGCAACAAAGAGAAGCCCAGGACCAAGTAGCTTCACTGGTGAATCCTATCAAACATTTAAAGAATTAATGCCAATTCTTCTCAAACTCCACCCCAAAACTGAGGAGGTGAGAATACTCCCAAAGTGTTCTCTGTTCCCAAAGACAAAATTTCTCTGACACCTAAGTCAGATAAAGACTACAAGAAAAGAAGACCACTGGCCAATATCCTTGGTGAATATAGATGGAAAAATTCCAAACAAAATACTAGCAAACCAAATTGAACAGCATATGTAAATGAGCATACACCATGATCAAGTGGGATTTATCCATGGAATGCAGGGATGGCTCAACCTATATAAATCAATAAACTCCATACACCACCTTAATAGAAAGAAGTATAAAAATCGTATGATTCTCTAAATAGATACAGAAGTAGTATTTGACAAAATTCAACACCTTTTCATGATAAAAGCTCTGAACATATTGGGAAGAACATACCTCAACATAGTAAAAGCTGCATATGACAGACCCACAGCTAACATCATACTCAATGGGAAAGTTTGAAAGCTTTTCCTCTAAGATATGTACAAGACAAGTGTGCCCATCTTCATTCAACATAGTGCTGGAAATCCTAGCCAGAGCAATTAGGGAAGAAAAAGAAGACATCCAAATCAGAAAGGATGAAATAATATTGTTTCTCTTTGGAGATGACATACTATTACATGGAAAACCCTAAAGATTCCACTAAAAAACTGTTAGAATAAGCAAATTCTGTAAAGTTTCAGGATAATTCCTCTTATATGGTAGTTCCTATATCAGATCACTTCTTCAGGGCAAGTCATCCTAGTGAGAGTTAAAGCACTTTTTAGTTCTGTTTCTTACTCTTGTTTCATATAAATCACTGAAGCTCTTAGATTTTGGCCTGGAAACTTCTGGCCATTATATTACAGAAGCTACATAAATCATATAGCTACTTAACATTCCTTAAAAAAATCCAAGATTAGACTTTGAGATCTACAGTTGCAGTACTACTTCTTCTTGTAAGCCAGACACCTGATATGTTTACTCTTTAAATTCTTGCTAAGAGGCAAAAAGCATACCTGGCATGTTTCTTAAAATATATTAAAGCTAACGAGTAATTATAGATATGGACAATTGAGTTGTCATATTTTTAAGCTAGGGTGTACTAGTCAGGACTCATCCAGAGAAATAGAGTCAGTAGGAAAGTGAATATATATATTTGTTTGTTTATTGTGAGGAATTACTGTATGCAGTTGTGGGGGCTGGCTAAACAAGCCCTAAAGTCTACAGGGCAGGCAGCCAGAAAAGGTAGATCATGAGCAGGATGAAATGCCATGAGATGAGCTGAAGCTTACTGTGCACAGCTGGGCAACCAGAAAGGAAGATCCACTGAAAAGGAGAGAAATTGCAGATCCAGCTTCTGTTTGTAGTCTTTGATCAGGGAAGTGCTAAGCCCTCTTTTAATGTTCTTCCAACAGAGGGCAGTGGCCAAGATGGTGGAGTAGGAAGACACTGATGTTACCTCCTTCCATGGACACATGAAATTTAAAACGATTTACAGAGGAAGTATCAATGAGAATGACCTGAAGACTAGCAGGAAAGATCTTATACAACTAAAGATAAAAAGAAGGAAACACAACAAGGTAGGTAAGAGGGGTGGAGACAGTACAGTCAAGGCCCATACCCCCAGGTAGGCGACCCACCAACAGAAGGATAATTACAATTCCAGAGGCTTTCCCCAAAGACTGAGGGGTTCTGGCTCAACATTGGGCTCCCCATTCCAGTGGGTCTGCATTGGAAATATTAGCTTCCAGAGTGTTTGGCTTTGAAGGCTAGCAGGGTTTACTTTCATGAGGGCCAGAGGACTGTAGGAAACAGAGACTCTGTACTTAAAGGGCATATGTAAAGTCTCACACACACACACTCTGAGACCTAGTGCAGAGGCAGTAATTTGAAAGGAGCCTGGTTCAGACCTACTTGGAGATCTTGGAGAAGCCTCTTGGAGAGGCAAGAGGCCAATGGGACTGTTTGGGGACATAGACACTGGTGGCAACCGTTTGTAGGAGCTTCTTCCAATGTGAGGACACTGGTACTGGTAAGCACCATTTTGGAGTCCTCTTTCTAGACTATTAATGCTGGGACCTTAGCCCACCTACAGGCACACCCACAGTAATCATCCCTGCCACAAAAGAAGAGGCCACACACAGTCCATATAGGGAACACCCCTAGAGCACAGGGCTCTGGTGACTAGAGACGAGTGTGTTGCTGGGCTCCATAGGATGTCTCCCACATAAGGCCACTTCTCCAAGATCAGAAATATTATTGACATTCCTAATACATAGAAATAAAACAGAATTAGTCAAAAAGAGGCAATAGAGGAATATGTCCCAAATGAAGGAACAAGATAAAGCCACAGAAGAGCTAAGCAAAGTGGAGATAAGTAATCTACCCAATAAAAGCTCATCATAATCATGCTCAATGAATTCAGGGGAAGAATGGATGAACACAGTATAAGTTTAAAAAAGAGTTAGAAAACATGAAGAAGAACCAAACATAGCTTAAGAATGAAATAATAAATAAAAAATACACTAGAAGGAATCAACAGTACATTAGGTGATACAGAGGCACAAATCAGCAAACTAGAAGATAGAGTCATGGAAATCACCCAAGCTGAACAGAAAAAAGAATTTTTAAAAATGAGGGCAGGGCTTCCCTGGTGGCGCAGTGGTTGAGAGTCTGCCTGCTGATGCAGGGGACACGGGTTCGAGCCCTGGTCTGGGAAGATCCCACATGCCGCGGAGCAACTAGGCCCGTGAGCCACAACTACTGAGCCTGCGCATCTGGAGCCTGTGCTCCTCAACAAGAGAGGCCGCGACAGTGAGAGGCCCGCGCACCGCGATGAAGAGTGGCCCCCACTCGCCGCAATTGGAGAAAGCCCTCGCACAGAAACGAAGACCCAACACAGCCAAAAATAAAAAATAAATAAATTTATAAAAAAAAAAAAAAAAAAAGAAAAAAAAAAAAAAAAATGAGGGCAGTTTAGGAGACCTCTGGAGCAACATCAAGTGTACTAACATACACATTGTAGGGGTCCCAGAAAGAAAAGAGACAGAAAAGGGGGCAGAAAATCTACTTAAATAGGTAATAGCTGAAAACTTACCTTATCTGGGAAAGGAAACAGACATCCATGTCCAGGACTCACAGAGAGTCCCAAAGAATATCAACCCAAAGAGGTCCACAACTTGTAATTAAGATGGCAAAAGTCAAGACAAAGAGAGACTCTTAAAAGCAGCAAGGGAAAAGCACTAGTTACATACAAGAGAACTTCTGTAAGACTGTAAGCTGACTTTTCAGTGGAAACTCTGCAGGCAAAAAGGGAGTGGCATAATATATCAAAGTGAAGAAAAGAAAAGACCCACAACCAAGAATAATCTACCTGGCAAGTCTATCATTCAGGTTTGAAGGAGAGGTAGAGTTTTACAAAAAAGGAAAATTAAGAGTTCAGCACCACTAAACTGGCTTTAAAAGAAATGTTAAAGGGATCTTTCTAAGCAGAAAAGACCATGACTAGAAATATGAAAATTATGAAAGGAAAAATCTTATTGGTAAAGGCAAACATACAGTAAAGGTAGTAGGTCAACCACTTATAAAGCTAGTATTAAGATTAGAAGACAAAAGTAGTAGAATCATCTATATGCATATATGTAGTTAAGGGATACACAAAAAGATGTAAAATATGATATCAAAAGCATTAAACTTAAGAGGAGAGTAAAATGTAGGGTGGTTAGAATGTGTTTGAATTTAGAAAGCATCAACTTTAATCACATATATTTAAGAAGTTATATATATGAATCTCATGGTAATCAGAAATCAAAAAACTATAATACATACAGAAAAAAAGAGAAAGTAATCCAAACATAACACTAAACATAGGAAGAGAGTAAAATAAAAAGGAAAAACATCTACAAAACAACCAGAAAACAATGAACAAAATGGCAATAATTACATGCCTATCAATAGTTACTTTAAATGTAAATGGAATAAATACTTCAATCAGAAGCATACAGTGTCTGAATTGATAAAAAACAAGATCCATGTATATTTGAGTCTCCAAGAGACTCACTTCAGATCTAAAGACACACACAGACTGAAAATCGGCAGATGGAAAAAGGTATTTCAAGGAAATGGATACAAAGGTGGGGTAACAATACGTGTATCAGACAAAATAGACTTTAAAACAAAGATGGTACAAGACACAAGTACATGATATAAAGATAAAGGGATCAATCTAACAAGAAGATATAATTGTAAACATATATGCACCCAATATAGGAGCACCTAGATACATAAAGCAAATATTAATAAACAGAAGGAGGTGTTGATAGTCATATAGCAATAGTCAGGGATTTTAACACCCCACTTACATCAATGGATAGATCATCCAGAGAGAAAATCTGTCAGGAAACTCTGGCCTTAAACAACACATGAGATCAGATTGACTTAATAGATATATAGAGAGCATTCCATCCAAAAACAGAATACACATTCTTTTCAAGTGCACTTGGAGCATTCTTCAGGATAGATCATGTGGTAGGCCACAAAATTAGCCTCAATAAATTTAAGAAGACTGCAGTCACCTAAAGCATCTTTTCTGACACACTGTGGGACTAGAAATCAACTGTAAGACACACAAACACATGGAGGCTAAACAATGTGCTACTAAACAACCAGTGGATCACTGAAGAAATCAACAGGAAATTTAAAAGATACCTGGAGACAAATGACAGTGAAAATACAATGATTCAAAATATATGGGACACAGGATAAACTGTCTAGGAAGGAGGTTTATAAGCAATACAAGCCTACCTCAGGAAACAAGTAAAATGTCAAACAACCTAACTTTACACCTAAAGGAACTAGAAAAATAATAAAACCCAAAGTTAGAAAGAAAGGAATGTTAAAGTCAGGGCAGAAATAAATGAAATAGAGATTTAACAAAAGAAGAGATGAATGAGACTAAAAGCTGGTTCTTAGAAAAAATAAATAAAATTGATAAACCTTTAGCCAGACTCATCAGAAAAAAAGAGGCCCAAATAAAATCAGAAAGAAAAAAGAAGTTGCAATATGTACTAGAGAAATACAAAGGATCATAAGAGATTATTACAAATTAGTTGATTTATACACCAATGAAATGGACAAACTAGAAGGACAAATTACTAGAAATATACAATCTCCCAAGATAGAATCAGAAAGAAATAGAAAATATGAACAAAGTACTAGTAATGAAATTGAATCAGTAATCCAAAAACTGTAAAGAGACAAAAGCCCAGGACAAGAAGGCTTAACAAGTGAACTCCACCAAACATTTAAAAAAGATTTAACACCTATCCTTCTCAAACTACTCCAAAAAAAGGAAGAGGAAAGAATGCTTCTGAACTTAGTCTATGAGTTTAGCATCACCCTGATATCAAAACAAGAAAAAGATGCCACAACGAAAGTTACAGGCTAATAATCATTTATGAATAAAGATGCAGAAATCCTCAAGAGATCAGCAAACCTAACTGTACAATACATTAAAAGGACCATAAAACCTAATCAAGTGAGATTTATCCCAGGGATGCAAGGATGGTTCAATATCCAAAAATCAGTGTGATAAAACACAGTAACAAATTGAAGAAAAATCACATGATCATCTTAGTAGATTCAGACAAAGCGTTTGACAAAATTAACATCCATTTCATAAAAACTCTCAACAATACAGATATAGAGGGAACATATCTCAACATAGTAAAGGCCATATATGACAAGCCAACAGCTAACATCAGACTCAGTGATGAGAAGCTGAAAGAATTTCCTCTAAGATCAAGAACAAGACAAGGATGCCCACTCTCACCACTTTTATTCAACATAGTATTGGAATTCCTGGCCACATCAATAAGAAAAATAAAAGGAATTCAAATTGGAAAGGAAGATTTAAAACTGCCACTGTTTGCAGATGACAGGATGCCATATTGAAATTCCAAATATGCCTCCACTCAAAACTATTAGAACTAGTAGAAGCATTCAGTAAATTTAAAGGATACAAAATACAGAAATCCGTCACAATTGCATCAAAATAAAATACCTAGGAATAAAACTATCCAAGGTGGCAAAAGACTTGTGTTCAGAAAACTATAAGACATTCATAAAATACAGACAACAAAAACATGTGAAGCCACACCATGCTTATTGATTAGAAGAATATTGTTAAAAATGACCATATTACCCAAGGCAATCTATAGATTCAATGCAATCTTTATCAAAATACCAATGGCATTTTTCACAAGCCTAGAACAAATAATTCTAAAATTTGTATGGAAACACAAAAAACCTCAAAAAGCCAAAATAACCTTAAGAAAGAAGAACAAAGCTGGAAGTATCACACCTTGTGATTTACTGAATGGGAGAAAATATTTTTCAAATGATATATCTGATAGGAGATTAATATCGAAAATATACACAAAACTTCCCACAACTCAGTATTAAAAAATAACCTGTATAAAAAATGGGCAGAGAACCTGAATAGACATTTTTTCCAAAGAAGAGATACAGGTGGCCAACAGACATATGAAAAGATGCTCAACCTTAGTAATTATCAGGGAAATGCACATCAAAGCCTCAATGAAATATTATGTCACATCTGTCAGAATGGATATTATAAAAAAGATAAATAAGTGTTGGTGAGGATGTGGAGAAAAGGGAATCTTTGTGCACTGTTGGTAGGAATGCAAAATTGGTGCAGCCACTATGGAAAACAATAGAGAGGTTCCTCAAAAACTTAAAAATTGATCCAGAAATTCCACTTCTGGGTATTTTTCTGAAGAAAACAAACACACTAATTTGAAAAGATAAACACACCCCAGTGTTCATCACAGCATTATTTACAATAGCCAAAATGTGGATGCTACCTTTGATAGATAAATGGATAAGGAAGATGTGGTATATTTATACAGTTAGCCATAAAAAAATGAAATCTTGCCTTTTGCAACAATATGGATAGATGGAGAGGGCATAATGCTAAGTGAAATAAGTCAGAGAAAGAAGAATATGGTATGAAATCACTTATGTGAAATTCAAAACAAAAAAGAACCAACATAATAAAACAGAGTTGTACATAGAACAAACAGGTGGTTGCCAGAGGTGAGGAGGATGGTGGGATGAGGAAAATATTTGAGAAAAATTAAGAGGTACAAACTTCCAGTTATAAAATAAATGAGTCACAGGGATGAAATGTATGGCTAGGGGAATACAGTCAATATTAATCTCTTTGTATGGTGACAGGTAGTAAGTAAACTTATCATGGTGATCATTTTGTAATGTGTAGAAATATCAAATCACTATGTTGTTCACCTGGAACTAACAATTATACTAAATAAATAAATACCAACAGATTAAGTTTGGTATGTGCAGGATGCTCTCTTTTGATTCACTTAAAATCAACTGATTAGGGACTTTAATATTTATAAAATCCCTTTACAGTGGCACATAGAGTAATGTTTGATTGAATAACCAGGAGAAGGTGTGCATATGGTAAAAAATTACTACTGTCACGTTTCTTTTAACTATGTCAATAAAATATTCCCTGTAGCCTACTCTAATTAGAAATATACTAGGAAGAGAATTCTGGGGAATATTGTTCAGCCAAGTTGACACATCATAAAGCCAGCACACAGTCACCCAAAACACCTTAAAACAGGGGAGAGAGGACACATTTCACTAAAACATTTTATTTCCCATTACTCACCTCAAAGTTTATATGAATGAATCCAGCTGTCACCTTGATATTCTAGAATCAACAATCAATTGAATTCTAGAATTCAATTCTCATATGAATTTAGACCTGGGATCTTTGTGTCAATCTTACTGGACACAAATCTGTGTGAGTTCACAGTGGTATAATGAAGAGATGGTCATAAATATGGTACAGAAAAATTAAATGATACGATGTTTGCTTATTAGTATACAATATGGGATGTTGTATAAAAATTACAACATAAGAATATTGAAGAATGAATTTTCATAATATGCTGCCAGAATACATATGACTTCCTAGGTCACATCCAAAGTGTGAACAATCTGTCACTCACAAGGCTTTCCCTTTGTCTTTCTTATGAGGTTTGTATACCTCTTGGTTTACAGTTCTGCCTGAATGTTTCAGATACTCCAGAAAAAAGTGACTAGGTTTTGCCCAATATGTTTTTGGATCTGTATTTTTAATATTGTATTTGAGATTCAGAAGTTTGACATAAATGGTGGAAAATTAAGTTTAGCATATACTGTAATACTCAGGTGATCAGGACTGTTCAGTTATTCTTTATTGAGATTCTATTGTCCCCATGCTTTTACTAAACACTTTACATGTAATTAATACTAATGCACATTGTCTATTTTCAAGGAGCTTATTTTCAAGAGATGAGACATTTTAGTCAAGTACTTACAATACAGTATGATGAGTGCTCTTCATGAATACTATGGGAGGACACAAGAGTCTTGACAAAGTATTAGGTAAAAGGGAGATCTTAGCCAGAGAAGGCGTCTAAACATTTGCAATGGACCAGTAATGAGAAGTAGTAAATTAATGAGGAGATAAATAATTTAAATAATTGGATTTCATAGAAAAAGATGAGCTCATTGAAGAGTTTTAAAGAAGATAATAATATGATTAACTGAGTTTTAGAAAGATTAACCATACACACAAAACAGTGTCTGGTCCCATAGTATATATTAAATACTAGATAAATGAATGAGTGAATGAATGCAATACAGAGAGTGAATCAGAAGAGTTCATTTACAAGAGACTGGTAGCCCAGCTCATAGGCTGTTGAAGTAAACTAAGCTAGAGATCATGGGCTTAGCTAACTATTGGCTTGAAGGAGAAAAGGTATAGATTCCAGAAATATTAAGAAAGTAGAACAAGGAATATTTCATAATTTAGTTGTTTAGGATGAGAGTAGATAAAGGAAAGAAAGGAATCAAAAGCAAATATGTGGCTTAAGTTACTGAGAATGGAAATGTGGGATGAAGAGAAGATAGGAGTATCAGTGAAGAATAACTCCAATAATATTTTCATTAAAACAAAGCCTGTGAGAGGTTTTATAGGATAAAGACACTTCTGTTTTATAATATTCAAGTTTCAGTTAGCAACTATCAAGACTTTAAACGCAAGCAGTATATATTTAACAGTACACTTATAATTTAGAATTTAATGTGCTGTTTTTACATATTATAAAGAATCAATAAGGTTCTTCTGTGAGTTTCAGAGTACAGCTCTCTGTTATGTTTGTACATATGGCACAGTTCTAAATGGGATAAATATGAGGACAGATCTTGTGTAATACACACGTACCTCTCTGTTATGATACTATAATTTAACCAGCTAGTACATGAAACTAGTAGTTATTTTCATAAGGATTTTTTTGAAATAAACTTTGTATTTCTAAGAAGTTAGATCAAAACAAACTATTTTTTGTGTTCTCTGAACAACAGTGATGCCTTAGTCTGGAAAATATATAATGCTGTTGTGAACAATTGCTGATTGAATATACTCATAAAAACACATATTTAGATCTCTCCATGTATATTGATCATCATCATTCTCTTGTAGAACCTGATGTAGGGAACTGTCTCTAAATGGGGTCCTTGTTTTATGATAGAAAAGGGTTTTCAGAAGAAAGATTACTCAATATCAAAAGGGTAAGCCATTTTTCTTAAAATGTCATCAGACACTTTTAGAGAACAAATATCTTTACAGTACTCAGGTTGGCAGCAGATAGAACCAATATGTCTAAATCATGTTTTGTTTTGTTATTTAAAGAGGTATATTTTACAAAATGTCCATCAATGAGATCTCTAAAATTCCTTTACAGTGTTAATTTTATATAGGTAAGTAAATAACATAAGAAATAAATTCACTTAAAATAATTGTTTTCCACACATTTTGAGCATGGAACCCTTTAAATACCAAAATATTTCAGCCATTTACCATGCTAGCATTTGAATTTTCAGATTCAGCTGATTGAAGGAACACATTATGAATAATAAGTTTATAGATTCATTTCTTTAAACATACTATATATTCATTAACCAAAATACTCACTTAATATTTCAAGAATAGTAATACATTTATAATGTATATAAATTCATGCACCTCTTGCTGAATTACCATTACCATTAATTACCATTAACCCATCTGGCAAATGCTGAAATAGAAAATAAAATTGAGTCTGTAAGATATTCAAAAGACAAAAACCTTAAAATGACCTTGTACTTTATCCTACTAATTTCTCTCCCAGGGAAATATCTATTGGATATTGAGCTTGCTGCAATACTATGGAATAGGACTAACATCTATCTCTGGATCTAGATATGGTTCACCTTCTTTGGGTCTTTTCTCCAGAAATGACATATTTTTGTCTCTTTGCCCTATGTCATGTCTAATCTAACCTTGATTTACTTCTAAACTGTTACCTCAGCTTACTACCAATTCAGCGTTAACAAAACATATTGCTAAATGAGATAAGTCAGAGAAAGACAAAGTCTTATGATATCACTTATATATGGAATCTAAAAAAGCCAAACTTGTAGAAACAGAGAGTAGAATGTTGATTACCAGGGGCTGGAGAGGGCGGGGGAATCAGAAGATGTTATTAAAGGATACATAATTGCAATTAGAAGGTGAATAAGTTCTAGAGATCTAATGCATAGCATAGTAATTATAGCCAACAATACTGCATTATATACTTCATAGATGCTAAGAGACTAGATATTAAATGATTTCACCACAAAAAAGAAGGGATACTTATGTAATATTATAGATGTGTTAGTTAATGCTTTGATGGTAATCATATTGCAATATATAAATTTATCAAATCAATACATACACCTTAAACTTATAAAATGTTATATGTCTATTGATCTGTACATCTGAAGGTGGGTGGATTGGACCTCATGGAGGTGGTAGAACTGGAGGAGCAGTGGTGGAACTGGAGGAGCAGTGGTGGTGGTTCCCACAATCCCAGTTCCAGAAATAGCAGTGATACCCATGACCCTGGCATCCCTGGTAGCAGTGGCAACACCTGCAACCCTAGCTCCCCTAGAAGTGGTTGTGGTGCCTGCAATCCTGGTGACCCCAGCAATGGTGGTGGTGCCTGTGACCCTGGCAATTTTGTTAGCAGCAACAGAACTGGTGACCTCTGTGGTACAAGCAAGGACAATGGCACCCACAACCCCTCTGGCAGAAGGAGTAGAGGGTGGAAAGTGTGCACTCACAAATATAGCTGGAGGCAACTCCTTTAAAAACAAGCAAAAGAAAATATGTGGTATAGTGCCACTTGCTAGAAAACAAGAGAAACACCTCTAATTCCCAAGGTAAAGAAGCTTTACCTATATAGGTAAAGAAGCTTTACCTATATAGGTAAAGAAGCTTTTCCTAAATAGAAAGGTGTCCCTAGGGACTTCCCTGGTGGCACAGTGGTTAAGAATCCACCTGCCAATGTAGGGGACACGAGTTTGAGCCCTGGTCCAGGAAGGTCCCACATGCCGTGGAGCAATTAAGCCCTGTGACACAACCACTGATCCTGTGTTCTAGAGCCTGTGAGCCACAACTACTGACCTCTCATGCCACAACTACTGAAGGCCATGTGCCTAGAGCCTGTGCTCTGCAACAGGAGAAGCCACTGCAATGAGAAGCCTGCACACCACAATGAAGAGTAGCCTCCCGCTCGCCGCAACTAGAGAAAGCCCACATGCAGCAATGAAGACCCAACACAGCCAAAAATAGATAAATAAAAATAAATAAATTTAAAAAAATAAAAAGGAAAGGTGTCCTTAGTTCAGATGTGCCAGCAGAGGCACATCTCATCAAATACCATGAAAAATCACAGTAATATGGTATCACAGAAAAGAGAATGGCAATTTTCCAGCAGCCAAAGTCATGGAAGATTGGCATCTAACTGATAGAGAATTCAAAATAGCTGTTATGAAGAAATTCAGTGAGCTACAAGAAAACTCAGAAAGGTAATTCAGAAAGGTAGTTCAGTTAACTCAGGAATAAAATTAGTGAACAGATGTAATTTGCCAAAAATATTGAAATTATAAAGAACATAAATTCTGGAGCTGAAGAACTCAACATATGAGATGAAGAATGCATTGGAACACGTGGAAACAGATCAGGTGGAGGAGCAAATAAGCGATCTGGAAGATAAGAATCTAGAAATGATTCTGGTGGAATAGGAGAGAGAACTAAGACTTTAAAAAAGTAAAGAAACCTTATGAGAACTATCAGACTCCATTAGGAGAGCTAACTTAAGAGTAACAGGTATACCAGAAGAAGAGAAGAGGGCAGAGAGGTTATTCAAGGGTATAATAGCTGAGAACTTCCCAAACCAAGGGGAATAAGTAGACATATAGTCCATGAAGATAACAGATCACTATCTCAATGAGAAAAGACCCCCTCCAAGATACATTACAATGAATCTGCCAAAAGTCAATGATAAAAGATTATTAAAGGCAGTCAGGGAAAAACCTACAGATGAACCCCCATTAGACCATAAGCAAATTTCTCAGCAGAAATTCTACAGACTGGGAGAGAGTGGAATGACATATTGAAAGTATTGAAAGATAAAGACTTCCAGCAAAGAATAATTTATTCAGCAAAGTTATCCTTCAGGTATGAAAGGGAAATAAAAGCTTTCTCAGATAAACAAAAACTGAGGGATTTTACCACTACTAAACTTGCCTTACAAGAAATGTTGAAGGGAGATTTTCTACTTAAAGCCGTAAGACAAAAATACACAAAACTTTGAGTAAGGTGATAAAAGACAGAATCAGAAAATTGTAACTATTTTAGAGTAGGATGTTAAACAATTATAGCATAGAGGTTTAAAGGGAAAAACATTAAAAATAACTATAGCTACTACAGTTTAGTAACAAACTCACAGCATAAAAAAGGATAATTTGTGACACCAAAAATATAAAAGGGGGTGGGAAAAATGATGGAGCCTGTATAAGCAAATGAAGATAAGCTGCTATCAATAGAAAAAGGACTGTTTCATCTTATGACAGTTTATTCAAACCTCATGGTAATCACAAAACCAAAGTCTAAAGCACAAAAGGGGAAACTGAGCAAATCATCATAGAAAACTACCAACCCAAAAAGGCAAACAGAAACACAAAGTAAAAACAAGCAATAGAGATACAAAACAACGAGAAAACAAAACATAAAATGACAGTAATGAGTCCTTATATATCAATAATCACCCTAAATATAAATGAGTTAAACTCACCAATCGAAAGGCACAGAGTGGCTGGATGGATTGAAGAGCAAACTATATGCTGCCTTAGGAGACTCATTTCAACTCCAAAGGCAAACAGATTCAAAGTGAGGGGGTGGAAGATGATACTGCAAGTAAATGTTAACTGAAAGAAAGCAGGTATAGCCATACTTATATCAGACAAAATAGATCAAGCCAAAAATGGTAATAAGAAAGGTAATTATGTAATGAATGATAAAGGGTCAAGAGAACAAGACACTAACAAAGTAATACACTGTGCACTTTAAATATATAAAATGTAACGTGGCAAATTTATCAAAAAAATCAAATCAAAAACAGCCAACAACCTAAAATGTATACATAATAAAATCATAGGATGACATAATACAACAAAAAATATATATATATCTAGTTAAATTCAGCTGTAGACATTCTGGAATGCTTTCACTGTTTATATCTTCAGAAATGTAACATTTCTATTAAATGTTATTCTATTAAGACAAAAATAGATATTTCATGTTTTCAAACAGGTATATTTCATTTTTTTGGTATGTAGTCAACAGATTATGTATACATATCTTTTGAGTTTCTTTATAGAAACAATTTAAAGTACAATGTAATCTCCCTGAGATTGTTTATTTAGGGCAATAGGACATATGGTGTGAAAAATAAAACTCATGCTACGGTTGAGGTCACAGGATAGCACATGCTTAATAGCACTTGAATGATGTTGCGTGGTATCAAAGAAGTAAGGATATGTGAAAGACTTTGTGAAAGTAGACTGAACCGTAAAGAATGTTTGGAGTTCATTAAACAGAAGGACTTTATCAATCTGTATTAAGTTTAGTGTGATTTTCAGTGTATCAAAGTAACTCAAAAGAATTGCAGTTTTAAATTCAATCTATTGCAAAATATATAAAATGATATACCTATAAAATAATCACAAGGATCCTAAGATTCATTTTATTTAAGTAGAAATAATATACAGAATTTCTAAAATCTGGAGTAGATGGGCCATTATTAATTCATAAGTTATAAAACCCATTTGATACAAAAATGAAAATAAAGAAAAATTGACTCTTGAAATTGATTTTAATCAGCAGGTTAGAGAAAGGTTCATAAAATATTAACCTGTGTCAAAATTTAAGGCATATTTATTCTTTTTTTTTTTTTTTTCGGTACGTGGGCCTCTCACTGTTGTGGCCTCTCCCGTTGCAGAGCACAGGCTCCGGACGCGCAGGCTCACATGGCTCACAGGCCCAGCTGCTCTGTGGCATGTGGGATCTTCCCAGACCAAGGCACAAACCCGTGTACCCTGCTCCTGTATCGGCAGGCAGACTCTCAACCACTGTGCCACGAGGGAAGCCCAAGGCATATTTATTCTGGATGCCATATTACGTACAAATGAAGAAAATCATTATGTCTATTTTTTGCATGTGGAATTTTATATATTGTACTTATTTTATGCACTTATTTCATCTCCCATTCTGTCTCCATAATTATATCTTAAACTTCCAACTTGATTAAAAAATACTAATTTACCATGAAAACTTTAAAATTTGACAATTACGTAGTAACTGGATTCTATTTTTTACTTATACTGCTTAAGTTATATTTGAGCACTTAAAATCTGAGGTTTTTGCTGTCAGAGCCACATGGAGTAATACAGTAGCTGGGATAAGCTTAGGCAGGACTAGGTATGTACGATTCACTTCTCTAGCAAAATATTTACTACATAGTAGACACAATCTTCATTTTTCCAGTTTACCTACATATCCTCTATTAAAATGCCTTACTTGTCTAAGCAGTTAGAAGAATTGTAGAAACGAAAAGGACTACTGAAATAGTTGGACTAATAGAATGGTTGCCTATAGCAGGTACACAAATACCATGAATTCATTTGACACCGGTTCAGTAATATAGTTCAAATGAAAGATGAAAGGTCCACAAAAATACTTTTAGGATGGCTAGCCCCTTTAGTAACTAACTGATATTTGTGAAACTTTAAAATGACAGGGTTTTAGTCTGACATAGCAAAGTCTTTATACATAATTGCTGCCAGAATTTGTTGTCGGCCACAGAGGACTAAGCATTTAACACACTGGTCTTTTCACAAGTAAGTTATTAATAATTTGGGAGGAAAAAAGAACACTCCCTGGGGGCGCTATAGCTTTAAAAGAGTAGGCTTTTTTTTTTTCTTTTGAGAGGCGGCAAAACTTGGGAGAATTGATCAACATGGAGTGATTCCTACCATAGTTGCAAAAGTGGCAGCACTGGGTTCCAAAAGCCTAATAGAAAAATGTGAAATCTATGAAGCTAAAGGAACCTTGTGAAGGAACTCCAGGAAACCACAGCTGCTATAAAGTGAGGAAGGAGTCCCTAGTAAGGGAAGAGACAGGAAAAACCTGATTCCTTCATTAACTTAGTCCGTGTTCACTGAATGGTGCCTGAACAAGGCACATGAAGGTCAAATTGAAAGCAGATTACAACTGAAGATTAAGGAATCAAGTGGAAATCTAAACTGCCCCTCAATGCAGGCGTGAGTCAGCAATTTAAGTCTAATAAACTAAAACGAAACATTTTTATTCTTGGAGAAGTATAACAGAATCTAGAATGTACCAAACATACTATTCACAATGTTCAGGACAAAAATCAAGTTAATCACAGGAAAATGTGACCTAGTATCAAGAAAAAGCTCTCAACAAATGGCGATTGCTAGTTAACTCAGATGCTGCAATTTTCAGACGAAGATTTTAAAATAACTTTCGATTATGTTCATTGAAGCAAAGGAAAATATGCTTGTAATGAGTGTAAACATAGGCAATATCAGTAGAGGAATAGCAAATTTGAAAGAAAATTCAATTGAAATATTAGATCTGAAAATAGAGGTGAGGAGCTCCAAATTCTATGTACAAATTCTGATAAAATCTCTGACTGACTCTGAAACCATGCATACATGAGGTAGACTCAAAGCACCACAGTCAACGTGATTAGCCACTAAGGAAATGCAAATTAAAACTGCAATGAGACACTACACACATCCATCAGAATGTCTGTTAAAATGACTGCGAACATCAAATGTCAGCAACAATGTGAAATATCCAGACCTCTCTGGTTGTTTATTGGAACAACCAACCAATATATAGTTGGTTGAATGTAAAATGGTAAAACAACTCCGAAAGACAATCTGGAAGCTTTTTTTCCCCTTCTCTTTTAGTAAAAATAAACTCCCCTTTGACCCAGCAGTCCCCTCCTGGGTATTTATTAAAAAGAAATAACTTACTTTCACAAAAAAATAAGTGTAGATGAATGTTAATAGCAGCTCTATCTCATAATAGGCAAAAACATGGAAACATCCCAGGTGTCCTTCAACAGGAGAACTGCTGAACAAATGTGTTACATTCCTACAGTGGACTACTACTCAGAAATGGAAAGGAACAAACTAGTATTTCACAAGTTTCCAGTAGCTAAATATTTCTCTAAAGTCTAAAACACTTTATCAGCACTTTGCAAAACTGTGTCATCATGACTAACAAGATTTTTCTCTTGTTTTAGTTTGGTTTTTTCCTTAAGAAGCTACAATATAAATATTGTGAACCAAACAAAGACAACCAGTCTGTCTGCTTACCTTCTGTATCTCTTAAGGTCCTGATAAAAGAGCAAAAAAGAAACATAAAGGGAAGCAGAAAAACCAAAACAAGGTTGGAAAATATGAAATGGAAAAACTACAGTCCAACATGCTGAAAAACAGACTGACGGAAAAAATAAAAACCAGGGGAAACACTCACCCAAGAGAGCAGAGGAAAGCGTAGTTCTTCCTGAAAGAGCTCTGAACAAACTGCAGCAGAGAAGCAACCAATATAAGGAGCAGGTGTGGACCTCGGGCCCCCAGGCAGGTTAACTACTAACAACATTTATTCATGACAGGTGGCCATGTGGATGCTCCCTCTCCCCATTCCCGGGTTCTGTAGGGTAGAGGAAAGCTTTAACTTCTTGAATAAAACTTGAGAACCACTCTCAAAAGAAAGTTGTTTGTCTAGGTAGCAAACCAGTGTGGGTTGTCAAGCCCAAGATAAAAGAGCAAAGCTTGAGGAAACTCTGGACTTTATATCAGATGCTGAAAAAAAATACACGTGTAACAAAAGTGTTGAAGGTAACTTTACCCAGGAATAAATGCAGATGTTCTCCCTGGAGATTAGAAGAGCCTTTATTTTGGTAGTTGTGGGGATCCACAGCCTAGCTCCCTCTGTGTTCCACCAACACCAAGACCCACTTCCAAAAAACACCCTATTGGTCCTTACATTAAAAGGAATGGACTGTTAGTAAAACAGGTCTACAGCAGCAAAGGAAAACCACCCAAGACAGCTACTATATTCATCAACCTAATTCTTCATGGTAACCAGTTGTAAGGGGTGATCATCGAGTTTCTAAGGTAAGGAAAATTAATAGAATGTGTTAAAAACAAGACAACAGGCCCAAAATGGAGACACATGCTAAGCCACACGTAGCCAGCCAAGACTTAAACTTAATTACAGCTTCAGCTCTCTGGGAAATGGAATCTTAAACCAGTCAATCAGGAATCACCTGATCAGCACTAGTTAGGTAATCTGTCTGAGTTACTCTTGCTATCTCAAGGAAAGGAAAGGAAAGTAACTTTGTAATAACCAACCTACTTTTTTTGCTTAGTATAACTTCCTTGTTCCCATTCCCCTCTGCCTGTAAAACTTTCATTTTGTACAACTCTTTGGAGCTTTCTATCTGCTATATTGGTTGCTGCCTGACTTGAATGAATTTTTGCTCAAATAAATTGCTTAAATTAAAATAAATGAATAAATAAAGTAAAATTAATCAGAAATAAAAGGAACAAACTAGTGATATATACTGCATCACGGGTACATTGTAAAAACCCTTTGTTGAGTGAAATATGCTTTCTCTAAAGAATGCATATTGAATGATTCAATTTATATGGATTTGTAGGATGCATAAAACTAATGCTTATGGGGAAGATCATAGCAATACTTACATTTGGAGTGTGGGTGAGAATTGAATGGGAAGGGAAAGAAAGGAAATTTCTGAGGTGATGATAATGTTCTTTATCTTGGGTAAGGATTTGGCTTTCATAGGACTATTCATTCATCAAAACTCAGCCAATGTACACTTAAGATTTGTGCATTTTATTGTATTTGAATATTACATTAAAAAAACCCTAAACTTGAACAAAAATTTGAACGAATTTTGAACTCTGTCCATACTGCAGTATTCAGGGGTAAATGTAATAACGTTTGCATTTACTTTGAAACATATCAAAAATATGAAATTAATTATGGGAAAACTAGTTAAAGAGCTGCAAATAGCCAATTGATTTAAAAATTACGGACAAGAAAATCTATAAATATTTGATTCAAAAGTTTATTTTAGTTTGATGCAGTTTGCTATGTCAGTCCCCCCCGGCCCTCCCCACCCCCAGAAAAGAGAAAAAGTTGGAGATAAGATACTGGAGAATGATAAATAATAAAATCATAAGCAAATGTTATACATTTTGAATAATTTATTAAAATATATATCACGAATTTTTCTTAGCATAACTTTAGAATATTAGAAATATCTATGTATAAGGTAAAAATAGTTTTATAAATCCTCATGATGTAGCATACTGGAAGATTTAATACTTTTTTTTTTTTTTGGCCAAACCATGCAGCTTTTGGGATCTTAGTTTCCTGACCAGGGACTGAACCCCGGGCCCTTGGCAGTGAGAGTGTGGAGTCCTAACCACTGGACCACCAGGGAATCCCTTAATACATTCTTGATGTAGATAAAGGGTTTTATAGTTTAGATCTGTGAGGGAGGGCTCTGGAATAGACAAAATGTATTTGGCTAGAGGAAAAAGGATCTGGGAAATGGAATTATCTGGGTTCTGATTTCATATCACCTTGAGGTTTCTTGAAGAAAGAAAGTGCTATAGGACTACTGAGTATATGCATGTCCTCAGATGGAAGAGAGGCACACTTGGTGCCCTTTCAAATATTTTGACGAGAGAACAACGTATACGTGAAATTGGTTGCTTGTTTTCTTTGGAAAGAATAAAATATTGATGTAGATTAAAAAAATAGATTTTACTGTAATTTTTGTACTGAGGAATCCAGAAAGAAGTTATGGAAGAAACCTTCTGACCTAAGGTAGTCTATGCTATTTGCATCCTGATTTCCAGTGTCTCTGTTCTTTACTACTCATAATTTTGTTGAGAAAGGCAATGTGTCCATTTAAATATCCTCACTTCCTCAGACTCTCCTGCAGCTAGTGTGACCAAGTATTACAGTTTTGGACAAAAAGATGTAAAGTCAGTAGAAGTGGATTTCTGGGAAAGGTTTTGCTTCATTCTGCCCTTTTCTTTCTCCTTGGAACATAGCATACTAACAGACTGAAGGCAGAATAGTGTTATTGTACCATGAGGGGAAAAGTCACAGAGGCTCAAATACTGAAAGATAGAAGAAACTCTTTTTTTGGCAGCTAAATAAGCTCTGGACTGCCTATACCAGACAGTATAGGCATGAGAAAAATAAACCCCTATTTGTTAAAGCTTCTATGGGCAGGTCTTTCTTTTGTGTAGCTAAATCCAATTACTAAATAGATACAGAAAGGATGAGCAAATATCCAGAAATAAGTCCTCAGAAAAAGAAGGGGAGTATAAAGTCTGGATTCCAGAGACTAAGAAAAACAGGAATATGATTCTAAGAATCAACACAAAAAGAATGCCACATATGTCTAAATGGAAAGTAGTTTTAAAATAATAACTCAGAAATAACTTTCAAATTTACCTCTTGCATCTTGGGAATTATGGTGTAAATACTTATTAGAGGGAAATGTAAACCTAAAAAAATTTTTTTAAATATCTAAGAACTGGATGAGATGAGCTATACATAGAGTGAGATAATTCAGTGTTAACATAAAGATCCATTTCATTGAGAAGGAAATTATTCCTTTACAGCTAAAAGAGCTGAATCCTAAGTTCTTGAGAAGTAGGGTGGGGTGAAGATGTTGACTAATATTAACCAAAAAAATGATCAGCACTTCTTGAAACTGAGATAACTGAACATATCTTGAAAGAAGCAACATTAAGGCTCGAGGAAGAAACTGGCTTGGGACATAACATATCTGGACCCACTATCTTGCTTTGATTTTCCATTTGCCCCCTCTATTATTTGTTTTTTCTCCTTTTTGAATATTTTCAGTGTTCTATGCTATCTCCTCCGTGTATTCCTATCTGTATCTCTTTGATTTATTTTTTGCCATGCTCTAGAGAATACAGTTTGCCTCTTTATTCTACACAGTCTACCTACAAATACCGTTAAATCATTTCATTTATAATGTAAATTCTTATAAGGATATATTTTCATTTGCTTTTTTTTTTGCTCTTGTCATGTTTTTTCCTATATGTTATGAAACCCACGATGATTGTTATTTTTCCTTTAAGTGTCAATTACCTTTTAATGAAATCATAAACTGAAAAACATCTTTTATTATACTTATCCACAATACTCTGGTATTTACTTTGAGTAGATCCAAGTTTCAATACAACGTCATTTTCTTTCTTCCCGAGGCACATACTTTGATAGTTCTTGTAGTTCACATTTGGTGGCCATGAATTCTTTCAACTTTTTCCATGTAAAAAATTATTTTGCCTTCACTTTTTTTTTTTTTTTTTTTTTTCTTTGCTGTACGCGGGCCTCTCACTGTCGTGGCCTCTCCCATTGCAGAGCACAGGCTCCGGACGCGCAGGCTCAGCGGCCATGGCTCACGGGCCCAGCCGCTCCGCGGCACGTGGGATCTTCCTGGACCGGGGCACGAACCCGTGTCCCCTGCATTGGCAGGCGGACTCTCAACCACTGCGCCACCAGGGAAGCCCTGCCTTCACTTTTGAAGGATGTTTTTCCTCAATATGGAATTCTAGGTTGAAATTTTTATTTAAAAATCTTTTACTTTTTCCATTTTCTCTAGGTATTCTTTTTTTTTTCTCACAAGAAGACTTTTAGACATTCTTTTTTTTCTCACAAGAAGACTTTTAGACATTTTTTAACCTTTATTATTCATATGATAGACTGCATGATATTGTCCTACATATAACAAAAGAATTGTTTGTTTTTGACTACCAAGTGAAAGTTTCATAAATTATATTTCATAAATTATACTTTTCTGCTATAGAGTTAACATTTGGTTCTTTTCTAATATCATTTGTTTCTATTTTCATATTTTAATTCTTTATATTTTTATTTCTTAAAGCATATTTATTTATTCTTAAATATTTATTTATTTTGGCTGCGCTGGGTCTTAGTTGTGGCACATGGGATCTTTGTTGCAGCATGTTTAGTTGTGGAATGCGGGATCTTTAGTTGTGGCACATGGGATCTTTGTTGCAGCATGTTTAGTTGTGGAATGCGGGATCTTTAGTTGTGGCATGCAAACTCTTAGTTGCAGCATCCGAACTCTTAGTTGTGACATGCATGTGGGATCTAGTTCCCCAACCAGGGATCGAACCTGGGCACCCTGCATTGGGAGCGCAGAGTCTTACCCACTGGACCACCAGGGAAGTCCCTCTTTAAGCATATTTATAATAGCAGTTTTAATGTTTGTCTTCTAATTCCATCTTCTCTCTCATTTTGATTCCATTTTTATTGACTGATTTTTTTCCTATTTATGAATCTACTTATGCCGCTTCTTTGCATATAGTAATTTTCCCAACATTATTATTTAAACAACTTTATTGAGATATTAATTTACATAGCATACAATTTACCCATTCAAAGTGAACAATTCAGTGATTTATGGTATAGTCACAGATATGAGCAATCATCCACAGAGTCAATTATAACACTGTTTCATCACCTGAAAAAGAAGCCCATATATTTTAGGTATCATATCCCTATTCTCTCACCCTCCTCAAATCTACTCAACCACTAATCCTCTTGCTCTGTCTATAGATTTTCCTATTTAAGATATTTATAACTGACATATCATACAACATTAGACATTTCATGTTTGTCTTCTTTCACTTAGTGTAACATTTTCAAGATTCCTCCAGATGGTAGTATGTATCTGTACTTCATTCTTTTTATGGCGACATAATATTCTATTGTATGGGCATGCCTCATATGTTTATCACTCATCGGTTAATGAACATTTTAGTTTTTTCCACTTATTGTCTATTAAGAATAATACTGCTGGGCTTCCCTTACGGCATAGTGGTTGAGAATCTGCCTGCTAATGCTGGGGACACGGGTTCAGGCCCTGGTCTGGGAAGATCCCACATGTCATGGAGCAACTAGGCCTGTGAGCCACAACTACTAAGCCTGCACATCTGGAGCCTGTGCTCTGCAATGGGAGAGGCTACGACAGTGAGAGACCCATGCACCGCGATGAAGAGTGGCCCCCACTTGCCACAACTAGAGAAAGCCCTTGCACAGAAACGAAGACCCAACACAGCCAAAAATAAAAATAAATAAAAGAAGGCTCAATATTAAAAAAAAAATTCTGCTATGATAATTGATGTATAAGTTATTGTGTGAAAATATTTTCTGCTCTCTTTGTTACATACTTAGGAGTAGAATTTTTTGGGTCATATGGTAGTTCTATGTTTAACTCTGTGAGGAATTGCCAGTGTTTCCACAGACTGTTTCATGTTCCCACCAGCGCTGTATGAAGGCTTCAATTTCTCTATATCTTTATTAATACTTGTTTTTTGTTTTTGTTTTTTCATAGTAGCTATCCTATTGAGTGTGAAGTGCTATCTCATTGTGGTTTTAAAGGGTCCTTAATGACTAGTAATGATGAGCATTTTTTCATGTGCTTATTGGCCTTTGATTTATTTTCTTTGGAGAAATGTCTGTTCAATTCCTTTGCTCATTTAAAAAAATATATACTTTATTTTTTTTTCAGAGCAAATTTAGGTATGCAGAGCAAAAAAATTGAGTGGAAAGCACAGTGAGTTCCCACATACGTTCTCACTTGCCCTATTATCCCTCTTTTATAACATATTGCATTACTGTGGGACATTTGTTAAAATAGATGAGCCAATATGGATACATTATTATTAACTAAAGTACATAATTCACATTAAGGCTCATTCTGTGTTACAGTTTCTACCAGTGTTGACAAACGTGTAATGACATGAAGTCACCATTACAGTCTCATCCAGAATAGATTCAGTGCTCTAAAAATCCCTTGTGGTCCACCTGTTTATCCCTCCTTTTCTCTATCTCCTCCCCACTAAACCCCAGGAAACCACTGATATTTTTTACAGAATCCGTAGTTTTACCTTTTCTGGAATGTCATATAGTTGGAAACATGTAGCCTTTTCAGTTTGGCTTTTTTCACTTAGCCATATCTGGTTAAGATTTTCTCATGTATTTTCATGGCCTGATAGCTTTTTTCTTTTTATGCTGAATGATATCCCGTTTTCTGAATATACTACAGTTTGTTTATCCATTCACCTTATTGAAGTTTATCCTGGTTGACAATGATGAATAGAGCTGCTATAAACATTTGTGTGCAGACTTTTATGAGGACATAAATTTTCAATTCTTTTGGGCAAAGTAAATACTAAGCAACTCAGCTGTTGGATCATATGGTTAAATGTATGTTTGGTTTTGTAAGAAACTGCCAAAGTGTCTTCCAAAGTGGCTGTAAAATTTTGCATTTCCAACAGCGATGAACAAAAGTTTCTTTTTCTCCACATCCTCACCAAGATCTGATGTTGGCACTGTTTTGGATTTTAGCCATTCTAATGTGTGTGTAGTGGTATCTTATTGTTTTAATTTGCAATTCCCTAATGATACATGATGTTGAACATCTATTAGTGTGCTTACCACCTATATATCTTCTTGGGTGAGGTGTCTGTTTAGATCTTTTGTCCATTTTTTAATTGGGTTGTTTGTGTTCTTATTGTTGAGGTGTTTTTTGAATTTTGCATATTATTGAGTTTTTTGCATATTTGGGTTACCAGTCCTTTATCATATATGTGTTTTGCAAATATTTCTTCCAGTGTCTTTCACAGTGGAGAAGTGTTTAATTTTATTAAATTTCAGCTTACAGATTTTTTCTTTGATGGCTCATGCTTGGTGTGGTACCTAAGAAGTCATCACCAGACCCAATGTTAGCGAGATTTTCTCTTATTTTATATTCTAGGAGTTTTACAGCTTTGTATTTTACATTTATGTCTATGATTATTTTGAGTTGATTTTGTGAAAGGTGAAAGGTTTCTGTTTAGATGTTTGTTTTTTGCATATGGGTGTCTAGGTGTTCCAGTCCATTTGTTAAAAAGACTATCCTTTCTTAATTAAATTGCTTTTGATTCTTCGTCAAAAAGCATTTGACCTCTGGGATTCTCTTTCTTTGTAATTACTTTCCCTATAGAACTTCATTCGGAGTAAATTTTGTTGTGGTCAAACTAGATTTCTTGTAGAGATTCACTTAATATCAATCTTCAGGGAAAAAAAGAAAGCTGATTCTTGCATATTTACTTTCATTAATAAGACAAGTTCTCAAATTTATCTATTCCACTAGGTAAAATTACTTGGAGGAAAGGAAAGTGAACTTAAGGACTAAAATAGCATCCAGAAAACAAAAATGTACTTTTTCTACACAGATCCTAACATTTAAGAAGATCTTCAAAATAGATTTTCTATTGTGCTTTTCATTTTAGTTATTTTACTCTTCAGTTCTGATGGGCTCTTTTTTCTATTTCCTAATTCCTTGTTAAAATTCTCGGTGTGTTCATCAACTCTTTTCATTAATTCAGTTAGCTTTCTTATTACAGATGCTTTAATAGTAATAGCCCACTCCAGATCACACCTGAAGCCAGAGAATGTCACCATTATTTCCTAGCTCTGAAGTTTTCTTCCAGAAAACAATGGCAAGATAGAGGATGTAAACGTATAGATGTCTTAATATTTAGTTTATTTACACTGATTATAACTCATGCCAGTTGGGAAAACTATAGGGTTGTGATGTTTCATAAATGCTCTAATGCATTCTCATTATAGTATAATTTACTTAAAAACCCAAGTCCCCACAGTCTTAATTCTATCCTTTGTTCACTACACAGTACCGTGCAGAACACACTAATTCTTCCTCCAAGTAGAGGTAGGTAAATTGTATGTTGATGTCCATAATGTTGTGGGGTTTTTTGTCCATTTCGTTTCTAATCATCATACAGAAAGAGAAAAAAATTGATAAAACCTTGAGATAATTAAAATTAAGTAAGAAAATGCTGTGTATTGTTAGGGAAAAATCTTCCTAATAAAAACTACAAAGACAGCACCTAGAAAAGGAAATGATAGACAAAGATTTACATGAATTTTTAAAATGTATGGTCAAAACAACAATGAAAAACAAAGATAAAAAGAAAATGCATATCTAATTCAAGATGGCAGAGTACATAATTTACCCTTTCTTTTTCATAAACTCTGATTGACGTGAGATTTGATATATACAAAATAGTAATCACAAAAGTATATCAGTATCAAAATAAGAAATAGTACCATCAACTGAAGAGAAACACTGACAAATTCCTGAGGGGAGAGAGCAGATGATTTATTGACTAAGACATCTGAGGAGTAGAATGTGTAACTCAAATTTTGCACAGAAGGGAATGCAGTAGAAAATCTGAATGCAGTGATAGGCTTTTGGAGAAGAAATCACTGTAATGAATTAAAGAATTGTCTTCAAAAATGCATACATTCTGTGTACAAGGAGCAACAGGCTGTAGCATATGGCCTTAGCTGGACCCAAGAAATACTTTCTAATTAACCATTCCACAGAAGGGAACTAGTGTGGGAATTGGAGAACAGACAGAAGTTAAGACAATTTCAATCCCCAAAATAAACAAGGGAAAAAAAAAGTAGAGGAGCTCAGTGTCACTTAGTTTTGAAATAAGTATTAAATATGCCAACCCCAGAGCAGCTTCCTTGTGATTATAGTGAGTTGGAGAGTCTTAAGCATCTCCCTAATAAATAATTTAAATGGAAGGCTGCTTCTACTTAGAACCTGCCCATTTTGCAAACCTTGTACTATTTGCATGTTGTTTGCAACCTTTTACCCCTGCAAAGGAATAAAACGCCAATACCAATACTAAGCAACATATTTCTTTATTCATAAATATGAAATACTCATCAAGGATGAAAGCCAGGAGCAGAAAGAGAAAGATCAGCATATAAAAACTGAACCAGAGATTCCAAAACATACTGAGATAATGTAAAGAATGGAAGAAGCATTTTTAAAAATGTAATTAATATTCCTTAAAAGGATTAAGAGTACAGTATGTCCAGTATTTTAAGGAACTAAAAAAAACCCTGAAAACAAAAAGGTTAAATAATAGCAATATTGTCACAGGAAAAATTATAATATATATTACATTCATTAAAATATTTTAAACTACTATTATAATTTGTTCAATAAAATGAGAAATTTAACAAAGGTTGTTCATTTCATACATTATCAAAACATCAAGTAATAACTTGAATTTAATAGGCAGTAATATTTGATAATCAAATAGCATGTTGAACAGCAACACAAGGTGAGTGATATTGGTGATATAGAGAGCGTGATGATGATGAGAGATAGGCAGCATGCCTCAATGGAAAGAGGATTAGACTAGGAATTATGAGGTTCAAGTTGTAATTTCAGGCCTGCCTCAAATTTATGGTATGAGTTGACACACGATTTTCTCTCACAAATTTAGTTTCCATCATGTTAGAGTTTCTATATTATTATCATACAATTCATGACAATGTTTGCATAATTCCTTATAGTGTATTTAAATACACAAACTTTATCTAGATATCTAAGAGAGTGAGTTTTAGTTTTTGCCTTCAATGAATATGTTATGCCTTTTAAATTTTCTTTTGTTTTTGTTTTCTTCATCTTTGTGTATTCTTCTGGTACAGCATCTGCAGTTCACATTTTTGTAGTTCATAATTCTTTCTGGCTACTGTGCCGTATTTACCTTGGTGCAGCAGCCAGCCTTTCTGCATCTGCAGCTCTCACAGGGGTGGTGGCTGGAAAGGATGGATGAAGTGCCTGATTGCAGCCTTGGCACACTCAAGCAAACAAGCTTCTCATATTCTTTTGTTTGCTTAACAAATCATGTAGGACAAATTAAAGCAGCCGGCCAAACATGCCTCAGTACTACCCCAGGGTGCAGTCCCCATATTCATGCATGGGCACACGCTCCATTGTGACCCTTTGCAATTTGTCTAATGAACTTATTTTCCTTATCCTATGTGCCAGATGTACTCTAAGCATTTATGACCAAAATTCAAATTCCCTGCAGAAGATAAACTCACATACTTCAAAATAATCCAATTTTCAATATTCATTTTCTCTCAGTTTGGGGGAGGATAAATGAGTAAATTTTCAGCCCCACATCTTGATTTCAACCAATTATAACTATTCCATGCTGGAAGGTAAATTGAACAAGGCACAGAGTGTATTTTTCAGTTACTTGGTGTAGATGACATTTAATGAGTATTTATTATAAAATAACAAGCTGTCAAATCTCTCCCATCCAGAATCCACAAAATCATTTTGAATTGATATATCGTTTAAGCAATTGATGATCAAACTGGTTTCCCAAATAGTGATGTCCTTGGTTCATTAAAGAGTCCCCAGGAGAAAGGAAAGAATCCATGAGAATATTTAAAGCAATTTTTCCATTGTCTACAGAAATAACAAAAAAATCTGCCATGGATTATGAAGTTTACTTTATTTCAGTATTAAATTCCTGGAAACTACCATGCTTTTAAATAGGACACTGAGTTAGCTACTTGGGCCATTAAAATATAAGTAAAAAGCTTTTGAAATACAACAGACTTATGGGAATAATTTCTCTATTAGGTATTCTTATGAAAGAAAAATGTTTTTCCTGTCTCTACTTAGACAGTGTATACTCTATATCATCTTAGTTCAGCATTAAATATAAAATAACTGAGAGTTGATGGTCAATCAGATGGAGTAAACTCTCTTTCCTTTAAAATCACTTTGAGCTAACCTATCTGGAATAGAATACTTTTATTTTTATTGGACCATATCCCCAAGTCAGTGCTACTTAAACACTAGTGTGACCAAGAATCAGCTGGCAATCTTGTTGGATATGTAGATTCCCATAGACTCAGATTAGCCAGTTATCCGATTAGAACGAATCAATTGTGTACCCGTAGAAACACTTTCCCTCTTTCTCATCAGCATTACTTATTCATAAAGATATAACCTCGCTCAACTTTTTATGTGGAAGAAAATTTATTCTAAAACAATGGCTTTAAAACATATTTTGAAATCTGTCATGGCAATTCCAATTCCTGCTTTATGGAGCCAGAAAGGGGAGCTACATGGGTATGAAAAAAATCTACCCTCTCCAAGATCTATAGCTGATTCAAAACTATAGCATCTTCTTACATCTATTTTTTTGAATTTATTTATTCTTTTTTGGCACTTGGTTGTTTCTCTTTATTTTTATCTCAGGTGTATAATTGAATAGTTTATATTTTATTGCTTCTCAATTCAGTGGATCTGGGCTGGATACTTCATTTCTGGGCTGTATACTTCATTTCTTATCAAGGTATAGGTAGTATACACCTCGTATTGTTTTCTCCCAAAGGTTTCAACTGCTCAATTTTCACTATAATTCAAACATGTATTCTTCATAGAGCTGGTTGTTGCATAGGAATTTTACAGTGTATCCTTATCCTTCTCCATTTATTCTTTCCGACTTGTCTCCATTATATATCCATCTGCAGTTAAAGCAACTTCTATGTTATTTTGTTTTTGGGAAACTTTATTTGATTTATTTTCACTTTTTTTCCCTTTATATCTATTTCTTCTTAATAAAATATAGTTTTATGTTTTGAAAATACATCACATATTATCTATTTAAATTATAGTGTTTTCATATGAGGACTCATATGATCTAGATTATTCAGGTGACCTGAGGAATCCTGTCTGACCACATTTTCAGCATCTGGCTTGTTGTATGTGCCGTGTGTGTGTGTGTGTGTGTGTGTGTGTGTGTGCATATAATTAAAACAATTTTGTTAAAGTGTTGAATGACGGTGGGCCCTTGGAGCAAGAACAAGTAAATGTACAAAAATATAGTCTAATGGTTAACATATCCAAAATTATTTTACTGAAAATAGAGCAACCAGTCCTAAGGTTGGATGAAAGCAGGAATTAGCACTATGTATCTACTATAGGCCTGACAAGTATTGTACAGAATATAAGAAAGAAGTCATAGATGTCAAATGTAACACTTGTATTAATTAATAGTCTTATTCAATATTTGAAATTACTTCTCACAGATTATCATTGCATTATACATGAGCACAAACAACAAGGAAAATCAAATTATAATTGAATATATAGTTACCAATGTCGATTTTTTTAGAGTCAGGAAACGTTCCCTTTATCTTTGTTTTCATTTGTTTTTTGTACACTAGAAATACCTTTGTATTCATCCGTCATTCTTAAAACAATTTGATGTTTGTCATGAGACACAGTTGTTTTTCTTTTTAATCCAAGATGAATAACTTTTCATAGAGTTTAGTGTGGGGTCACTTTTAAACTACTTTTTTTCTCATGCTGGTTTTCCCTCTTCTTTTTCAAATGTGAGGTGAACATAGTAGAACAAAACAAATGATAAAAATAGTTCTTTAATTTTTGCATGGCATTTGTTTACAATGAACTACTTTCAAATCTAAGTTCAAAATTATTACATTGTTTATTTACAGCCATTTTTTATAGTAATACAAGCTGCCCATGAATGTAAAGACTAGAATATTTTGTACAATTTATTTGATATGAAAGAAATTTATTTGAAGCCTGAAGCTATGTATGGTGTACTTTCTTTTAGAGTTGATCTCTCTTATTTTTTCCTCATTAATATGTTTGTCTAAAAAGTGGTGAATCATTTATAAAATATAATTTTATATATGTATATTTTCTTTTTTGGAAAGGATTACAGACGTTTATCATTTACCAATCATGGTATCTAGTAAACATGAGTATATATTCTCAAATATATGTTGATTGATTAAATTATCTCAGGGGCTCAATAGGTATTGCCTTAGAAAAAATCAGCAATTACTGCATTTCTTTGTCAGATACGAAGTTATATCAGTGCTTTTAAATGATTTTCTCCATCTATAGCATAAAATTATTTTTTTTGTGTATTTTGGTTGGTTTAAACTTTATGTTTGACAAAATAAAACGTATTGAAAAGAAAAATGGATGCAGAAAATTAACAGAATAAATATATGTAGCGTTTTCATGCTTATACATAAATTGCTTGCTAATCATCAACTTAGAGTAATAGAAAAGGGCCATCCTGATTTCCTCAACGTCATCATATTTTGGGACAATTGAAAATTATTCCAAATGCATATTCTGATGTTTGGATGCTTACATATTTACTTCATGATGTGACTGTTTATAAAATAGTTTTAAATTAAAAATACAAAAATTGTGTTTTATTTAAGAAGACTAGTTTACATCTGTTGCATCTATTACAGTATCTACTAACCAAAGTAATATGACAACTATATTATTCAACATAATTCCAGACAGTTCATAAAATGACATAAGGAGGAGCATAAGGAATAAAAGACAAGTAAGATGTATTTTTCTTTTTTTAGAAGTGGGCCATCATCATTCTTTGAACAGGACATTTGTTTGCACAGCTCTAAATTAGCCATGTTGTGTTAATTTAATATTCATTGAATAAATATATGTAAATGAGCATAGAAAAGGGATGCTTCTTTCTCAGGCATCACTGTGTATTGATTAGAAAAAAAAATGTCTTTGAAATGATGTTGAGTGTGTTGGATTTCTAGAGATAGTGCTGTAGAATGTAAAACTTTTAGATTCTGAGTTCACGTTGTACTTTTTTCTAATATTCCCACAAGATTCCTTCAATAGCATTTACAACTTATTCCTAAAATATTTCGTTAAATTAACAAAATTCAATTTGAAATAAACCAAACTGAATAATTATACAAGATATAACTTTGTAAAACATACAAATACCAACATTTACTTTCCTTTGTTAAAAATTTTGTAATGTTCCATGTGATTATATCTTTTCAGTAGAATAAAGCCATATTGATACAAGGAGTTGCATACTTTATATTACATTAGATATCATGAGGCACAATGCATGCTTGTGTTTGGCAATGCAAGTTATACTTTTAAAAAATGAATTAGATCTTGTAGTATGGGGAGAAAGAATAGATGTAAGAGCAATATTTCTTTATGGACATCTGTTAAACGTATAATACTGTCATGTACTATGATGGGGCTGACATTCTACCCTACTTGTAAGTTAACAACTTGGCTTCATGGAATATAGCTTGAGACTCCTTTGTCAGAGATGAAAGATTTATTACTCACAGCACAGAAGGCAATATGAATTTTATGTTTGTATTAGTTTACTTTGGCCCCAGTCTCCCAAGTGAAGTGGAAGAGGACAAAAGTGGATGCTGAATACACAGTGGGTTTGTGTTAAAACTGAGTAACCCTGAGCTTAGGAAACCCAAGTTCATTATCAGGTTCTGCAAGCAAGCCTGCCCAAACTTTGCCCTGGAGAAAGACATTATCTTTATTATACTGAACAGGAGACAAGTCTGTCCTTTATTCCAATGGGAGATAATACCTCCATCTTCCAAAATTCTTTGCTATACGGACATCCTTGAAAGGGTACTTTGAAGTTGTCAGTGTCTCTGCAGAAATGCAAGAGACCCGTGGAGAAATGTCTTTCAGCAATATCCACCTCACATTTCTACACTGCATTACCTCTGGTGAATCTTTCATGGGAATGTAAATTACTCTGATTAATCTGATTGACAAGGATTGGGACCAGATTTGTTTCATGCAGTATATAATTAAGGCCAGTATCAACAAGACTAGAACCAGCAAGATGAGTCAACCTGCGATGTTGACTTCAGCCTTCCCCTGCAGAGTACCAGTATCAAGTTATTGAACAAATGCTATACACTATTAGGGTCTAACTCAGAGAGAAAGCTGATTGATTATCTTTTTAAGTTTCTTTATTGGCCTTTCCATTTAGCCTAAGGCATTAATCTAGTTAGAGCAAGATGTACAGGGTTTAACTTGGCCCATGAAGAGGCCATCTGAGCAATACTATAATCTCTATCTATATTGTCTAAGCAATCAAAGCTGACCTGAATAACTTCCACGGCCAAGACTGTCATTGATTGCTTCAGCTAAAATCAGGGACAAATTTTGTGTTCACTTTATTAATTGAACAACTTCTATTGTAGGGAAAACTGCCTGCAGCATACACATAAATAAGGGCAGCCTCATCTGGGAGAAATTTCTTCAGTCATTTGAGAGCTACATAATTGCTTGTAAGTTGCTTCTGAGCTCCCCTGAGGTTAAAGTCACTGTGTTTCAGAAGACAGGAGAGTTTATGCCTGGCTTCCACATAAGATGTACAATTCTGGGAGCACATATATACTCCTAGAAAGTGGTGTTTACAATTATTGGGCCTCCCCGCCTCCAGTGGGACCTATATTAGACAGGGGGCACAGTTGGAAAGTGTCTCTAATGTGACCTTGCAACACGCTGGTAAGTCTTAGGGTCCCCCAATTCAGTTTAAATAATTGAGTCTAATCCTTGTTTTTGTTTGCTGCCTGAAAACAGTTAATCTAATGTGTCATTTGTCCACGCCACCAGCTAGGTGGCCTTCTTTTCACACGTGTGGAATAATGGAGAGTGAAAGTGTGGAAGATCTGGAAGTGTTTTGCATAAGAGGTACAGAAGCTGGAGAGATTTCCTGAGTTTTTTGATAACCCTTTCAGTAAGGTTAAAGGGAATGGCAAGCAAGTCATGGCCAGAATTATCTGGAGGAGCATTGCAGACCAAGCAGTTGATTAAATTTGTGATGCTTGCAAGTTTGGGAATTCAGCTTGGGAGAGTGCTACCAGATATTTCCCTTCATGAACAAGGCTGCAGGGGCAGTACTAAAAGATCATCAGTGACAAAAGATCATTAATGCTTCCTCTTCCTCATTCCTCCCAGCGTCTAAGCTGTCCTCTCCCCAGTGGAAATGTGTTGCTCTCCCTATATACACACAGAACCTGTATGCACCATTAGAGTAATTATAACTTTACCTTTTGTCCACTTATTTCCTACCGACACACAGACATTCCATTCAGAAGAGTGAAGTGCAGGAGACAAGGGCATTTATATAGAAATTAATGAAGTGTTCTTGGATGTAGAAATATGTAAAATAATCCTTCACCTTTGAGAACGTAGAATGGGGCAGCCATTCAGGTGAGCAGTCTGGCACATCTCAGTCTAATTAATTTTACTGTTACCCTGTATCCTAGCAATTGTGATCCTAGATACATATTCCACTCTCTACTCTCCTCTCCCACCAAACTTCTTTTACAGTTCAATAATGGGACATGCATTACAATGTCTATTAAATTATCTGTGCTGTCAACAAGATGGAGAAAATGTCTGTGTCTATTACTGGATTAGAGAATAGTTAAATGACATGTAAGTACAACATGAGTTCTGTGCCCCAAATAGAAACAGTAGATTAGATGGACAGAGGAACATAGATAAATATTTTTAAGTTTATATATAAAAAGAATTGTGTGTATATATATATATATATATATATATATATATATATGGAATGTGTAATTATATATAAGACATATATGTGTGTGTGTGTCACAATACGTTTCCATGAATCAAAATATATACACATAAAACAGGGAAATTGGAAATAATATTAGGGATATCTAAATCTATACTGGATGCAAGATATAAAGGAGTGGAAGAGGAAAAGTTTAAGTTTACATTGAAACTGAATTTTAAAGGAATAATATAGGCTTTGTTCATTAATCCGTAGTCCACCTAATTCTTAATAAGAATGAGAATGATATAAATAATTAAGCTTTAAAGTGCACTATGAGACTTGGGACAATTCTGTTGTTCCCCCTTCCTTTGTGGATTCTAAACTGACACTCTAAGATTTGTTATCTAATACATAAAGTATAAATCCTATTATATTTGTGGACAAAACAGATAATGCAAGCAATTACAGTGGATATTAAGGGGGCAAAATTTGTAGAGGATTGTGTTTCTGTTGGATTGAACATCCTCCGGAGCTTCCTGGGTGTAATCTGAAACCAGCCTGCATATACAGAAGGCAAGGAGAGACCAATGAAAGAGGCAGACTACTCTAGATTGGTAGGTGGCAGGTTTTTTTCTAATTTTTAAAAATTGAAGTATAGTTGATTTACAATTTTAAATTAGTTTCAGGTGTACAGCATAGTTATTCAATATTTTTATAGGTTATACCCCATTTAAAGTTATTATAAAATATGACCAAATTCTCTGTGCTTTACAATATATCCTTGTAGGTTAATTATTTTATACAGCATAGTTTGTACCTCTTAATCCTCTACCTCTATCTTATCCCTCACCCCTTCTCTCTCAGCACTGGTAACCACTAGCTTGTTCTCTGTTATCTGTGAGTATGTTTCTTTTTTGTTATATTTATGCATTTGTTTTATTTTTTACATTCCACATGTAAGTGATAATGTAGAGTATTTGTATTTCTCTGTCTGGCTCATTTCACTAGCATAATACCCTCCAGTTATATCCAAGTTTTTGCAAGAGGCAAAATTTCATTCTTTTTGTGGCTGAACAATATTCTATTGTGTGTGTGTATATATACCACATTCTCTCATTCATCTGTTGATGGACATTTAGATTGCTTGCATATCTTGGCTATTGTAATTAATACTGTTATGAACATTGGGGTGCATGTATCTTTTTAAATTAATGTTTCCTTTTCTTCAGATATATACCCAGGAGGGGAATTGATGGATCATATGGTATTTCTAGTTTTAGTTTTTTTGAGAAACCTCCATACTGTTTTCCATAGAGGCTGAATCAATTTACATTCCCAGCAGCAGTGTACTAGGGTCCCTGAATCTCTGCACCCTCACCAACATTTTGTTATTTGTGGTCTTTTTGTTGATAGCTTGATGTGGTCTTTTCATGTAAGATGATATCTCATTATGGTTTTAATTTGCATTTCTATGATGATTAGCGATGTTGCACATCATTTCATATGCCTGTTGACCATCTGTGTGTCTTCTTGGAAAAATGTCTAATCTATTCTTCTGTACATCTTTTAATTGGGGTGTTTTTCTTTTTTTGATGTTGAGTGTACGAGATGTTTATATATTTTGGGTATTAACCCCTTATTGGTCATATCATTTACAAATATTTTCTCCCATTCAGTAGGTAGTCTTTTTGATTTGTTGATGGTTTCCTTTGCTGTGTAAAAACTTTTAAGTTTAATTGGGTCCCATTTGTTTATTATGCTTTTGTTTCTTTTGCCTTAGGAGACATTTCTAAAAAAATGTATTGCTATGATTTATGTCAATGTGTGCTCTGCCTATGTTTCCTTCTAGGAGTTTTATGGTTTCTGTGCTTACAGTTAGGTCTTTAATCCATTTTGAGTTTATTTTTGTATATGGTATGAGAAAATGTTCTACTTTCATTCTTTTATATGTAGCTGTTCCATTTTCCTAGCACTAGTTATTGAAGAGAATGTCTTTTCTCTATTTTATATTCTTGTCTCTTTTGTCATAGATTAATTGACCATAACTGTGGGTTTATTTTTGGGCTCTTTATTCTGTTTCATTGATCTATGTGTCTATTTTTGTGACAGCACCATACTGTTTTGATTACTGTAACTTTGTAGTATAGTCTGAAGTCACAGAGAGTGATACCTCCAACTTTGTTCTTTTTTCTCAAGATTGCCTTGGCAATTCAGGGTATTCTGTGTTTCCATATAAATTTTAGGATTATTTGTTCTAGTTCTGTGAAAATGTTATGGGTATTTTAATAGGGATTGTGTTAAATCTGTAGATTGCTTTGGCTAATATAGACATTTTAACTATATTAATTCTTCCAACCTATGAATATTGGATATCTTTCCATTTTTTGGTATCATCTTCAATTTTCTTCATCAGTGTTTTTTTATAGTTTTGAGATCATAGGTCTTTCACCTCCTTGTTTAAGTTTATTCCTAGGTATTTTATCCTTTTTGAAGTATTGTTATTTTATTTTAAACATTAATGTACTATTTTTTTATTGAAGTATAATTAATTTACACTGTTGTGATAGTTTCAGGTATTTGGCAAAGTGATATATATATATCTTTTCATATTCTTTACCATTATAGGTTATTACAGGATATTGAATATATTTCCCTGTGCTGTATAGTAGGCCCTTGCTGTTTATCTATTTTTATATATAATAGTGTGTATCTGTTAATCCCAAACTACTAATTTATCCCTCCCCCACTTTCCCCTTTGATAACCATAAGTTTGTTTTCTATCTGTGAGTCTATTTTTATTTTGTAAATAAGTTAATTTGTATCATTTTTTTAGAATCCACATATGTGATATAATATAATTTGTCTTTCTCTGACTTACTTCACTTAGTATGATAATCTCTAAGTCCATCCATGTTTCTGCAAATGGTATTATTTCACTCTGTTTTTTAAGATTGAGTAATATTCTATTGTGTGTGTGTATACACACACATATATATATCACATTGTCTTTATCCATTCATCTGTCGATGGACATTTAAGTTGCTTCTGTGTCTTGGCTGTTGGAAATAGTTTTGCTGTGAACATTAGGGTACATGTATCTTTTCAAATTAGTGTTTTCATCTTTTCTGGATATATGCCCAGGAGTGGAATTGCTGGATCATATGGTAACTCTATTTTTAAAGGAACCTCCATACTGTTCTCCATAGTGGCTGTATCAATTTATATTCCCACCAACAGTGCAAGAGGGTTCCCTTTTCTCTACACCTCTCCAGCATTTACTGTTTGTACATTTTTTGATGAAGGCCATTCTGACCAGTGTGAGGTGATACCTCATTTTAGTTTTGATTTGCATTTCTTAGAGCTACTTTTGACATATTTCATAGATATTGGCAAGCTGTGTTTTTAGTTTCATGTGTCTCGAAGTGTTTTCTGATTTCCTCTTTGATCTTTTCATTGACCCATTGGTTTTTTAGCAGCATGTTGTTTAGTCTCCACATGTTTGTGTTTTTCCCATTTTTCTTTCCATAACTGATTTCTAGTTTCACACTGCTGTGGTCAGAAAAAAAAGCTTGATGTTATTTCTGTCCTCTTAAATTTGTTGACACTTGTTTTGTGGCTTAGAATGTGATCTATCCTGGAGAATATTCCATGTGTACTTGAAAAAATATGTATTATGCTGTTTTTGGATGGAACATCCTGTAGATATCTATTAAGTTCAAATGGTCTAAAGTGTCATTCAATACTATGGTTGTTTATTGACTTTCTGACTGGGTTATTGTCTATTAAGGTAAGTGTGTTACCTCAATAGACAATATTGTGTTAAATTCTGTTAAAGTTCTCTACTATTGTATTATTGTCAATTTTTCCTTTTATGTCTGTTAATATTTATATATTTAGGTGAATATATTCTTATATTAGGTGAATATATTCTCTTCTTGTATGGATCCCTTTTTCACTATATAATGCCCTTATTTGTCTTTTATTATAGACTTTGTTCTAAAGTCTGTTTTGTCTAACAAAAGTATTGCTATCCCAGCTTCGTTATCATGTCCATTTACATGAAATATCTTTTTCCATCC
The DNA here is from genome assembly GCF_008692025.1 of Phocoena sinus. Taxonomy (NCBI): domain Eukaryota; kingdom Metazoa; phylum Chordata; class Mammalia; order Artiodactyla; family Phocoenidae; genus Phocoena; species Phocoena sinus. Next base: position 48,600,386 of record NC_045769.1, read on the forward strand.
TCTCGCCTTTAGTCGATGTGTGCCTTTTGGTCTGAAGTGAGTTTCTTGTAAGCAGTGAATGGATGGGTCTTGTTTTTTATCCAAACAGCCACTCTCTATCTCTTGATAGGTGCATTTAGTCCATTGATATTTAAAATAGTTACTGATAGGTATGTTCTTATTGCCATTTTGTTACTTGTTTTCTGTTTTGTTTTTAATAGTTCTTCTCTGATTTGTCTTCTAATTTCTTTGTGGTTTTTCTCTAATTAATGCTTGTGTTCCTTTCTCTCTAGTCTTTGTGTATCTATTGTACATTTTTGATTTGTGGTTACCATGGGGTTCATATATTTTAACCTATAACTATATCTACTTGTTTTAAACTGGTAGTCGTTTAAGTTTAAAGACATTCCATGAGTTCTATAGTTTTTAGTCCCCTCCCCATATTTTGTGTTTTGATGTCATATTTTACATCTTCATATTTATTCCTTCACTGTTTATTATAGTTATGGTTCATTTTTCAGTTGTCTTTTAAAATCTTCATACTAGCTTATTTAAGTGGTTGATCCTCAGCTTTTACTCTATATTTGCCTGTATCAGTGGAATTTTTCCTTTCCTATACATTCTTATTTCTTTTTTCAGGTTCAGGAAGTTTTCAGCCATAATTTCATCAAATACATTTTTAACCCCCTTCTCTCCCTCTTTTCTTTCTGGGACCCCTATAATGCTAATGTTAACTATGCATGATGTTGTCCTAGAGGTCCCTTAAACTGTTCTCTTTTTAAAAAATTTGTTTTCCGTTTTTGCTGTTCTAATTGGGTGATTTCCATTATCTATCTTTCAGATCACTCATGTGTTCTTCTTTATCAGCTGGTCTACTGTTAATTTTTTTTAGTGTGTTTTTTTTCGGTTATTGTATTCTTCAGTTCTGACTGGTTCTTCTTCATATTTTCTAGTTCCTTGTTAAAATTCTCACTGTGTTCATCTATTCTTTTCCCTAGTTCAGTTAGCATTCTTATTACTAGTGCTTTGAATCTCTTTATCTATTAAATTACTTATCTCTGTCCATTAGTTATTTTTTCAGGGCTTTTTTCTTGTTCTTGCATTTGAAATAACTTACTCTGTCTTATTTTGCTTAACTTTCTCTGTCTCTATGAAATTAGGTGAAATAGTTACATATCCTGGTCTTGAAGGGGTGTCCTTGTGTGAGAGCATTTCTATAGAATGTGCATGGGCCCAGAGCTTTGGTGGGAGAGCAGGATCTGAAGTAAGCATGTCTTCCCCTAGGGTGTGCTGGTAGCTATCACCTTGGTAGTAGTTGGGGCTAGAGATGGAGTGGCTGGAGTCCGAGCCAGGTATGAGCCAGGGCTCCTTCTCTGCTAATTGGCCAACACCACCCTCTCAGGGGCAGGTTTGGGTCCTAAGTTTCTGGAGCCCAGAGAGTCAGGTCTGAGCTGGTTCCGTTCCCTCTAAGTGTGCACTATCATCTTTCTCAGCATTGGCACCTTCTCCTCAAAGGGCAGCAGATTGTAGTGGGATGGGCTGGAGTGGGCGCTGGTGCAGGCCAAGGCATGTGCTGATACAGTCTGGGTACTAGAGGTCCAGACTGCTCCCCATCTGCTGCCTCCACAAATTCCAGTAATGGCTACCCTCACCTGCTGAGATGCTATGTTGAGTCTGGGCCAGATCCATCCCCCACAAAAGTACACACTTCTCAGCAATGGCACCTTTGCCTTAGTGGGGAGCTGCACTGTGGAGCAAGAGGGGCCAGATCAGCTCCCTTGTGTGGGTCAGGGCTCATGCTGGGGTGGTCCCAGTGCACCAGTGTTCCAGACTGCTCCTGATATGCTGCCCCCATGAACACCAGTAATGGTTGCCCTCAACCTGTGAGGATGCTGCACCAGTTCTGAGGTGGCTCTGTTGTCCACAACTGTGCACTCTCCTCACACGGCAGCCTTCACTCTAGTGTGGAGCTGTGTTGTATAGCGTAAGGAGCTGGAATGGGCACCCAGTGTGAGTTGGGACATACACTAGTGTGGTCATGGGAAACTGACCACAGTTCTGAGCAGTGTCAGTATTCTTCCTCCACCTTGTTTTGGGAGTAAGCAAGCATGTGCACACTCTTCATGAGTAGAATATAGGTTTTTAACAGCCCTGCTGTTAGTCCCACTGGTTTTCAAACCACCTAAGGGGACTTGTCTATCCAGTGTTGGACCCCAGGTCTGGGTTGCCCAATGTGTGGTTTGAACAGCTCACTCCCCAGGGAGGATATCTGAGCTCAGTTAATCCCTTTCCTCTTCTGTGCTTCCTGCTAGTGGTGCAGGTCCCAACATGATTGTTTCTCTTCCCTTCCTACCTGACTCCGTAGATCTTTCCCACAGCTTTGGTTGTATTAGTGTCTTTCTGCCAGTTTTCAGTGAGAATTGCTCCACATGTAGGTGTATTTTTGATGTATTTATGGGGGGAAGTGAGTGCCATGTCCTACTCTGCCATCTTGATCTCTTCCCAGTGGCCGGTTTAGTAAGCAAGGAAACTTACTTATCAGGCTTGTCTTGGGTGGCCGCAAGATGTGTAGATTTCTGCACTTGCTTGCCAAATCTTAAAAGTTTATATAGAGGCCTTAACTGGGTTCAGTCACATACACAGTCAGGTTGGTCTCAACACCATATTACCGTCTCAAGGCTGTGCCCCTGGGCAGCTTCTAGCTCAGGAAAAGCAAGTAGAACATACATTCCAAGGACAGGAGTGGGGGTGAGGAGCCTCTGATTGCCCAGGTCCAGGTCAAATGGGCAGTCACATCTTATTAATGACCTCCTCCAACAGTTTTATGTCCACTTAAGGTATTCAAACATAATTTTTAAACCTCCCATACATGGTAAATAAAACCCATCTATTGCTTGGATTCAGCCCTTGCCAAAAATTTGCAACTGTTGGCAATCAAAATGAAAATGGTTTATTAAAATAGAATGTGGAGTTTATCATTTGAGCCAACAAGGGAAATTGAACCACTTGAGATAATCTCAGACTACCACAAAAAGAGACTTTAAGCAGATTAGGAAAAAAAAAAAAAGAGAGAGAGAGAGAAGTTACCTGCTTTTAAAAATACGTCCAACCAGCAAAACATTCCAACCCTAGAAGGAAGCCTTGGTAATTAGAATCTGAAGTAGCCAAGAGTTAATTAGGGATTTTAATTTTGAATGAGGAAGTAGACTGCTTAAACTAAGCTATGAAATTAAATATGGGACTTTCAGTTTCTGACAGGATGACACACTTAGCAAAGAGTTATTCTCTAAAGCAGCATTGGATATTCTATCAAAGAAATGGTATGGAGAGGCACACAGGAGATTCTAAAACTATTGTTAATGTTCTAAGTCGTAAACTGGATGTGAGATACATGGGTGCTTTACTATTAATATTATTGCCATGATATAAAGTGTATACATACATACACATAATTAAAATAAAAATACATAATATGAAATATATAATATTTAGGAGATAAAAGTATATGTGTTTCAGAAAGAGTGAAAAAATGAATGTAATACAGGATATTTTGCAAAAATAATGAGCAAGAATTGTCAAGAATTAAAGACAGTTGTAGTATTTTAGGTTGAAAAATAATTGTAGTTATCAAACATAATTAAGTTAAAAATGGGAAATACCAAAAGAGATATCCTAAAATTTCAGAAAAATAATGAAAGAAGAATTAAATTGACATCAGACAGCTCCACAAAACCTGGTATGTTTGTTATTGTGATGTAACAAACTATGACAAATTTACTGTAATAATTTTCGAGAACTGTTGTAACAAAGTACCACAAACTGGGTAGCTTAAAACATGTAAATGTGTTGTCTCATAGCCCTGAAGGCTAGAAGTATGAACTCAAGGTGTTGGCAGGGCCAAGCTTTCTGAAACTTGTAGAGGAGAATCTTTCCTTGCTTCTTCATAGCTTCTGGTGCTTAACTGGCAATCCTTGGTGTTCCTGAACTTGCAGGTATAGTACTTCAATCTCTGTCTCCAGGGAACATGATTTTCTTTGTGTTCTTCTCCTCTCTCTGTGTACACATTTCTCTCTTATAAGGACACCAGCCATAATGACCTTATCTTAACTTGATTACATCTGCAAAGATCCTATTTCCAAAGAAGTTCACATTCACAAGTATCAGATTCTAGGCATTGGAACTTCAGCACATCTTTTGTGGGGGCACCATCAATCTCTAACATCTACTACCTTAAAAGATCACACAAACTTATGATCACGCAGTTTCCAGGAGTCAGGAATCTGGGCAAGGGTAAGTTGTTGGGTCTTCTGTTCATGATGTCACAAAGTTCAAGCTGTTATCCAGACTATGTTCTCATCTGGAGCTCAGATTTCTATTTGAAGCTCATTCAGGTTTTTGACAGAATTCACTCCTATGCAATTGCCAGACTGAGGTCTCCATTTTCTTGCTAACTGTTGGTCAGAGATTGCTTGCAGCTCTTTTGATGCCACCCTCAAGTCTTTGCCATTTGGCCCCCTATCATAAGATGGTAGTTAATTTCTTCTAGGTCAAACCTCTAACCAATAGGTTTTCTTTGAAAGCGCTCACTTGATTAGTTCAAGACCACTCAAGATAATTCACATTTGATTAGCCTGAAGTCAATTGGTTAGGAACCTAATCACACCTTCACTTTTGCCACACAACATAATCTAATCACAGAAATGACATCACATAATGTTCACAGGTCCTGCCGAACTCAGGAATTATATAGACTATGTACTCCTGGAAGCAGGAATCTTGGAGATAACATTATAATTCTGACTACCACACTTAAGTTCAAGAAAACGTATGATTAATCATGTTTATATCCAGGAAAACTGCTAATTAAATGAACAGGAGAAATAAAAGTATCCCTTGGCATATACAGCCTCAGAATGTTTATCACATGAAGGCTCCTTTGAACGAATTCTTGGAGAAAGTATTCTGGTAGAAGAAGAAACAAATCATGGAGAATTATGGGAAGGATGGGTGAATAATTCTAAATTAAGTTTACCGATGGCATGATAAGCAATGACATTAAGAAAGAAAATATCTAAAGCATTCCTAACTAAAACCTTAAAGTAAAATAATGCTAGAGAATGGGCAGAGTAAAGTAACAGAAGGTATATCCATAGTTTTCAGATGAAATGTAAACATTGCTAAGCTTAAGAAATGAATAAGTAAAAATAACTTAAAATGGGTTATGTTAGGAGTAATCAGAATAATAAAGTAATAATGGAAGTTTTCAAACCAGTAAAATATTATATAAATCTTTTGATATATATAATTGAAAACCAAAAGAAAAATCTAATTTTGGTTAGATATTAAGTAAACATTTTTCTATTCTTCATAAGAATTTGACTCTTAACTTTCTAGCTTTTCTGCCTGTAAACCTGCTAAAATTGGAATATCAACTAGGCAGCATTACTTATGGTAAAATTAACTACTGGTTATTAAATTGAAACTGAACTTGGGGGAACTATAAATATCAAGAGGTAACCTGAACTTTACGTTTTCCTGATGATGGAGCTCATGCCTTTCTAAGAGCTATTCTTCTGGACTTGTTACAAGAGATACCAGCTCATGTGTGACTTGAAATTTCCAGACTAAATGAATCCATTACCACTGGTGGGATTCTGGTCTCCTGACATCTGAACTTACTTGAGAGCTCAGAGAATATCTCCTGGATAGCTATATAAATGCTGCAAAGACAATTCTTAACATAGAGGAAACTTGATACTTTCCTGATGACAAGCAGTTTTCTCTTACCCTATATACTTTTTTTTTTTTTTTTTTCGGTACGTGGGCCTCTCACTGCTGTGGCCTCTCCCGTTGCGGAGCACAGGCTCCGGACGCACAGGCCCAGCGGCCATGGCTCACGGGCCCAGCCGCTCTGCGGCATGTGGGATCCTCCCGGACCGGGGCATGAACCCGTGTCCCCTGCATCGGCAGGCAGACTCTCAACCACTACACCACCAGGGAAGCCCCCTATATACTTTTAAGTAACTCTGATGCCAGATGTGACCTTTTTAGTCTTGTCAGTTTGAACAGTTGGTTGATACTGAAAAGATTCCCTAGTGAGCATTGTAATGGTAAAGAGAAAATAGATAATAAAACTTAATATAATGTTAATTAGAAAATGCAAATTATCAGATTCAATTTTAAACATCTAATAATATATATTATATAACTGATATATAGAAAATGAAAAGGCATGATTATATAGAAAATTTCAAGGATGGTAAATAAAGACCATAAAAATTGAACCAGGACTACCCTGGCAGTCCAGTGGTTAAGACTCCATGCTTCCAAGGCAGGGGGCACAGGTTCGATCCCTGGTCAGGGAACTAAGATTCCACATGCTGCATGGAGTGGCAAAAAAAAAAAAAAATTGAACCAGAGGATAGCCAGAGTAGCAATTTTTTTATAACATCTTTGTTGCAGTATAATTGCTTTACAATGTTGTATTAGTTTCTGCTGTATAACAAAGTGAATCAGCTATATGTATACATATATCTCCGTATCCCTTCCCTCTTGCTTCTTCATCCCACCCTCCCTATCCCACCCCTCTAGGTGGTCACAAAGCACGGAGCTGATGTCCCTGTGCTATGTGGCTGCTTCCCATTAGCTATCTGTTTTACATTTGGTAGTGTATATATGTCAATGCCACTCTCTCACTTCGTCCCAGCTTACCCTTCAGAGTAGCAATTTTAATAAATGTCTAAAAGTATTTAGGCTAAATATCCTAAGGAATGTGAAGAATATTGATAAAATGATTCATAAATTTAAAAGTATTACTGTGGTTTTCAAAATATTTGCACCTACCAACATAGCCTTAAATATTTATTGACAGAACTGCAGGGAGAAATATAATATAATGTATCATTGGGGATTTTAACACACCATCCTCAGAACTTGCTAGATAAAGAAAACAAATAATAAGAGCTATGAATTTTTGTATAACATAGTTAGTAAGCTCTTGGGGGAATCATGGGGGCCATCCTAGAATTCTCCTACCATAGTCTTCCTTCTGGCCATAAAAAATTCACATTCCTCTCACATGTAGCATACATTGACTCCCTCCCAAGGACCCAAGAGTTTAGTCCCATTATAGCATCGACTCAAAGTCCAAAATCTCATTTAAATCATCTAAGGTTATGATGAGGCTCCTGAGCATAATCTATTATGATCAACTCCTGGGACATAATCCCTAGCCTTATGTAGGACTGTGAAACTAAAGAGATGTGTTATCTGCCCCCAGGATTCCCAATGTACAATGATAGGACAAGTATAGAATAATACAACAGTCATTGATCAAAAAAGAGGGGAAATAGAAGCACAAAAATGTCACTAGTCCAAAATAGTTCTGAAATCCAGCCAGGCAAATGTTAGAATTCTCTTCATTAGATATTAAGGCCTAGGAATAATTTTCCTTTGCTCTCAGCTCTGTGGTCTTGGATCTAGCTTCCCATTTCTGAGTCATCCTATTTTATCAAAAAAGTTACTGTATCTTTGCAGCTGAGTTGTTTTATCAACTTGCTTCCTGCCAGTAGAATTTTGATGGTCTGACAGCCTCCCTTCACTTTATACTTTTTCTGTCTCTTTTAGTCCAATTTGGGAGTGTCTCTACTGAAACAATTTTCTCAAGAATTTTGGGGGTCTTCCATGGATTTATCGTGTATTTACCCCATATAGTAAAAGTCAGATCCACAGATATTTTCGAGTTAATTCCTTCTCTACTATGGCTTCCTGTCGAGATGGCTAAGGGTCAGCACCCTTAAGTTTTAGAGATCCTCTGGTTTGGTTGAGGTCTGTAAGACACATCCTTCATTCCTGGAAAGAGCCCATTGTATACTGAATGTCTGACCTTTCATCTTTCTGGGGTTTTAACAAACTGTTACATAGTCACATACTTAGTCATTTCTGTATGCCACACTTTCAGTAGCCATTTCTGACGTTTGGAATATTTTGCCATTTGGAAGCACTGCACATTTTCAAAATCATCTAGTCCTGGTTCTTTTTTTTTTCGTCATACTATTCTTTTCTCAATTTACCTTTCTTCTCTCACATTTTATTATATGCAGCAAGGGGAAACCAGACAAGCACCCTCAACTTTTTGCTTAAAAAGTTCTGAAACTATATATCATATTTGTCACTTACAGGTTCTGCTTTGCACATAATTGCAGGATACAATTTCACTAAGCTTACTGCCATTATGTAACAAGGATCTCCCCTTCTCCAGTTTGCAAAAGCATATTCTTCACTTCCTTCAGAAGTCTTATCAGCAGCGTTTTTAACAGTCTGTTAGAAGCAATATAAAAAACCTTCTCTATCACGCTTCTCAAAATTATTCCAGCCTTCATCTTTGCCAGATCCAAAGCCACTGCCACATTTTTAAAGTATTTGTTAGAGCACCACCCCACAGATACCAAAATCTATATTTTTATTTCAGTGTAGCAAATTCCACAAACTTGATTTAAGAGCACAGATTTAGGGTTAGGAATCTAAGTGTAGTTTGGCTGGTTCCTCTGCTTAGGACCTTGACAGGCCCAAATCAGGGTGTGGGCCAGGATTGTGATATCCTCTGAAATTCAAAGTCCTTTTCCACGTTCAGTTGCTGATGGAATTCATTTCTTTTTGACTGTATTTTGGTCACTGTTTTCTTGCCAGCTCTTGGGCAAGCACTATTCTTAGTTCTTGGTGACCCAGAAAGGGTGAGAAAAATAAATAACAAAAAATAATTATATTAGGATATGGGAAAATCTAGAAAAAATTAGAAGGGAACATAAAGCCAACCTGGGGATATTGCACAAAATACTTTATTAGATATGGAAAGCTTAGCAACAATGGAAACACAAACTGTTAGGAGCTCAGTAGTGTCCCTAAGGCAAAAAACAAATGTTTTTCCTTGGATTTTGTCATTTCTTGGTATAAATTTCAAGAAAAAAACTCTTTGTTTTATGTGACAGAATATTGTAAAATATAGTTGTAAATCCTTAATTATACAAAAATGAATATAATAGTAAGTTACATTTATTTCTTAAAATATAAGAATTAAATCAACAGAAAGAGGTCAAGATATTATAATGAATAATATAAGAAAATTGGGCTTCCCTGGTGGCGCAGTGGTTGAGAGTCTGCCTGCCGATGCAGGGGACGTGGGTTCATGCTCCAGTCCGGGAAGATCCCACATGCCGTGGAGTGGCTGGGCCCGTGAGCCATGGCTGCTGAGCCTGCACGTCCGGAGCCTGTGCTCCGCTATGGGAGAGGCCACAACAGTGAGAGGTCCGCGTACCGCAAAAAAAAAAAAAGGGAATAAAACTAAAAGGAAAGAAGAAAGCAACTGGCCTGGAAAAAATTTTTCTCCTATGATGAGGAGAGGGTGTAGAGGGCAGGTGACTCAGTCTAATATTCTTATAAACATTCTCGTAAACAATTGGAAAATAAATTATTTTTCTTATTGGGAAAGTTAAAGTTGGGGATTGTTTTTTATCATGATGCCCATGGACTGATTGCTTGTGTTAAACAAACATGAAATTTTAGATTTATGGGAAATTCTCTCCCAGAAAGACATCAGATAAGGTACATAACTATCTAAATATTAAATGTAGATTTTCATAACTGAGTTAGTTCCTTCCGTGTAAATAAAGTAAACCACCTTCATCACTTAGAAACCTCATCTGACAAAGAGAAGCAGGACCTGGGAAGATGTGTTAAGAATCCTCGACTACTTCCTGCCCCACCTGTGGCTCTTAATTTCCTCTATCCTTGAAATTATAGTAAAGCTTGACACTGGGTACATTAAAGTGTGATTTAACAGTTTAGTCCTTTGTAAAAGTTCAGAGACCATGGAGGTTTAAAATTGGTGGGATTGTATCATGTTTGTATTCTGAAGGTAAAATATCAGAGGATATGGGAGAAGAGCCAAGAGGATATAATTGGTGCAGCAGCATATTACAAGGGAAGTTAGAAACAACTTCTGTATATCTAATGAGTGAATCTCAAATAAATTGTATCATATATCGAGAAGTTAATTAAAATGTAAGTAGGGAAGATAGATGCATTTAGATTTTGTGTTATTATTCTCAGTTAAATAAAAAAATTGTATTAAACACTAGCTTCCAAAATATTACCTGGAAAAAATGGGAAAAATTCACATTCCCAGGTGATATCCACCCCACTCCCCCAAATTCTGATGCTATAAATTTGAGGTAGAGCCAAAGAAACTTACATTGTAAACAAGCATTTGAGGTGATATTGTTGCAGTTAGTCTACTGAACACAATTTTGAACCTCAACTATGGAAAATTGTGTGAAATACTCCCGGAAATAAAATTTTGTAGTAATTCTGTTACCTACACTATTTTATTTGATAATTTTTCTTGTCTGATAATTTTTGTAAACATTACTGAACTGTAGACTTAGTCTATTTGTTGGATAGTCTAGTGTATTTATTGTACAACCAGATAATGAAGCATTTATTTACTGTCTTAGGTTTAATAGTACACAAATCCATAGAGAGGTTGTTAGTATACTGAATTTATCCTTGTTGTCTAAATGTATATTGTTATCATTATAAACTATATATTTCTAAACTTTGAAAACAAATATTTATTGAGTACACACTAAGTACCAGATACTCTTTTAGTCATTTGGGATATATCAGTGACCAAATCAAACAAAAATTTTTGCCTGTCTGAAGCTTATAGTTCAGGGATGAGAGGCAGATAACATGCAATAAAGATAATAAATAATCTAGCATGTTGTAAGGTGATAAGTGTTGTGGAAGAAAATAAACAGTAGAGCAGGAAGAAGACTCACAAGTTTGTGGAGTGAGATATTGCATATTACAGCATTAAATTTGGTGGTTAAGAATAGAACTTACTGAGAAGCTGACTGTTGAGAAACTCCTTGAAAAGAGTAAGGGACTTCTGTGCAGATATCTGAGGCTGGAGTGTTGCAGACAGAGGACAGGGCTAAAGTAAAGCTGCAAATGTAGCAGTATACCTGGTGTACTTCAGAGGCAATGTGGATGGAATAGAGAATGTGAAGAGGTGATATATGGTGGAACTGAGGAGCGGATGATATCATATGATATCACAAATATTTTGGCTTTTATTTAAGTGAAATGGAGACTGAAGTGGCATATTTTAAAATGATTTTCTGTTAAAAACAGACTGTGGTAGGGGAGAGTGTAGCACCAGGAATAACTTCAGGATGCTATTTTTGTATTTTAAGTGAGAAGTGGTGGTGGCTGAGTGAGATGATAGTTGTGAAGGTGGAAAGAATGGGAAGGAGTTTGCATATACGTTCAGGTAAAGTCAGTGGATTTCCTGATTATTGGATATAAGGTGTAAGAGAGAAATAAAGAAGTTAAGAATGACATTAAGGTTTCTGGCCAGAGCTGTTGGAAAAAATGGAATTACCATTAAATTTGATGGCAAACATGGAGGGAAGAGTTTTATGTTTGGAAATACTGTGTTTGATTTGTCTAATAGACATAAGCATGAGGATGTAGAGTAGTCAGTTGGCAATACAAAATCAGAATTTGGACAGGAGGTCTGGAATGAAGCATATAGATAGTATTTCAAAGCCAGGAGGCCAGATATCTTCTGCAACAACAATATTACTAATCTGGCATTATTAGCCATGCCCCAATTATAGTTTCAGGAACTATTCTTGCAAGGTTACATTTTACCTTGTGCCTTCTGAGCTTTGCATATTCAGTCTTTTAATTTATTCATCGCAGAGAGCTGGTAATAACTTACTAATATAGTCTTTCCCTAGAATTATTACCATTTTACCCCTCTGTTCAAACATTGCAATTTTGCCAGCTCATATCCATTTTAGCATCTTTTTTAAAATTTTCCATTCTGATTTTAAAACTCCCCTTTGTTTCAGTTCCTTCTGCTTCCTAACCCTAATGTATATTTCCATGTTTACATCTAATTTATCAATTAAAAAAAATTTTTGTTTTTGGTTGTGTTGGTTTTTCATTGCTGTATGTGGGCTTTCTCTAGTTGGCGGCAAGCAGGGGCTACTCTTCACTGCGGTGCATGGGTTTCTCATTGAGGTGGGTTCTCTTGTTGCGGAGCATGGGCTCTAAGTGCGAGGGCTTCAGTAGTTGCAGCACGCAGACTCAGTAGTTGCAGTGCACTGGCTCTAGGGTGTGCGGGCTTCAGTAGCTGTGGTGTGCGGGCTCTAGACCGCAGGCTCAGTAGTTGTGGCACATGGGCTTAGTTTCTCCACAGCATGTGGGATCTTCCCAGACCAGGGATTGAACCCGTGTCCCCTGCGTTGGCAGGCAGATTCTTAACCACTGCGTCACCAGGGAAGTCCCTAATTTATTAATTTTTAAAACATCATACCAGAGAAAAGAAGTTTATAAACACATGCCAGGCTCAGGGTAAATTTTAATGGTCCAGATGGAAAACAGAGTTACATAAACATTCCAGGTTCATATCTGAGTTTTATATCAGAAAATAAAATGCAAATATGTGAATAATACCCTTGTGATTTTTTAAGAGAAAATAAACCAAAGTAAAAAGGAAGGAAAACACACTTTAACTTTCTATCATTTTGAGTTATTAGAAAGGATGCAATAAAAATAAATATTGTTTCTGCTGAACAATTTTCCTTAATCAGGTAATTTAAAAGTGCATTTAAATATAAACTAATGTTAAGAAGTTATAGTAAAATACATCCTGTCTGTTCACACTTAAAAAACATAAATCATGTAAGCAGAGCTGAAAAACTCTACTAAGAAATAGGGAATAGTTGAGTAGACATCAAATGTTATTAAAAGCAGAATATATTTGTTTTTCTCTCTTTTTTGGGGAAGGAGAGATAGATGTAAAATTTGGTCCTATTGTAACTACTTAGTAGCATTCACATTTCTACAATTTAATAAACTTTATATATGTATATGTAGAATACACATAATACATGTATATTTTATATGTATATATGTATAGATAGATACAGATATAAAACCATCATCTAATACTTCAATTTATAATGTTGTGTTAGTTTCAGGTGTACAGCAAAATTATTCAGTTATATATCTGTATAATACATGTTTATATTCTTTTTCAGATTCTTTTCCATTATAGGTTATTACAAGATACTGAATATAATTCCCTGTGCTGTAGAGTAGGTCCTTGTTGTTTATCTATTTTATATATAGTAATGTGTATCTGTTAATCCCAAACTCCTAATTTATCCCACCAAGTACTTTTCACTATAGAATTTGAAGAGTAACTAACATATATTACATATAAGCTGAATCATTATTGCATTTTTAGTTTAAACCAGTTTTTGTGCCATCTGTCTTACTTATGGCTGCAATATTGATGTGGTATCTGAACAGTTCCTTCCACAAGAACCAGAAAAAAAGCAGCAACAGTAATCGAGGCAGTGGGGCTCAAAATCAGGTGTTCTTGAGATTTATCTCAGATATTTTCTTAAGGCCTAAAACACCTGGGAATCCCTGTTTTCAAAGGTGACTAGAGTACTTACAACCATGCTGAGAATTTTAAGTGGTTGAATAGACTATCTCAATAATTCCTCAACATTTCTTTTACTTTATTAGAGACACTCCTGATGAAAAAGATGAAAATTCACAATAAACCAAATTTAAAGCGTACTTTGTTGGGGGAGTGTTAAGTTTTTTAGAATAAGATTTCAGAAAAATGTGAAAGCCAAATGGATGCCCTTTCTGGATTTGCACCAAATCATGGAGAACTCCTTTGATTAAAAACCCAGACAATGAAGTATTCACATTGCATGTAATCAGTTCATATTGATTCATAAATAAAAGTTAATGTTGATTGATAGTTGATTCTAAAATGTAATTGTATGTATACTCATTTTACTGTTTTATTTTGCTGATTAGGAAGCTCAATCAAGCCAGCAGGAAGTAGAAAGATATTGAGAAAGATAAGCTATGTAGATACTTGCAGTGAATATATTTTCATTCTCTCTTTAATATCTGTACTATGTGCACTTCAAATATTGTGATAGATGAAATTATAATGAAAATATCCAAAGACTAATTTAGAATTTCCTTTTGTCTCTATGACATCTGTCATAAAATGAAATCGAACTTCATTTTTGCTGTCTCTCTTGTTAAAAATATATTTTTATACATCTTAATATAGCAGTTAAGAATCCCTGTGGGAAATATAATTTTGATCTTTTATGGAAGCAGTAAAATCAGTATATTCTGAAAATGTTAAAATTACCTGTGACTGTTCAGACAGCACACTAAATTCATACCAAGTGTGTCATCCCCCAGGGGTCAAATGTCATGTTATGGAACTGGCATAAGAGCAGTGGAGTAAATGGAATGTATAATAATAAATGTTTACTTTAAAAAATGTATTTATGGGCTTCCCTGGTGGCGCAGTGGTTCAGAGTCCGCCTGCCGATGCAGGGGACACGGGTTCGTGCCCCGGTCCGGGAGAATCCCACGTGCCGCGGAGCGGCTGGGCCCGTGAGCCACGGCCGCTGAGCCTGCGCCTCCGGAACCTGTGCTCCGCAACGGGAGAGGCCGCACCGGTGAGAGGCCCTCGTACCGCAAAAAAAAAAAAAAAAAAAAAAAAAAAATGTATTTATATCCTTACTTTTTATAGTATTTTGCTTTATGGACATAAATCAAGTGCTGAATTATTCTGTTAGATTATGTAATAAATATATTGTGATTATAGAAACCATTTTACTAGTGATAAGGACTTAGTTTTCCACTCCTTGAACAGGACTATCTGGGCTTCAAATACAAAGAGGCATTGTACCAAGACATTAATTCCACCCCCCTTCAAATTATAAAAGCTTTTCCTCAAATATAACATTTAATGCTCCATAGAAATGATGTCATGTTGTAGTCGATGAATATATAAACTCCATGGGTGTTTTTTAACAGAAATAAATTTCAGTCTTCATTATAATCTATTAATTTATCAATAGTCAATGACAAAGTTCACAGATAAAAACTTCTTAGGAGCACAGAGAAAAATACTCTAAGACCTTGCATATGCTATGCATATGTTTGAATATATATAGTTATTTTGCAAACAGATCAACTTATCTGCAAATGTTTATATGATACAATAAAAGTTTTATAAGCAAGGGAAAAATATATATGTAGTATTGAAGGCACTAATGTTAAAACTGTTCAATACTGATATTGAGTTTCTGAGATTTGCATGTAAATAGTTAATATTTTGTTTTTCATTAACAGAGTAATAATTTAAAAAAACTACTAGTGTGAGTCACTTTCTCAATTTGGCCAAAGATTTAATTTCACTTCTTTAACTCCATGGAATTTTCTATTGTATTAAAGTGATTAAAAATAGTATGTTATTTTTTTAATCCCTACACAAGATTTTTCTCTTAGCTTCTTAGGTTCCTCATCTAGTATTCTATTTTTGTGCCCATTTGTAAATGAGTCAGTAGTTCATGCTAAGTAATCACTAGCTGAGATATGTATCTGCTAATGTCTTTACCTCATTTTAGGGATATCTTTGTAGTGACATTCCCAACTCAGATAGAGTTACATGGAACAGCCATATAAATGAGACCAAGAGATGGAATCTCAGAACTAAGGGTACAATTGAGTGATTCTTTATCATGAGTTTGTCACCACTTAAGTCTTAAGGGACTAATTCTCTGGGCAGTGAGTTTCTTTGGAAATAGTATATTTCATCTAACAAACCCTTAGAAAAATGATCTCTTTAAGATCAGATGTATTCTTGAAACCTCATGCTACAATTCTATCCACTTCTAGGGTCTTCAAAAATCCCTCACCATTATTAGAGTTGGAATACTCATGAATCTCACCTGACCTCTGACATTTCCTGGTGTGTGCATACATCTGTTCAAAAATCTTGGATCTAGGTAAACCCATGATTATGCTCATTCTTCAGCATCAACCATTCTCCAAAATGTAAACCACTTAGGTCAATTCCAGTCAATATTATCACATAATTTTACATATTACCTTGTATTTCTTTACATGCCCCTTTATTTTATTACTGACATCTCCTTCCTTGTGTCCTACATAAATTAAACCCCACACCTCCCCTTCAGGATTACTTCACAAAACAAGCTTCATTCTTATTCTCATACCAAACCTGGCTCCCCTAAGAGAATGGTAATTTCTCAGAAATCTCTCATGGGTGTCTCACTCACTGACCTCATATACTGCAGTCCTTAGGTATAGAACCAGCATCAGTACACACCTTGATTTTACCATTTGAGGACACTGAAGATGCCTTGACTTCCACTATGATTTTTACACTCTTTATATTCCTCTATTATATAAAATCTCCTTTTCATTTTGTATTTGTATTTGGTTCTTCCTTTCTCTTTACTGATCCTATTGATACCATCTACTTACGTCCTATCCCCCATACCCACACTTTTCTTTCTTTTGATGAATACCTTTGGAACCAAACTGATAGCTTTTCTTTTAAATTTAAGTAAGGTGGCTTTTCTGCAAAAGTGTAACATTCAATTAGGTGACCTATCTAGTGGCTCAGCCACAATAATTTTCTCTCATTTTGGGTGGATTGCTTCTTCATATAATATTCTAATTGTGTGCCTATTTGTGAATGAGTCAGTAGTTCATGCTTAATAGTCACTACTACTGTGATTAGACTATGTCTACATGTTACTTCATTCATCCACTCCCATTAATGTGGTTACTTATAAATGTGGTTATAATATATATAATATATATATAATATATATAATGTGGTTATATATTATATATATTATTATATAATAATATATTTGCAATTATTTGTAATTATTATATATATAATATTATATATATAATATATATAATGTGGTTACTTTATAAAAGTTAATAAACCTTCAAACTGGATCCTTTTTAAAAACTCTTACCTAACCTACTCTTCTGCCTCTAGAAGCCAGTCTTCTTATTGTCTTATCTCATTCCCTATGTAGCCTAAATTCCAGTGTGCAACACTGCACACAAGTTCTTGCCAGCATCCTCAACATTCTAAATCCCTTGTTTCCATTCTGCTGCTTTGCACCAGCAGCCTGGAAGCAATGCAACTACCTTCTCTGCTTGATATCTGGATTACCACTAGCTAATATTTTAGGGAATCTTTTCAGGCTCTGTTTACAAACTTTTCCAAAATCACTTTGCAATCGATAATTTTTGGACAATTTTTTTGATATTTTTCTCTCTACTTTGTGTTAATACTTTTTCAAATATTTTATTTGATTCTCAATGTACCTTCTTCCATAGGTTTTCTACTTGACTCATTCTGCCAACTTTTATCTCAGGCTACAAACTGGCTCCAATTTGCTTGTAAATTCAACAACTAGCCGGCCTGTAAATGTAGCTAGGTGAAAACACTGTACATTCCAGTTCTTAGTAATTATTGTATTTGTAACCACCACACTATAACAATTTTTTAAGATATCAGTTTTACTTAAGAATCTTCTTGATAAAGCAGAAAAAGATTTTATTAAATCTTGACCCTTGAGTGAAATGATTTTCAATAGGCTCTATGACAAAATGGAAAATATGAAAGAAGCATGATGTTTCATGTAAAAATATGGTGGTTGTCTCCAGGAAAATAATTTGCTTGTTTGAGTTGTGAGCTGACCTAGTTGTTTATTCATGGAACAGCATTTTTCACTAGGCAAACTATGGCTATTTAGATCTCAAAAATGGATGTCACTTCAAGGAAAACAATGAAGATATTTTGCCAGTGATAAAATGTAAGATTTGGTTAAAATTAGAACTTTGGAAAACTTCTGTTCATCACCATGACTTTGACAGCCTCCCAGTACTTCAATATACTTTTATGATGAGAATAGTAGTGATATAAATGAATGTAATTAAAAATATTGTGTTGGGGCTTGCCTGGTGGCGCAGTGGTTGAGAGTCCGCCTGCCGATGCAGGGGACACGGGTTCGTGCCCCGGTCTGGGAAGATCCCACATGCTGCAGAGCGGCTGGGCCTGTGAGCTATGGCTGCTGAGCCTGTGCATCCGGAGCCTGTGCTCCACAACAGGAGAGGCCACAACACTGAAAGGCCTGTGTACCGAAAAAAAAAAAAAAATATATATATATATTGTGTAATGAAATATATTAACAGTTGGAAGATCTTTATTATTCAGTGAACTAATATTTTCCAAATGACTAATGCTTGATGCTACAAAATTATGCTTGGGTAAAAGATCCATTCAAATTACAAAACAAACCAATGGATTTGTTTTTTCTATTGGAGTATAATTGATTTACAATGTTGTGTTAGTTTCTGCTGTACAATGAACTGAATCAGCTATATGTATACATATATCCCCTCCCTCTTGGATCTCCCTCCCACCCCCCCATCCCACCCATCTAGGTTATCACAGAGCACTAAGCTGAGCTCCTTGTGCAATACAGCAGGTTCCCACTAGCTATCTATTTCACAGACCAATGGATTTTAATGTAACATCAATAAGTTTTTGGATTCTGCATTGGGAATACATTTCATGAAATCGCCATTTATTGAGTTTCGGAGTGGTATCAAAGAATAATGTCTGCATAATCTGAGAAGACTTTTGAAATACTCCTCTTATATCCTACTATATAATCTCTTTGATGCTGGATTTTCTTCAACATATTTGCAAAAGATTGAATGCAGAGCAGATAAACAATCCAGTTGTCTTTTACTAATTTAGATGTTAAAGAGGTTTTCAAAAATGTAAAACAGTGCCCTTTCCCTATTTTTTATTTTTCACAATGTAGTTTTTTCATAAAAATGTTATTTAAATGAACATGTGGTTGGTGTATGATTTTATTTTTAAATGATTTAATAGTTTAAAACTTTTCCATTTTCAATATACTAAATATTAGTAGATGTAGCCCATACAAATTAAAGCTCTTTATGGTTTTCAGTAATTTTTATGAAAGTAAAGGAATCTTTAGCAGAAAATGTTTAAGAACTGAATAGTTTTGTTGAAGGTTAAAGATCTTGGGGTTTAAAAGAGGAATTTAGAATTTATTAGTCTAAAATAAATTTATCTAAAAGAAAAAAGTACACGTGAATACCTATAAAGAAAAAAATGAAGGATTAAATTAGCTAATATCTGTATATTTGTGCACATATATTTACATATACTGGAAATTGTATATATTATACTCAATATATCAATCGATATACAAAATTTAAAATTCAGAGCAATACCTCTGAGATAGGAATTTTCATCTTCTTTGATGAGTTAACTGAATCCTGTAGTATTTATTTAATTTGTGAAAATTCATGGCACATGTATGTGATGTACCAGACACGCACCAGTTACTCTCACACAAAAATTTGTTAATTAATCCATCTTTTTACATTATATGGAACTTAATAAAATATACAATAAAATTTTCAAAAGATTTGGAAACCTCTTTCAGATGTAGACATTGAGGTGATAAAGAATGGCATGTTCTCGACCTCATGGAACTTTGAGGGCTGAAAGAGAAGGGAGGTGAGGAAGACACCTGTTAAGATACTATTTTGATATGTAGAAAGTGCTTTGAGGAATGCAAATATACTATGGAACATCTTCCTGAAGACAGTGACATACACACTGAGTTCTAAAATATATGTAGCAAGGATATGTGAAGAGGGGGCAGATTAGAGATAGACCAGAGGTAAACAACACCATGAAGAAAACAACTAATTGTAAATAATCAGCAAGATTGGAGCAAAAGAATGGCTGGTGAGAAGGTTGTGGAGGTGATTACTGCACAGTAAACATCTTTGTAAATCAGATCCAAAGGGCTGTGGAAATCCAATTTATATGTTTTAAGGTGGATTTTGAATGGAAACTCTTACTGCATTGTGGATAGGTCTAACCCTGAGTTTAGGGAGATCTGTTAGGGATTGATAATTCAGAAAAGAGAATAGACGTGGACTAAACTAGGTAGTTACAATGGAGATGTAAAAATTTGAAATATCTAAAAGTTCTTAAGAAGAAAATTTTCAAACACCCAATGAGTGATTAGGTTTGGATAGTAAATGAGAGAAAAGATTGAAGTATTGTTGGAGTCCTGGTGCAAAGAGCACCAGGAACACATTGACTATATTCAAACACAGTGGAGTGTATTAATTTTCCGTAGCAAGGAGAATGCATAACAAAGGGAACCATGGAGCATCTTGGTATGAAAGAATTAGAATGGATTTTTTTAGGTGATTTGGGGGAGTGTTCAAGGATTCAGTACTGCCAGAAAGTAATAGCAATTCAATGACTTTATTTCTTAATAATTTACATGTAGGAGGTGGGAGTAAGGTCATGGAGCGAGAGCTGTCATTGGTAAAGGATTAGCAGTCATTTGTTGTAGGTGACAGAGGGGACTGTTTGATTATTTTTGTGGCAGCATAGAATCCTTCTCTTTGTATTATATTCAGGCATAATTACAGAAGGTTTATGTTCCACCATAGTCATAAAATGATCTTGTTTAATTTTTCTTGACTTTTGTTCAGTAGAGAATACCATAGCCTATTTGATAACTGCTCTCAGGGCCATTTTATTTTCTTTGTGTTTTTTTCCTCTTTCTCATTCTTCTCTATTTTGTCCAAGACAGGCCACAGTATATCAGTCTTCTGATCCATTGCCAAGATTCTGTTGATCAGTACATTGTCTGGAAAATGTTAATTGTAGTTAGTTTAGAGTGGTTCCCTCCTGTTCCTTTTGCTGTAGGATCAATTGTTAAATCTTATGACATAATAATGGTTGTGAGATAGCATTTAAGATTCTTGTAAGGACTCATTATCCAACTATAATTTAGGCAATTTCCAGAGATAAAATGATTATCTGTCCCTGTAATTAGATTTTGGTGTCAAGGACTTAACCCACCTCACAAATACGTTTTTGAAATCTGTCTGATTCTCTTTTAGAGAGCCATGTGGCTTTTTCTTTTGGCCTAGGGAACAGTATGGAAGTACTTTTGCCTGTAGATAACAGAAAATCTTTGGAGAATTTTTTCATGTGTTGAAATCCCAGTGACGGTGCGATGGTATTAGGAGATGGGGCCTTTGGGAGGTGATTAGGTCATGAAGATAGAGCCCTCATGAATGAGATTAATGCCCTTACAAAAAGACACGGAAAGCTTGCTTTCTCTCTCCTGTGCTGTCCTCCATGTGAGGATACTATGAGAAAATGTCCATCTGCAAACCAGGAAGTAAGCTCTCACCAGACACTGGATCTGCTGATGCCTTAATCTTGGACTTCTCAGCCACCAAAACTGTGAGAAATAAATTAAGCCACCCAGTCTATGGTATTCTGTTAGAGCAGCCTGAACTGACTTAAGTTAAAATATACGAACCAGTTGAGTGATTATGAGCATAACGCTTCAGACTCCCTGAGTTAAATGCCAGTTCTAACACTTGTATCTTGTGTGATATTACACAATTTTTTTAAGTTTTCTGTGCTTCAAGTTCTGTATCTGTATAAAGAAAATAACCATTATAAGGATATTGTGAGGACTGATAAAATAAATCTGAAAGGCTTGAACAGTGTGTGATGCATAATGAGCATAATAGAAATGTTAGATGATGATGATGATAATGATGATGATTGCCTCATAATTTTAAATAAGTAATGCTGTCAATTTGTATGATATTATCCTTGTTTACAGCAATAATGCATTCTTTGTATTCTGATGATTGCAAAATTACTCTAAGTAAAAAATGTTTTGAAACATTTTTGGAACAATACTCTTTTTTACGTCCTGTCACATGAGTTAACATATGCGATTTATAAATTTTCATTATCATTGCCTTCAGAATAGAAGTACAGATATATCATTCCAGAAATTAAAAGTGTTTAGGCAAATTCCTAACTTGAATAAAATTCAATATCTATTGAAAAATAAAGAAAATGTGTTTATATGATAGTGCACAGCGACATGTAATAGATTGCTTCTTAATGTAGAAAGAACTATAATTTCTGTACATTTAATTTCACAAACAGAAAGAAAGTAGAATTGTGGATACATCTGTCAGTCTTATTTAATGCATTTTTAAAAAAATGGCTAACTGAAAGATATCAAGAGAGATGAAAGAATGAGAACAAAACTGATTTTTTTAGCAACCACTGTATGGTAGAGGTTATCGTAGTCACGATGGTTATTTAAAGCCATTTAATACACTGATATTATTCTATAAGATGGAAATTAAAGCTTTCGTCCATCTCACTTATCAGTTAAATTCTTATAAAATTATATTGTGTTTCAAATTCTATTCCAATTGTATATCTGATTGACTACATTGGACTTTAGATTTTAAATTCCAAGAAATAGTATAACAATAGGAGCTTTCAGGATCTGTGTTAGATGCCATTCATTAATTTTGCAAAATCTCTGCCATTATCTCAAGTTTTTTATTTACCTCTTTCTCTTTCTTCTTCAAAGATCTGAACTACATACATGTCTTGCCTTTGATATTGTTCTGTGGTTTTTAAATACTCTGTTCTGATTTTTCTTCTTTATTTTTTTCTGTCTGCTTGTTTCAGTTTTGATAATTTCTGTTGATCTATCTTCAAGTTAATTGATTCTTCCCCAGCTATGATCATTCTGCTGATGAGTCCATTAAAGGAATTCTTCACCTCTTACATCATGATTTCCCTCCTAGCATTTTTGTTTAATTATTTTTATAGTTTTCAAATTCCCTATACATTAATGTGTGTTTCTGCTGGTTTGTTTAACTTAAAAATCATGGTTATTTTAAAGTTCCTGTGTGATAGTACCAGTAGTATGATCATCTTTCAGTATGGCTGTATAGTTTACTTTATCTCTTGAAAATGGTTTGCTTTTCCTTGTTACTGTGTCATTGTAATATTTATGCATTATACATTGTATGTGAAAGAAGACTGAGATAACTAGTGTTTGTATCCAGAAATGGGCATGCCTATTCTGTCAGGCCACTAGCATGGGCAATTGATTCTATATAGTAGTACATGAACTGAGTTTGAGTTTTGTTTTTGCTACTGTTACGTTCAGTTCACTACAGACTTCAGATTCCTCAGCAATGGGCTGCTCTTATCCTATGCTTAGAGAAGCATCTATGGTGCCAGAGCGTTTTCCTCAAGTGCTTTGGTTCTTCATCTTCCAGTAATTCATATAAGTCTGTGCCACAAATGGGGCCTGGCTCCATGCTCTTGTCCCTCTCCCAGTGGTAGACTGGTGATGTTTGTTAGCTGACGCTTCATTTTCTCTGTAGTGCCTAAGAGTTAGGCATATGTGCCTGATTCTTGCGGGTAGGTGTTTCTCAGTATTCCTTCCCTTCTCTCCATGAAAGCCAATCTCTGTCCTGTATCTGTGGTGGATCTTGGGTGGAAAACAGTTTCCTTCACCTTCCTCAATGGCAGCAGACCTCTACTTTGTACTGAAAAAGAATCTGGGGCACAAGAGGGTCCAAGTGGGGAAGAGAATTTTCTCCGTCTCCATGAAACCATGGATCTGTCTCCGGGCATCTGCTCTGCTCTGAATTATTTTCATGAGTACTCAGAAGAGGCCATGGAAAAAAGCCCATAAGCGAATGTGAACTCTGTTTACAGCTGGAGTTATCAGTTAGTCCAAACTGACATGCTATCTCATGCTACTCCTTTATGAATTTGTTAAAATTTTACCCAATTTCTTTTTTCCTGCTTTGTATGGCAGCCACCTTTCCCTGCTGTGCTTTCCCAGAGCTGAAAAAGTTTGTGGGTGATGTCTTTCTTTTGTGAGGCTTATTACTCTCTGGAATTTAATTCAGTTGTTTGTCTCGTCAGTTCCTGTTTTTCTGTTTTAATAATAAAACAGAATAACAAATATTGGTGAGGATGTGGATAAATAGGAAACTTTATACCTTGCTTGTGGGAATGTAAATTGTTTCAGCCATTTTGGAAAACAGTTTGGCCATTCCTCAAAAAATTATACATAGAATTACTGTATGATCCAGGATTCTATTCCTAGGTATATACCCCCCCAAAATGAAAACAAGTACTCATCAAAAACTTGTACATGAATGTCATAGCTGTACTATACACAATAACCAAAAGGTAGAAACAACCAAACTGTCCATCAACTGATGGATAGATAAAGAAAATGTGATATATAGGTACAATAGCATGTTTTTCAGCCATAAAAAGGAAGGACTTTCACATGCTACAGCATAGATAAACCTCAAAAGCATTACTCTAAGTGAAAGAAGCCAGACACAAAAGATAATTTATTGTATAATTCCATTTATATGAAATACCCAGAATAAATAAATACATTGAGATATAGTGCAGGTTGGTTTCAGGGGTTGGGGTGTAGATGGGGAGAGCAAAGAATGGGGAATAAATGTATAATGCATATTTTCTTTTGAAGTGAAGCAAATGTCTTGGAACTAGATAGATGCGATGACCGCACAATATTGTAAATGTACTAAATGCTACTGAATTGTTGACTTTCAACTAACTAATCTTATAGCATGTGAATTTCACTTCAGTGAAAACAAAATATGCAAGTGCTTAGGGAGGTTGGGGTGGAACATAAAAGTCATTGATTGAGGAACAAGCTTCTGGAAGAATCAGAAGATGGAAACAAAAGTGTTGACTTAAGATGTTAGACTTGGACAGGCGTGATGCTTGTGCCTTGGTATGTGGAGGAAGGTAGATAGGGTTGTTGACCAACTCTGAGATGACTAATGCTGAAGAAGTTTAGATTCAGACACAAGTACACAGTGTGAGGGCAGGGGTATATAGTTCAGGCTTCAAAAAATTTGAAATATTTTTATTAATTAACCTAGGTTCTCAATTCTCTTGGTTCAGTATCTAAATAATAAGATTTCCAGAAAGAATTCAAAGGTTGGACTAGTAATCAAAAATTTTTAAATCTTCATAAAGGACAGAAATTATTCCACAGATTGATATTTTATGCCAACTTTCAATGTCTAACATAAGACACATTCTTGAAAAATTATAAAATTCAAAGGACCAAGAATCATGTGGACTGATTTAACTACTGGAAGCAACTATTTATTCATTGGAAGAATTAAAATAATGGGAAAATGTATTTAAAATTCTGTTTAATTCTATAATATTCAATACTGACATAAACTACCAATCAAAAATGGTGATGTAATAAAAATGTTTTCAGACACAAAAAGCTTCAAAGTATTTTCTTTCTGTTGTAAATATTTTAAAGTACTTAACAATATTAGACTCCCTTCTTTTTAAAGGGCACCCAGATGGCTATACTTCCTACCTCCTTGCAGTTACCCAATGAGCTAGTGGTGGGAATGACATTTGCCACCTTTTGCATTATAAATTGAAAAGCAGATGGTGAATTTCTAGACTCTTCTCTTTCTGTGGATTTCCACTTTTCTCCTTCTCTGGACTTTTCTCAGAGTGCTATTACAACTCCTGGGAAAATTCAGAATTATTAATCTAGCTACATTTAGTGTCAGCTATTCTCAGTTGTTTTTCCCAAACTGTGACTACTAACTCCTATTCTTGATCTCTCAATATAATTTTTGAGCCAATTAATTTTTTTCAGTGTTTTGCTGCCCTCAGGGGAATGAGCCCTTAGAAAACAGTGCTTCCACGTACATTTTTTACTTTTAGATTCTCTAGCCTTTTTGATCAGCAATTGCTAGACCAATGATAGCTTCAGCACCAAACCCTTTTTAGGTAGAAGGGAAAATGTTTATGCTTTCCCATTTTTCTTTTGTTAATACTTATGATAATATCAAACTGAGCCTCATTCATATTAAATAATTCACTTGAAATATATAATTATAATTTTTTAACTTTTATTTTTAAGAGACTAAAGTAACACTTAACTACTTATGTAAATTATAGATCCTAAATTCATGCACCCTGTGGGAGCTCAATAGTATCACCTCACACCAGTCAGAATGGCCATCATCAAAAAATCTGCAAACAATAAATGCTGGAGAGGGTGTGGAGAAAAGCGAACCCTCTTGCACTGTTGGTGGGAATGTAAATTGATACAGCCACTATGGAGAACAGTATGGAGGTTCCTTAAAAATCTAAAAATAGAAGTACCATATGACTCAGCAGTCCCACTACTGGGCATATACCCTGAGAAAACCATAATTCAGAAAGAGTCATGTACCACAATGTTCATTGCAGCACTATTTACAATAGCCAGGACATGGAAGCAACCTAAGTGTCATTGACAGATGAATGGATAAAGCAGATGTGGCACATATATACAATGGAATATTACACAGCCATAAAAAGAAATGAAATTGAATTATTTGTAGTGAGGTGGATGGACCTAGAGACTGTCATACAGAGTGAAGTAAGTCAGAAAGAGAAAAACAAATACTGTATGCTAACACATATATGTATGGAATCTAAAAAAAAAAAAGGTTCTGCAGAACCTAGAAGCAGGATAGAAATAAAGATGCAGATGTAGAGAATGGACTTGAGGACATGGGGAGGGGGAAGGGTAAGCTGGGACGAAGTGAGAGAGTAACATTGACATATATACACTACCAAATGTAAAATAGATAGCTAGTGGGAAGCAGTTGCATAGCACAGGGAGATCAGCTCAGTGCTTTGTGACTACCTAGGGGGTAGCATAGGGAGGGTGGGAGGGAGATGCAAGAGGAAGGGGATATGGGGATATATGTATATGTATAGCTGATTCACTTTGTTATACAACAGAAACTAACACACCATTGTAAAGCAACTATACTCCAATGAAGATGTTAAAAAAAAAAAAGGTGTATTGAATTGAAAAAAATTAGTATTTCCTACTTTCCTCTCTCTCTCCGCTGTGACAAAGAAGACCTCATTTGGAGATATCAGGACCACAAGAATAAAGCAGCCCAAATGACTAAGTCATTTCTACCTTGGTGACCCATAGTAGAAATGACATGAGGGATAAGAAAGCTTGTGTTGTGTAACGCCACTGATATTTTTTTATTACAGCTTAACTAAACCAGTTATGACTAATAGAGTATATATTCTATTAAAATCTCAAAGGGAAAGAGTTGTTAGAGGAAATAAGAATTCCAACAGAGAGGAGTAGGGCAAGGAAACCAGTGGTAGTTGACAACTAATATTGTTTTAAGTAGATTTTTCAAAGATTGTATGTAAGATCTCTATAAGGGAAATTACACATTTTGGCTTATGTTATTTGAATACACTGATAAGCATTTAAGAAATCTGTTGGAGAATTTGAAGAGTAATTAATGATAAGTGAAGAAAACAAGAAATTTTTTTAAAAATTGAAAAAATTATTAATTCCAGAGAAAACACAAAAGTATATGGTAATCCCAACTGACCCTGTCATTTATCTATAGGCAATACTTATATTGTCATACAGTTACAAAAATTAAATACTTATTTACTCAAATATTTTGGTGTAAC
This sequence comes from Phocoena sinus, assembly GCF_008692025.1. Classification (NCBI taxonomy): domain Eukaryota; kingdom Metazoa; phylum Chordata; class Mammalia; order Artiodactyla; family Phocoenidae; genus Phocoena; species Phocoena sinus. Next base: position 48,627,765 of record NC_045769.1, read on the forward strand.
TGTATTGGGAAGAAGGAAGGCAACGAAACTTCTTTAGACATTTAGATGTGTGGAGAAAGAGGAGATATTTCACATAGATAAATAATTTTCTTAATAGAGAGCCAACAGATACATTTGAAAGATAAAAAGCAAGATATACCAGTAAAGTATTATTATTTAGAAGTGTGAATCTAATAATTGGAATAATAAAAATATTGAGAGTCTATTCTGGGGAGATGGCACTAGTGAATTAGGAGAATGCTATTTTCCATTATAAGCCTTGAAACACTATTTTGTATGTTTAAACTAGGTGCAGGTGTTATTATTCTAATAAAAATTTAATTAAAAATTATTCTCAAATCATTTTTATGGCTATTTTTTATTGATGCATAATTAATTTATAGCAATTAATTTACAGCATAGAAATTCAATATTTTTATAGATTATACTCTATTTAAAGTTATTATAAAATATTGGCTATAGGTCCATGCTGTACAATGTATCCTTGAAACTTATTTATTTTATACATAGTAGTTTGTACCTCTTAATCCCCTATTTTTTTAATGATCACTGGTATCTAGGATTTTCCCTGTATAAACACACTGCTTAAATATGCCAAACCCTGCAACAGGAGATAAATTTTCTGGCAATGCCTGGACATTAACAGGTGAAAGTATGAAGTTGATATATTAAAATAATTTTACCACCACATTTTTATGCTGATTCTTTGACGCATACTGTAGTATCAAGAAAAAACATTTCAATTATAATCTTGCATCTAGAAAGATTAGTATATGAAATTGATGTTAGTGAGAAGATAGAAGGTAACTTTTTTGTATATATGTCTTATCTACTTTTTTCCTATACTACAGTTTGTAAGGTTAGGGTTAGCGGCTTATTTATCTTCCAGTGTTTAAAAGTGCCTGCCACAGAAATTTAGTAAAAAGTTAGTATCTCTTAGGAAAAAATAAAACAACTCTTGTATATGTTTTGCAACCAGGTTTCTTGGTAGTATAATAGGGTAGATTTATTTGTCATCTATAATTTGAGGCTACTGGGAAAGAAGAGTGAAAGGAAAATGCATGTTGTTAAGATCATCACAAAGTATCTGGAAAGCTATGAACAGTTAAAAAACACACTGCAGTTAAAAACAAGCATTTAATGTTACTTACAAAATAGTTTTTGCGTTAAGTTCATGAAAGTCAGAATTATTTCAATATGTTTTTATATGGGAGAGGGTTTTTTTGTTGTTTGCTTGTTTGTGGTCTCACTTCAAACAGATAACAATGCTAAGAACTAAAAATTTTGCCATCGAATTAGGGAGGGGGAAACTCAGCGTGGCCTTTTTTCCTAATAACACATGTAGCTTGAAAATGATTTGATGAAGGCTTTTTATAAAAACCCTTGCTTTTTTTGATACAAGGACAATTTCAGTGAAAGTTACTGCTACAATGCAAGGGGCACAGAAGGAGGGAGAAAATGTATGCATAACTAAAGGAGCAAAAAAGCAAGGACAAATAAAACATCAGAAAAAGAGTGAAATTGAAGATTTCAATAGGAAACTTAGTTCAAAGAGAGAGAGAGAGAGAGAGAGACACGCTATCCAACATCTCTTTTAGAGGGTTTAACCTGCCCAGTTAATCTTGGTAAGAGGACGTGACGATGGGGTTGGGAGGGCATAGATGGGTGGCGAGGTTGAAGGGGGAAAAAAAGGCCTGGAATTAATGCACGTTTGGGTGCTTATGTGTTTTTCTGAGGATCCACTCTTCCATAGTTTTCATTACCTCCTCAGACTGTCCCTAATCCAAAGAAAGGCCAGGAACATTGTTCTAAAGATATTTATATCTATAAAGGAATATATATATATATATATATATATATATATATATATATATATATTTCAGAAGCTACCAGTAAACATTCCCAGACATACAACGTATTGTTTGCATCAAAAATAATTTTAAATATTTAATATTGAAATAAAATTCAGAAAGTTGGAAATTTAAGTCTATTTCAAAATGATTTGTTTTGGGAAGTGCAGTTTTTTCAATGAACTTTTATTATTAATTTATTTAAAATTTATTTTTTTTCATATTAATGACATTGTTTTCTTTAATTTTATGGGCAATACATATTCACTGCAGGTTTGATAATCATTTTATTCACATGCATTTTTACTGAATTTTTTAGGTCTAGTTTTCTTGTTTTAATTTTGCTTTTCTTTTCTTTCTCGTTTTATATTTTGGTTCTAGTTTCTGAAAGATTTTTCTAACTTTATCTCTTTTTACTTCTGTTATTTTCTTTATGCCATCATAATGTTTTTTCTAATAGCTTCAGAAATGTTATATTTTATCATGTCCTTTTATATTTCAAAGATCCCACATCTCTTAGTTCTGAATTAAAGGTCGTTTAAATTTTCTTGGCTTTTATGCTTAGTCTTTTTCACCTGACCTTCATCTTCTTCCCTTTTTTTTCCCCCTATTTGATTGATTTAAGGGAATTTTTGTTTTTTGTTTTTTTGTTTTTTTTTGGTTTTCTTTCCAAGTTGAAGGCCTTGTCAAAATGTCTAGTCCGTGACTATCCATTTATATTTTAGAATGAGGGACAAACGGGCATGGGCTGGCCTAATCAATTGGTGGCTTTTACTGCAGAGTGATCAAGTGGGGGATAAAGATGTTTTGATGGAGAATCCCACTGCCAGTAAGTATAGATCCTTCCTTTTAGGCCAGCCAGTTTCTGCAGAGAGAAATCCTACACACTTCTACTGGGAGTACAGAAGTATAGCTCCAGTTTTTGGATTAAGACAGAAAAGGGAGATGATGGGCAAGGATGATGGGTCTTTATCTCGTAGTCACCTTTTTTTCAATTCAGCACTTCACCCCTGATCACTATTGTATTCAAAGTTTTTAAGCCCAGAATGTGTCTGGTTCAGAAGCTCTGAAGAAAACATCTAACTCATGACAGAGTCAGGAAATAGTAGGTATCTGTCTGCCAGGGTTTGGGAACATACATCCAGTGATATAACTACACTCACACAGCACTCTTTTCCTTCAGGATTCAATTCTTATTAACATCTAAGGTATGATTACTGCAATATATCAAAAATATGCCTGAGATTTCAGGTATAATGGTTAAGCACCATGCTCCAAATTTTATCAGAACCATATCAGATACTTTTAATGAGTGGCAGACACAGAAAATGGGCTTTTTCCTATTTGAGATGCCATGTAAACATCCATAGGAAAAAGACCTACAACAAACTCACATTTGCCTATGTCAAATCTTAGAAGCTACGACTTATTTGATTTTCTGTTAGACAGCATTTACCCTATCCTTCTTCAAAGAGCTAGAATGGGGAAGTTAATCACAAACAAACTTAGACTAAGCTTACACTAGATGGCATTGCACTTTTAGAAAGCTCAGTCTATGTCTTGTTAATTGTAATTCCTATGGTGTGAGTCTCCAAGCATAACAACTGAAAGCTTGGAAAGTTTACCAGTGCCTTTCTTTCTTGGTGGATCCTAAATTACAGTCTTTCTCCTCAGTATCTTGAGAGTGCCAAAAACTGTTCTGTGTTCCAGTGGCTTTTTCTTGACTTGTTAGCCTCTTGCTCTGCTTAGTAAGAATTCGACAAAAGCCTCAAGGGGAAAACTGTTATGTGCCATGCTTACTTCTGTTCACCTCCATTCTCTCAGAAATCAAACCTCTTTCCTTTTCAAGCTCTTGATCTCTTATGTCCTGGTTACCTTAACATTGACCCTCGCCCAGCCTATTCTCCTGCCCAAGGGACTTTTATATATTTTAGTGAAGTCTGCTGTCAGAAATTCCTGAAGAGAAAAGTTGTACACAGAAAATTGGGTTTACCCTGAAAAAAAATCTCCTTCTTCTCAAGATCTTGGCCCTTCAAGCCCTGTAGGCCTTTGGAGTTCTCTGATTCCTTTAAACTAAAAATATTAAATAATAAATATTAAAAAAATATATTATTGCTGTTCTTGATCTGCACATTGTCCTGCTTACACAGTATTCCATCATAGTTGGAAGTTAGGGTAAGTGGTTTGGTTGAAGAAAGAATATGTTTCTGAGCAAAGAGGGTTTGGAAGAGGGGCATGTCTGTAATTTACAGTGGAAAGACTGCAAGGAAGGGGAGAAGAAAGTATAACATGATCTTTGGGAGAACAGAAAATCAGTTCATATCAAAGTCATCACACCTAGGTGTTCCTTGGACTATGCTACTCATTTCATCTCATGCTGGGGAGAAATTTAGGAAGACTAAAGTCAGGGACCAAAGGTTATCTATCCTTTGTTTTCTCACCTATAGGAAGAAGTAAAGAGGATTGGGTTACTGATGCATTACAGAACATTTGCCACTTGAAGTAACATACAAACATGCATAGGTCTCCTGATATATTACAAATATGATATCTCCTCAGAATTCTTTGGTTTAAGTGATTGTATCAAGTGCTTTTTGCTTAGCTTTTCTATTGCTTCCTGATGTCTCCATGTGAGGCAAAATCTATCTGCAAAAAGTATAAAGATTATTGTTGTTGCTTCTTTATCTCTTCCATGACCAGAACTCTCTGACATGTTGGGGTTGCTATGGTCCTAAAACTTAACTGAGACTTATTACTTTCCATGAGTATGGATATTAAGCATAGTATGAATACTTTGTATGGGTTGAGATATTATAAATATTTTGTCTCAGTTGGGGTAAATATCAGATATGGTTGTTATAGTCCCCTTGTTTTCAAAAATATGTCTTTATCTTGATACTTTGTGTACCTGTTTTGGAATTTCTTACTCAACCAGCTTAAAAGAAAGAAATCTTGGAAGTGTTTCTGGTTCAAGCTGGTATTCTGGCCTTGTGTTTGTACTTCATCAAGCATAACACCTCTGCATTGGTAAAAGTACAGGCTAAACTGCTATACCAAAACTCTATAAGCCTCTAACAAGCTATTACAAAACTTGGTTAATTCTTGCTTAACAGTGAGGAATATTGAAAAACTACATGCAGACATACTGTTAGGCTGTTCTGCTTCACATGGTCACCCAAATACCCAGGTTACTTCAACTTGATTGGTCTACCATCTGCGAGGTTACATATCTGCTCCATCATCTGCATAGTCAGTGAGGATTAGAATCTATCTCACTAGCACAGTTTTATATTGCAGCTTTGTGAACGTACAAATAAAATTCAATAGAAAAGGGATTACCCATCTAATCACTTTATGGGCAAGACTCAATGTATACATTGCTTTTGCTCTCATTTCATTGCTAAGAACTTAGTTACATAACCAAATGAATCTGTGAGGGGGGCTGGGAAATATAATCTGTAGGTGGATGATATGGGCTTGGTGAAAGCCTAGGGAGTTCTATTCCTAAAGAGTTGAGGGAAAGACTTTATACTGGAAGATAATTTGCCATCTTTGGCCCAGGGTTTATCAGGAATTCTTAATTTTCTTATGTTATTTAGGTACTATAAAGATTTTAAAGGACTGCTAGACTTTTTGCTTGATCTCTGCAACCAAGAACCTCTCTATTATACCCTCACTGTTGCAAAGGGTTTGGGATTTTCATTTTTTATATTTTCAGTCACTTCTGATTCTTACATGGCAGCAATAGTACTGACTGATAATTTTGGTTTTGTGGTAAAATTGTAAGATTTCTCTCTCATACGGGTCTAAGGCAAACCTGAGTAATTCATTGCTGACCAAGACCTGTATGGAACTCTGGGTCCTAATGCTGGCTCACAAAAACAGGAAAATTGAAGGAGGTTTAAACTATATGCATTATTGAAAGAATGTCATCGGAAGTTAGATTCCACCAAGTCCAGGTTTCAAATGTAGACTCAGACTTGGTCAGCTATTCTGTGAGTACTGGGTAGTGAATAAAATGATTAGGTTAAGACACACATGGTATGCTTACTCATGAATTTAGTGGAGGAGGCAGATATTAATTAGATTACTGTTAATGGATATATTATTGGAGAGGGACACACTGAAAGAAAATTGCGAGTTTATATGAGGACATAATAAAGGAAGCTGACTTAGACTGGAGGATCTGGGAAGGAATCCTTGTGTAAAATTCATAGCATGGTAATAAGGCTGGCCCAGGCAGCTATCTTGTATGCCGTTTGTGCCACAGAATAGTACCTGTTTATCAGAAATGCATTTCCTTTTCTGCCTGGCAACAGTACTAGACTATGTCCTCTGGCTTCCCTGTAGTTAGGTATGCCAGTGTGACTCATTCCAGCCAATCAGATGTGCATAGAAATCCTGTTTGCCATTCTGGGCTGTTACTGCTAAGAGAGGATGTGGTGCTTCTTTGTTAACTTTTACCTTTCTACTTGCTAAATATAGTGGCAATGAGGCCATAAGGAATAATGGAGCAATACCATAGAAGGAATGCAGGTTCTTGAATCATCATATAAATAAGAAGAAACTTGTATTGTGTTTTACATTTGGGTGTATTTGTTATAGCATCTAGCTTTACTCTAAACAATACACCATGTGACCATACTCTTTCTAACAGTTATAACTAATATTGATACATGTACTAGATTAGATGCAGAAGCAGCTCATCCATTAACTGGCCAAAAGCTATGATTTGGTTGGAATAAAAAGAACTTGAGTAATTTAATTTTATTCCTGGGTAGGGCCAGTTTCATAAGTATGTGACCTTTATAGTCCTCATTTAGAAAGACTCCTTCCCTGGTTTATTTCTGCCTCTTGAGATTCTTAATACTTTTTGAAGACGGAGCCCCTCATTTTCACTTTTCACTGGGTCTTTCAAATTATATAGCTGGTCATGCTACTGAAACTGAGTGAATGAGAGAATTTCCTGCTATGCCAGAGGAATTTAAGTGGAGTATTTATGAGAGGGAGTAAATATCATAGTCAAAGTCATTGTAAATTCCATGCATGTTGAGAAAAAGGGAAGCAGAATCAGAAGTTAGTTAGGTGAGAGGGGAAATGATAATGTGAAATAGAAGGTCCATGAAAGAGAAAAATTAAGAAGTGGCCAACATCTTGAATAAGTTTAGTTTCTGCTCTTCCTGTGGCCTGGGTTCTCAGCTACATGTTTGTTTGTTTTTTTGTTTTGCGGTACGCGGGCCTCTCACTGTTGTGGCCTCTCCCGTTGTGGAGCACAGGCTCCGGACACGCAGGCTCAGTGGCCATGGCTCACGGGCCCAGCCGCTCCGCAGCATGTGGGATCTTCCCGGACTGGGGCACGAACCCGTGTCCCCTGCATCGGCAGGCAGACTCTCAACCACTGCGCCACCAGGGAAGCCACCTTACCTTTTTTAATTAAAGATTTCAGTGTAGTAATGAAAGCTCTCTTCAACACAAGCATCTTTTATGCCCTCAAAAATATTTCTCCTAACTTTATCCAGGGTCAACCTAATGTAGAAAATATTTTAACATATCATAATAAAAATAAGCCCAGACTTAAAAAAGGAAAGATTTTATTCAGAAAGACTGTGGTAGAGGGATAATGCTCTGACTATAGAATCTGTGTCTGTGAGTAAAGAAAGAAGGGGATTCTTTCTTTTATAAGGAGAAGCAAAATCAGGCTAGAAAAGGACTAGGTGTAGAGGAGTGGTGTGAGCAGGTAGCATTATCAAAGAACTGAACAAAAAATGTCTTTGTGGTCAGCTGATTTTCAGAAGGTGCCATTAGCAGGACCTTGGTTTTCATTACAGTGCTTAAGCTCAAGTGTGGGACAAAGTTCAGGGGTCTGGTAAGAGGACAGAAGCCTGACTGAAGTTTCGTCAAGTCAAGTTAGCAGGTGTTTGGTGACTGTTTGGTCAAACACAAAAATAAGAAGCAAAGCATTGAGCAATAATGTCTTTTTCATAATACTGAATGTCCTAGGGCTGCTGTGATAGAATAACATAGACTGGGTAGCTTAAACAACAATCATTTATTTCTCACAGTCCTGGAGTCTGAAAGCCTAAGATCAGACTGACAGGGTGGTTGGATTCTTGGTGAAGACCCCCTTCCTAGTTTATAGATGGCTGTCTTCTCATGTCCTCACATGGTGGAGAAAGAGATTACCTCTCACTTGTCTCTTCTTGTAAAGGCACTGACTTCATCATGAGGGTTCCACTCTCATGACCTAAATACCTCCCAAAGTCTCTACCTCCTAATGTTGAGGGTTAGAATTTCAACATACGATGTTGAGAGAATGTCGATACATCATTTGACACAGTTTTCTCATTTGAAATGGGTAATATTGTATAAAATATAAGAATTATTCAAATGAATAATCATGAAGAACCTAACTTCAAAATATTCTAATAATAAATACAGTCATGTTAGATGTTCTAATAAAAGTTAAGTTTTTAAAAAGGTATGGGTATTCAAGAAACTGGCAGCATAAATGTGCCTTACCTAGGCTCCTGCCCTAACCCTATTTCAGTCCTCTTCCATTCTTGGTCCAAGCAGCCGCTTATGCCAGTATATAGGTCAAGATCAGAAAAGAATAAATCCTCCTTGAGAGAACCAGAGAGGTCTTAGACATTTTGGGAAGGGCCACAGTTACTCCTCTGGTTGTACTCATTCCCCCTGACCCTCAAAGGCATGTGTGTATGATAAAACTAGTTGTATCAGAGCCTCTGATACTTACACCACTTTATCATCTATAATCATGCTTAAGAATAAATAGGTATGATAATGAACAAGAATGTTATGTTTATATTGTGAATAATATTACTAACTTGTCATTTTGCATATATAAATGCTCCCTGTTTTCATTTGTATTTATGCTTAGAATTTTTACTACATTTTTTCCTGCTTCAGTTATACATAGGATGTTTTTATCCTAAAAAATAACAATTATATTTATATACAGGAATGAAATTATTTCAGATGAAGAGAATATTGTGTGTGCACTTGTCTGGTGTATAAGTTGTGAAAACTATAGATCCATCTGGAGATCTTTAAAATGGTAATACACTAATCAAACTAAGATATTTTTATATTAAATTATTTATCCAAGCTCTTTTATTTTAGCTGAGCTTTTAAGGAAAACTGCGTTGTGAACAGTACTTATCTTTAGGTTGAATCTTTATATAAAGTTGGCCAGCATTACAATACTGAAACTCTTGCAGGAGTCAGCAGTAACTGCCACATTGCCAGAGGCATGGCCTGTTTTGTCCTTCATCTCCCTGGCATCCCTGACACTGTTTGCTCATTTGTCCTTCCTGAAAGTTTTTTCTGTCCTGCGGTCTGTGAAACCCACCATACTGGAAGTTACTCCTCAGTAGTTTTAAGCTTATTTTTATCCTTTTCTTACACGTATGACTCCTCTTACTTAGATAAGCCTTACACAGATAACTTCTATAAATTTACTCTTGGTCCTGTTTTTCATACTCTCCTTTGAGAGACTTTACCTACCTATATATCTTCAGGAGCTACAGAACTTATCGAAGTTTCTATTATGGAGAAGAACTTTTGTTTAGGAAAATACAATTGACATTCACTTGGGATAAAAGATAAGTGCCTTATATAGAGACAGACACACAAACAAATATCGTTAGATTTCTAATTGACAGAACGAACAGGAAACTGGGGGTGGGGGGGAGAATAGAAGAAAGGAGAGAGAGAAAAGAGTAGGATATTGTAAGGACAACATAGGTTAGTTGAAGAACCCTCAAGGACAAAGATATGTAATGTTTGACTAATGTTCATTTTGTTTTGAGTTAACTCTCTTCTCTTTCTCCTCTCTTTACCCAGTTACCTAGTTTGACATTCAGGATTAGACTAGTGTTTTTTTTTTAAGTTTAGTTTTGTATGTAGTAATATAAAGAAAAGAGCTGAGTTCCACATTTGTGTCACTGAAGAAACCAACACTTGCAAGGGGCTGAACAAAGAAATGAGCCAGAGATCACCATGTAAATGTTTTTCCCCAGAAATTTGCAGGAGCTTGTTGAAATCATTAGGTTCTTTTTTCACAGGCCTCCCTGCATACCTTTACCATAACATCCATAATTTTCCAGAACTTTATCACCTATCTATTGTCCCACTGGACTCCAAACTACTTTAGCACAGAAGCCGTGCCCTTTGGTACTAAAATAATAACCCATTTCTACCAGGTGCTTAAAAATGAGTGACTACAGCAATGAAGGACTTAATGTTGGCTGTCACTGAGCTTAAGGGAAAAATCAAGAAGTAGACCCAGCAGCACTGACCTAGTTAAAGAATTGGATGTCATGAGGTGAGCCTTCAGTCCAAATTTCCATGTTCAAGAAATTGTGAAAAACCCAGTTTTCTGGCAGGCAGTGTGATAAAGAGTTAAGAGCACTTCTTTTGGAGTTATTCAGACTTGTGTTTAAGCACTCGCTCTATCATTTACTGTCTGTGTAATTTGTTTTCACTTAGCTCCTCTGAATTAAAATTTAGTTCATTTTAATTCACAGTGTTATGAAGAGGATTAAATTGTTTAACACATGCAAAATGAGTTAATGTTCAACTAAGGTAAATTTAATGCCTGAGATGTTTTTCGCAGAAGTGGAAAAATATTACAGCAACTGTAGACAAATTTTGCTTACTCTACAGTTTCACCTGGACCCAGTTGTGCCATGAGGCAGTCACTATTTATTTATGTCTGAAAGAGTATTGCTGAAGAGCTAGAATCAAATTTTATTTTTGTTTAAACAACTCAGCTTTTGCTACCGAGGGCATAAAGCCAAATCAAATGGACAAGTGGGAATGTATGTGTTTATGCTTATGCCTGTGCTTGGTGATAGTAGTGGATTCTAGGAACATTGCAACCTTGGATTCAGCAGAAGTACTCTAACATGCCTTTCCCCCAAGACTTCATGAAATCAACTGTTCATGAGAAAAACAGCTTAATTCACTTTCTTAAAAACATTACTTTGTATTAACTTACCCTCTAACTTATAGGAGGTGGTGTAATGAAAAAGTCTAAAATTTACCTGAAATGTAATATTTGATGGTTGCTGGTATGAGGAAAAATATATCTGTAATTCATTTTGCAAAGCCCATTTCCTGTTACTTGCTACAGAGATTGCTACCGCATCTAATTGTGTTTGTGTACTTCCTTAATTTGAATGAAAGAAGATAACATAAATGAAAAACTCAGGAGGATGACTAATTCACATTACTAGTCCAGGCAAGCTAATTTGTTACTCATTAAATGCTAATGAACCCAGCACCAATATTTTATTTGTTTCACTCTATTTGAGATTTGAAAGGTCTTGTAACATAGTGACAGTCTACAATAAACAGATATGTGAAAGTAAAGGATTACTTTTCTCTTGTTTCTGTTTGGTAGATATGCAATTATTTCTGGACTAGGAAAACCAAGTAAATCAATATGGAAAAGCATGTTTTCTTTCTGTTTAAGAAAACAAATTTAATAACATTAAGCTCTTTACATGCATGTTTTCTTCAGTTCCATAGGATCTAGACATTTTATATATCAGCCTGGAGTCAACCCTAATTTAAAAGAATCTAAAAGTGAAATGGAGTGTGAGTGAAGTGAAACCTGTTATATGTATGCATATGTATATCTGTGTAGGTATATATATATATATATATATATATATATATATATATATATATATATGTTACCATTTAAACATTATTTGTTAACAGGTTTTTTTCTCACTATATTTTCTATGACTGATTTCTGTAAAATGAAGCATTTAGAAAGTGATGATGGCATATGTAATCAAGGTAGGTTTGTTGCTTATTTTTTGACCTAATGTTTATATTAATTAGGTGGATTATTCATTGGTGAACTTGGCCATTATGTAGAATTACTGAATTTACTTACTTTTTTTTTGTAACATCTTTATTGGATTATAATTGCTTTACAATGTTGTGTTAGTTTCTGCTGTATAAAAAAGTGAATCAGCTATAGATATACATATATTCCCGTGTCTCCTCCCTCTTGCATCTCCCTCCCACCGTCCCTATCCCACCACTCTAGGTGGACAAAAAGCACCAAGCTGATCTCCCTGTGCTGTGCAGCTGCTTCCCACTAGCTATCTATTTTACATTTGATAGTGTGTATATGTCCATGCCACTCTCTCACTTCGTTCTGGCTTACCCTTCCCCCTCCTCCTGTCCTCAAGTCCATTCTCTATGTCTGCATCTTTTTTTTCTTAATTTTTTTAACATCTTTATTGGAGTATAATTGCTTTACAATGGTGTGTTAGTTTCTGCTTCACAACAAAATGAATCAGTTATATATATATATACATATGTTCCCATATCTCTTCCCATTTGCGTCTCCGTCCCTCCCACCCTCCCTATCCCACCCCTCCAGGCGTTCACAAAGCACCGAGCTGATCTCCCTGTGCTATGCGGCTGCTTCCCATTAGTTATCTACCTTACGTTTGATAGTGTATATATGTCCATGCCTCTCTCTCGCTTTGTCACATTTCACCCTTCCCCCTCCCATATCCTCAAGTCCATTCTCCAGTAGGTCTGTGTCTTTATTCCTGTCTTACCCCTAGGTTCTTCATGACATTTTTTTCCTTAAATTCCATATATATATGTGTTAGCATGCGGTATTTGTCTTTCTCTTTCTGACTTACTTCACTCTGTATGACAGACTCTAGATCTATCCACCTCATTACAAATAGTTCAATTTCGTGTCTTTTTATGGCTGAGTAATATTCCATTGTAGATATGTGCCACATCTTCTTTATCCATTCATCCGTTGACGAACACTTAGGTTGCTTCCATGTCCTGGCTATTGTAAATAGAGCTACAATGAAGATTTGGGTCCATGACTCTTTTTGAATTGTGCTTTTCTCCGGGTATATGCCCAGTAGAGGGATTGTGCTGGGTCATATGGTAGTTCTATTTCTGGTTTTTTAAGGAACCTCCATACCGTTCTCCATAGAGGCTGAACCAATTCACATTCCCACCAGCAGTGCAAGAGTGTTCCCTTTTCTCCACACCCTCTCCAGCATTTATTGTTTCTAGATTTTTTGATGATGGCCATTCTGACTGGTGTGAGATGATATCTCATTGTAGTTTTGATTTGCATTTCTCTAATGATTAACAATGTTGAGCATTCTTTCATGTGCTTGTTGGCAGTCTGTATCTCTCCTTTGGAGAAATGTCTATTTAGGTCTTCTGCCCATTTTTGGATTGGGTTGTTTGTTTTTTCTTATTAAGCTGCATGAGCTGCCTGTAAATTTTGGAAATTAATCCTTTGTCAGTTGCTTCATTTGCAAATATTTTCTCCCATTCTGAGGGTTGTCTTTTGGTCTTCTTTATGGTTTCCTTTGCTGTGCAAAAACTTTGAAGTTTCATTAGGTCCCATTTGTTTATTTTTGTTTTTATTTCTATTTCTCTAGGAGGTGGGTCAAAAAGAATCTTGCTGTGATTTATGTCATAGAGTGTTCTGCCTATGTTTTCCTCTAAGAGTTTGATAGTTTCTGGCCTTACATTTAGGTCTTTAATCCATTTTGAGCTTATTTTTGTGTATGGTGTTACAGAGTGATCTAATCTCATACTTTTACATGTACCTGTCCAGTTTTGCCAGCACCACTTATTGAAGAGGCTGTCCTTTCTCCACTGTACATTCCTGCCTCCTTTATCAAAAATAAGGTGACTATATGTGTGTGGGTTTATCTCTGGGCTTTCTATCCTGTTCCATTGATCTATCTTTCCGTTTTTGTGCCAGTACCATACTGTCTTGATTACTGTAGCTTTGTAGTATAGTCTGAAGTCAGGGAGCCTGATTCCTCCAGCTCCATTTTTCATTCTGAAGATTGCTTTGGGTATTCGGGGTCTTTTGGGTTTCCATACAAATTGAAACTTTCTGTTCTAGTTCTGTGAAAAATACCAGTGGTAGTTTGATAGGGATTGCATTGAATCTGTAGATTGCTTTGCGTAGTAGAGTCATTTTCACAATGTTGATTCTTCCCATCCAAGAACATGGTATATCTCTCCATCTATTTGTATCATCTTTAATTTTTTTCATCAGTGTCTTATAATTTTCTGCATACAGGTCTTTTGTCTCCTTAGGTAGGTTTATTCCTAGATATTTTATTCTTTTTGTTGCAATGGTAAATGGGAGTGTTTTCTTGATTTCACTTTCAGATTTTTCATCATTAGTGTATAGGAATGCCAGAGATTTCTGTGCATTAATTTTGTATCCTGCTACTTTACCAAATTCATTGATTAGCTCTAGTAGTTTTCTGGTAGCATCTTTAGGATTCTCTATGTATAGTATCATGTCATCTGCAAATAGTGACAGGTTTACTTCTTTCCTGATTTGGATTCCTTTTATTTCCTTTTCTTCTCTGATTGCTGTGGCTAAAACTTCCAAAACTATGTTGAATAAGAGTGGTGAGAGTGGGCAACCTTGTCTTGTTCCTGATCTTAGTGGAAATGCTTTCAGTTTTTCACCATTGAGGACGCTGTTGGCTGTGGGTTTGTCATATATGGCCTTTATTATGTTGAGGAAAGTTCCCTCTATGCCTACTTTCTGCAGGGTTTTTATCATAAAAGGGTCTTGAACTTTGTCGAAAGCTTTTTATGCATCTATTGAGATGATCATATCGATTTTCTCCTTCCATTTGTTACTGTAGTTTATCACATTGATTGATTTGCATATATTGAAAAATCCTTGCATTCCTGGAATAAACCCCACTTTATCATGGTGTATGATCCATTTAATGTGCTGTTGGATTCTGTTTGCTAGTATTTTGTTGAGGAGTTTTGTATCTATGTTCATCAGTGATATTGGCCTGTAGTTTTCTTTCTTTGTGACATCCTTGTCTTGTTTTGGTATCAGGGTGATGGTGGCTTCGTAGAATGAGTTTGGGAGTGTTCCTCCCTCTGCTATATTTTGGAAGAGTTCGAGAAGGATAGGTGTTAGCTCTTCTCTAAATGTTTGATAGAATGCACCTGTGAAGCCATCTGGTCCTGGGCTTTTGTTTGTTGGAAGATATTTAATCACAGTTTCAATTTCAGTGCTTGTGATTGGTCTGTTCATATTTTCTATTTCTTCCTGATTCAGTCTTGGCAGGTTGTGCATTTCTAAGAATTTGTCCATTTCTTCCAGGTTGTCCATTTTATTGGCATAGAATAGCTTATAGTAATCTCTCATGATCGTTTGTATTTCTGCAGTGTCAGTTGTTACTTCTCCATTTTCATGTCTAATTCTATTGATTTGAGTCTTCTCCCTTTTTTTCTTGATGAGTCTGGCTAATGGTTTATCAATTTTGTTTATCTTCTCAAAGAACCAGCTTTTAGTTTTATTGATCTTTGCTATTGTTTCCTTCATTTCTTTTTCATTTATTTCTGATCTTATTTTTATGATTTCTTTCCTTCTGCTAACTTTGGGTTTTTTTTTGTTCTTCTTTCTCTAATTGCTTTAGGTGCAAGGTTAGGTTGTTTATTCGAGATGTTTCCTGTTTCTTAAGGTAGGATTGTGTTGCTATAAACTTCCCTCTTAGAACTGCTTTAGCTGCATCCCATAAGTTTTGGGTCGTCGTGTTTCCATTGTCATTTGTTTCTAGGTATTTTTTGATTTCCTCTTTGATTTCTTCAGTGATCACTTCGTTATTATGTAGTGTATTGTTTAGCCTCCATGTATTTGTATTTTTTACAGATCTTTTCCTGTAATTAATATCTAGTCTCATAGCATTGTGGTCGGAAAAGATACTTGATACAATTTCAATTTTCTTAAATTTATCAAGGCTTGATTTGTGACCCAAGATATGATCTATCCTGGAAAATGTTCCATGAGCACTAGAGAAAAATGTGTATTCTGTTGTTTTTGGATGGAGTGTCCTATAAATATCAATTAAGTCCATCTTGTTTAATGTATCATTTAAAGCTTGGGTTTCCTTATTTGTTTTCATTTTGGATGATCTGTCCATTGGTGAAAGTGGGGTGTTAAAGTCCCCTACTATGAATGTGTTACTGTCGCTTTCTCCCTTTATGGCTGTTAGTATTTGCCTTATATATTGAGGTGCTCCTATGTTGGGTGCATAAATATTTACAATTGTTACATCTTCTTCTTGGATCAATCCCTTGATCATTATGTAGTGTCCTTCTTTGTCTCTTCTAATCGTCCTTATTTTAAAGTCTATTTTGTCTGATATGAGAATTGCTACTCCAGCTTTCTTTTGGTTTTCATTTGCATGGAATATCTTTTTTCATCCCCTTACTTTCAGTCTGTATGTGTCTCTAGGTCTGAAGTGGGTCTCTTGTAGACAGCAAATATATGCGTCTTATTTTTGTATCCATTCAGCCAATCTGTGTCTTTTGGTGGGAGCATTTAGTCCATTTACCTTTAAGGTAATTATCGATATGTATGTTCCTATTCCCATTTTCTTAATTGTTTTGGGTTCGTTATTGTAGGTCTTTTCCTTCTCTTGTGTTTCTTGTCTAGAGAAGTTCCTTTAGCAGTTGTTGTAGAGCTGGTTTGGTGGTGCTGAACTCTCTCAGCTTTTGCTTGTCTGTAAAGGTTTTCATTCGTCCATCAAATCTGCATGAGATCCTTGCTGGGTAGAGTAATCTTGCTTGTAGGTTTTTCTGCTTCATCACTTTCAATATGTCCTGTCACTCCCTTCAGACTTGCAGAGTTTCTGCTGAAAGATCAGCTGTTAACCTTATGGAGATTCCCTTGTATGTTATTTGTTGTTTTTCCCTTTCTGCTTTTAATATGTTTTCTTTGTATTTGATTTTTGACAGTTTGATTACTTTGTGTCTTGGCGTATTTCTCCTTTGATTTATCCTGTATGGGATTCTGTGTGCTGCCTAGACATGATTAACTATTTCCTTTCCCATATTAGGGAAGTTTTCAACTATAATCTCTTCAGATATTTTCTCAGTTCCTTTCTTTTTCTCTTCTTCTTCTGGAACCCCTATAATTCGAATGTTAGTGCATTTAATGTCGTCCCATAGGTGTCTGAGACTGTCCTCAGTTCTTTTCATTCTTTTTTCTTTATTCTGCTCTGCAGTAGTTATTTCCACTATTTTATCTTCCAGGTCACTTATCCATTCTTCTGTCTCAGTTATTCTGCTATTGATCCCATCTAGAGTATTTTTCATTTCATTTCTTGTATTGTTGATCATGGTTTGTTTCATCTTTAGTTCTTCTAGGCCCTTGTTAAAAGTTTCTTGCATTTTGTCTATTCTATTTCCAAGATTTTGGATCATCTTTACTATCATTATTCTGAATTCTTTTTCAGGTAGACTGCCTATTTCCTCTTCATTTGTTAGGTCTGGTGGGTTTTTATCTTGCTCCTTCATCTGCTGTG